>NC_138026.1:104680168-105280168 GCF_964106645.2 Podarcis pityusensis | reverse complement strand
AAATTATGCTCTCACTACTGTGGGCAGCGCACAATGCAGGGAGACTGCGTACAGTAGCAGGAAAAGGGTATGTTGCATCAAGGGAAGGTGTTGGCATCTTTTTATTTCATTTATTAACCACTTCCTATGAAGCATTTTGAAGTGAATTTTCAATACAATAGAAGCCATATGCAAAACAATTGCATATCTAAAACCAGCTAAAATAGTTGCATGTGTAAGTTGCAGATCAGTTCAGATACTGATCAGAACTCTTCACATAAAAGGTTTGTTGAAAGAAAGTGTTCAACAGGAAAGAAGGAAACTAATCAGAAAGAAATAATGAGAGAACCAGTATCTTACAACCTCTCCATGCAATGAGAGATGGGCTCTCGATTCTAGGGCTCTCTTCCCAGGTCTAGCTAATTCTCTAACAAATTTGCTTTCTCGGTATCTTGGAGTTCATTCTAGGGAGCAAAACTAGATATCCATAGAATTCCGTTGTACATAGGGGCATCACACAGCTGCCAAACTGATTTTTGTTTGAGGAGTGGTGGAAAAAGCTGCAAGGGACTGTTGCTGTCCAGAGTCCTAGGCAGCCTTGGATGCACTTGCTTGTGCAATTTCCTACCATCCCTGGAAAGCAAGTCTACTAATCCTTCCCCTCTCATGGGAAAAGGTGGAAACCCTCTTGCATGAGTCACTTCAGGCTAGACAAAGCCCTGAAGCTATTCTGCAAGGCATTGTCCTTTGTTGGCTTGCAAATGCTATCTGTATTAGATGTCACAGCCTGCTCCAGTCTCTAGTTTCATATGTAGCTCTTGGCCGAGGTCTCTAGGGGTAGCACATGACTGGCTTTAGAAATCCAAGCATGGCACACATCCCACTAGGAGCAAGGCTCACTTTCCCTTTGTGCTAATAATCTCCACAGAGTTTACATTGACCTTGTGTTGGAATGGAATACTTATCCAGTTAATCTAGGTGGGTGGCTGTGGATGGAAGCCAGGTTGTGAGAGATTCTTGGGTGCTAGAGGATTATGAACAGGCCGCTCTATTCTGCTTCCTGGAATAAGCACTGAAGCTGACTGCCAACTGTGGTTAGGCAATCTCTTGCTTCTCCGAGGATTATCTGTGCTTCTTTTTATGGACTTCTGAGACAGGTGCTTGCTTTAACTTTACAGATAACCAGGCAGCCTTGCATTAAAAATATTTTTGAGGTACTGAAAAATACTCTCCTACAGTTTAATTGCTTCCCAAAATATTGCAACTGTTTCTTACTTTGTAATACACAGTAGGATAATAGTGAAATCTCACAGAATGTGAGTGGTGGCTTTACACAGTTTTTCAGGAACTATAAGATAGCTTCTAGAGAGGCAGCTGCTGTTCCACTGTCCTGTGTGGAAGAGAATGTATAAGTGGTTCCTTCCTTAAAAGGAGAGATATGTGTTTGTTTAGGATTTTTTCCCAAGGGCCATGCCCTTTTTCATTAATTCCTGAACATGACATTCTGTGTCTGCTAGTAATGGCTCATCTCTTTGTTTTTTGTTTTTAACATATTAGGCACGCACAAATGGTTCACACCAAAAGTTTCTGGAATGGTTCCGGGAGCAAGAGATGGACATTCGGCTTGCGTCTTGGGAAAGAGCATGTATATCTTTGGGGGATATGAACAACTGGTAAGTTAAGATCTCTGCTATTTGTGTTCAGGTCTGCATGAGAAATGGTACTTCCAAATCAAGTTATTCAAAGAGAATTCTGAGTGGTCCCTCTGCTCCCACTTCACTCCCCCCCCCTTCTTTCTTTCTTTCCTTTACCAACAGTTATATTTAAAGACATTTGTGAATTAAGTTAAAGATCACTGAAATGTTCTCTATTGTAACCCCATACTGTCACATCCTGATAATAATGCCAAACTTTCATTGTAGCTGATGAACTCCAGGCATGAGGCCATGTCCTGTGCATATTTATTCAGTAGGATTTACTCCCAAGAGTATTAGACTGTAGCCTTAGTCTACACCTAGGTTTAAAGGGCTAGATGTATTTAGAGCCAAAGTCTGCTTGCTGCTTATGCATCTCTGTGCTCCTTGCCTCTTAGAGAGCAAACTGCTGTACTGTTGATTGGTAAGTAAAAAGCAAAACTCAGTTTAGTCTATTGACATTTCAGGCATTATTGCCTTTGTTGTCAAGCCACTACATTTGTATTTTCCTCCTCTTTCTTTTTATGACAGGTTGCAGTTCTGAATGCTGTCCTGGGTTATTAACATGAAGGGCTGTAAACAAGTATCTTAGATCAAATTGTCAAACCTCTTAAAAGTTGGATTGCATCAGAAGGATGAATAGATGCTCATTTATGAATAGATGTTAATTTGTTCTGTGAACTGCCCTGAGACCTCTGGGTATAGGGCGGTGTATAAACTCAATTAATAATAATAATAATAATAATATGCACAGAAACAGTCCAAAGGGAGTCTAGTTCAAGTCCCTGACCTATCAGATGACTAAAAATTTCAAACTTTCTAAGAGAAGTCTGAGCAAATGTTAATTTATGCTTGGAAACAGACTTAGATTCTCTAAGTGTTGTCTTTCTAGATGACTTTCTAGTGTTGTCTTCACCATCTCTAGAGAGAGATTCCACAAGTTCCTAAGACAATCATAATTGTGCTTGTAAGATGTGCAGAATGTTTTCCCTTCCTGCTTATTATTGCAATTACTCTAAAATAGACCACCTTTGTTTTCTGGTGGTGACTGAGTTATTTGGAACAGATGGTGTCCAAAAGCCATCCATTGATTTGTGGCTGAGCAGAGATTTAACCTGTTTCCAGTACACAAGCAGCTGGATCTCACTGGCTTTTTCAGTGACTAGATCAGGCTTCCTCAACCTCGGCCCTCCAGATGTTTTTGGCCTACAACTCCCATGATCCCTAGCTAGCAGGACCAGTGGTCAGGGATGATGGGAATTGTAGTCTCAAAACATCTGGAGGGCTGAGGTTGAGGAAGCCTGGACTAGATCTTATGGCAAATGAGTTTGTTTTCAGTGGATTTACAGCATTAATTAAAGTCTGTGTGGCAGGGTACTGAAACAAACGAAAATATGGTGATGGGATTTAAGGGACTCACCAGCAAATCCAAAGATTTTATCTCTCTCCATGGTAGGTCCAAGTGTTACAAAACTTGGCAAACCCAGCAATCCTAGTATCTTTTACAGGTAGTTGCTAATTATGCATTCCTCTCAGAACATTTAGCTTAAGGCTTGTCTGGTCTGACTTAGTGACTCTTTAACAACTCCAACTGAGGTTAATGAGAGCCACTGATGTTTAGCACTTACTTAAAAGAAGGGCAAAGGGCAGCCTTTGCCATCTCACACCAGACATTCAGAACCAGTGTACTGTAAATCATGGTTTTAATCTCTCACTTTACTTCTTTTTTTCTGTATATAAACTGGAGTGGCATATGTATATTCAGTGTGTTGTTTGGATAGTGTGCACTGATGTGAGTCAGTCTGAACAGCTGCTTTGTTTTCTGAGCCACCTATTTCAGTTCCCTTAATATATTTCAGCTCCACAGGGAAATGCTGAAGAATTAAACTCTGTTTTTATCTCTAGAGAGCAAAATAACCAAGGGCCTTTAGAATGCCTGGCAGTGCTTGATCCAGCATCCCCACTAGTTAAATACTTTCTCTTTCTTTCAGGCTGATTGTTTTTCAAATGACATCCACAAATTGGATAGCAGCAACATGATTTGGAGTCTGATCTGTACAAAGGTCAGTATTGGTATTAGTATGTCTTTGGGTCCTGCATGTGACCCTGTTTGCCATTTAACTTTTGTCTGCTTTCGTTTGTAGTCAACAGAATTTTGAGCACCCAAAATCCCCTTTCGCCTACATCCCCTTTCATATCTTTTACTCCTAAAGTAACTTCCATTTCCCTTTGACTTACTTAACAGGAGTCTCTTGTTTCAGGGCACACCAGCTCGATGGAGAGACTTTCACTCAGCCACAATAATTGGGACAAAGATGTATGTGTTTGGGGGAAGAGCAGACCGCTTTGGGCCTTTCCACTCCAACAATGAGATCTACTGTAACCGAATCAAAGTATTTGACACAGACACAAACTCTTGGCTGGACTCGCCTCCCACTCCCCTCCTTCCTGAAGGCAGAAGGAGCCACTCAGCATGTAAGTCATCATTACACTCCATCGAGCGTGAGAAGTCTAATTAAGATTAAAGAGAAAGTTGTAGTTGGCCAATCAGGCACAAGTCTTCAGAAGATCAAGTAGTGGCCTTTGTTGTTTTTAGAAAGCAACAATGAACAGGGAATCAGCACATAAATCAGTCTTGTGCATCTCCCATTGGGAGAGGTGCCCATTATCAATTTTGGACAAGATGGAAAAACAGAGGACAAGAATTTGGAGTCAGTTGCTTACCTCCCTCCTTCCTCCAATATGAAATTATTTTTAATCTAATGTAAATGGACAACCTTAGCTCTGAATGTGGCATGCAATAACACATGAGTCCTGGTGGATCAGACCAAAGGCCCATCTTGTCCAGCATCCTGTTCCTATACTGACCACCCAGATTGCTTATGGGAAAATCATAAACAGAACTTGAGTGCAACAGCATTCTCCCCACTTGTGATTCCTAACAACTGGTGTTCATAGGGGAATAGCACAAAAACTTTTCAGTTGTAACTGATATGAAACTGAGCTTCGTTTTAGGTGTCCTGACATGTAATTTCTCTATTCCCTACAGTTGGCTACAATGGAGAGTTGTATATATTTGGTGGCTACAATGCACGTCTGAACAGACACTTTCACGATCTCTGGAAATTTGATCCAGGTATTTTTAATTGACATTCCTTCTTATTACTGGTATTACAGGAACCTCCAAGAATCTCTGCTGTGATCAGGGCTACAGCTATGCATTAATCACATTTCCTCCATGCCCCAGATGCTCCCATATGTTTTGTAGGATGTATATGTTCAACAGATGCATGTAGAATGTGTTCACAAACACATAGAGATTCCATCAGTAAGGAGTGGTGAGGTCTTGGACCCAGTTAACAGTATTAGCTGAAGTGGTAGTTGCTATATTGATTTGGAGCTCAATGCACTAATGGCAACATTGTACTCATGAGGAAGGGAAAGCTAAACAGCCACACTCCATAAAGCTCCAGGCATATGTCAGGGGCACCACATAGGACCCAGGTAATGCAACAAATACTGGTTCCTTAATCTGAGCCTGGAGTGAGTCTCCCTGACCCTGCAGCTTTTGTCTATGAACTGTTGCTGTCTCTGCCAACAGTAACAGCAATACCAGTACCTGTTCAGGGTTGTGGAGGCCAGGGGTTGACCGTGCAGTACTGCACAGTAGACTTTTGCATCATGCCTTTGATGGATGAGTATATCCATTAGGAGCTTCAAACCCTCCACCCTTTTATTTGCATCTCTCCGTTGGTAATGTGGCTGTGTGGTACTGATATGGCTCACTGCTAATGAGTTCTCAAATAAGAGATTCAGGAACCTCACCAAAATGCTGGAGAGGGTGCACCTCCACAGGCACATACCTCCACATGTGGTGGGAGTGTCCCAAAATCCAACTATTCTGGACAACAGCCATACAAGAAATATGTAAAATAACTAAGCAAGTAATAGACATCACCCCAGAATTGGCCCTACTAAACATCTTCCAAGACAACAATGCTCATTTACACCACAAAGAACTCATAACCCACCTGCTCTCAGCAGCCAGAAACACCATAACCAGACACTGGAGAGACCTGTCAGGAGTAAGCATGGACCAATGGTACCAAATAGTATGGGAAACAGCCCTACTAGAAAAATTAACTAATAAACTGAAACTGACACGGGGACAAACAGAAGAAGACGCCTTCACCCCGGTATGGCTCCCATTTATCACATACACAGCCCAACAGGACAATGACAATAATCCACCAACAGCATACAAATCAATATGGCTAACCTGATCCAAAACACCCACCCACCTCACTCACACACGAAAACAAAGATCACCACAGCCAATCACAAGCAAACAATCACACCCTAGGCCAACCCCAACCTCTCTCACCACCAAAGGAACACAAGTGAACAACACAAGCAACGCTGACACCAAACTCTACATACATTAAACATAATAGAAACACCGCCACCCGACCCCACCCCCATCCATCTTCCCTCTCTCCACCCCCCCTTTTCTTTTTTCTTTTTTTTTTCTTCTCCCCCTAATGCCTCAACAAATGAAATGGATTTGTAAAAATGTTACATGGAAAAAAAAAAAATACGAGGCACTACACTTCTGTAAAACAAGAAAATCCTTAATAAAATATTAAAAAAAAAAAAAGAGATTCAGAAGAGTGTAGCTTCTTCAAGATGATGTTTTATGGCCAGCTGCTTTTCGCTAGTGGGCTGATGCTCCCTGGCCAGGCTTCTCAGGAACTGGACACACACATGCACATGTGCACACATCGCCATGACCACCACCACCTTCCTGTGCATGGTCATGTTTGCTGTGCCACCTCTCAGTGTGAAAGGGCAGGATATAGCAGAGGCCTCCATAATGGTGCAGAAACCTCTTGGGCACCCTTTTCTTCAGCACTAGAAAGAATGGCAACCCTTCAGTGAGATTTTACAGACTAAAGTACTGGATAGTCCTAGCAGATCTAGCTTCAAATCCCTGCTTAGCCAGAGACTCGCTAAGCTCTGCTTTAGTTCATAAGATTGCTTTTCAATCTCAGAGGGCTGAGTTTAAAAATGAATGAGAAAAGAATTTTAAATTACCCTTGTATTCTGCACATACATCCAAAGACCCCACAAATTCTCTTTTCTGAAAAGCAGCTGAGACCACTTCAGATTGTTCCCGCTAGCTGCTTCAGCCCCTGTCTGCCACCTTCACTTTGACTTTCCCCATGCTGCAGTTGACCTGTAAGCTCCAAGCTAAGGCCGCCGCCACTACCCCTGCTGAGCTTGGATGGATTGATTGAATGTTATTGCTGTGGGCTCAGCCAGTAAGTAAGCGGCATGCCCAAGGAAACACAGGGTCTGTAGAAGTAGGGGGAAATCGGCAGGCCGGGGGGGGGGGGGGACTAAGAGGAGGAAAAAACACCCACCAACTCAGTGAGGACTGAGCATGAAAAACTAGGGGCTGTAGGATGGGAGTACCTTGGAAGAAGGCATGGCTGGCTGGAACACATCCATTGTCTGATCACTGCAGCTTGTGGAAGTGAATTCCTTACATTAATTATATGTAGGTATGCCATTGGTTTAAAATATTTATTTACTGTGTCTCATTACACTAATAACAAGGCAGCATACAATTAAATAATTCAATATACAATAAAAATGATCCAGTAAAAAGAACATGGCAGTTACAGTACCTAGGAATTGTTCAGCTGATGGCAGAGGCTGGAGAAAGCTTGAGCAAGTGGATGTGTTTTAACAGCGGGTGGAAGTTCACTGTAGTAGGTGTATACTACATGAGTAGGGAGCTCATTCTACAGAGCAGGGGCCCTCCTCAAAGCTGCCATGAAATGAATATGGCCGCCTCTGAATATTTTCAAGAATGGGCAGGCCTGTGTGGGAGAAGGCATTCTTTCAGAAAACCTGATCCAAAATTGTTTAGGCAAGGCTATCCTAGTCCAGAAACAGTCAAGGATAGCAAAAGGCACTCCTAGCCACTGAGGTCATTTTTGCCTCCAGTGACAACAAAGATGGATCAAGGAGAACTCCCAGAATATGTACCTGTTCCCTCGGAAGGAATGCAACCCCATCCAAAACAGGTATGCGCTCTAGTTCCTGGGAATCACTTGTGCACAGGAGTATTAGTATTTAGCTTCAGCCTATTGGGTCTCAGCCTGCCCACTCATGCATCCAGACACCAGCCTGGGGATTGCAAGGCCCCACCTTAAATGATGTGAAGTGATGCTTATGTATGTCCTCAGTTTACTGCCACACAGTTCCAGTTATCTCACCACACCTTAGTATGATGCTCATGGAGGAGGTTTGTCAGTGTATGCTCCAGAGAATAACTACGTCCTGCCTTTATTTTATTCATACAACTAACCTGCCAATCTCCACTCTCTATAAAGGAGAGAGGGTAGCAGGCATCTCTGTGGGGATGTCTCAGTGGTTATGGCTTCTGTACTTCAAGCAGTTAACCAATAGATGGCAGTGCACCCACATGTACTCTTCAAAAAGAAAGTTAATGCATAGTTCAATCTGCAGAATGTTTTCAGAAGATGCTGCGTGGTTTCTTAATTCTGAGTTCTACGGTTGTCACCTTCTTCTCATTTGCCCTCTAAAGCAATTGCTTTTTCAAGGGTCCTTATGCAATAAATATCCGGGGTTTTTTTAAGTGAAGTGCAAACCGGAACAGCTGAATGCTTTGAACTATAATATCCTTAGTCTTCCAAGAGAATTTGGAAGAGTTCCCTTTATTTAAGGAGTTGTGGTGTAATGTAGCATTTTCTTGCTTCACACAGTCCTGGGTGACTTGAAGGTATGAAATCTGTATCCTCCTCGTTAACTGCTGGAAATGTTCAGCTTGTACAATGAAACATACAGCTTTGCATACATTTCATGTTTGTGATTATTGGTGAGAAGGAATATATAGCCTTAGCAGGCATTTCAGGGAGCTGTCCCAGGGTTTTTCTGTTTAACCAGAAGATCCCTGCCCCATTGGTAATAAAATATCAAGAGTGCAAACAAACATTTTTCATGAAGAAAAGACTGTGATATTTGAAACCTGAGCATCTTTTTCACTTGCAAGCAAAAAACCTCAACTGTTTCTGCTGAAAAGCAGGTTTGTTTCTATGTGTTAAATTTGTAAACTTCTTAGAACTAGAGCTTGTTCATGTGGCTTGTCTTTACCAGGATTGCTTGAATATTCAGCTTTCATGGTGTATGTGTTTTCTCCAGTTTCTTTTACCTGGAAGAAAATTGATCCCAAAGGGAAAGGGCCATGTCCTCGCCGCAGGCAGTGCTGTTGTAGAGTAGGGGACAAGATCATCCTCTTTGGAGGCACAAGGTGAGTGGTATATCAGATTGGCTTTCTTGGTGTCTTGACTTTGGATTTGAAAATTCACTGTTCAGTTCTTAAGCAGTGACAAAGAACCAAAAGCAAGCCTTACCACAATCACACCATTGATCATTCCACAGGCTCTGTTCAGTCTATTTCTAGTGTACGAGATTGCTTCTGAGCCCTCGAGTCTCTCCTGTAGGCCAATTTCTTAAGCCAACTTACATCATCCCTGACCATTGGTCATAAAGACTGGGAGTTGTAGTCCAAAATCCAATGCTGTAAGATTGGAGATAAGAGAAATGCTCACTGCTATTTAAAAAAACAATATTTAAAATCTCTGGTAATAGTGCTAAGCACCACAGTGCTAAAATTGGAGATAAGCTTATTTCCAGTTTTAGCGCTTTGGTACTTAGCACTAACACTGAATATAAGAGATCACTTGTCTCCAATCTTAACACTTAATGTTTTGATCAGAGATAGCAGATCTATGTGCCCGATGCCATATGTCAGGTGACTGGCAAGGGTGTGTGGTTTGCCCAGAATGGCTTTGCAGGCCAAAATCAGAGGCTTAGTAGGCCTAACTAGGTATGCAGGCCAGAGTTTCCTTCTGCTATTCCGAAGCTGCCTACTGCTATTTTGTGATTTTTTATATTTTTTATTTTGCTTCTCAGTTCCTCCTTTCCCAATTGGAGAGTACAGTAGTTATGAACTCTTGTAGAATTTTCACCCAATTTGTAGGTTGCATGATGTGGTTTAAAATTTTATATTGTATCTAGCATTGTGAACCATTAAGTTCAGTGCAGAGAGTAATGGACTTGGTGAATAAAAGTTCAAATTACACCTTAGCAGTCTGAGTAATCTCATACAAGTCACGCTGTCTTATATTTGGTTCCCCATCTGCAACATAGAATTATTTAATGCCCTAATTTGTAACAAAAATTCATGAGACAAGGAAGGTTTTTAAAAAACTGTACATTAAACATACCGTAAAATATGAAAATTATGCTGTTATTGTTTGAGACTTAGTTTTCCTCCTTTTTCCATGGATCATGTTCAGTTTCACAAAAGCAAGCGGGGGGGATCATAATGTCATAAAGAACCAAAAAGGATATCTCCTCCCATTTCCTGGAGTTCCATGTTAGTCCTTGCTTCAGAAAAATGCAGCAACATTTAGCAAGAATAGTGACTATTAGCAGACTTTGCAACTTGGATGAATTAGATTGCTATAATGACTTTGCAGTTTCTGGAGTTCAAAGGCTTTATGCATGCAAGAGCTCTTTACAGGCTGAATAGTGATGAGAGAGAAAAACCACAGACATATTGTCTGGAGAGAACAGCAAACAAAATGGCTTAAGCTTTGTGGCAGAGTTAACTTAGACATAGAAGCTTGCAAACAAGTGCTGGCTAGATTGCTTGACAAAACAGTGGCTTTGTGTGGTTTAAAGTAACACATGCATTAACTGCAAATTCAAGAGAACAAAATGTATTTGCTTTCCCCTGACAGTGACAACCAGCTCCTTAAAATGTCATTTTTATTGTTGTAATCTCTTAATTAACTGCTCCTGTGAGTCTATTGTTGCTTTGTGATGATGCCAAAAGGTTTTGTGTGCCCCTTCCCTATTTTTCCCATTCAACTTTTACTTCCCTGCCCTTATGCCTATCAATTGAACCTAATCAGAGAGATCTCAGTGGGTTATGCTGCGGGTGTCTGCTGATTTTTTGGGGGAGGGGGGTGTTGATCCCACTTTGGGTTTCATGCAGGGGCAGTAGCACAATTAGGTAATTTTGGACTCTGGACTTAAGGGCCATGCAGTGGGGGCCCTAATAAGCTGGAATGGTGTAGTACACTTCAGAATGTGGTAACTCCCCCCCTGTGTGTTTGGGAGCCCACCTGCCAGTTTTGTCTGGTGCCCTGGACTTTTGTTCAATGGTTGTGCCCTGATGGAATCATTGTACAGGGGAGGCAAGACAGGGAGGGAAATCTCATGCATCTTAGCAGCAGTTTCCTTGTACAGCACCACTCATTGCTCTTCACATCACCAACAACAGCCAGTTTCTGACATTCACACAGTTGGCTGATAATGTGTTCAATTCTCTACAAGAAAATTACATTTTTCTCAGTAACAAAATACTGCTGCTTGGAAGGCAAAGGGGTGTGGGCAGTGCTTTGCAGATGAGGAAACAAATGTACATTTGGGGCACCATAAACAATGCAGAAAGGCATGTAAAACCAGGAAGCAACTTGGGACTTGTCTGTGGCAGTGAATGCTAAATGAGTGATAGAATTACCTCTGTCTTCAAAGCTGAATTTAGCTAAAGGGTCTACTAACTAGGAAAGATGCTGGAGTTGGGGGTTGAGTTGTCAAACATTGGCAGTGACCTCAGCAAGATACAAGTTGGCTAGAAGTGATCTAGATACTTACCAGCTGCTATGAGCCAGGAAGTACGTGAGTGCAGCAGAACTTTTGGCATCTGAGCTTTTTCTTGATGGTAACCATATGTTAAGTATACAAATCTATAAATATAGACAAAGTAAATGTTTATTAGAAATTAATTTATTTTCTCACCTGTTTTACTTGGAAAGTTTCAAAGCACAACCTACTAAGCTCCTGTGACTCCTTCTATACTAATAAACTTGCAATGTTTAAAGACAGGCAAGATGAGATTAGGGTGCTCCTAAAACTAAAATGAGTGTTCTCAAGAAACCCCTAAACAGATTTAACCGCCAACAGACATAATTTCAGGACAAAATACTGTCTCGCCTATTGGTCTGCCTTAAAGAAAAAGAAGAGCAGAGCAAGAGGCTCAGACAAGTGTTTGATGAATGGTTTGGGAGTATCTGAAGCTGCAATACTTCTACCACTACAGAAGTGTTGATATGATCAGATTTTTGCATGAGAAGACTCTGCCAGCATCCCATGTAAGAGGCTGTAAATATAATTTAAACTTCCTTTGCAGTGAGTGTCAATAATAACATAACCTATTTTTTTCATAAGCATCTCATTAATGTTGTTATGACAGGGCTCAGTAGCCTGACTGGATTCGTATGGGTAAAAGCTTCAGAGGCCAGGAATATCCACTTTGTTAGGCATCACCAGGTTGAAGACGTACATCAAAATTGAGAATATCAGAAACTTGAGACCAACAATGACAAACCAATTTTCCATATCATTGCCTTGGGCTGGTGGTTTCCTTCCCGTATAGCAAACTATACTTTCCGTTCTTGAAGGCAGGATATCTCAGATGATGGACTGAGCTATTGATCTGATCCAGTAAGACTTATCTGATATGTTATTTAGACAGCCCCATTAACTCATGAGATTGGGAAGAACCAGAAGGTCATAAAGTCAAACACCTCCCCCTGAAGCACAATCTCCCAGCTATTGCACCATATCTATCTTTCTTGCTCGCTCTCCCTCTGTCACACAGAGATGCACACTTCCAATCAAAGTGTCATCTGTGTCACAAACCATCCAGTCAAGTTGTGTCAGTCTCTGATAACATCCATAAATTGTCTTGCCCTGCAGCAGAGGTGGATAACTTGTGGAATGTCAGATGTTGTTGGGACTCCCAGCTCCCACCTGCCGGAGCCAGCATGGCCAATAGTGAGACATAATGGGAGTTGTAGTTCAGCAACATTTCGAAGGCCATATGTTAGCCATGCCTGACACAGTCAGTCACTCACTGAGAGTGAACTCTAGTGTAGCACAATATTAATCAGATGTCTGGAGTAGCCCCTCCATGTGGGGCTGCCTTTAATGATTTGGAAACTTCATCTTGTACGAAACGCAGCCAGCTGGATGTTGAGGCTAGGCAATCGGATCCTGTGCTGATGCAGTGGTTGCCAATGCCATTTCAAGCCCAATTTAAAGTCCGAGGGCTGCATCCCCTCATAGGCAACATTTGGTGGGCGTATGCCAGTAGCGGGCATGGCCAAAGGCAAAATTGGATGTGGCAATGAATGTGACACTTAGCTTTGCACAGTAGGCTACACTCCAGCCCCACAAAAGTTAATTTCTGCACCCACATACACCTCTCCCCATCCAGGCAAGCAAGTGGTATTTTCAGAACCGAAGCACACATTCCAGCAAGGCACAAAGTACTTGAGGAGGAAGCTGAGCAGGGCTGGGGAGGAGGCATGGCCCAAGAAAGTCCCAAGGATCAGACACGGAGGCCTGGTGGGGCTGTATTTCACTTCTGGGTTTCAGATTCTTCAGTCTAGTTCCTCGTAAATGGTTTGGAATGAAGTTACTTGCAGGACTACCTTCACATATCTCAGCCTACACACTGATCATCATCCGAAGCCCTGCTTGCACACCTATTTCCATTATGGATACTAGAACACAGGGCCACACAGTGAAGCATTGGAAAACTCAAGACAGACAAAGTACTTCTTCACACAGCACATAACAACTATGGAATTTGCTGCCAGTAGATAGTGATGAACACCAGCTTAGATGGCTTTAAAAAAGAATTAGTCAGAGTCATGGAAAATAGGGCTATCAGTGCGACTACCGTGATAATTAAGTTCTACCTGCATGGATGGAAGGAGCATGCTTTTGTACATTGGTTGCTGGCAAACAGAAGTGGGGCGTGTGCTGTTGCACTCAGGTCCTGCTTGCAGGCTTCCCATAGGTATCTCGTTGACCACTGTGAGTACAAGTTGCCTAAACAGGCCTTTGGCTTGATCCAGTATTCTGAGTTTGGTAGACTCAGGGAAGCTTGGTTTTAAGTTGCTTTGGATTGCCCTGGGCAAAATAAAGTGTCTAACAAATGAAGGAAGGAAGGAAAGAGAACGGTTTTTTGGCAGTGGCCTCACTTGTGGAATGCTTGCCAGTGGGGCTGCATTATGCCCCCCCTTCGTACCTTGACTATTTCTTGGATTCTAAAATTTGTTAAAATTATCGTTATTTATTTACCAGGGAGGGTATGTTTTTAGTGTTATTGCTGGTCCTTGTTTTTAGGGAAGCTTTTAATGTTTGATGTATTACATTATTTTAATATTTTTGGAAGCCTCCCAAAATGGCTGGGGAAGCCCAGCCAGATGGGCGGGGTATAAATAATAAAATTATTATTATTATTGTCTGTTCCTAGCTTTGTGTATTACAGTTTTATTATTCTTGAATCTTACTGCTAATTATATTGTATATTGATTGTTGCAACCTACCTTGGGAGGGTTTCTAACCCTACAAGACTGCCTGTAAATATGTTTAATAATGATAATTAATTAGGTCATTTGATCTAAAAATGTTTTACTTATCTTCACATGCTTCTTCCTTACACCCTGCCTGTGAGCTAGGGGAACTAAGGATAGTACAGAAGTCACTTTTGATATCGGAAAGATGTGGGGAACTTCCAGCATTTCTTTTACACTACTGAACAAAATAATGATAGCGCTACTTTTTATTATTATAAATTTGGGTCTGCAGAAAAGAGAAGGATATGCGTACCCTGCATATACATATTTTATATTAAGTATAATACCTTTAGATCTAAATAAAGAGAATGGTCCAATTTTTTTAAACAATGAGTGTTATTGTCTGTCATAATAGTATGTACCATTTCAAAACATTAGAAAAGTCACTTTTTCTCAAAATTATGTTGCTAGATTTTTATCATTTTAAGTGAAAAGGTAACATGTTACTATGAGCATATTAAAGCAATGAAATAACAGTTCCAATAGGTTCTTCAGTGTGGTTTTCCCACCTTCATTTTTCACTGTTGGAGTGTCACAATAAAAGTGCATTTGAAGTGCCTATTTTGTGTCCGGATTTGGGGGGACGGGGGATGGACAACTTTTATTGCACGTTACAGTTTCCCACATCTTTTGCTGGTTTGATAAGACACTGTTTATAGTGTTGGGAGAGGATAAGAAGGCCAGAGAGGGGGGTTGGGGTGGAGAGGGAGCTTGGTTCACTTCCTCTGAGTAGCTATCAGGTAAGCTCTGGAGCTGGCTGGCTTGATAAGACGTTTTTCCAGGAAGTTGTTGTAAATGAAGAGGTTCCTGCATCTTGTATTGTCCTGAAGGTGACAGGTCACCAGGAAGTGGGGGTGGGGGTAGAGAAGAGATAAAATTTCAGAACAGGGCAAGGATTAGAGAGAACATAAGTGGAAAAATAACAGCCAGCAAATCTCTGGATCCATTGGAAAAATGGAACAGGAGGCATCAAATAGGGAGAGCTAAATCTTATCTGTCTGCTATTCAGACCCACAGGAGCCCTTGCCTCCCTGCTTTTTGCATAGCCTGTATTTCACATTTAGTTTGCAGTCTTCCGCTGAAGATAGACATAAGCTTTTAAAAGAGGTGAGAGTGATAAGTTTGCCACACTGTACCCACACATTTCTTCTGTTCTGCTGTTCTTTCTGGTCAGAAGTGTTTTGCATAAGCAGTACAAAAGCCACTTACTGGAGATAATAGTGGGATAAATGTACGCAGTTGGAAATTGTTCTGCTCTCATCTCATCTTCAGTTCTGTGGTGAGAAATTACTTTTCCATTTTCAGATGTTTCTGTGGTGTTTTCTGTTGGTATAGCATATAGTGAGGAGATCTCAACAGTTTATCTGCAGACCACAAATCAGTGTCCTCAGATCTGCTGCAGGCTCTGTTAAATAAATATCTGTCCCATTTCCTGAGGGGTAGTTATTTTAGTTTGTTCAGCAAAAACAACAGAGAGTCTTGTGGCATCTTAAAGACCAGCAAATTTATTAGGGCACAAGCTTTTGTGGACCAGAGTCCACTTTGTCTGGTGCATGGAATTGTGTCTTGAGTTGGCAGGGATATATGGCCATACACATGGGTGGAAAGAGAGAGAGAGAGAAATATGTTAGCAGTAAGATAAGAGGGAAATGGAAAGGCAGGAAACACAGATTGTAAAGCTTAAGTGTAAAAATAATTACAGTGACCAAACACAAACATGTTAGCAGATGTGTACTTTGATTCAGACATATATACAAACTTCATAGCTGGATGTTGAATGTTTAGCTAATCAACTCTTAAAATAGATCCTATCCTGGAGGAGCTGGCCCTCTGCAGCTCCTCTTGCCCAAAGAAGAAGAGAGTCCACAGCTTCATGCTAACAAAATAGAATAGGGTCAGGGTAATTTTGATAAAATTAACCAAACATGAGCTAACAACATAAGCAAAAAAAGTTTTGTTTTGTTTTTTAAAAAAGACACGAGTCTAATCTACTGAGCTTCTTGGGCTTTGCCAGTCAGAAAGTAGGCGGTTCAAAACCCTGCAATGGAGTGAGCTCCCGTTGCTCTGTCCCAGCTTCCCCCAACCTAGCAGTTTGAAAGCATGTCAGTGGAAGTAGATAAATAGGTACCGCATCATAAGCATTTACTCCCTAAACAGTGAGATTACTATGTGCAATATCTTGGGACTGAAGTTCCCCATTTCATTTGTTCTGTACCATATGTAATACTAAACAGCGCTTGGTAGGACTTCAGCAAAAGGCACTTGTATTGCAAATGTACAGCATAGTGTTGATGGATGGAGGTTGCTAGAAGAACTGTATTACTGCTTATTTGATCCTTCCCGAAGGAATTCTGAATGTGATTGGATGCTCTTAAGCTCTCCGTTTCAAAATTTCTAGAGGCCTGGGAGTGTTGCATGTACTTTTTGTGTGCAGGATGTGCAGTGGTGGCTGACAAATTAATTTGATTTGAATTCAAATTAATTTATTGGCCTTGCATTTACTGTCTAGGGAGTTCTGTGAGAGATGTTATTGTCTCTTGTTGCTGATACTCTTCCTACCTAAGTTCAGCAGAGTAAAGTGTATAGAAAGTTGTTAAGGGAGCACAACCCGATGCTCAGAGCATCCAGTGTGAAACTGTCAAGCTGACCCACCAGCTTGACTGGCCCCAGAGCCTGGCTGATAACAGAGTAGTAGGTGCCCCAGGTTATCCCTTCATGGGAGCCATTCACCCCCATGTCTGGCCTTATTCTTCTATAATCATTTTGGCCTTGAACTCTGACGTCTTTTAGCCCTTAAGACTTGTCTGTAATGCAGTAGACACTGCTTTTTTCTCCCTCACAAAGATAAGGAGTGCATTAGGGTTTCCTGACGTGGATGTGAACTAAGGTTAGATTATCCTGGCTGGGAAACTGCAGAGCTGTGGTGCTTGAAAGAGCTTTATCATGAGCTCAGATAGACAGCGCTGCTCTACAACAGGTGCTGTCCCTGCTAAGGTTGAAGCTATTGGAAGAATATCTTTGCCCTTATGTGCGCTTTTGTCAGGACAAAAATTAATAATGCCAACTGTTCTTCCATTTTCTGGCAGAAAATTGAGAATATCCCATTGACACATGTCTCTAATCTGAGACCTAAAATTGTTAGCTTGTGGATGAAATTGTAGCTTAATTAGATTTGATTTTAAAGTATAACATGCTGTTAAGCATCTGTCTTAACCCTCCTGTGGTAATGGAGTGGCTGTGTGGACCCTAGGTGGTGTTTGAAATATTTGTGCAAAACCTGAACCAACTTCATACTGCATCCTCAAGAATTATGTCGTCCTGTGGTGTTTCATCTCTCTTCAGTGTTTTTTCATTTATTTAATTTTTTTTTGCATTCTACCAGGAGCCTATTGGTATTGAAGTTAATGGGGGTGAGGGACAGTCTAGTAGGACCTTAAAGATTTCCTTTGAGTTCTCCCATCCTTGTTTGTTTATAACATTGTTGGGAAGGTACAATTTGAAGAAAATAAGTGGTGTGCTGGAAAAGGCTGCTTAGTCCTTCTACTTACCACTTGTTTTTCAACTGCAGCACCATACCACCCAGCCTGTTTTATCCCCGCCTAGCATCTCGGGTTCCAAAGCAGTCCCAGATGTCTTGTGGCAAGCCTCCTGGAGAAAATCTCAAAAAGGTTCTGAATGAGTATTTTTATCTCTGTCATCACATTGCAGTTCCCAATCCAGAATAAGGTATTTGAACTCCCAGGTCATTCAGTCTTGCTATACTGCTGCACAAAGACCTCCTTTGAGGTTAGCCAGTGTAAGGATGATGAAGGGCACTAGAAGAGGGCTCCATGTCCTCCTCATGCAGTTAAACAACAGGCATGGAGCAACTCAGAGGAGGATTATTCTAGGTCCAGACACTTCATAAAGCAATACAGGACCAGGACAATGTGGAGCATCTTTACTGGTCCCAGACACTTCATTTCCCCCACCTGGATTTGGACCTGAAAGACTAGGACCAAGTGTGGGTACATGGAGGGCAAGTTATAGGGAAGCGCAGTTTGAGACATCGCGCAACTTCATTACTGATGACAGAGCATGTCCGTTACAGCATCAGCATTATCTTCTCATTTCCTGGCTTTGTGTATCTTAAGCCAGCATAAGACCCTTACTCTGGCATTGAACTGGTAGCTTTCTTGATCATATTTCTGTGACTTTGATTTGCATTCCTCAGATACACACACACACACACACACACACACACACACACACACTGCTCCTTCATTGTACTCTTCCTTGATTTAGCTAATAGTTTTTTGATGGGCAGGTAACAGGACCTTGTTCTTTTAAGAATGATTCCTGTGGGTCCCAAAGAACATAAAACATGAATCTTCTGTCCTAGCTTTATTGAATTTACTTGAATATATCTATTAAGCACTATATAAATAGGAACTAAAATATCTGCTGGTTGCTGAAGAAGCCAAGGTAGTAATGGATTGGACACCAGAGTGTTGTTTTATATTTAAAAGCTGTCAGGAAGAAAGGGAACTAAAGAGTAAAAATGAATAGCATGCTGTTTATCTTGTTAAAACCCACCAGTGACATACTCAAGGCTCTGTGCTAGACCCAGTGTTGAATTGAATGATTCTATAGAAACAATAGGTCAAGGATAGCCATATTTTCTGTTCTTATTCACTACTGATGGAAAATAACCAGCGTTGCTCAGGAATTCTAAGGAACCAATTTATAAATTGATAATAGAATATAATGTGGTAGTTTCTAGGGCTGTGCACAGGTCCCTGATCTCCAGCCCCCTCCCCCATACCAACCAAACTGGCCAGAGGGTTCAGTCCTGTTGAGTACTGTTCCTCATGGGGAACAAGTTGGTGGAGCAGACCCCTTCAGCCAGCAGGATTTCACCCTTGACATGGTCGCACCTGCACTGCTGCTGCACATGCTCAGCTGCCATGCCAGGCCTGCTTGCCCACTCCTCTGTGTCATTGCCCCTCAGTGTAGTTCATGCCCTAGCCATTCTTCCTGCCACTGACAACAACGCCACCTCCTACCACTCAACGGCTGGCACTTATCCAGCTGCTATCGCTGCTGCTTCCACCAGCACTGCTTTATGAGAAGCAGTTGTCTGAGCTGGACCCACCTCACTCACCGCCACCCCCTACAAACTGATTCCTGCATCAACCAACTCCCATCTTCATGGGTGCAATAACCAATGGTGAACTACCAACTGACCCCTGGTCTTGGCCCAACACATTGTTGGTTGCTGGTTCTTCTCTCCTCTTCTCCCCGCCCCCCCTCACTCGTCCTGGGGTTAGGTCTCCTCTTCTGTCCTTGGGTCCTCAGTCTCACACTTGCCCCTGATGTTTGCTTCCTCAGCATGTTCCCTTTGAGTAGCATGCAGGCAAAAGGTCCCCCTGCAGCAGTTTGGAACAGGTTGGTTCAGCATCTTAATTCAAAATGGTATTTGACAGTTTCCAAACATAGACCAAAACATGCTCCTCAGTCTCGGAAACTTTCATGCCAAATTGGGTGACAATATCTTCAGAAGTGTCCAAATCATCTTTACAAATCAGTTTCATTTGTTGAGATATTAGGAAGAAAAGGGAGAAAGAGGTGGGGGGGGGAGGATGGGGGTGTCGGGTGACGATGTTTCTATTTTACTTAATATATGTAAGGTTTGGTGTCAGTGTTGCTTGTGCAGGTTCTTTGCTGTTCACTTGTGTTCCTTTGGTGGTGAAAGAGGTTGGGGTTGGCCTAGGGTGTGGTTGTTCATTTGTGGTTGGCTGTGGTGGTCTTTGTTTTCATGTGTGAGTGGAGTGGGTGGGTGTTTTGGATTAGGTTACCCATATGAAATGTTGTAAAAACGTTACATGGGGGGGACGAGAGAGAGACATTGCACATACTTTTGTAAATCAAGAAAATCTTTAATGAAAATACATTTTTTTTAAAAAGAAGAAGTGTCCAAATCAGTGCAGTTTGGAATGGTTTGGTCCACCATCTTGGTTCAAAGTGGTGTCTGATGGTATCTATCCAAATGTAGACAAAAACTGGTTCCTCCATCTTAGAAACTGTTTGGCAATGATGTCTTCAGAGGTGTCCAAATCCATAGAAAACAGACGGACAGATGAACCACTTTCCAAAATATATAGTAGACATAGAGGTACAAAGGCTAGAAGTATATTTTACTGCACAACGTTGAGTGTACTAATGTTTTTAATCATTCTGAGCACAAAGGAGATGTAGGCTAAAAATATTTTAAATATATAAAATAAAAAGGAATTGGAAGTAAGTGCTCTATGAGTTGGGGCACATGCATCCTCAGGCATATCCATTTCTAAAAATCCAAAGAGAGATGTGGCACTGAAGTGTGAAGACACTTGCTTCCTCTCACCCACATATACACAAGTTGAAAATATTTATTTTGTTTGTGAATGAAAATGCAGAATGCTGCTGCTTTTCACCACAACTTGATTTGAATTTGATAAAATTGCTTCAGGAGACCAATCGCTGCTAGTTGGCCATCCTGGCTGTAGATACTAAGACAACGGGCATCTGCAACCCATAACTAAAAGGAAATATTGGCACTAACATGATGAATGAAAAATTCAAAAGTAGATGAAATTTAATGTAATTGCATAGTCAGTACAGTGGTACCTCGGGTTAAGTACTTAATTTGTTCCGGAGGTCCGTACTAAACCTGAAACTGTTCTTAACCTGAAGCACCACTTTAGCTAATGGGACCTCCTGCTGCTGCCACGCCGCCAGAACACGAGTTCTGTTCTCATCCTGAAGCAAAGTTCTTAACCTGAAGCACTATTTCTGGGTTAGTGGAGTCTGTAACCTGAAGTGTATGTAACCTGAAGCGTATGTAACCCGAAGTACCACTGTAAAATGTAATACTAAGGAACTTTAGAATTACATCCTTTACAGGACTCTAATCTAGCAATTACTTGAGAAGGCTGTTACGTATTTGGGGAAAGCCAAGTGTATGCCACTGTTCTCAGTGTGCTGTCATTTTGCCAAAGCAAACCCTTCATTTTTTTTTTTTTATAAAATATTTATTGAAATTTTCAAAGTGTTATAACATAAAATAAAAGCAGAAGAAAATACAAAATAAAAATAGTTAACAAAGTAGAAAAAGAAAAAAAAAACCCTTCCAACCATACGAATACAAATTCAAAAATAAGAAAAAAAGACAGAAAAAAAAACAAAAATACAATTTAAGAACATTTAAAAACAAATTCATTATTCTCGAATCCTCAACTGTCATTACCTTCTTTCTTTGACCTCCTCCTCCTCCCTTTCTTTGTATCCTAGTTATTAATTATCCCAGCAAATCCTTTCCATATTTCATAATATTCTGTCATTACATTACCCTAAACAGTTTTAATCTTATCTTTCTATAAGAAAATAAACCTTAAAGCTTAAAACTTAAATCTTAACCTTACCAACTTCTCATAACCATAATATTCTTTCATAATTCTTTAAACATCTTTACTAAAGCCGAGTAATTTCATTCCAACATTTTTCTGACATTCATCAATTTTATAAAACAGTTCGAATGGTAGAAAAAAGAAATACAAACAGATCCAATCTTCATCCAATGTCCCTTCCTCCTGGTTCCGGGTTTTGTCAGTCCTTATTATCCCATCGATCTGGCCCATTAACCTGGCAACCTTATATCCGAGGCCCTCAAGTCTCTTCCATGTCCCTTTCGCAGCTCTTCTTCATATTTGTAACTGTATTTTCCCTTGTCTCCTGCTCGTGGTAACTCCAGCTTGGCAATATTTTTAACCCTTCTTGACAGATCAGCCCCTTTTCCATATTCAGCACTGAATTCCATATGGTATTTAGAAGCATGTTTCAAAGACCCTCCAAAATTAAGAGCCCCCACAATCCCAAACATCTCACGGCCCATTGCCAGATTTGAAAAGTCCAAACATCCCAGCATAGAGGGGTCAATCCAGCCCCCCATTTCCAAGCCAAACCAAACTTTTTCTTTCCAAATCTGGCTTTTTCCAAGTTCATTTGTCAAATCCGAAAACTCATATTCCTGTTGGGCCTGTTCTGTCAGGACACACTCCTGATTTAATTCCTGGGTGGGCTCCACATATTTTCCCACTGTCTGTTCAAAATTTCCCACTGCCTGTTCAAAATTTCTAGTCGAAGTTGTCATCAAATTCACCTTCTCATGTAACTGTTCCAGTAGGGCATTTGTTTTGTAGAAAGCACACAACAAAGCTTCTGAATACATTGTCCTGCAAGGTCAAATGCCTATTCCCACGGTTGTAATCTGTAAACAGCTGCCAGCTCCCTGGAGTTGGTTACAGTTTCACAGTCTCCCTCTAGGGGGAAAACTTCTATTTGATCTTGCAACAAAGTTTCCCTTTTTGAGATACTTTGTCAATATTTGTTCCTTTGAAATGCGAAGGGAAACAGTGGAATCACTGTTTCTCTTCTTTTAGCTATCTGTCAAAAACGTTTGTCTCTGGTCAATGAACTTCAAACGTCAGTCCTGACACCCCGCTCCAGGATCAGGACGGAGGAAAGTTGCTTTACTTTAAACTCACTTTAAACAGTCCAAAAAAGATCCCCCTTCTTCTCCTGCTGTCGAAGGGGGGTTCCACAATTTTAAATGATGAAATCCAATCCTTTAAAAGTGATTTTCTGAGCTCTAGTTTACATTGTCTTTGCTTTATTCTGTCTACAGAAGAACGGAAGGCTGACTTCCTGTTTAGACCTTCCCGTTCCGTACCAAATTGAAATAGATTTTTAAGATCCAATTCCTTTCTGCTCGCAAATCCCCATCTAATGTCCAGTTGTTCAAAGTCTAAGTACTCACGGGTGCTTATTTTAGAGTCCAAATTGTCCCAGGAAAAAGGCAGCACTCTCCGGCAACGGCTATGCGGCTTCGCTCCACGGAAATAGCAGTTGACTCACAGCACCGCGCCACTTCCCCCTCTTCACTTCGGAGCCCGTTAGTGGGTTCCTTAGCGAGTTGGGGGGGACGCTAAAGGTGCCCGCCGAGTCCCATGGTCACAGGCTTCATCCACCTGTGATTTTTGAAAGGGTCCCCGCTTCGCCGTAGCGGAGAAGACCCGTTTCCCGCGGAGCTAGTCCCTCCAGTTCAGAGGGAGTCCGCCATTGCCGATGGCGCCACCCCGGAAGTCCCAAAGCAAACCCTTCAAGACCAAGTGTGAAAAACCATGGCAGAGGGTCAGGTATTCTGATGATTAAGAATGGTTTCATATTTTGGTTCCATACCTTAAGTCATTTTTTTTTTAGTTGACAGGCTGAGGGGAAGCAGAGAAGCCAAGTGATTAAGCATGTAGAAAACTCTATAAAGAGATAGGGATTTGTGTTATTTCACTGGGGCCAGGCAGAAAAAGTATTTTAATCAATAAATGCCAGGCCATTAGATTGGAAGCAGAGATTCAAGAGAAGATTGTGAATAGATGGCAGGAACACTCAGAGCTACAAGTGGGACCTTCAACAAAATGTTCCTGTGAGTAATTCTTCTGTGCAGGATTCTAGCAAGCTGTGCCAGCTTATAGGATATTCCATTCTCTTTCCTACCACCACCACCGATTTTTAAAATATATATATATTTTTTCCACCCAACAGTCAGTGTCCTGTGGTCACTGAAAATGCTCAGTTCTTATTAGCTGATTTGGGGGAGGAGCTCCCTCTTAGAGGTTTTTCTTTCTCTCAAAAGTAGTAGTAGTAATTTTATTATTTATACCCCGCATACCTGGCTTGGTTTCCCCAGCCACCCTGGGTGGCTTCCAGTGCACACAAAAACATAGTAAAACACCAGACATTAAAAACTTTCTAAAACAAGGCTGCCTTCTAAAAGTTGTATAGTTATTTATCTCCTTAACATCTGATGGGAGGGCATTTCGCGGGAATAACAACGTTTAGGTATTTCTGCACTTCCTGATACCACCCGTTAGTTTGTAGATGGTACCAGATGAGCTACATAAGAATCTGCTTTTGGAGAATGCATTGGCCATTAATGCATAAAATGGTAGCTGTATGAGGCAGAAAGATGAAACCTCTTATTTATCTCCAAATATTCATGATTTGAGTGCGGTCTTCACAAAGCAGTCATTTACACAGTTATGTAATATCAATGATGTACCTATAGGCAGATGAAGCATAGTTATAATCCACTCTGACTGTTTCCGTCCTCTGATTTTATGGCTCTTCCATTCCACCAATTTATTAACCTTATTGATTTATTGATTTTTCAAGTAACATTTATACACTGCTTGATTGTAAAAAAACAACAACCTCAAAGTGGTTTACAAAAGATTTCCTTGCATAAGGTTTACATGGAGACTAGATTATGTTCAGTCTTCATTGAGAATTTAGATTTAGTTTACGTGTTGGATATACAACAGTGAGTATTCATCCTGATTTGCTTGTGGGGCATTCACGCATCTCCCCATTAATCACTCATTCTTTCCACACTTTTCAATGCACTTCCTTGTCACTGTCGAAATTATTTCTATTTAAAAATGAATTTGCTGTACTAAGGCAGCAGAGTGCTTTAATCCGCTTTAATTGTCCAAATCTAACTTTCCAAGGATGCACTTGAATCCCTTCCACAAAATAATGACAGTCTGGAGCCTCCCTTAGTGTAAGGCAGCAAAGGGAGAGACTGGCTTATATTTGTTTATTTTTTGCAAGGAATCTGCTTCTCTCCCAGTCGCTTGCCTGTTATTCTGTTTAAGAGTCTGCCAACCCCTGTATCTGTTACTCGAGTTGATTTGGTGGGTTAAAAAACCCACACCTCTAGCAAGAAAGAATCCTTTCAACTTTAGAGAAGAACTCAGACGTCACTGGTGTTGTGGAGTGATCAAATACACAACCTAAATCTGATTCCTCCCCCACTGCTCCCAAGCTGGCTGCCTGCTAGGGGTCTCTGTGACCTTCTGCGATAATGAAATTTCCAGATGGTGCAGGAACATCCTGCCCTGGCTGTTGCAAGGGCAGAGCAAGGAGCCTTGTTTGTTTGCTAGGGAAGAAGAGAGGCTGGAGCAAATGAAGCAACTGGGCAGAAGCTTGTACAAACAGGTCAAGCCCATGCCCCAAAGTATCCCCTTTCTAACATGCTCAGGTTTCTCCTTTCTTAAACCACGGCTGACAGATCTGCTACATTTCCATGCTCATCTTGGGTATTTCTTTGTGTCCACATAGAGGTTTAGCGCGCAGTATGCAGAGATTTGCTGCCACAATTGTTCCTGGTACTAAGCAAAGTGATTAAGGCAAACCTGTTGCCTTGATGATGGGATTTGGAACGGCAATGCTGAGAGGAGAACCGAGGGAGTCTAGTGTGTTTTTGAATGGAGTTCATATAAGATGGGAGGGAATTGCAAAGCTAATGTAGAGTTGGGATTCCCAAGCTATGGTCTGCAGACAAAGAGCAGTTCGTGAGCTACATTAAGGAAGCCTGCAATGTGTCTGTAAAAATACTATTAAAAATCATACAGCATCTGGCACAGCGCATTACAGTGGCTACAAAAGGCAGAAAAGTCATTAAGAGGTCCTCCAAGACTCTCAGCAATTTGTGCAGGGGACATTTAAGGAACCACTGATGCAGAGTAACACAGAGTGGGGAGTTTATATGTATTGGGCAGAGGCACAGGGCGGGAGAGGGGGGGGGGAACTACTGCAAGGAAGTTGTATGGTTAGAATCCAGTGTTGTTTTTCATTTTTGTAACCTGCCAGGGTACGTAGAAGTGCAAGGTATACGTGTTTCAAATAAATTTCATAGACTGAAATAAATACATATCACAGTCTCATTGCTAATGCAGGAATAGCAAAGTGGGGAAGGGAAGACTTCGTTGCAAAGAGACTATTTCCATCCTGACACATCTATGATAAAATCCTTTTGAATTGCAGAGGATAGGGCAGAGGTAAAGGAAATAATCTTGAAGGTTAAAGGAATAGATGGCAGCATTAGACATAAGGCAGTAAAGGGAGTAGGAACTGAAAACAAACAGCATTGGCTTGGCCAGCAGTAAACACAGAGGTTATTAAAGAGAGCCTTTGCTATCAGCAGCTGCACTTTGTTAGGTAACACTGAAGTCAGGGAGGCCCTGTGGAATAGTTCAGAACTCTGGAAGAATCTGAAACACAGCCTTAATTTGAAGTGAATTGCAGTGATTGATGGGGTTCTCTTTGTTTTCCACAGCCCATCCCCAGAGGAAGGCATGGGAGATGAATTTGACCTGATGGATCACTCGGACCTGTACATCTTAGACTTCAGTATGTGAACATTTCCTCCTTATGTTGCCTTTAGTAACTGCTTCCCCTAGGTTGAATCTCCTGGTGTGTTTTCTTTACATTAAAAAGCCTGGTCAAAGTAGCTGCAATAGCTGTACTGTCTCCTTGTCCCATTGAGGGAGCTGCCTAGTGCAGCTAATTTGGCTTACTTTTTATGCTTCTCATGGGCTGCTTCCAAGAAGGGCAGTTTTATCATCATACTGTATGCTTCTTTTTCTTCAGGTCCCAGCTTAAAAACACTCTGTAAACTGGCAGTGATACAGTATAACCTCGACCAGTCCTGTCTCCCTCATGACATCAGGTAAGTTACTTATCCCCATTCAGGGATGTTCAATATATCTAAACCACTTGTTCTATACTACACAAGACACAGGCTTTTACCAGGGCAGACTATTTCCCCCTCTACCCAATATTGTCTGACTGGTACTAGGTCTCCTTTAGAAGTATTTCCCATCACCTGCTACCTGATCTTTTTAATTGCAGGGTTCAAACCTAGGACTTTCAGCACATAAAGCACACACTGTGGCATTGATTTCTCTTCCCCCAGTCTTCCCATTTCATGTTTGTCATTGTTGATGGCATCTGTCTGTCTCGAAAGACAATGGAGTGGTGAAGTCAAACCTCTGCCTTAGCAGCACCAAAGTGACCTCCCTGGGGCGCAAGCCTGGGCAGTGTGTATGGAGGTCCTGGGCTCCCCAGACAACAAGACCCCCTCTCCCAGCCTCACTGATGTGGTCCAAAGGAAAGCAGAGCAATACATTTGGCACCAGCTTGGCTGCAGGAGTTGCCAGAAGGAGACGTACACGGCATCATCCAACCGCCATGTTTAGTAGCTGAAACATCTTGATTGTTTTGTTGTTGTTGTTTAGTCGTTTAGTCGTGTCTGACTCTTCGTGACCCCATGGACCAGAGCACGCCAGGCACTCCTGTCTTCCACTGCCTCCCGCAGTTTGGTCAGACTCATGCTGGTAGCCTCGAGAACACTGTCCAACCATCTCGTCCTCTGTCGTCCCCTTCTCCTTGTGCCCTCAATCTTTCCCAGCATCAGGGTCTTTTCCAGGGGTCTTCTCTTCTCATGAGGTGGCCAAAGTATTGGAGCCTCAACTTCAGGATCTGTGTTCGATTGTACCTGTGTTTAATTCTAGCCCATTGTCTCTGCAGGTGGGAGCTTGCAGCAATGACGACAAACAGCAACATCAGCCGACCCATCTTCTCCTCTCATGGATAATCCAGTCTCCTGCTCCCCCTCCCAGCTGCCCTCGGCCCCCCGCCTTGCAGACATCATCTACCGTCTCCTTCACTGTGCATGAATGTTTAGCCTATTCAGGAAAGGGGCACTGCTTCACCTCCACATAAGAGATTTCTTTGTAGCCCAGCGCTAGGAGGGCTCTACTTGCCCATCCTGCTGCCACACCTCTCCAGCTGCAACTTTGCCGAGACCTCGCCTTAAAGGCAGCATGCATGCAGAATTGGACAGTGCGCTCTACAGAGAAGCATTGCAGGTGCGCTCCTGCTCCTGCTGCTGGACACTACAGCTTACATTTCTCTATGGCGGTAGTACAACTTGAATAATAGGAACAAAAGAAACTCAATCTCAGGACTAACTGGTGTAAGGCCAGCATGTGCTTCGCATAAGTCTAGGATCAAAGGCAAACCAAGCAAGGACTTACCAAGACCCAACTTCTCTACGTCCCTAGCCATTTTGAGTGCCTGGCCCTCATCATTAACCCAAGGGCTGAACCAGGTGCCCTGTCTTAAGCCATTTTCTCTGCTCCGCTGTGAGCTCAGAAAAGCATGCCTGGTCTTACATATTTTGAAACTGGACTGGGTTTGCCCTTCTCCATTGGGCATCCAGGGGAACTCCATATATATATATATATACGAGATAATCAAGCACTCGCTGCCTTTACAGTAGTGTGGACTTCTGTGAGGTCAGACTCTTTGCTTGGAAGAGGAGGGGGAAATGATGACAGCTCTGCCCGCCTAGGCAAGGAGTGGCCATCCAACATCTCATAGGACTGAGTAGAACAGAGACTTTTCTGTGCCTGTTGCAGGAGGGGTCACTGCAAGATCTGAAACGCTGCTGCCCAGTTTCATGTGTACAAGCAGCACCTCTGAATTTATAAATACGGGGGGCGGGGAAGCTAAACTTTGGTAGCCTTGTGTGTCAGTGCTTTTTGTATGGCTGGAGGGTGAGTGATGGACCCATGCAAAGAGCTGGGGACACAGGGCCCGGAGATTGCAAACTGAGCCTGAAATCAGAGAACTGGTCTCACTTTGTGGCTAATGGCATGCACTGGGAAGCCATCTGTTCAAATCTTCCTTTGACCAGGACTTGCTGGATGACCTTAAGCAAACTTCTCAGCTTCAGCCCCCACCTGAAATTCAGGAGTATTACTTGCCTGCCTTACGGAGAAGTCGTAAGGTTAAGTGAAGTGTTTCATATATTCTAAAGTGCTATATAAATGCTCCACATTATTTAAGATAAAATTGGGCTTCGTCGTCACCCTTATTAAACGAGGCTTTCAGCCAGCCAAGACCACTCTGGTGCCTCAAAGCTGCCTGTCTCAAATGTTCCATTGACCTATTTAACCCAGTATCAAAATTACACCATTTTGGGTGGGGAGATCAGAAGCTCATCCCTTTTGCTTTCTTGTTACTTTTATTACCCAAACATATGACCTGCTTTGTTTTCTTCTGCGTCCATGAAGAGGTTGACATCCCAAAATGCTAGCAGGACCCCATGGACTGGAAAAAGCATGGGGGCAAGGAAGAGGAGAGGGTACATGCAGTAGCTTTGACCCTGCTTAATTCATGCATTACATTCCCAGCCAAGCATTGTACTCTGTGGGCTTATCTGTGATGCAAGGCAGCAGTTGGCCTCTTAACCCACAGTGCCTCTAGAAAACCGTGGTGTAATGGACAATGCCTTAATGTTAGGTGGGTGTATATGGATATTCACAACTATGATGAGAAGATTGTGTGTGTGTGTGTGTGTGTGTGTGTGTACACATGTGCGATGAGCACATTAACCACATTGCAAGAACACTGGATGGAACAAATGGGACCAAAACAAAAACAGTAGCCAAGGGTTTCAGGTGCCCACATATCTTTGTTCCTCCGTTTTTTTCATCATGACATGTAGGGCTGGTTCACATAAGGTATGTTCATCACTTGATGTGTGAATAAGCCATCACAGAACCAAGCATTCTATAGAGCATTCTTATATCACCTTCCCATGCTCAAATATAATGCAGTTCCTTTGTTCAGCCGCCACTGACCAAGTGTGAAAAGTGCTTGTCAGAGTTTCAGTTTATCACACCCCAGATAACAAAAACCGGGACCCTTCCAAGTTCCAGCTTGCTCTTTTTTGCTTGCTTTCTCTTGTTTTCTCTGCCGCGTGGATTTTATTCTTTGACGGACTTTGATCAAATAACTGCAGAATGCTTGCCGCCCAACATTTACTTATTTGTAATTGTTTTCTGAATTAGTCCTTGTCTACCTCACCCAATTTGTGAAGAGCGTTTACAGTTCTTTCTAGGAGGAAGACTGATCTACAGTTTGCAGTTAATTGTATTGGCTTACTAGGCACACTTACATGTTTAACTATCTCTTCTGAGATATCTCCTTCTGAGATGGTAGATCAGACCTTGCTACTTCTGTGGCAAACTCATCTACAAATCCCAAAATCATAGCCTTGAGTTAAAATAGCACAAATTAGTCACTGGCAAATAGTTTTATAGAGAACAAACAGAATGTCTCTAGTTCAATTACAGCACCACAGAACCCTTATCTGTGATTTCGTCCCTAGTAACTGTGATGAACTGTCTGTGGTCGTGATATATACCCTGCTTCTAAATGCAGTTGCTAAAAAATGGTCCGGCTTCATCCTAGTCTCAAAACTTCAGTTACTTATTTGGGTTAAAAATGGAAGCTAGTGTTTAAACACTGGCTACCTTTTTACAATTTGATTAATTTCGTACTTCTCTGTGTCAATTATGATTTAAATAATTCTTAAACTGAGAAAATCGGACTTCCACCATGATTCCCAGTTGCGTGAGAAATTTATGCTACTTGGTAATGAAGGTGGTGCTTGTGAACAGCCTGCTTCTCCAAGACAAGAAAGGCTTTATATATGGTAGTTGAATTTCCCTAAAGGTTTTGATAGCATGACCCTGAGTCTTATTTTCTGATTTGTGGCTTTTAATCTCATGGTCTGTTGTTACAGCTGTATCTATACTTTATGTTTCAATTGTTTGTGGTCATTCCCTCTCTGCAAAGACCACTGGCAACTCTAGTTTGGGGAGGGATCATAGAATCATAGAGTTGGAGGAGACCACAAGGGCCATCGAGTCCAACCCCCTGCCAAGCAGGAAACACCATCAGAGCACTCCTGACATATGGTTGTCAAGCCTCTGCTTAAAGACCTCCAAAGAAGGAGACTCCACCACACTCCTTGGCAGCAAATTCCACTGTCGAACAGCTCTCACTGTCAGGAAGTTCTTCCTAATGTTTAGGTGGAATCTTCTTTCTTGTAGTTTGGATCCATTGCTCCGTGTCCGCTTCTCTGGAGCAGCAGAAAACAACCTTTCTCCCTCCTCTATGTGACATCCTTTTATATATTTGAACATGGCTATCATATCACCCCTTAACCTCCTCTTCTCCAGGCTAAACATGCCCAGCTCCCTTAGCCATTCCTCATAAGGCATCGTTTCCAGGCCTTTGACCATTTTGGTTGCCCTCCTCTGGACACGTTCCAGTTTGTCGGTGTCCTTCTTGAACTGTGGTGCCCAGAGATGAACAGAGATATAACAGAATTCTAAGTAGCCTCCTCAAACTACACTTCTGAGAATTCTTCGGGGAAAGCCATGCCAAGTAATCTAGTATTTTTTATTTTATTTTTAAATAATATTTATTGAAGATTTTAAAATTACAAAGAAAAAAGTAGACAAAAAGAAAAATTAAACAATACAAGTCAATAAAAACAAAAATCAAAAAGAAAAACAAATCACACAAATACATCAAAATCAAAAAGCAAAAATAAACAGAAAATTTAAAAACAAATCCAATATTCCCAAATCTTTATCTTTCATTAACTTGTTTCATGGACCTCCTCACACCTCCCTTTTTTGTATTCTAGTTATTGATTATCACAGCAAATCCTTCCCATTTTTCATAATATTCTGTCATTAAATTACCTTAATCTATTTTAACCTTATCTTACTATAAAAAACCCTAAAACTTAAAGCTTGAGTCTTAGCTATACCAATTTCTCATAACCATGACATATTCTTGCATAGTTCTTTTTAACATTTCTGCTAAAGCCAAATAAATTCGTTCCAACATCTTTTTTAATACTCATTAATTTTAGAAAACATTCCTAAATAGAATTTTTGAAACTTTCTCCAATCTTCATCCAACGTCTCTTCCTCCTGGTCACGGGTTTTGTCAGTCCTTTCTATCCCATCCATCTAGTTCATTAACCTGGTAACCTTATGTCCGAGGCCCTTAAGTCTCTTCCATGTCCCTTCCGCAGATCTTCTTCATATTTATACCCGTACTTTACTTTGTCTTCTGCACCTTTCACACGTGGAGACTCCAGCTTGACAGTATTTTTATCCCTTCTCGACAGATCAGCCCCTTTTCCATAGTCCACACTGAACTCCATGTGGTATTTAAAAACATTTTTCAAAATCCCTCCAAAATTGAGGACCCCCACAACTCCAAACTCCTCCCGACCCAACGCCAGACTTGAAAAGTCAAAACATCCCTGCATAGGGGGATCTATCCAGCCCCCCATCTCCAAACCAAACAAGACTCTATCTCTCCAAGTCTGGCTTTTTCCAAGTTCATTTGTCAAATCCAACAACTCATGTTCCTGCTGGGCCACAACTCCCTCCATCTCTGCCACCCGAGGTCCAACAACGATCTCCTCCTTCATCTGATCTGTCAGAGCACATTCCTGATTTGATTCCTGAGTGGGTCCTATATAGGTACCCACTACCTGTCCAAAATTTCTGATCGCAACAGTCATCAAGTCCGTCTTCTCATGTAACTGTTCCAATAAAGCACTTGTTTTTACAGAAAGCACGCACCAGAGCCTCTGAGCACATTGTTATACAAGTCAGAAGTCTATTCCCACGATCTTAATCTGTTGCAGCTGCTCCCCAGTTCAAGTTTAGTAACAGTTTCACAAGCTCCCTCTAGGGGAAGAACTTCTCTTTGTATCCAACTCTTTTCTTTCTTTTTTAACAGCAGATCTAACAACAAAGTTTCCTTTTTCAGATATTTTGTCAATATTTGTACCTTTAAATTGCGAAAGAGCACAATGGAATCACTATGTTTCTCTTCTTTTAACTGTCTGTCAAAAACCTTTGTCTATAGTCAATGAACTTTCCCAAAAGCGTCTGTCCTGACACCCCGCTCCCAGGTTCAAGACGGTGGAAAATTACTTTTCTTACACTCTCTTCTGCAGGTTTAAGCAATCCGCAAAAAATCCCCCCTCTTCTCCTGCTTCCGAAGGGGGTTCAGTAATTTTAGATGATGAAAGTTGATCCTTTACAAACGATTTTCTACACTCTAGTTTGTCATGTCTTTGCTTTAATCTATCTACAAGAAACGGAAGGCTGACTTCCTGTTTAGACCTTCCCGCTTCAGTGCCAAATTAAGAGGAATTTCTTAATCCAATTTTCCGTTCTACTCACAGATCGTTGTTTAAAGTCCAATTGTCCAAATTTGATCTGCTCACGGGTAGTTGTTTTGTAGCCAAATTGTCCCAGGAAAAAGGTAGCACTCTCCGGCAACGGCTGTGCGGCTTCGCTCCACAGAAGAAGCAGTTGACTCTCAGCACCGCGCCACTAACCCCTCTTTGCTCCGGAGCACGTAATTGGGTTCCTTTACGAATTGGGGGGGCGCAAAAGGTGCCCGCCGAGTCCCATGGTCACAGGCTTCATCCGCCTGTGATTTTTTAAAGGGTCCCCGCTTCGCCGTAGCAGAACAGACCCGTTTCCTGTGGAGCCAGTCCCTCCAGATCAGAGGGAATCCGCCATTACCGATGGCGCCACCCCGGAAGAGTAATCTGGTATAAAGCAAGTAATCTAGTATAAAGCAAGTAATCTAGTATAAAGCAAGTAATCTAGTATAAAGCAAACATTTGTGCCGTAGGTACATAGACCGAATCTGTGACAAGGCTTTCTTGATTTCTCCCCAGGAGGAAGGCACAAGTGCCAGAAATTTCACACTTTTTCATTTGGGTGATCAAGGCATGTAAGGAGGGATGTCATAGAGCTGTTTAAAATCATGCTCAGAATCAAAAACATGGATATGGAGAGGTTTTTAATCTTCTCGTAATACTAGGAATGCTGGGCCATCCGAGAAAGCTCTGAATGGTGGGAGATTCCGGGCGAACAAAAGGAAATACTTCACATTGCTCAGAGAATTTGCTGTCACAAACTCTGGTGATGGCCAGCAGCGTAGAAAAGCCCTTAGACAAATTTATGAAGGATATAAGACTATCAGAATAGCTGCATACAACCTCCATCATCAGAGGCAGCATGGCTCTGGATTCCAGTCACTGGGAAGCAAGAGCAGGAAAGGGCTGATACATTTATGCTTTGGGAAACGTGATACCGAGCTAAATAGGCCTTGGGTCTGATCCTGCAGGGCTGTTCTTCTGTTCCTAATCTGTTCTTCTCTGTTGCATATCTTGATTGCTGGCAAAGGCACAAGGTTTCTTCCACTGTACAAGGGAAGGGGTGTTGGCAGCAACACTTGGACACTCCCAAGAAAAGCGACCAGAGTTCATACTGGCCCCAGACTCTCTCACCTGTCTTGGCTATTGATGCCTTTTTCAGTGGTCAGTGCAAGCAGTGGCAGCTGGACTGGTTGCACCTAGTCCTTCATTAAGGGAACAATATGAATCAGGCTTTAGCTTTCTGAAGTTAGATAACTCGAGTCATCTGGGGGGCGTGTCCCTCTGTTACAGGAGTTATTTCTGCTGCAGAATCTACCTCTTGCCTTTTGCAATCTGGGGGTTTCTTTACGGAGATCAGCTACCTTCCTCCTGCCCCCCAAAAAACAAACCAAACATCATCCATGACAACATAAAAGCAAATGCGACCATTGCACAATCCAATGCATCAAAACACATCTTCATGGAACCGCAGCACAAATGATTAGTATCAGAGTTTTAAATGTAGCATACCAGCTCACAGCCAAGAATCTGCTACAAAACTTTTAAATGTCTTCTAGGCTGGAAAAGCAGCAGTTTTGGAGGCACATGGAGAGAGCCCTACTGAAACAGATCAAAGGCCTCTCTGATACAGTGGTACCTCGGGTTACATACGCTTCAGGTTACAGACTCCGCTAACCCAGAAATATTACCTCGGGTTAAGAACTTTGCTTCAGGATGAGAACAGAAATTGTGCTCTGGTGGCGCAGCAGCAGCGGGAGGCCCTATTACCTAAAGTGGTGCTTCAGGTTAAGAACAGTTTCAGGTTAAGAACGGACCTCCAGAACGAATTAAGTTCTTAACCCGAGGTACCGCTGTACTTCTGCGAATCCTGCAAGCAAGAAAGACCTGACTGCAACAGTGCGCTCTTGCGTGTTTCCCCCCAGCTACCCTATCAGTCATGCTGCCTCTCATCCTGGAAGCGCTATATTGCCATCATGGCTAGTAGCCATTTTAACCTCAATGAAGTATGAGGTGGCCACTCCTTCCTATAGTGTTTAGGCACATTTTGTGTGCTGTTCATGATTTTGCATATTTTTGAAATAATACACCCCCCCAGCAAAATCCACTTGCCAGAGGCAAAAGTGGGATGGGCATACATACCATTAGCATCCTTTCATCTTCTCAAATCCACCACCCTCCTGTCTCTAGCCTCGGAGGTAGGCAGAGACTTACAGAACAATCCTGAGGAAAACCAGTTTAAGTTAAGTTGGTGTAAGGTACTCCTGTTCCATACTCCGTTCAGGAGCCAGACTGAACCTGGCAAAGAGAAAACAAGCCATCAAAGTAGACTTTGACTTAGCAGCATCATCAGCCAGTGTGGTGTAGTGGTTAAGAGTGGCAGACTCGTAATCTGGTGAGCCGGGTTCGTTTCCCCGCTCCTCCACATGCAGCTGCTGGGTGACCTTGGGCCAGTCACACTTCTCTGAAGTCTCAGCCTCACTCACCTCACAGAGTGTTTGTTGTGGGGGAGGAAGGGAAAGGAGAAGGTTAACCGCTTTGAGACTCCTTCAGGTAGTAATAAAGCAGGATATCAAATCCAAATCCAAACTCTTTGCTGGTGTAACTTTTGCCAGGTCATGTGGCTGAGCCAAACGGTTTGTAACAGATGTCTTTCTTTGTCCCACCCCTAACCCTTTTGGTGTGTGTGTGTGGAGGGGGAATTTAAACCAGGCTAAGTTCTACCAGTTTAAATCCTGCTGGCATAGGTCCCGTTCAGTCAGCATGCGAGAGTTACTGGGAAAAAGTTGGCACTACAATGGGGATAGCTTCAACCTGTATCCTTTTCAGCCGGACGTGATTGACAGATGTGCTGCAGAGCTACACCTCCCTACCGGCTCCTAACAAGCAGGGAACTTTGTGCCCATTTTTATTGGATTATCCTTAGCAGCCACCCCCCCGCCAGTCTGTGCGATTAAAAAATCTCTTTGCTGAAAATTAATTAGGTTCTCAACACGTGTTCTTCACAGCTCTCCTGTGTGCATCTGAGCCTTGTCATTACATTTCCCCAACCTGAACAGTCTCACATCTCTCCTAGGTGGATAATTGATTCAGAACTGAGAGTTCGACAAGAAGTGTTGTTCTATTAAGATGCAAAGCCACAGTACTCTGGGCTGGGCTCCAGACTGAGTGGGACAGAAAGAAATTGCATTTTTAAAAAGGGAAAGGAGGAGAGAATCCGCTTTGCTGGTGCAATCTGGTGCAACACTCAGCCTAGGTTGAAATGTCAGGGTCTAGCCGCAGGGTATGCATGTTTGTGTGCATTAATTATAAAAAAGAGAATACATCTAATTACATTTCCTCTATCGGTGTGCAACCACAGCCAGTCGCCATCCATAGCAGAAGACATACTTTGCTCAATCAGACCACCAGCTTCTGAACTCGTTCTTTCTCCAGGTGCAGATTCTTGTGTAAATCATGGAGTTGAGTTTTTGTTTTCTGTTTCTGTACAAACAGCCCGATGAGAAATGAATGTGTACAGTGGCCACAGAACACTTAATACTAATGAATGGGAGAAGGGAATTGGCTGGAATGGTTTTTCCACAGAAGAGGACATGGCTGGCTATAACTTTCATCAGGAGCACTCCACCCACTTGCAAGAAATAGTTCCAAGTCTCATTTGTTCCATTTCTGCACAGGCAGATAGATGCCTCTAGGAAGCTTACATGCCGGACACAAGCATTAGCCATCCCATTGTTTTCCCTCCAGCATCTTTGTTGGAAAGAGATGCTTTCTGAACACAGAGATTTCATTCTTAGACATGAATGTCTAATTGCCAGTTTCCACAAATTTGTCTAACCCTCTTTTAAACAGCCACCTAAGTGCACAAGAAGGGGACGTGGGTGCCGCTGTGGGTAAAACCTCAGTGCCTAGGACTTGCTAATCGTAAGGTCGGCGGTTCGAATCCCTGCGGCGGGGTGAGCTCCCATCGTTCGGTCCCAGCTCCTGCCCACCTAGCAGTTCGAAAGCACCCCTAAGTGCAAGTAGATAAATAGGTACCGCTTTATAGCGGGAAGGTAAACAGCGTTTCCATGTGCGGCGCTGGTGCTGGCTCGCCAGCTGCAGCTTCGTCACGCTGGCCACGTGACCCGGAAGTGTATTCGGACGGCGCCGGCTCCCGGCCTCTTGAGCGAGATGAGCGTGCAACCCTAGAGTCGGTCACGACTGGCCCAGACGGGCAGGGGTACCTTTACCTTTAAGTGCACAAGAAGGGACACGGGTGGCACTGTGGGTTAAACCACAGAGCCTAGGACCTGCCGATCAGAAGGTCAGCGGTTTGAATCCCTGCAACGGGGTGAGCTCCCTTTGTTCGGTCCCAGCTCCTGCCAACCTAGCAGTTCGAAAGCATGTCAAAGTGCAAGTAGATAAATAGGTACCGCTCCAGCAGGAAGGTAAACGGCGTTTCCATGCGCTGCTCTGGTTCGCCAGAAGCGGCTTAGTCATGCTGGCCACATGACCTGGAAGCTGTACGCCGGCTCCCTCGGCCAGTAAAGCAAGATGAGCGCTGCAACCCCAGAGGCGGCCATGACTGGACCTAACAGACAGGGGTCCCTTTACCTTTAATTACACAGGAGGCTGTCCTTAATTCTGCATTTGGTGTAGAGGTGCTTTGTTCTGAACCTACGGCAGTGCCATCTAAATTTCACTGGCCACTAGTTTTCCAGCTACCATGAAAAAAGAGACCAGTCTCTCTCCCCTCTCTCTACACTATAATTTTTCTGCTGGGGAAGATGCTATAGAGGCCCAGCAGTGTGTCAAAATGGGGGAACTTAGGCAATTTCCCTAGTTATGAAAATATGGGTGTTACAAACATTTTGGGCTATGTGCTGTTGGAGGGTAGACAGGTATACAAGCTCCCCACCCCCACCTCAGCCCTGTACTGAACATCTCTTAAAGATGTGTGCTAAACTATCTTCAAATGAGCACGACGGCAATTCATTTTCTTTGCTCATGTGATAAGAAAGCTGTTTATGTGATGCAATTTGTAGAAGTGGATCTTTTTGTTGATCAGGGACTGCAGAAGAAATGTGACGATGTGCCTTGGTAAATGTTTTGCCTTCTGTTTTAATGAGAGCTGCTAGACTACCACGCAGGTTCAAGGTAACCCCTATTATATGTCTGGCAATTGCCTTTTTTTCCCTTTTCCTTTTTTGCTTCTGCCTTGGCTGCTATGCTGTTAGTTATGCTATTTCAACGCCGTTCCAGCCTTTTCCAACCCGCTACGCCAAAGGGATGCAGCCCATTTGTCAGATATTTTCTCTCTCACCTTCCAGAAGCATTAACCTTCATTTCCCTGCAAATTAACCTCTTACAATCTTCTTGATTCATTTCTCTCCAGTCTCCTCATTTTCCTAGTCTTCTGCCGAGTTTGCTTAGAGGGGGAAACGAGAGTTTGTACTGAGAAGCAATCAGCAGCATCCAATACACAAACACCCCAGCTCCCCAGTCCAGTGCAAAAGCGGGAGAGATCCATATACACTCCATAATGTCCAAGTGCAGAGTTGGCTCCAGGTGTCCGAAGACACCGTCCCTGGTGTCTCCTCCCTGCCATTGTTGCCAACTGCTGCTGCTGCTCCTTTTCCTCAATCTTTACTGCCAGGCAGGGTGCCCCCAAGGTTGAAGAAGACTACATGTACCATCACACCCATCTCCCAACACTGAGCAGCCCAACGCAACTTTCAGATCCTCCAAGTGTCCTTTTTCCCCAGGGACGTCTCTGATTTAGAGAAGCTGTCCCAGTTTCTGATTTGATCCCAGAATGTCCTGCTTTCCCTTAGGACGTCCCTATTTTCATTGGAGAAATGTTGGAGGGTATGGAGTTTTGTTACCTTTTTATATGTCTTGGAAGTCACCTAGAGTGGAAACCCAGTCAAATGGGTGGGGTATAAATAATAAAATTCTTCTTAGTATTATTATGGAAAAGGACATTCCTATTGGAGGGACTGGTGTTATCATCTCCCGCCATGGAGGCAGAGCAGAGCCGTTGTGCCTAGTGGCCATGGATGGTCTTCTCCGCCACCAATTTGCCTAATCCTCTTTTAAAACCATCCAAGTAGGTGGCCACACTGCCTCCTGTGTAGGTGAGTTCCACAGTTTAACTCTGTCCTGCATGAAGAAGTATTTTGTCTGCCCTGGCTCTCCCAACATCCATTGGATGTCCACGACTTCTGCTTTTACGAGAGAAGTAAAACTTGTGTTTATTCACTTCCTTCGTGCAATGCATAATTTTTATAAACTTCCGGCATGTCGCGTCATACCTGCCTTCCCCCCCCAAACCATTAAGTCCCAAACACTGTGACGTTCCTTCAAAGGGGAGCCTCTCCATCCCCTTCATCCTTTGGGCAGCCCTCTTCTGACCTTTTTGTAGCTCTACAACTGTAGAGTAGGAGAAAGACAGATTTGGCTCGGGGATTCCTAGTTGCTGATCTCCAATTTAAATTTGTGGGATTCTGGGCACAGGGTTTGATTAAATGCCCCGTGCAGTCCCCCTGCAGCTTCATGTCAGTAATGGCAATAATGGGAAGGGAAGCATACAAAATCCTTTAAGCTTTCTCTGGAGCACACCTGTGAGATGGATCACGGTGGAGGAGACGAGGTCATTTTTGTTACAGCAGACAGCTCGCACAAGCAACATTTCAAGCACCTTCTGTTTGTAACCCTAATTTGTATATTAAAGAGACTCCCGCCACTGCTTCTTGCCTTATGGAATCTAATGGCTGCAAACACTGCCTGCTTCTTCTTTTTTTAAATGTTCTGGCAGGAAAGGGATCTAAATCTTCACGGTCTCAATGCTGCGGACACATATTGGAACCCAGGGAATCGAATATGGAATCAGGGAACTACCGTATTTTTTGCTCTATAAGACTCACTTTTTCCCTCCTAAAAAGTAAGGGGAAATGTGTGTGCGTCTTATGGAGTGAATGCAGGCTGCGCAGCTATCCCAGAAGCCAGAACAGCAAGAGGGATCGCTGCTTTCACTGCACAGCGATCCCTCTTGCTGTTCTGGCTTCTGAGATTCAGAATTTTTTCCCCCTTGTTTTCCTCCTCCAAAGACTAGGTGCGTCTTGTGGTCTGGTGCGTCTTATAGAGCGAAAAATACGGTAACTTGCACTTCTAACTATGCACAGTCTCCTTCAGGACAACCCAGGTGTTACATCTCTTTCTCTCCCCTTAGAATAAAAGAAACCCTACTGCAGCCTTGAGTTAGGAGCCTTGTCATGGAGAAATAACTGAAAACCTTGCAAAATAAATAAATGTCTGTCACCAACACCTATATGAAGCCTGAATTCACCTGCCGAAAGGTTCAGAGATATCTGAAATTTATTTATTGCATTTATAGCCCGCCTTTTATAGCCCATGTGGTTCTTCACCTTCTTGTTTAATCTCACAACAAGCCTGTGAGGTAGGTTAGGCTGAGAGACAGTGACTGGCCCAAGGTCATCCAGTGAGCTTCAAGGTTGAGTGGGGATTCGAATCCTGATCTCCCAGGGCCTAGTCCGACACTCTAACCCAGGGGTAGGCAACGTAAGGCCCATGGGTCAGAAGTCACCCACAGGGGTCATTTAACTGGCCCACGAGCCACCCCCGAACTGAGCCGCCCGCTCAGTGAGTCCCTGCGTGCTGCGCTAAAGCAGGGACTCGCTTCCACGGCACCAGAAATTGTGTCTACGCAGACACCGGAAATCGCCTCTGCGCAGACACAGACACTGGAAATTGCAGGCGGGTGCACACTTTAGCAATCCGGCCCACAGAGGACTCTCCACTGGAGTGAACCGGCCCAGGCAAGGTAAACATTGCCGACCCCTGCTCTAACCTCTACGCCATTGATAGAACCGGCGTGGCGCATGCAACATGCACAAGCTTCTTTGCACAATTTGCACAGCTCTGTTTCTTGGTTGCAGAAACTGGGGTTCTCTTAGCCCAGATGTTTTGTTAAGTGCAGCCCCAAGTATAACTAGTGGGTGGATGTTTGGATGTTGCTGCGCTACAGATCATCACGGCCCTGCGTGATGCCAGAAGCAAAGTGAGATCTTTCTCAGTCTGCAGAACATGCTGTTACTCAGGCTTTGTTCCAGAGTCTTGTAATCACAGGCTTCAGCAAGGTTTCCTGCAGGACTTACAATTCCAGCACAGAATGCTACAGTCAGTATTGCTGATCACTCTTAAATAAACCATGCCAGACTGCAAATCCCAATAGGAACATTTGGGATAAAGGGATGAAGTGCGCGCACACTTGCTCAAAGTTTTTTGTTTTTATCGAAAGAGACAGGGATTTCCCCCTGCTGATTTCTACTCTAAACACAACAAGCTGGACCTGAGCCAAGTGTGAACATCTCTTTGAGACGGGAAACCAGCAACATCGCTGATGAAAGGCATGGCAAACGAAATCTCAACCTTAGGCTAAAAAGCAAAGGGAAACAAAGTGGGGGAATGTAATCTGTGCTCTGAATTGTGTAAGATACAGTTCCCCCACAACAGACTTTCCCAAACTGGCCACAGCCAGAATGGCCAATGGTCAGGAATGATGGGGACTGGAGTGCAAAATATCTAGAAAGCACTAGGCAGGGAAAGGCTGCCTCAAAATAATCATGCCAACAGAAACTGCTCCTTTTCTTATTGCACCTTCCTGTGTGATTCAGAGAAACCCAGCCAGTTAAGTATACGCACATCATTCACAATTGCCAGGGATGTTGCAGGGCCAGCCTTAACTTTAGGTAAGGTGAGGCAGCCTCCCTCAGATGGCCAGTCTTGAGACCCTGTTAAAGGGTAGCTAACTACATGGTTATTCTTAATTTGTACCTGCCGTGGGCGGTTCCATTGGGATGTTCTGTTCTGTGCATAAAATGGGCTGAATCTAGACATATATATAAAAATGCTATGAAAATGCTGTTTTAAAAAACATTTTAAAATATATATTGAATTTCCCATTAGCTCACCATCACCACCTAGTGTCACATTTGTATAATGCACTTAAAACACATTTAAAATGTTATATTTGCAGCTGTATAGCTGGCTCCATAGTTTTGGGGAATTGCTCTGGCTTTCTGTGTATATTTTTTGCTATGAGTCCAGAAAAGCGTGGACTGGCCCTCAAGTGCTTGCTTAAGTGTCATCCAAACATGAAGAACATGAGTTCTGTTGGATTGGACCCTAGGCCCATCTGCCCACCACCCCATATCTTCGTGAAACATAGAATCATAGAATTGTAGAGTTGGAGGGAACAACATGGGGTCATCTAGTCCAACCCCCTGCAATGCAGGAATCTCTTGCCCAAGGTGGGTCTCAAACCCATAACCCTGAGATTAAGAGTCTCATGCTCTACCAACTAAGGTATCCCAGAGCTGCACGCCAACTCCTTTGCATCCCAATTAATATGAGGGCACTTGTCTAGACGGTCAGATGATCAAATCAAGTATTTGGAGAGGAGACAATATGATCCGTTGTAGCCAGCAGAGCATCTGTTTAATTCAGGATTCGGCTGATGATGCAGAGGGGTTGCACCCTAAAAAGTAAGTTTCACTGGGGCTGCAACTTTGACAAATAAATTTGCCTTTGGATTTAACAAACCTGCACCACTAGCTGACTATGGAAGTCACAGCATTTCGCTGTGGTCTTCCGATTAAGATCTTGCCTCTGCCACAAACTCACTCAGAGGCCTTGGGCAACTCATTGATCTCTCTCGCCCTCAGGGCCACTAGCAGGATTTTCTGAGACTGGTAGTCTAGCTAGGCGAAGCCATGGGTCCATCACAGCACATTCGCTTATATGTGCTCAGCTTCAGTTCCCTGCAATCTATGAGGACAGTAATATTCGCCTACCTTGCAGGATTGCTTGCAAGGAGGACAGAGATAACATACGTGAAACGCTTTTTCTAACGTGCTGCAATTGCTAAGTTTTGTTATTGCGCTTGCTCCTGAATCGTTTAGTTTTCTGCTTGGAGAATCCCATATAGCTAGCAGCTCTTAAGGGCATCACCGCATCCCCTTCATCAGCGACATCACTGTGACTCAAAGTGAGGATAATCCTTCTCCACTGGGAGTGACCCCCCCACCCCCACCCCCACTCGTAACCCCAATTCCCTGCTGAGATGACAAGCCGGCTTTAAAGAGCCAGAGCCTCCCTTTATTGCTTCCCCTATCAGATTACAACAAGCAGGCTGTGGGGTGGTGGTCAAGCTATTTTTAGAAGCCTGCTTTCTAAAAATAGCACAGAGATGTTTAGAATTGCGTCACAAGAGGTAATTTTATCCCCCGTTTGGCCTGACGGCCCCTCTCCCCCCCACACCTCCCCAGGAGGGGGTGACTACAAAAGGAAGGAGTTCTTGAGAACAAGGGGTCAGCAAGTTCAGACCCAGACAGAGAGAGGAAAGAGGTAAGAAGTCCTTTTAGGGGATGGTTGGGCCAGATCTGACCAGATCTTGTATGTCATTATTATTATTATTATTTTGCTACCCTAAGGAGGTGGCGAATCCAGCTGTCTTGCAGCCGCCTGGCGCTTAGCACTTGGATTCAGCTGAGTCGCCCTAATTTTAGCCCAGTCACTGCCAAGCAATAAGCCTGGCTTGTGACCCTGAACAGCTCTCTATCAATTCATTACCCGCAGTACCACCCAGTGGACAGCAGAGACATTGAAGCGCAGGGCGCATTGATGCAGCTAACTTCGGATCCAGTTGCCCCCTGGCTCTTGTGATCCAGATGCATGGAAAGGTCAGGTTGAGCTGGCTTAGTTTTTTCCCATCTGCACCAGGAAAGAGGCTGGGACCATTGCAGGATCAGTTTTGGCTCTCCAGATAATGATAATGATAATAATAATAACAACAGATGTTGTTGGACTCCAACTCCCATCAGGCATGACCATCGGGGCGAATGCTGGCTGGAGCTGATGGGAGTTGTAGTCCACCCGCAATATCTAGAAGGCCTCTGGTTCCTGATCCTTGCGATTTGCTCACATGTAAGCTGCGTGCCTTCCTGTACCTTTGAAGCACATTCGAAGTGCGTTCCCACCTGCCCCTCCAGGGAACTCTGCAAGCCATAGTTTGTTAAGGGTTGCGGGGAGTTGTGAGGTCTAAACAAGTGTCCAGAATCATTTGAGGGGGAAACAGGAATTCAAATGTGCTTCAAAGTTATAGTACACAGCCCCAGGCTGCGTACGTGACGTACATTTAAAGCACATGACCTCCCCCCCAAAAAATAATAATTCTGAGATCTGTAGTTTGTTAAGGGTGCTTGTAATCATAGGTCTGTGGTGGGCCAACTATAGTTCCTGGGGCTTGGAGGAGCTATATGTTTTAAAGATGCTTTAAATGCATGGTGTGTACACAGCCTTCATTTTTTAATTCAAAAATGCAGAGACTGAAGTCTGTCTGCATGTTAATCTCTTTGCCCTCAGAAGCCCTTGCCTCTAATCCCAGATACTTAAGGGCTGGCTGTGGTTGTTTGGCAGCGTAGGAAAGGCACTCGGTGCATGCTCAAGGGTCTCTTTATATTCTGTTTACATGTTGACCTCTGGCACTGAATTCTGCAGCTGAGCCCTTTTTACAAATTAGCTTCTTGGATGTGTCGGAGCGTTCTAGGAATAGATTTCTGGATGTATTCCTCATTTTAAAGAACCCTCTTCCCCCGACCTCCTGAGTGTACTGCTCAACTTCCACTGTTTCAGTCTCCAAAGTGTCCCTTTGTCTTTGAAGTAGGGCAGTTTTTCTCCTGATGCAAGACTCTGGGCAGAAAGCATGCTCGGGGTGGAAAAATTATATGCATCAAAAACTTTTGAAGCTGGTTCCTATAGAGTTTTGGCAGTCCTATTCCCATCCCTATACAGTGCCGGCCTCTAAAAGATTGATGCTGGCTACTGAAAATTTGATGCTGGGTAGTGAAAATTTAATGCTGGTGTCATGCTCCAACACAGATAGAGGTCAGGGTAGAAAGTTCGTTTCCAATTCATAAAAGAGGCAGAAAAACCACAAGATACATTTAAAGAACATGGCTTCCCTCCAAGGATTCTGGGAACTGTAGTTTATTAGGAGTGCTGGGAACTGTATCCCTTAAGGGTAAACTTCTGTTCCCATAATTCTTTGGGAAAAGCCGTGTGCTTTAAGTGTAATTTAAATGATTTGTGTGGATGTGACCAAAGTCACTGCTCAGTCGTCACTGAAGAATTAAGCAATGTACAGATGTAGTCTTAGTAAGCCATTGTTCTCATAACATATTAATGGTAAATATATTAAATCCCAATATAATAAATAACTAAGAGCCAAAGTAGAACACAATGCTAAACACATCATCTGAAGATACATCTCTGGTTTGTGTTTTGCTTTTTATAGTTAGCAACATATATAAATCCAATAAATAAAACAAATAGTTCCTTTTTAACCAGGCCTTTGGTTGATCTGATTGACATCCTATGCCCTTTTTAAAATGTGGCTCTTTTTTGAGGGGTGTGTGTTATTGGGTTGCTGTTTTTATTTTTAGTATATATATATATTGTGGTTTTTATGTTGGTCTTTTCTGTGAACCGCCCTGAGACCTCCAGGTATAGGGCGGTATATAAATTCAAAAAATTAAAAAATAAACTTGGCCTGGTGCCAAACTTTGCAGTGTGAACTGTCCTGGGCTCCAGCCAGTCAGCCATGCCCTTTCCCAGGATACTCCATTACTCCTCCCGCCACAATTTTCCATTCCTGTCCCGCAACAAACAGTGTTCCATTGGCACTAAGCATGCCTCCTGCTGTTTGCTTAAAAGTCTTTCCCCTCCCTTTAAGGTTCTCTTTGTACTTCTGCAAAGCCTTGAAACCTTTCTCCCTTGTGCCCAAACAGCGCCCTTTAGGCAACATGAGGAATGATCTTCAGAAGGAGTCTGCACTTTTAACAGACACCCATTTAAATTTGCTATCTGTATGTCCATATATTTTGATGGGGTTGTTTTATTGCATATTTTAAACTGGTTTTTAAATATTTTGTAAACCATTTGATGCTCTGGCATTGATCAGGTTGTTGTTATTACCAAAACAGCGGTGGATTTTTATCAGGGCTGCTGCACGTAGCTCAATGCTTTCCTCCCCTTCACAGCCCCCAATGACAATTCTCAGTGGCATAACGAAAGCTTCACTTTTGTTTACACAGGCTTTACCAATATCAAAATCTAACAATATCCATAGTAGTCAGTTTTGTTTTAGTGTTCACATGAGCTCAGCACCAAACTAGATGTTATACGAGAACCCTATTACAGTGGTACCTCGGGTTACATATGCTTCAGGTTACATACGCTTCAGGTTACAGACTCCGCTAATCCAGAAATAGTGCTTCAGGTTAAGAACTTTGCTTCAGGATGAGAACAGAAATTGTGCTCTGGTGGCACGGCGGCAGCAGGAGGCCCCATTAGCTAAAGTGGTGCTTCAGGTTAAGAACAGTTTCAGGTTAAGAACAGACCTCCGGAACGAATTAAGTACTTAACCCAAGGTACCACTGTATTGCACTTCCCACTAAAAAAAAACAAAAACAAAAAAAAAGGAGCTAGGATGTGACCAGCCTGGGACTGGGCTGTGGCCGGGTGAAAGTACTGCCCTAGTGATAATCCTTTACCTGACAGAACTATGACTTAGCATGGCCTTGGACACAACCCCAGGACTCCCTCCCTCCTCTCAGTGTTTCCATCGCTTTTCCAGAACCATGACCATCTTGTGTGAAAACTGCCGCAAGCCAATCAGGACAGAGAACTGCATCTCGAGATGCCCAACTGCATCAGTCTCCAGGCGGGAGATCAGGACCACAAAGCCATTCAGGTTAGATACTATCCTGCTCTCTTTCCCTACCTGAGTCTACATTGCGGGCAGGGCAGGGGAAGAACCAACTGCCTCCAGTCAATTTTCTTGGTGCAAAAATCCTCCTATATATGTGTACACCATCTAACAATAATGTTGCTGTCCCCCTTTAGAACTACCGGTGTTCCTGCTTTGTGTCCAAATTTAATAAATTAAACTACTTAAACAAATCAGCTGAGGCACACAGCTACAATCCTAAGCAGACTTACCATGGGATGTGGAGCAACTTCCAAGTAAATACCTCATGTTACGTTTGCTTCATGCTACATTTTTTCAGGTTGCGTCCCGCGGCGACCCAGAAGTACCGGAAAGGGTTACTTCCGGGTTTCGCTGCTCGCGCATGCGCAGAAGCGCTAAATCGCGCTTCACGCATGCGCACAACCACCAGATCGTACGGCGCTTCAGGTTGCTGGCTTTTCATGTTGCAAACGGGCCTCCAGAATGGATCCCATTCGCAACCAGAGGTACCACTGTATACATAGGATTGCACTGTAAGAGTCTCTTCGTTTCAAACCAGCATCCCATCTGCCTACTGCTCAACTGTTCCCAATTTAAGTGGGGATTACAGAAAACCATTCCCGGCTTCTGATTGGATCCCGGAATGTCCCATTTTTGGGTCCGGAGCTCTGGCACTAGCCGGCTGCCTTGTGCCAAGCACTGGACCAAAAGCTGCTTGTTTTTTTGGTCTTGCACAAGTCAGCTGGCTCCTGCAGGAGCACTAAAAACAAGCGTCCCAGTTGGGACCACTCAGATGCTGGGGGGGGGGGGATGCATCTGTTATGGCAGGGATATGGAACCTCTGCAACCTTCCAGTTCTTGCCGGACTCCAGCTCCCATTGTCCTGGCAATTGGCCATGCTGGCTGGGGCTGATGGGAGTTGGAGTCCAACAAGACCTGGAGAGCCACAGGTTCCCCATCCCTGCGCTAAGGCTTTCTGTGGCTGGAGTGTTGCTGGTGTTCTTTCTGTAGCCAGCAGCTGACGCTCAGTGAGTAAACACCATTAGTTCCTGACAATATTTTAGGGTTAGCAGCACAGCTGTTCCGAAGCATCTGCAAAGCACTTGCTTCCTCTGCTGGGACAGGAGATGTGCTCAACGCTAGATGCCAGCAGCAGAGCAGAGAGCAAACCGGAGCGGTTCAGCCAATGCCAAACCAGACCTGTCACCTGTGGCAGCACCGTCAACTGGCAGAGCCTGTCCTGGTCCCACTTACTGATGAATCATTGAGGCTGCAAATGTTTACATGGCCAGACTCCAGACGGAAGCTGCGGGTCCTATCTATCTCCAGGTTGCACATGGAAGCATTTCCAGCAGAATCGTAAAGTGGGAGGCATGAAATCCTCTTCCCTGAAGGACTGGCTGGAAGAACATCTGCTGGAGAGTCTTCTAGGGGAGAAGCTCAAGTATGATGTGGACCTCGTTCGGCTATATTCATGCCATACATTTAAAGCACTATGGTCCCTGCTTTAAACAGCTATGGCTTCCCTCAAAGGATTCTGGGAGCTGCAGTTTATTTAGGGTGCTAAGTGTTGTTAAGAGCAGTGCTTTTCCCCCAAAAAATAATGTTTTGGGGTACTCTCATTTTCCTACTCATATTGAAATACTGTCCCTCAATGAGGCCAAACTTAGAATCACAAAATGTTTAAGGGTATGCGTCCCCTCAGAAAAAAAGCACTGGTTAAGAGAACCCTATTCCCTTCACAGAGCTACAGTTCTCAGAGTGCGTTAACAATCTATTTCTTTTCACAGAGAACTCTATAAATTGTAGCTCTGTGAGGGAAATAAGGAGTCTCCTATTACCCTCAGCAGCCTTAAACAAACTACAGCTCCCAGAATTCTTTGGGGGATGCCATGAATGTTTAAAGCAGTATCGTAGTGTTTTAATGTATAGTGTGAATGTAGCCTAGAGAGATCCATGTCACACTTGAGCCTCTTATAACCTGCTTATTTACCTGTTATTCAGTTCTCAAATCTTTAAAGTTCCTTCCCCACCAACATTCAAGTAAAAATGTGTCTGTATGTGTGTGAACAATAATTCACAGATACGGATGCACGATCAAATACATGCATGTTATATACACATTTTCCCAAGGCTATTTAAGCTATTTAAGTTGTGTGTGAGTGTATGTTATATTATTGTGCTATACAGCATATGTAATACAATCATTATTAGCCGCTGAGAGCCTTTTGTTCCACAAAACCTGAAGATCCAAGAACAAATTTTGGGCGTTACCAGCAAAAGCTCCTCTCTCCTTTCCTCAGTGCTCAATATTAATTGAAATCTGCAATCCTAAATGTTGCAACTGGGGAGTAAGGCCCACTGAATTCAGTGGGATTTACTTCTGAATTAGCACGCTTAGGATTGTGCTATAAGTGTTGCCCCATAGGACACATTTCTACATCAGATAGACGAGGCTGCGTAGTCCCCTAGTGACCACCAGGGCAAATACCCTTAGGAGAAGGAAGTTGATTGGCTGGGCAGAATAAGGGGAGTTCATGGTTATTCTTCTACTGATTATTTGTAAAACAAAAAACAAAAGAAGTCAAATGTGCTTGGGCTACATGTACACCAAAATGCACATGTCCCTGCCCTCAAGCTTACAATCAAAACAAACTTTTTAAAGCCAGGAAAGTGCTTGGATTAACTTCGGTGGAGCAAAACCAGTACAGTGGTACCTCTGGTTATGAACGCTTCAGGCTATGAGCTCCGCTAACCCAGAAGTAGCTGCTCCTGGTTGAGAACTTTGCCCCAGGATGCGAACAGAAATCACATTTCGCCCCATTAGCGAAAGCGCGCCTCAGGATAGGAACGGTTTCAGCTTAAGAACGGACCTCCGGAACGAATTAAGTTCGTAACCAGAGGTACCACTGTACTTTGGTTTAAACACAGTGGTGAGGGAAGGGCCATAGCTCAGTGGCTCTATAGCTCACCGTACCTGTCCAGGTCCAATCCCTGGCATCTGCAGGTAAGACACCTTTCTGAAGCTCTGGAGAGCCACTGTCTGTCTGCATAGACTAGCCTCCCGCCAACCTCGTGCCCTCCAGGTGTTTTGGACTACAGCTACCATCCTTCTTGACCATTGGCCATGCTGGCTGGGGCTGATGGGAGTTGTAGTCCAGCAGCATCTGAGGGGCACCTGGTTGGGGGAAAGACAATACTGAGCTAAGTGGGCCTATAGTCCAACTTGATATAAGGCAGCTTATCCCTTTTTTTTAGCACTGGTCCCTGGGAAGATGCATCTACTCTGCACCACCAGTTCTTTAAAGTTCCCAGCTCCAAGAGATGGGAGTGCTGACGCCTGTCTGCCAGCTTCCAGCCCCTTTGCACAGCTGAATGCCTCGCATGGCTGCGCGGCGGTTGTCATGGGAACCATCACATACAATAACTGAAGTGCATATTGAATTTCTATGCTGAATGGTCCACTTTCAGCAGCACAGAATTCCCCCCCGAATCCATCTGCTCTTTTCTCCCTCCTGATCTCTAATGCTTCTGTTTCTTTATTGATTACCCTTTTTCTAAGCTCTCCCTGGGGCTCCTTTGCAAAAAGAAAAGAAAAGGAGAGAGAGAGAGAGAGAGAGAGAGAGAGAGAGAGAGAGAGAGAAGTAATGCAAAACAAACAAAAGAAAACAGGGTTTAGCCAGCTAAAAAGTAAATGCTTTCTTTAAAAAAGCAAAAGCAAAACTGAAGCATGGTCCTAGTCCAAAGATGCTTTCTGTCTCTGGATGAATTGTGGATGGTCAGATACAAAGGAGGGCAGAATCTTTGTTTCTGGGATGCGGAAGCACCTGCGACCCTCCAGATGTGCCCATTGGCCAACCTGCCTGGGGGAATCAGCGGTCAACATCTGGAGGACCACAGATCCCTGATTTCATAGTCACAGACTACTCCTTTACTCCTCCCTCCATGAAAACTGCACATACTCAAATCCCTTCTTTTGCACAACTATGAAAAAACAAGAGTCCTTCTGCCTCCATCTGCATCTGTTCCCCTGCTTAATATGGTTGCTGTTCTGCACCAACTTCAGGTTGAGCAGAAATCCAGGCTGCTGCATTCCATTCCTTAGCCAGGCATGGGGAACTGCAGGCCCAGGGGCCAAATGTGGCCCTGCAAAGCCCTCTTTCTGGCACTTGGGTCTTTCCATCTTCAGCCACACACCCTCTCCACAGGCCACACCCCTCACCAGCCCTGCTTTGCACCCTCCTGGGGTGTTTTTGCCTGGCTGGAATGTGTCCTTGAACTCTGATAATACCTCTTGCTTGCTGTCAGAAGCGAGCCAGCAGTAAATCACACTCAGCAAGTTGGAGTTAACTCTTTGTTAGCAAAAAAACCAACAACAAGTAGCACAAACATGGTGAGGTGTCAGGCCTAATGAGCACAGGAACTCATCTCCGTCTTGCCCTCCATGAAGCAGTTGCTGAGACTGAAGGTCCTTGCCTTCCCACAGCTATCTAAGTTTCCTCCTCGCCAATGTTTTTTTCCAAGCAATCAGAGACTGCGCCTGCTTGCAGTCTTTCGCTGCTCTGCCTGTTTCATGCCTCTTCTGGTTCTGGGAGATCGGGGGGGGGGGGATCTCATTGCAGCAGGAGGGGGAGACACCCATGCTTCTTCACTATCCTGACTCATCTCTACCTCTTTGTCAGTGTTTTGAAAAGGAAAAGGTTCTGACCTCCTTTTTACTCCTTTGCCTAGGCCTCAGACCTTAGTTGGCACAAAAGAGTCTTTGAGAAAGGGCATTCTTGCAGAGTATTGCTGCTTTTATTCTTAAAAAGTCTTCTTCTCCAAGCACGACCGACAGCTTTTACGCACACCAAACACAACCAGCTTTCTACCATCCAACCAACCCACACCACACACTAACACTGACCACTCTATATATACAGGTACCATTTGGTGAAAGGTTGCATGAGTCATTGTAGGCCGCTGACTCGTGCTGACTTAGTTCTTTTAGCATTAAAGAAACAGCGGCCAATTTTTAGCCGTGACACTCTTGGCCTCCCACATCCAGTTCTTCAGCTTCTGCCTCTGATTCTAAACTTCTCTCTGCCACAGACTCTCCCAGCTCACTGAGCCCTGTTACCTCTTCAGCTTCCAACTCCTCCTCTTCCCAGTCTTCTCCCTCTGACCTCTCAACGTTGTCCCACCACCAATCTCTGGGCTCTGAGCCTCCTTCCCTTGAGGGTTCCCCAGATGGTGCCTTCTACCATTCCTTTGCCTAGTTGAAGGACACAGAAAGGTGTGCAGGTCTCTGCAGAAACTAATCTACTCTACAAAGGTAACATTTGCATCCATTGCTCCACCTAAGTCAACTGATGGAGGAGGAGTCAAGGGAACTCAGCCTCCATCCTGCCATCAGGAACTCAGTACCACCTCTGCTGTTGGGAACAGACTGTGCCCCTTGGAGAAGCATATTCCTTCAAGCACACCAGGCTCACAGAGGGAGTATCACTGGCAGGAGAAGCATGACCATTTGTTGAGACATCTCCACAGATATTATCTGGCCTCAGACTCCTGATGCTGTTCTCGGACTCTGTTTGTAGCAATCTGTACCTGTAGCCTGACCTGTATTGCTGTAAGCCTTGAACAAAGCTTTCTCTCTTTCCTGCACGTAAAAACCTCTGTCATAGCATTTGGGATGGCAGCCGCAACAACATGGGATCGACACCACTGAAGGCACTGGGACTTACCTTTGAGTAAACCTGCATTGGGTTGTGCTGTTAAGTCAGAACTGTGACTAATGCAATTTTTCTCTGCCACTGTTAAGTGTGCAGAGCATTAAGAAAAACACCCTATAATTCATACCTTACAGCACAGAATGATCATTAATATTCCTGTTTTATACTCAGAAGGCACTGAAGCTGACAGAGAATGACTTGCTCAAGGCCATCCAAAGAATTCATCATCGATGAGCAGAATTCTAGATGCCCAACCTAAGGAATGATCTAAAAGTTAGCACCCTCCTCACCTTTCTGATGTGAAATGGGTGACAAAAAAACCCTTTGTGTGGCGGTAGCTCCACAGAGGGGCTTAACATTTGAAAGTGATTCCCCACATGGATTGATAAGGCCCAGCCATGTGATAAGGTATCATACGAGTTGCCAGTGATGTGGACACTTGACACCCTCCAATATTTTTTATCCAGTATGCACCTTTGTCTTTTGCTAGGGCCGGCCCTGCCTTTAGGCAGAGTGAGGCTGTTGCCTCAGGTGGCAGATACTGAGGGGTGAGAAGTGGCAGTGAAATACAGCAGAGTGGTGTTTGCCCCATACCTGCCCTGCTCCCCCTAAGCTAGCTTGTTGCCCTCAGGCTGTGTAGAAAGATGCTGTCCCATCGCCATTGTTGAAATAAGATTCAACAGCCAGTCTAGTGAGTTTCCGTACATGGAATGTGCGGGGCTGCCATCTTGTTCTTTGCCTCAGGAAGCAAAAGGTCTCAGGCTGTCCCTGTCTTTTGGAAAGTCTTATGTAACCCTATGCAAACCAACTGCTTGCCAAACTATGAGTGATTTTCCCTCAGTCCAACAGTTGCCTCTGAGGCCTTGTTGCTACCAAACTGTTAAACCTGGGGTAACCTGTATCTCTTCACACTTGATCTTAGTCAAAAGGCTGGAGCTGTATCACTTCAGATTGGAATAATAATAATAATAATAATAATAATAATAATAATATATTTTTTTAAAAAAATGCCACCCATCTGACTTGGTTGCCCCAGCCCCTCTGGGCGGCTTCCGACAACTTGAAACACAGTAAGACATTTTAAAAAATTAAAAACTTCCCTTCAGATGTCTTCTAAAAGTCAGATAGTTCTTTCTTTCCTTGACATCTGATGGGAGGGTGTTCCACAGGGCAGGTGCCGCTACAGAGAAGGCCCTCTGCCTGATTCCCTGTAACTTCACTTTTTGTACTGAGGGAACTGCCAGAAGGCCTTTGGAGCTGGATCTCAGTGAAAGCTCACACAATTGAACACATCTCCATTCAGAAAAATGCCCTGCACCTAGAAAAGTAGCAAGTCAAGAAGGAAGCTGGGATAGAATCCTTCTCTCTGGCATCTGGCTTCCTTTATGGATGGATTTTGGGTTGTTGGGGTTTTTTTTTATAGAGGAGCATTCAGTCCACCTGAAGTATGAAGTGGAACATCCAAGACTGAGATTTACCATGTCAGGGAAAATTAAGCCTGAATCACACAGGCCTGAAATGGTCTCTCTTGAACAGTTTAGCACAGTCACTTTGGGCCCATTATGTGTCTGAATGCTGGTGAAATTGTCTCTTCAGTGAGAAATCATATACATCGGGGAGAGTTTTCATTTTCAGAAAAAGTCTCCTACTGTGCCGTTCACTGAGCCTTAAAGTTATAAACCCATCTGGAATAGTTGCTGTTCGCACCACTGTGAAATGGTCCTGTGCGAGGAATGATTCTCTTTGTCCCCTTAAGTGAAGTAAAACATTCTTTTGACAACTTTGCCTTCTAAATTTTAAAAGGCAAAGTTGTCATAATAATATTTTACCTCATTTGTTGTTTCCAGTGGGGAACGATTCAAGGCATCATATAGTGAAACACTGGTTGTATGAGAGGGAACTTGCTTAGTTCTGAAGCCTTTCTCCTAAAATGGATTATTCCCGCTTGCACCGCATGGGATGCACTTACAAGGAGAGATCTACGATGAATTCAATTCCATTCGCTTTTAAATGAACGAGAAGCTACCTAATTTGTTCTCAAACCAGTGCTCAGATGGAAACACAGCTCTTCTTCAAATTTCACGCTTCTCTAAAAGTGGCAGGGCAGCTCTTCAACCAATGTGTATGAAAATGCAGACTGTGTGTATGTGTAAAAATGCATTGCCTTGGGGAAAATAATGCATTGCACTGAGGCAAACTGCCAAATATACAAAAATGCTGGTGAATTCTTATGAGGGGAAAAAATCATACATTGCTGCAGAAATGTGAAGAACTGAATTTGAGATTGGAAAAATGGGAAAGTGAGGAGAACCCAAGTTGTCAGGTGTCTACCCCTATGCATAAAGTATATCACCCATGTAAAACTGAGGTGAATTTTTTTACTTAACTAAGTCAAAATGGCAGTGGAGATTAGGGTCCCATCTGCGCTATACATTTAAAGCAGCCTGGGAACTGTAGTTTGGTTAAGTGTGTGGAGACCTGCTAGGAGACCCCTATTCCCCTCACAGAGCTACAATTCTCAGAGTGGTTTAACAGTCAACCCCTCTTCCTCATGAACTGTGGGGAATTCATGGCCTCTGTATGTTTTTTGGGGGGGGCAGAATCAACTTGCAGTCTTATATTGGAGCTACAGTTTCACAAGACCTCTTTATTGTATGAAAATTGGGGGTGGTCATGTGAATCAAACTGTCTCATATGTTGGGAGTGTTGTAGGAACTTTGTGGGGCCATGCTGAGTAAACTGTCAAGTGGTCTCATATCTTGCAACTCTTGGTCATCAGGTCAACTAAAGGTGCTTCCAAGGCTCGCCGGGATCAGATCAACGCTGAGCTGCAGAATCTGCGCTCCCTTCTGCCCATCTTGGAGCAAGAGAAGGAGCGCCTCTCATACCTTCATACCATGGCTCTTGTCTGCTTCTACATACGAGAGACACAGCTTTTCCCCTCAGGTGAATATTAAGCCTCTGTTGCGATGATTGTTTCGATTAATGCTGACTTTATATGTCCTCAGAATGCGGTGAAGTTTCTCTCTTTTTTTTAAATGCTTTTTATTGGTGTTTCATTTAAGACAAACAACAAAATACAGTAAAATTCAACAATCATTTACCCACATTCTTTCCCCACTCTCTGCTGAGCATGGACTTCCTTCCCTCCCTTCAACAGGTTTTCTTATGTCAGTTACTTTTCCACAGTTTCTTATTGTATCCAATCCTACCTACATTGTAAGATTTATTTCAGTCCTGCCAGAGTCTTCAGATTTCTAACAGTTATTATTTATGTACTCCATAAATTTACTCCAATCTTTTTGGAATTTTGCTTCCTCCTGATTTCGGATTCTACAGGTCAGTTTTGCTAGTTCCGCATAATCAACCATCTTCGTCTGCCACTGTATTGTTGGTAATTCTGGTACTTTCCATTTTTGGGCTAACAAAGTTCTGGCAGCAGTCGTAGCACACATAAATAACCTTTTTCTATTTCCTCTCCCATCAAGCCTAGCAAGAAAGCTTCCGGCTTTTTCGGGAAAGTGTATTTAAATATCTTTTTCAATTTGTTATAAATCTGTTCCCAAAACTGTTCCATTTTCTCACATGTCCACCTTGCGAGACCTCTAAAAAAACCCACACTGCTCAGAATTCCCCTAAGGGCTATTCCACACTTCTTTTCCGATGGCCGCGGCAAACAGGAAGTCTAATGTGGACAAGTTTCTCCAGTGTGATGTAGGCCTCCCTAAGGAAGCTTGGACAGTTGCTAGAGAGGGACACACATTCTCTTTCTGCAGTAAGGGTGGGGAAATTGTAGCTGCCCAGATGTTGTTGGGACTCCCATCAGCCCCAGCCAGCACCGCCAGTGGTCAGGGATTGTGGGAGAGGTGGTTCAGTGACATCTGGAGCACAAGTTGGTGGCCCATTCCTGCTGTAAAATGTTTGCACGTGTGGCGAGCGGTCACAGTGCTGACCTCCCTCTCACCAATCTTACTTTATCAAGATGCATTCTGAAAAACAGCAACGAAGGTGGTGGGGACATGATACCTTGATTTAGGGTAGGGTAAGGAGAAGTGACTATTGGATTGAATAATCTTAGGAAATCACAGGTCTGTAAGTAATGAGTTGGCAGCCAGCCTCCAAGCTTGCTCCCATGCAAAAGCTATTCCAGAAGATGGGTAGACTGAGTTACCGTATATATGACACAATTTAAAGCACATTCAGCACCTATTTCAAACACACGAATCCTCCCAAGTGGCCTAGAACTGTCACTTTCCCCTCACAGAGCTACAATCCCCAGAACCCGTTACAAACTACAGTTCCCAGGATTATTTGAGGGAAGCCATGTGGATTAAATGTGTGTTGAATGTGCTTTGAATGGATGGTGCCGATCTTCCTCGTGTGTCTTATCCAATGTTCACTATGCCAAAGATATCTCCCTGTGGCGTTTTCACATCTGTTTGCTTGCATCTGCTCACAGGGGTGGCTTATAACTTCCTTTTATGAAAATATTTATAACTCTCTTCTTCTTTCTTCTTTGGCGATCACTCGTAGCCGAGCAAGATTGTCTCCCATGAACATGGTCTTAACAGTGAGTCCATAAGTGACTGTGGAGGCCAATTCTGGATCCACACATCCTTCCACAGTGGGGACGTAGATTTCCAGGTGGAAGTAGATCACAGTGAGGGTTTCCCAAACATGCCTTCCTCTTAGCTCGTTTCTCCTTTTCACCCTGAGTTCGTGCTTCCATGACACCTTGGGTAAGGGCTGTTCTCCAACTGGAGCGCTCGCAGGCCAGTGTTTCCCAGCGATCAGTGCTTATACTACATTTTTTAAGATTTGCTTGAGAGCGTCTTTAAACCTCTTTTGTTGTCCACCGGTATTTTGCTTTCCATTCTTAAGCTGCGAATAGAGTAGTTGCTTTGGAAGATGATAATCAGACATCCGAACAACATGACCAGTCCAACGAAGTTGATGTTGAAGAATACTCAATCATATTGGGATCTGAGCAGAGAACGAGAAGACATTTGAAACAGTCGCTCCATTAATACAGGAAGGTCTGGGGTGGACATGGGAATTGCTCACACTTACCAAGATGGGGCAGGTCAGGGTGGTGGTGAGGTCAGGACTCCCTAAAGCTCATTGGTGGCTGCACCTGATTGGACAGGGTGGTGGTGAGGTCAGGACTTCCTAAGCTCATTGGTGGATGCACCTGATTGGACAGGGTGGTGGTGAGGTCAGGACTCCCTAAGCTCATTGGTGGCTGCACCTGATTGGGCAGGGTGGTGGTGAGGTCAGGACTCCCTAAGCTCATTGGTGGCTGCACCTGATTGGACAGGGTGGTGGTGAGGTCAGGACTTCCTAAGCTCATTGGTGGATGCACCTGATTGGACAGGGTGGTGGTGAGGTCAGGACTTCCTAAGCTCATTGGTGGCTGCACCTGATTGGGCAGGGTGGTGGTGAGGTCAGGACTCCCTAAGCTCATTGGTGGCTGCACCTGATTGGACAGGGTGGTGGTGAGGTCAGGACTTCCTAAGCTCATTGGTGGATGCACCTGATTGGACAGGGTGGTGGTGAGGTCAGGACTCCCTAAGCTCATTGGATGCACCTGATTGGCTCTGTCAGTGCATCTATGGAGCGCCCCCTACCTTTACCCCTGCACCATTCATGGAAGCATCAAGGACTGTCACAGACACCAGACCCCTCCATACCAGCTGCTCCTGTATTAATAAAACTAAAGGGTATAAAGCAATAAATGGCAACAATAATCTTAAAGCACAGAAAAGCTGGTTTTCCCTATTATCAGTTAACAATAAACACCACCACCGTGAATTCAGACTGGAAATGTTCACACATGCATTCTGCAGTGGTACATTTTCTCTTGCTTCCCCCTCACAGGGGAAACTGCAGTTTTCATCAGGAAAATGGTATAAGGGGAAAGGGTTAAGTAGCCACCCCCGCAAATGCCATGGCCCCAACCTGACCCTTCACCACTACCAGTGGGGTGGTGGCTGAACTCTAGGAAATTATGGTTGTGGATCTTCCTTGTCATGTCTAATTGCACCCTTATTTCTATTTAAAGGAGATATAGGAGAGGTAGCGAAGAGTAAGCATACAGTGAGCAAGCAGCTGGCTTTATGAATGGGAACACTTTATCCATCATGGTCTCCTCTAAGGTGTATTTTACCTGAAGACATTTTCCTGTCTTCCCTTTTTCTTTTTGAATTGTCCCTGAGAGGATCAGTGCAAGAGCTAACATGCCCTTTAGCTGCATTTTTTACAAAAAAAAACACACCAAAAAACATTTTTTGCTTTATTTTTTGCAGTGCCATTAGATCACACGATAAAGTGAAAGAAGCTGCAATGACCTTGATATTGTTCTTCCATAATTATGTTCCAAGACGGGCATGTTCTGTTCTGCACAATGTATTGCCTGAAAGATGTTGTTCTCTTCTAATCTATAACATAGAAGGAGGAGCTCACTTGGCAGAAAACAGCAAAGACCTAAATCAACCTCACGGAGACGGATTTCTGCGGAGAGAGGAATTTGCTGTGATAGCCTTGATTAGTGAAACTGACTAAGTAGCGAGCTGGAAAGCAAGTGCTGAGGGAATGCAATCTGAGTTATTCAGACTGAAATCCTACACTTACCTACTTGGGAGTAAGTCTCTTAGAACTCAGTGGGGCTTACTTCTGAGTAGGCAAGTAGAGAATTCTGTTGTTATATGTTGGTGTGTACAAACCAAACATTTGAAGTGCGTTTCTCACCCCAGAACCCTGGGAGCTGTGGTTTAACCATCACAGAGCTATAGTTCTCACATCCTAAACATACTACAGTTCCTAGGATTCTTTGGCAGGGAGTGTTTTTAATTAAAAGCATATACACAGCCTTTGGCTGCAATCTTGTACGCTCTTAAGGTAAAGGTAAAGGTACCACTGATCATTAGGTCCAGTCGTAGGCAACTCTGGGGTTGTGGCGCTCATCTCGCTTTATTGGCCGAGGGAGCCAGCGTTTGTCCGCAGACAGCTTCCGGGTCATGTGGCCAGCATGACTAAGCCACTTCTGGTGAACCAGAGCAGCGCACGGAAACGCTGTTTACCTTCCTGTCAGAGCGGTACCTATTTATCTACTTGCACTTTGACATGCTTTTGAACTGCTAGGTTGGCAGGAGCAGGGACCGAGCAACAGGAGCTCACCCCGTCGTGGGGATTCGAACCGCCGACCTTCTGATCAGCAAGTCCTAGGCTCTGGTTTAACCCACAGCGCCACTTGCGTCCCAAGTCTTTTACCTGGTAGTAAACTCCACTGAATATAGTAGGATTTTCTCCTGAGTAAACATGTGTAGGCTTGCTCTGTTAAAATGGTAGTCTGTCTTGTGCTACTGTTCAGGGTGAGCAATGGGAGTGTACAGAAATGCCTTCCTTTTCAGAAGGCTCACAATTTAAATTTCCACACCGGTTAGAGTGTAGAAAGGGGAATGATTGAGGAGAGGGGAGCACTGAATTCCTTATTTCTTGCTCCAGGAAAACCTAAGAGCCAGGCTGCAGATATTTAAACACTGAACCTTTCTTAACACTTCCCCACCAAAGATCCCCTCCTTTCTAACCCCAACCCATCCCCATCTTATTAAACCATTGATAAAAAAAATCTGCAGCCAAATCCCCTCCTGTTGCCTGTTTCTAAGGGCTGCTCCCGGTGACTTTTTTTCTCAGCCTTCATTCTGATTCGCTTGCACAAAGCTTATGCGGAGGTTAGACTACATCCAGTGTTTTCCGAGTGTTCATTCTGATTTGTATGCAGGGGGGTTATATGGCACTGGACATTCATCCTGCATTAATTCTAGTGTGCTTACTAGGTGTTTTTATGTCTTCCCATTAATCTTACGTTCATTCCCTATTTTTCAGTGCATTTCCCCATCACTTTCCTAATCACAAAAAACTATTAATTTTCTGAAAAGGTGACAGAGCACTTTAATCTAAACTAATTACACAAAAGTAAATTTTGCAGCGTGCACATGCATCTCTCCTGCAAAATACTGACAGCCTGAAGCCTAACACAAAGGAATGCTTTGAGCCAGATTTCTTCCTCTGCATTGGCCCAAGCCACTCTCCCTCCCTAAGCAGTAAGCTCCTGTGTCAATATTGCTCATCAAACTGCATGTGACACTAACGAGGGATGGATGGATCAGTCTATTTCAGGTCCATGGCAGCTTTGCATGCATTCACACTTGATGTGTTCTGCATGAGTCACTTCCAACTCATTTCTGCATTACTCTACAAAATTTCTTTTTAATAATCCATACAAAAATTCCTGTTTAAATACATATGTGTATTTTATCTCAATGCACACATGCCTAAAGATGGCTTGATCATAAAATATGCATTTAAAACACATTTTAGTAAGTTTGTTTGTGCTGAGACCTATCACAAATTTCAGAGCGTTGTGAAATCCAAAGGATAATTGTTCTCACATCTGAGGGAAGGTCATTTTCCTTCAGGATTCACAGAAACTGAATTCCCCAAGCATCTCTGTATAAAATACATAGTTAAAGGTATGTGTATCTCCCTGCCCCCACCAGAAAACTCAGTGTGCTGCGCATCCTGATTAGGATTGGGACCATAACAGATTTAACTCTTTGCTCTCACACCATGATCTAAGTGAAAACCCTCTTCCTCAAAATTGCTATTTGGCACAGGAGAGAAATTTCCATCGGTGCAAAAGTGAGCATCTTTCCTGTGCTGGATAGCAACTTTGGAAGGTCTGGGACGATTCTCATCCTGGCCTGATACCAGAATCCACGGAGAAGGAGGCAAGACTGGTCAGAAATCTCAGGACCACGGAGAGCTCCAAGTGAACAGCTTGCTCCAAAAATAGTTGCGAGCACATGGAACCTTTTAATGCCTTTGCTTTCAGGCTCCACCCCATTGTGACTAACTAACCTGACATTCCTAAAGGGCCAACACTCTGCCCTGGAGATTTGCACTTCTCCATTCCATAGCCTCACACCTGGTGCGCTCCCTGTGCTGCTGGGCTGCTGAGATCTTAGAGGAGACATTTGATGCCTAAAGCCCTGGGGTAGGTGCCTGTGAGGTTGTACACTCTGGCCCTACAGATACAGGAGGTTCTTCTGGGGGTGCTTTTGTTCCTCAGCCTGTCATTTCATGTTCTCAGTCAGTTGGACAATCAGAGCGCCCTACACTTGATCTAGCTTCTTGGCTACAAAGCCTGCAGTCTCTGATGTGGAGACTTGGCTGCTGCTGGACTCTGGGAGCACAACAGGGGAAAAGGGGGAATCAACTGCAACAAAAAAACAACAACATTTGGCCTATGCATCTAAGTCAAGGCAGTCTGCATTCAGCACTATTTAGCAACAGTGGCACAACCTCCACAGGTATAGCTTACCTAAGAGGTGTGGTTTTGATATGGGCAATGGCATACTGTACGGAGTGAGCAAGTGAGCTCATTGCGATGCCTCAATGCTTCAGCATACCTTCGCTCGTACTTTTCCACTCTTGCGCCATTTGTGCCTTTTACCTAATTTGCACATTCCCACCTTTTTAATTATTAAAGTAGTCATGCCGTAGCACTTACATTAAAAAGCCTTTTAGCGTAAATTTCAACATTGATTTTGAAAAACGCTGCCTTTCCACTTGGTGCCATTTTATCACCGTAGGGGTTTTTCCCTCCTTCCTCCGCTTTTCACATGTATTTATTTTCCTTCTACTTTTTAGCCTTATTCGAGAAATTGCATAATAGTCTGAAATTTTAAAAAAAGTGTGGGAGCACACATTTTAAAATGCAAAAAGAGAGAGAGAGAGATACTCAGGTGAATTGCCCCCTTTCTGCCCATAAGTGTGGATTAAACACAGGGGGAGATATACGCACACAGTAAGCTCTATACTCCTCCTCTTCAGCTTAAACATTTTAAAGTAATTTCCAGGACCGGCTGTGTGCTAAGTATTGCAATCAGTGTGTACTTGAGAAATTTGATACAGTCAGAACCCTGTTTGATTAGATCCCTCTTCCTCCAACGCCCCCGCCAGCCACCTCCTGGAGATGCAACATTAAAAAATAGCATGGTTTTGGAAGTAGCTCTGGGTCTACAATGACCCAGAGAAACTCTGTGACACCCCGACTCTAGACATCCTTTTTATTGTGCATTTGTTATTATCTGTGCTCAAGATGGTATTGGGCTGGTTGTATGCAATCCCATCTTAAGTACTGTTCATGCCTGCAAACGTTTTTGGGGTGGACATACTGCTTTGTTTCAAACTGGTGTATGTCCCACTACTTCCTGTGTGAGAGCCAGTGTGGTGTAGTGGTTAAGAGCAGTGGACTCGTAATCTGGTGAACCGAGTTCGCGTCTCCGCTCCTCCACATGCAGCTGCTGGGTGACCTTGGGCCAGTCACACTTCTCTGAAGTCTCTCAGCCCCACTCACCTCACAGAGTGTTTGTTGTGGGGGAGGAAGGGAAAGGAGATTGTTAGCCGCTTTGAGACTCCTTCAGGTAGTGATAAAGCAGGATATCAAATCCAAACTCTTCTTCCTGCTGAAACCCTGTAACTTTTTATACTGGGTGTTTGTGGGGTGGGGAAGGGGGAGGTGTCCTGCCTTTGTTCCACTATAGTGCAAAAGTGCTGCTTCGGATTACTATAGAGTGATAACACTGGCAAAATTCTTTTTTAAATTGTTGGCTTTAAATGTGTTTTGATGTACTTTAATTACTGTTTTTAGTTTGTTTTTATTCCTTTGTATTTTATAGTGTAGGTTTTTTTTAAAGTTTGTAAACTGCTTGAACCCCAACTTGGGGGAAAGCGGGATATAAGTACTTTAAATAAATAAATACACACTGGGGAAGCATCGCAGAACAACTAACAAAACGGAATGGTGTGTAGACAGTCCATTATAAATCTGCTACCAATGCACTGTTATTGCATCAATGGCACGTCCAGAATATACCTGCAAGAAAAATGGGGCTGGGGCTCTGTCCTGGCCTACAAATGGAACCTAGGCTTAGGTCATAATCAGAATTGTAGAGTTGGAAGGGACTACAAGGATATTCTAGTCCGGGCTTCCTCAACCTTGGCCCTCCAGATGTTTTGAGACTACAGTTCCCAGCATCCCTGACCACTGGTTCTGCTAGCTAGGGATCATGGGAGTTGTAGGCCAAAAACATCTGGAGGGTTGAGGTCGAGGAAGCCTGTTCTAGTCCAACCCCCTGCAATGCAGAAATCTTTTGCCCAACGTCAGGCTCAAATCCACGACCCTGTAAGTGTCATGCTCTTACCGATGGAGCTATATACTGATGCTCTTCTATGCAACTTAAATATTAAACCAGTCTAGGTTTAGTTAGAAAATACCCTGTTCTTTTAATTTTAATGCAATGCCCCATTACATCCGTCACTTTACTCCTGAATCTTTAATAGTACTTTAATTAAAAATCTGGAGTTGAACCACAATGCTTTACTTTAGGGGAATCTTACCCACACGACGGTCCTGCCTAATGCTACTGAGCTGATGGAAGAAGAACGGACTAAATCCCTATCCGTATGTTCAACAGAATGCACACATGAGGGCTTAAACTGGGGAGGGGGAACAGGCACACACATGCAACCCCCTCCCCAGCATCTCTGTCTGCCTGGGTTACGCCTGTCCCCAAACTCCCCACATTCAACAGGAACGTCTGGCGGGGGGCTTGTAAGCGCGTTCCTACATTGTGCAAAATGGACCTCCCGATAAGACGGCATCGGCAGTAAGCCCTCACCTGCAGAGTTGCTCAGAGTTGCTCACCTGTATAGCTCAGTCGGGTATATAAGGGGTGAGACGATATTTCACAATAGTGAAAATAACATACAAAGATGCATCGTATAGGGTAAGCCCTTGCGTGTTCTTTTGAACACGTTAACAGGGCTGTAAGTCTGTCTCTTCCATAAGGCTAACTCAAAATATTTTGCTGCCTGATGCAAAGGACATGAGGGCAGGTAAAGGTAAAAAGGTAAAGGACCCCTGGATGGTTAAGTCCAGTCCAAAGTGTGTGGTGGTCATCTCGCTTTCAGGCCGAGGGAGCTGGCATTTGTCCACAGACAGCTTTTCGGGTCATGTGGCCAGCATGACTAAACTGCTTCTGAGGGCATCCCACATACAAAAACCAATTTGGTCAGGCAGTTGAATAATTTTGATGCTGGTGGTAGGATATAGTCCTCCACAACTCCTGAGGCAACAGGCTGGTTTTTTGTGTGGTGGGAAGAATGCATGTTGTCTAGCATATACAGCTCTGTCCTCCAACAGAGCAAGATGGCCAGGGGCTGTAAGACGAACAACCAGGGGGTTGTTGCTGCCTGAGGCGGTTGCTGCCTGAGGCAGTCACCTCATACTGCCTAATGGTAGGGCTGAGTCTGCCCTTTCCTCTTTGCGGCACCACAAATTTGAATCTTCCATGTACAGTGGTACCTCGGGTTACAAACACCTTGGGTTACAAACATTTCAGGTTACAGACTCCGCTAACCTGGAAGTAGTACCTCGGGTTAAGAACTTTACCTCAGGATGAGAACAGAAATTGTGCACCAGTGGTGTGGCGGCAGCGGGAGGCCCCATTAGCTAAAGTGGTACCTCAGGTTAAGAACGGTTTCAGGTTAAGAACAGACCTCCGGAACGAATTAAGTTTGTAACCAGAGGTACCACTGTATTCAGAAGTGGGCGGTCCACACACCACACATTTAGAACGCATCTAAAGCATGCAGCTTCCCCCAAAGAATTATGGGAAGTGTAGTTCATCCATCATTGGAGCTACAATTCCCAGCATCCTTAACAAACTACGAGTCCCAGAGTTCTTTGGGGGAAGTAATGTGCTTTAATTGTGTATGTGGCCTAAAGTATTAAAAGGTGGGTGGTGGCACCACTACCCATGCGTCAAAAGAAGTCTCTGGGTCGTTCTGCCTCACAAGGGAGGCAGAAGCTAGAGAGCCTGTGCATAACACACTGCAAACAGATTGTGACCTCTTTATGCACAAATCAGGGCTCTCTCGCTCTCTCGTCTGACACAGGGGCTGAAAAGAGGAGGAGCTGGAAGGTGATGTGCAGCAAGCCTTTAGCCAATGAATGGGAAGCCTCATTCTGCGGATCCAGAGAACCAATTAATCTATCTCTTTATTTTCTCAGATTTACATGAAGCGATGGGACTAGCCTCTAATCTCGCAACTTCTGCTGCACTGAAAGATCCAGAACTGCTGCTTTCCCTCCCGGGGTTCATCCTGGCTTTCAATGCAAATGGCAAACTGGCTCACGTCTCTGAAAATGTGTCCCACTTCCTTGGATTTTCTGTGGTAAGTCCAGGCTATTGCAGGTGGGAGGAAGCCAAGTTTGCCTTGCTTGGTCTAATCCAGGCATAGGCAAACTTGGCCCTCCAGATGTTTTGGGACTACAACTCCCATCATCCCTGACCACTGGTCCTGTTAGCTAGGGATGATGGGAGTTGTAGTCCCAAAACATCTGGAGGGCCGAGTTTGCCTATGCCTGGTCTAATCTAATGCAGTACTGTTGTCGAATTCAGCTAGCTATCTCTCACCAAGCTCTAATTTGAGTTTTTTCCAAACCTTTTTCACTACAATGCTTTCAATGGGAGGCAAGAAGGATTGGGGCTGAAATTTGTCAACCTGCAAAACATGCTAACATTTGCAGTGGGAAACGTCTGTGGCATGAAATGCTATGGTGTGCAAGTAGGTCAAAAAAGGCAATTTCGCTTACAACTCCTAAAGCTTTTGTTAGAATATTTAAGGTCACACTTCTCCTTCAAAAGTTGATAGTCCTCAAGGTTTCACTTTAAAAATATCATGGCACACAGCTACATGCTAAACAAGTTGCCTGTCGTCATTCATTGGCTGCTATGATTTCTCATACTCTTCTTGCAGGTAGAACTCTTAGCCCACACTGACTCCATCTTTGACCTCTTGAACAGCCCAGCAAGCGGGATTGTCCAGGAGAAACTTGGTTTTGCCCAGCAGCATCCAGGCACTGGTAAGGACAGATCTTTGCAGCTGGGGGATAATTAATATTTATGTTACACAGCATCATCTCAGCTGGTTAGCATGGTATGCTGAAGAAATAAACATCAGCGTCCGATTTCATATATTCCTTTAATGTGAAAAGCAAAGTTTCCTTTCTTTTTTTTGTTCTTTGTTTCTTGTCTAGAAAAAGAAATATATTCCACCTTTTATCAATTGATTTCAGGGTAGTTTAGAGTCGCACACAAATACAATAAAAACAAACATCCATTAAAGCCACAATAGAACAACAGAATACTGAGATCAATTCAAATCAGCCAGCGCATCTAAAAACCCTGGGTGAACAACACCAAAGCTTAACCTGGAATCTGAAAAATAACAAAGAAGGTTCCAGTGAAGCCTTGTTGAGAAGGAAGTTCTATAAACAGTCAGTCACAGTGGTCTCCACGACCCACCTCACTTCTGGGGCACTCAAAGAAAGGCATCAGCAAATTACTTGCATACTTGGAAAGTTAAAACAAGAAAAGTTATTCCTTTAGGGCAGGAGTTGGGGAAACACTGCAGATGTTCCTGGACTCCAGTTCCCATCAGCCCCAGCCAGTATGTCAGAGACTATGGGAGTTGTAGTCCATCAATATCTGCTGTGCCACAGGTTGTCTACTCTTGCTTTAAAGGTAAAGGGACCCCTGACCATTAAGTCCAGTCGTGGATGACTCTGGGGTTGCGGCGCTCATCTCGCTTTACTGGCCGAGGAAGCCGGCGTACAGCTTCTGGGTCATGTGGCCAGCATGACTAAACCGCTTCTGGTGAACCAGAGCAGCACACGGAAACGCTGTTTACCTTCCCGCCGGATCGGTACCTATTTATCTACTTGCACTTTGACGTGCTTTCAAACTGCTAGGTGGGCAGGAGCAGGGACCGAGCAATGGGAGCTCACCCCGCCGCAGGGATTCGAACCTCCGACCTTCCAATCGGCAAGCCCTAGGCTCAGTGGTTTAGATTACAGCGCCCCCCGTGTTCCTCTTGCTTTAGATGGTCTTAACTCTAACTGCAACCTGGGTGTAAAATGCATCTTCTCAAACAACACGGAATTGGGTGACAAGTCATTTTCTTTCATCTTGTCAGACTAGGGAGAGTGAATGTGGGACCTTCCAGATGTTGATGGACTAGAGTTCCCATCACCCCTAACTAGCAAGACCAATAGCAAGGGATGATGGGAGTTGTAGTCCAGGAGCGTCTATAGCCACAGATCACCCATCCCTGTATTAGACCACAGAACTGGATTTAAAATCGGGTTACACAGAGAATGAGTTTTGTGTTGGTGTACTTATTGCAAAAAGGAATCGGAGGAGCGCCTCCAAGTTCCTGCCTAGTATCAGCCCTCACAAACCTCAATCTGCCTCTGAGCTTTAAGCATCCTGATTTATTTATATTTTAATTGCTGCAGAAATTGAGTTCATCACTGAAATGCGCACTCTGAGAGCCTTTCGGGTGAGGTATGGAAGGAACCGTTTGATGTCTGTGCGTGGCAAATTCCTCATGCTCAACCCGCAGTCGACCTCCTCCTCTCCTGCCTTGACCTTTGTTGCCTTCTGTACTCCTGTCACACACCTGTCAGAAGATGTAGATGGGGCTTCCAAGGACTCCTCATTCCAGAGCCAGCACACACTGGATATGAAGATCGTGGAGATGACTGACAAGTAAGAAAAATCCACTATTTGAGCAGTTTAGTAGGGCCAGTATGGATATTATTTATGATATAATTTATTCAATTTATATCCTGCCCTTCCTCCCGAAGCCAAAGGAACCCAGGGTGACAAGCACATCAATTTTAAAAACAAACAAAACATTTTTTGAAGCATTATAAGACCAGTTAAAAACATTCTATCAGCCATTGATTTCAGGGTTGCCAGGAGCAGCAGTTTCCAGGCATCGAACACCGGGGTAAAAGAAATGTTTTTCAATTGTTCCTGAAAGTCAGTAGTGATGGAGAGGGATGCATCACACAGTGACAGCATTCTACAAACGGATTGAGTTGCCAAATGACCAGAAAATAAAACCTGCCCTCTGTTCCTGTGTTTTGATCTGCAGTCACTAGCAGGTGAAGATTTTCATGGAAATCGACTGCTGCCAGAGCTTTTGGTGGCCGGGCTTGGGCAGAATCACACTTACCTGTATAAGCACAGGAGCAGAGGCCAGTAAACAAATAAGTTGGCAATCTTATTCTAGGCAGTGGTGTTTGCTTGGCACAAAAGTTCTGTTGTTGCCTATTGTGCTTTCTTTCCCACTTAATGATGGAGATATGTTATGTACTGAGTTGAATAGGATCCAAAATGCAGCAGTCTGATTGGTCCTAGAACAATGCAGCAGTATGATTGGTCCGCAGAAGCCACCCAATCCAGCTCCAGGTGGAAGTGAATCTGCAACCTGATTGGCCTATAGGAATTAGCCAATCACGTGTGGCCCATTGTGTAAATAATGTATATAAAGCAGATATTTGGGGGGAACATTCATTCCTCGCTACTATGAGCTGAATAAAGAGCATGAAATCCACACTCAACTCCGAGTATATTTCATATTGATTAAACTCTTCCCTGTTTTCTCCCCCTCAAGCGTTATTTACCATCTTGGTTATCAAAAGGAAGAGCTGGTTGGACAGTCTTGGTACCGTCTCCTGCATCCTGAAGATACTGGAAGAGCTGTAGAGATTCACAGGACTCTGAGTGAGTGTTGCACCTGAGACAAGAATGACTAGGAAGATGGAAGCAACATCCACACCTCTTTAACAGTCATGGCATCACTCAGAGAATCATGGGAGCATTCCTACGCACATCCCTACGGAAGTAAACCCTACTGAAAACATTGGGGTCTACTTCTAAGTAAACATCCATAGGCTTGCACCATTGGAGTGCTCTCACCGCATAGTATTAAACAAGCTGGCCACTATTTTTTTAGACTCAGCTCTCATCTATGATTTGGTGAAATAGCTGGCCTAACTTGCAGGGTGTTGTATAGACATATACAGTCATACCTCGGGTTACAGACACTTCAGGTTGCGTTTTTTCAGGTTGCAGACTGCCGAAACCTGGAGGTACCAGAACGGGTTACTTCCGGGTTTTGGTGGTTGCGCATGCGCAGAAGTGCTAAATTGTGCTTTGCGCATGCACAGATGCGCCAAATCTCAACCTGCATGTGCGCAGATGCGCCGCTGCAGGTTGCAAACGTGCGTCCACTGTACTAATGGAATTTGGAGTAGGGTGGTTAGAGAAGAGGTGGGGAAAGAGTACAGGGTGCCTGCATGTTCAATACTTTTGTAGAAGAGGGTTGTTATGCAGCTAGCCACCTTAATTTTAAGAGACTGCAAGGGTCAGGTAGCCTCGATACTGGCAGCAAATCTCATGTGACAATGTACCTGTGATAGGTAGCCATCCAGCCTCTGCCAGATTTGAATGGCTTTAAAAGAGGATTAAATAAAGTCATGGAAAATAAGGCTATCAATTGTTTGCTAATCCTGATGGCTATATGATTCTATCTCCACTGTTGGACACAGAATGCTTCTGAATACTGATTGCTGGGAAATGCAGGGGAGGGTGCTGTTGTCCTACTTGCAGTTTTCCTAGTCATATGGTTGACCACTATGAGAACAGGATGTTGGACTTGATGGGCCATTGCCCCGATCCAGCAGAGCTCTTCTTATAATCTAATTGGGTCCATGGACCAGAGCCACAGCTGGCTTACTTGTTTCAGCTGGCCTTTGGGACTCAGGATTATGTTGGCATAACTGCTTTGCAAACTTGTCAATATAGAACAGTGGCAATACGTAATTTCAGCTCAGTTGACTGCTGTTCTTCCAGTTACCAGGCGTTCTATGTGCCTATGTTTAAACAAATAACCCTTTCTTATTTTTGCAGTTTCAGTGCACGATTCTGGGAGACACATTCGGCACACGGTAGTCCGTCTACTCTGCAAGGACCTGAGTTGGGCTTGGGTGCGAGTTCTTGCGATAAGGGAGAATGGAAAGGGAGGAGAGCTGATCACTTGCACCAACCACATTCTCAGGTAAAGACATTCCCTGCATAGGTAATAGTAAAGGTAAAGGGACCCCTGACCATTGGGTCCAGTCATGGCCGACTCTGGGGTTGCGGCGCTCATCTCGCTTTATTGGCCGAGGGAGCCGGCGTACAGCTTCCGGGTCATGTGGCCAGCATGACTAAGCCGCTTCTGGCGAACCAGAACAGTGCACGGAAATGCCGTTTACCTTCCCGCTGGAGCGGTACCTATTTATCTACTTGCACTTGACGTGCTTTCGAACTGCTAGGTTGGCAGGAGCTGGGACAGAGCAATGGGAGCTCACCCCGTCAAGGGGATTCGAACTGCTGACCTTCTGATCGGCAAGCTCTAGGCTCTGTGGTTTAGACCACAGCATCACCTGTGTCCCAGTAATATTCGAGGGCAATTCCCAACTAAGGTGCTTCCTTCATTTTAAATTATGTTGCAGTGGAACTGACTCCCTTGGGAGGTCGCGGACTCTCCTTCCTTGGAGGTTTATAAGCAGAGGTTGGGTAGCCATCTTTCATGGATGCTTTAGCTGAGATTCCTGCATTGCAGGGGGTTGGACTAGATGACCCTTGGGGTCCCTTTCAACTCTACAATTCTATGGTTCTGTGAATTATTATTATTTGCATTCTACATCATTATCTTGATGTGATGTATAATAAACACATTTAAAACTGCAGATATATTTAAAACTAAACTAAAACAAAATAGACCGGGCCAACACCCATTCATCCGCCTGGGAAAACCGCTTGGAACAAAAATGTCTTCCTTCATTTCCAGAAAGCACAGATGGTGGCTGGCTGCCAGATTTCAACTGGAATGCTATTCCACAGAACTGGGGCAGTCACACTAAAAGCCCTGCTCCAAGTTACTTTGGAGAGGGCTTCTGAGATCTTTGGAACTTGCAGGAAAAGCTCTCCCACAGATTGTAGTGACCTACTGGGTATATAAGAGATTAGGAAGTTTCTCTAGTAACCCGGTCCTGTATAGACCTTATGTGTTAGTACCAACACCTTGAATTTCACTGAGTAGCAGCTTGGAAGCCAGTGCAAATCCCACAAGGAAAGTGATATATATGCTGGCAGTAGTTTGTCTACACAAGCAGCCTCGCTGCTGTCCTGTGCACCAGTTGCAGCCTCCAGAGCATCCTCAAGCATAGCTCCACATAAAATGCATTGCATGACCATGAGATGGGGACCCAGTCATTGCCGTCCTCTTCTCCCCACGGCTCTTCTGACTTTTCTCATAATCTAAGTTTGAAAAAAGAACTCAGAACAGTAGCACAGTTTATGTCTTCTTTGCCGTAACACAGGGTTGTACTCAACTGACTCACAACAGGTTAGACCCCTTGTAATTAATGGGTGTGACTAAAGTAAAATCCATGGATTTGAATGGATTCGTTCCGATAGTAGTTGGAGACATGCCCTAGTTTTAAAGAGGTTTTCTTGAAAATAATTGGGCAATAGCGCTTTAGAACATGTTACATCATTCGACTTTTAAAAAGATTGCTGAAATAATGTCTTTGGGGTGTTTTTTTAAAATTGCTGTTAAGGCAACTTGTGCTTTCCCTTCCCTGCGCTTATGGAATGCAATGGACAGAATATAGCTGGATGTACAGTGGTACCTCAGGTTACATACGCTTCAGGTTACAGACTCCGCTAACCCAGAAATGGTACCTTGGGTTAAGAACTTTGCTTCAGGATGAGAACAGAAATCGTGCTCCTGCGACGTGGCAGCAGCAGGAGGCCCCATTAGCTAAAGTGGTGCTTCAGGTTAAGAACAGTTTCAGGTTAAGAACGGACCTCCGGAATGAATTAAGTACTTAACCCGAGGTACCACTGTACACAGAAAGGAAAAGCAGCAAGGATAGCAGTTTGAAAAGTCGACTGCATTTCCACTTGTAGCATAGAAGAAGAAGAAGAAGAGTTTGGATTTGATATCCCGCCTTTCACTCCTCTTCAGGAGTCTCAAAGCGGCTAACATTCTCCTTTCCCTTCCTCCCCCACAACAAACACTCTGTGAGGTGAGTGGGGCTGAGAGACTTCAAAGAAGTGTGACTGGCCCAAGGTCACCCAGCAGCTGCATGTGGAGGAGCGGAGACGCAAACCCGGTTCCCCAGATTAGGATACTACCGCTCTTAACCACTACACCATACAACAAAAGATGAAAAAAGTGCTCCTCCAGACAACCTGCTTATTGAGCATTTATCCTGATTTTCTTGCACAAAGCTTATGCAGAGGTTTGGTTAGATCTAGGCTTTATTGAGCATTCATCCTGGTTTGCTTGCGGGGTGTTTATATATCTTCCTGTGAATCATTCATTCATCTTCCACTTTTCAGTGCATTTCCATGTCACTTTCCTAACTACAAAAAATCCTCTTTTTTTTCCTTTTTCAAAGTGAATTCGCTGTGCTAGGGCAGCAGAGCATTTTAATTGTACAAACCTAAATTTTCTGTATGCACTTAAATCACCGCCCCCCCCCAAAGGTCTGGAGGCAGCCTTGATGAAAAGCGCTAGGACAGGGGTCCGCAACCTTTAAGACAAAAAAAGCCACTTGAACCCATTTCCGAAGGGAAAAAGACTGGGAGCCGCAAAACTTGTCGTTATAAAAATAACTTTTTTGTCACTTTTTTTTATTATTTCTTTGTTTGACCCCTCAGAATTACTCCTCCTCATAGAAATAAACGTTAAATTAACAAGTTACCTTTTTGTGTGTGTGTGTGTTCTTCACTCCCCTTCAAAACAGTGACCAGCGTACATGCCCCTTACAATGTAGCGGGCGGGCGGGCGGGCGGGAAGGTGACGTCGGGACGGTGCGTGACTAACGCACGCACCGCCCCCATGCAACGTCACAGCCAGTACAGCGCCCGCCACAGTGGGGAGTGTCAGGGCGCACAATGCGCCTCCTCCCCTCGCTAGTATCCACCCCGGAGCCACAGCAAAGGTGTAAAAGAGCCACATGCGGCTCCGGAGCCGTGGGTTGCAGACCCCTGCGCTAGGAAAAAGGAACATTCTGGTTCTTGTTTAACTCTTCATCTCCCCCTTTCCCAATTTCCTATGTCTGCAAATCTGAATTGGCTCCAACGTACATTGGTGTTGCAAACGACGCCTTCTGCTTTCTGTACTACGTTAGCAATACAGTGGTACCTCGGGTTACAGACGCTTCAGGTTACAGACTCTGATAACCCAGAAATAGTACCTCAGGTTAAGAACTTTGCTTCAGGATTGTTAGAATTCCTGATCCATGCTTGCAGTCATGGTGTTGTTGTCTTTCACATGACGGTATATGTTTTGACTCCATAGAGTGGGAAGTGACGGAGACAGGATGTTTGTGTTACTGTGTTCCATGACGTGGGACTATTGTCCTTTGTCCCCCCCCCCCTTTTGCTGTCTGATGCTAGAGAAAGAGGGAGCCATGTTGCAGTGCTCCGTGTGTGTTTATATGTAAATAAAGTAGATTAGCCAAAATGCTGAGTTGCTGAGGCTTGTCACGCATGATACACAAATTCTGCGGATCCATAAGTGTGCCGGTGTTGGTAGGCATCGGTCGCTGTGATGTTTGGGCAGAAGAAAGCTTATGAAGCTCCCGAACGATTGACCATGAGGGAGGGAACATGCCAGTCGGGCATGTGTCTCTGCCAAGCTCCTACTCGAGTGTAGGCTGAACTCCTGGCAAGGATGAGAACAGAAATCACGCGGCAGCAACAGGAGGCCCCATTAGCTAAAGTGGTACCTCAGGTTAAGAACAGTTTCAGGTTAAGAACAGACCTCCAGAATGAATTAAGTTCTTAACCCGAGGTACCACTGTATTTGCAAATTCTAGAAAATGCCCTCTATGCAAATGCCCTCATGTTGTCATTCGCTTGTGCTCTCACAATACTTTGATTATGCTACACAGTGGCATGGAAGGACCAAATCTGGTTTGAGTGCCTGTGTCAGTAACCTTCCTGTTGGTATGATGGCATCCAGCGCTTGTTTCAATGCACACTTTTTGTATCCTTGCATAGGGAGGAAGAAGCCCTCTATCTCCGCAACCAAGACCCACAGCGTGGAGCTGTTTCCCCAGCTATCCCAAATCTTAAATGCAATTCTGGAGAAATACAGCCGCAGACGACAGTGCTGAACGAAGCCAGTTTCTTCCCTCAAGAACCAGTGGCAGCCATGGATGAGGCACATGAGTACAACCCCTCTCAGCTGCTTGAGGCATGCGAAGAAAAGATGCTTCCTTCTGCCCTCCAGTCTCTGTTTCCAACCAACATCCCTCTCCCTAACATGCGGGCTGAGGCAGGCACCCTGCAGCCGCCTCAAGAAACGGGACTTCCATTCTTTCCAGCAGGTGGGCCCCAAAGTCTCTCCAGCCTAGACAATGCCAACAGGCTGCCCTCCATGAACCCTTATGTGCTCTGCTCCCCTGGAAATGCAGTTCCTCCTGACAGCAGCCCTCCTGTAGACATTTCTCCATTATTTGAAGGAGGGCCATCCATAGGCATGTTCCCAACAACAGGTACAAGCCCTGACCCTGACAGATGGGCCATCAGCATGCTGGCGGGACAAATCCACTCCCTGGCTGAAATCTTCTCTCAATACGCAAAGCAAGCACCTCAGAAGTCTCCCAGCATTTCCTTGTGGACCAGACAGTCTGCTGAGGACACTCACATGATACCAAGGCAGGGTTTGGGGACTAATGGAGCTCTAGATTTCCCTGAGGATCTCTCTGTGGATGAAGATGTCATCGCCAGCATCTTAAACAGCTTCCTAGACCCTAACCACTTAAACCCGCTCACTTCTGAGCTTGGATCAGAAAGCAGTTTTCACGCATTAAACGCTGAGCCACGGGCTTCCTTAACCCAGACTCCTCAAACAGATGTAACTCCTTGCCTTGACCAGTGCCTCTTCTTGCATTCTTTGTCTTCCTCTGCATCACCCGGTACCCATGTGCCTGACTCCCAGTGGGATGGGAGATTCCATACTGTATTTCAGCAAGGTACTGCTTGCCCTTCTTCAACATAATGTTACAGTTTATAAAGAACCAATAAAGCAGGGGTGCAGAACCCATGCCCCTCCAGACGTTCCTGGACTACAGCTCATGGGAGCTAGAGTCCAGGGACATCTTGAGAAAGACCAATTATTGGGTTAAATAGTGCACCCCAAGAATTTGTCTTTATCAGTTTGAAGGACCGTATGTTCTGCATCTCTGAAATAAAGTAACTGCGGCCAGTACAATCCTGAATTCACCTCAACTCAGGTTTGATGCAGGGCGGAATAATAAACTACATGGCTGCTGCTTTAAAAGTTTTTGTCGTGGTGGCATTCAACATGTGAAATTTTCAGTGTCCAGTCATATGGCAAGACCAAAATTACAATGCCCCAAACCACTGAGAAGCACTACCTGCCTGAAGTTTACAACCATCTCTCCGTAAACGTTATAGCAGCTACTGCATGCTTGGCCCGTATGAATCCATACTGAGATGAAGGGTTTATGGAGAGCTTTCCTGGCGGGAATAAAAATGGGCAGTACTGTCTTCATGCCAGAAGTAGGACCTCCATAATGCCTGGAGTGGCCTTAAAACAGGGTATATATGTAAAGATATTTATACAATCCTGGGATGATGACCTGCAACCCATGACTGACTGGCTTTAAAAGAGGATTTGCCACTTTCAAGGAGGATAAGGCTACTAGCCACTGTTAAGTTGTGGGTGAAAATATCAGACGACACAGCAATTCTTCAAACAGCTCTTCTTTATTCAGAGGCCAGAACAGAACTGAGCAGAAGGGCTCAGTCAGCCTGCTTATATAGAGCTCCAGTACAACGTTACTGTAGCAACTTTCTAAAACTATCCAATCATTGAACGTCACTTTCAATCCTTCATTTGCATAACTATCTACAGTATCCCCCTGCTGGCCCAGGGTGAGAACTTCAGTACATAACAGCCACAATGGCTATGTTCTACCTCGAGTGAACAGCATGCCTTTGAATAAGTAATAAATTGAAATAAATAGATAACACCTGCAAAAGGCAGGTAACAAGAGTATTGTTACAGCCAGGCCTTGCTTTCACAAATCCATGTTGCCATACAGAATAATCTGCTCAAATACAGCTGCAACACATGGCTAATAAATGTAGTAAATGTATTATTATTAGTGGTTAGAATGTCATCCAAAATTTACAAATAATCAGCTTGAAAATAATATATATATCAAACCATAACCAAGAAGTAGTCAGTGTGATGAATTGCTGGGAGGGAACACCACAACGCAAGCCACTCCGAAAACAGGATTCTGGGCTAGATGCCAGGCCTTTGGTCAGATCCAGCAACCAGGCTCTTCTATTCTTACCTATTTACAAGCCACAGCCCTTGACTCCCCTGCCCCCAATTTATAGCCAAATCAGGCCTGCTACAGCTTCCTAAACACAGTAGCTGAAGCAGGGTTGGCTCCATCGCTCCTAGCTAGCACAGCCAACAAGTGGGAATTGCAGCAGGCCAGAGTTCCCATATATGAAAATAAAGGGCAAACGAGCTTCCACCCCATCTAATTTGAACAATGTCCCTCCTTCTTGTTGTTGCCATCTCTCTCGGGACACAATGGAGGGGCACATGCACCTTTGGGGGTGAAGTCAACATGTTGGAAAGCTGTAATGAGTATGATGTGAAAAAGCATCAGCCTTGCTGTTGTTGGCACCCGTCTGTCTCAGGGGACTATGAAGGAGTGTGTGTTTGGGGGTCACACCGTTGGAGAGTTACAGTGCCTGCTGTGGCTGTAGAGACCGATACGGGAGAGACATGTTTTGTTGCAGCTGGGGCAGATGAAGGTGTCTGGTTGTGCTGCTGTGGGTGCACCAGCGTTTCTTCTCTCTTAACTCCTACATCCTTCCTTCCTGCAGGTGTCTTTCCAGAAGAGGCCATGTTCTGCTGAACGTGCCCTGGTTGCCCCCATGACTGACTTTAGAAATGAGAGCCCGTGTTGGCAGATAACCTGGCGGTGGAGACCTATCCTTCAACATTTCTCCAGTGAAATGGGGATGGCCAACCATATCCTCCCAATATTTCTGCAATATTTCCTAAGGAGAAGCTGGACATTCTGGGATCAAATCAGAAACCTAGGACGGCTCCTGAAAATCCTGGAAAACAGGAAAAATTGGAGGGTCTGTGGAGAATGGGATTGGCCTGAGGCATGAGACCACATAAGAAAGTGACCAGGCACACTGCCAGTGGAACTCAACCACCTTCTGATGTGGACAGTGGAGGACAAGCTACTACGACGCAAGGAATGCGACCGCCCTCTAGGGGGCGCTGCAGCGCGCTTATCAACAATAAAAGAAAAAAAAAACTCCCTTGGGCCTTTTGTTCTCTCGTTGGTTTATTCGTGACGCCACAGGGGAGGCGGGCCCTGGCCCGAGCCTTCCCGCGCGCATGCGCATCCCGCCCTTTGTGACGCTGTCCTCCCCCGTTGCCAGGATACGGGAAAGCGCTGTGGGGCCGCGGCCTGCAAGCGGGGCTGTAGTGGCGCTGGGAGCAGCCGAGCGAGGCCTGGCGGGGGCGGGGGGCGTGGAGCGGAGGCGGCGCGTCAGCGGCAGGTGGAGCTCCGGCCCGGCGGCGGCTGCTCGCGCGACCTTCCTCTTCCGGGTTTGCGGCCCGTCCTCCCCTTCCAGCCTCCTCGAGTCCTGACCCCGCAACGCCGCACCCCCGAGGCAGTGTGCGAGGCGGGAAGGACCGGTGACCAGAGAGCGGGGTTTGTTTGGGGCCTTGTAAGCTCAAGGAGGAGGGGGGAAGCAGTGGAGGAAAGCCCCTTGCCTGCCACGTGCCCAACAGGACTGCAGGTCGGTTCATTCATATATATCTATATATTTCCCCCCCGTTTCATAGAATCGTAGAGTTGGGAAGGGGCCGCACGAGGGTCATCTAGTCCAGCCCCTTGCCATTGCAGGAATTTATTTATTTATTTATGTTGCCCCACGTGGGGCTCGAACCCACAGCCCCGGGATTAAGAGTCTGTTCTACCGATTTAGAGATTGTTATAGGTTGCCTTTTTCAGAGCTGAAAACCCTCGCGATGAAATACAGTGCCCCAGTTGCAAGCAGTTTATTGAGAATTTTAAACACCCCCCAGCTGTAATAAAACATAAACACCCGGCCCGAAAACAACGAGCAACAGAGTGTAATGATAAACAGCCACCCACCAACGGTGAGAGAACACGGTAGCAGAATGGAAACGCCGTAGTAGGAAAGGCCGACGGGGCAGGTGGGTTTCCAAAGTTTTCCCAAGGGGCCTGTTGGTCCCAAGTTAACCAGGTCACCAGTTGGCAATGGGTTCTGGAGCTGTGGGGCAGACCCAGAAAATGCCTTTGGGCCGGGTGACTTAACTGCTTTTTTGTGGCAGGCAGGTGAGAAGGGCTATCAAAGCTAAATGGAACCTCCAGGGGCAGGGGCAGTCTATCTCTGGAATAGTAGGTGTTGGGGCCGGGGAGTGGACAATGGGAGGCTTACTCCTCCTGGCCTACCTGAGGGCAGTTGATGTAATTAGATTGCAAGTGGGAGGGCTTTATCCTTGGGATCCACTTTCTTTTTTCCAGAACCCTGAGGTCTGTCGGCTGGAGCCATGTGCAGAACAGTTGCCTAGAAAGTGTGGTGTTCGTACACTTAGAAGTAATGATCAGGACAACTCTGGGTGCTTCTCAATCCTGGAATTTGTTTTTAGTGCCAGAAATAAGCTGATATTCCTTCCAGGCAAAATCCAGCCTTCATTCTCTTCCCCCAGCCTCCTATCAGCACTTACCGTATTTTTCGTTCTATAGGGCGCACCGGCCCATAGGACGCACCTCGTTTTTTGGGGGGGGAAATGAATAAAAAAAATTATTCCCCCCCCCCCCCGCCGCGGCTGCCGCCCCAAGCCTCGCTTGCTTCGGGCTGCAGGCTACCGCCCCAAGCCTCGCGTGCTCGGCGGGACCTCCTGCCGGGCGCGCAAGGCTTGCAGACACTCCCCCGAAGCACGGGGAGCCCTCCGGAGGGCTCCCCGTGCTTCGGGCGACAGGCTGCCGCCCCAAGCCTCGCGCGCTCGGCGGGACCTCCTGCCGGGCGTGCAAGGCTTGCAGACACTCCCCCGAAGCACGGGGAGCCCTCCGGAGGGCTCCCCGTGCTTCGGGCGACAGGCTGCTGCCCCAAGCCTCGCGCGCTCGGCGGGACCTCCTGCCGGGCGCGCAAGGCTTGCGGACACTCGCCTCCGGAGGGCTCCCTGTGCTTCGGGCGATAGGCTGATGCCCCAAGCCTCGCGCGCACGGCGGGACCTCCTGCCGGACGCGCAAGGCTTGCGGACACTCGCCCGAAGCACGGGGAGCCCTCTGGAGGGCTCCCCGTGCTTCGGGCGACAAGCTGCCGCCCGAAGCCTCGCGCGCTCGGCAGGACCTCTTGCCGGGCGCGCAAGGCTTGCAGACACTCGCCCGAAGCACGGGGAGCCCTCCGGAGGGCTCCCTGTGCTTCGGGCGACAGGCTGCTGCCCCAAGCCTCGCGCGCTCGGCGGGACCTCCTGCTGGGCACGCAAGGCTTGCGGACACTCGCCCGAAGCCTCGCGCGCTCGGCGGGACCTCCTGCCGGGCGCGCAAGGCTTGCGGACACTCGCCGGGGCTGCAGGCTGCTGCCTGCAAGCCTTGTGAGCCCGCGGGAACTCCCACCGGGCTTGCAAGGCTTGCGGATAGCTTCCTGAAGCCTGGAGAGCGAGAGGGGTCGGTGCGCACCGATGCCTCTCGCTCTCCAGGCTTCAGCGAAAGCCTGCATTCGCTCCATAGGACGCACACACATTTCCCCTTCATTTTTGGAGGGGAAAAAGTGCGTCCTATGGAGCGAAAAATACAGTAATTTGTTTCACTGGGGTGGTGTGGGGGAAAGGAAGGTATTGTTAGGATCTGCATCAAGTACAAGTAGATCCTTTGTGATCTACTTCAAGTCACCCAGAGATCCACTAGTAGTTATTTATTCATCATTTGTTTGTTTGTTTGTTTGTTTGATTGATTGATTGATTGATTTATATACTGCCCTTCATCAAAAGATCTCAGGATGGTTCACAATATAAAAGCACAAGATAAAAGCACAAATAATAGTAAAAAAAGGAGCAATAAAACAATAACCACCCCACACACCCTTGCATTAGACCGTCCAATCCAGCTGTGGTTTTCTTACCATGCGCTTCACAGAATAGATTCCCTTACATGGATCTATAACTTACTGCAGAAGGAACATTAATGGCATATATCTCACTTCACCCTTAAACTGTTTTTCAAGCTACATTAAACCACTAAGTGAGAGGTCATCTAGAGTTCTGAGGTTTGCTGTCATTGATGTGCTTATGGCACCCAGCTCTGTCTCCCCATTAGATTTATTTCAGTTATTGGTCCCCTTAAGTCATTTTCACCACATGAGGAAGGGGGCTGCATTTTCACACCACCCTAAATGTCACCTCTAGCCCTGACCTCTGCATTTTGATTGAGCGGAAGATCTGAAATGGTACGCTTGCTAAAAATCCAAAGACAACACCATGTACATTAGATTTGGCACTTTCTTACAGGTACTAGCCCTGTTCCTTTATTAGCCTCATAACAGGTTAGCAATACAGTTTAACTGTTAATTGCTATTGGCTGTAAAGCTTACCTTTTGATTTCTGTCTGGTAGTAAAGTTACAAAATCCATTTTCTGAAAGTGGCGACCCTAGGGCATCTCTCTATCTTGGACCCTCAAAACATTGTATATTTAATCCAATGTCTTTGTGACTTGAAGAAGGGACATCCTTTATTGCCCTCCTCGGAGTTCTACTCCAACCCACACTTTCATAAGCAATTTAAAAGGGTCTCTTGCTTCTGTGTGCCACATTTCTGTCTCATAAAACACCCCACATCCTAGCTGCGTGGAATGCGATGAGTGAGCAACAAAGAGTATGGGAGTTGCCTTTTTGGATCAGAGCAAAACCCATTGGGTCCAGGGTCTGGTGCAGGATGGAGATGACACCCTTGCTCCATTGCTTTGCTTCCCGCTTCTGATAAACATTAGTACTAAATGCCATTTCCAAATATGGAATACATAGTCATGTAACTGTCTACTGTGAATTTGTCTACTAGAATTTAATTGCTCTGGGACCATCCCGTGATACGCTTTTAAGGACTTCTGAATATGGGCAGGGTGGGAAACAGGTGTAGAGCAAATGCTCTTCCTCAGCTTCCCTAAGATCTCTACCAAACACAAGACCTCTGGAAAATAGACTTTAACAGAAAAAGGCTAACTGGTCCTGCATGCAGTTAATTATGAGTCAAGTTTTGGAGGTATGGTGTAAAGACACATGAGGCCATCACCTTGCTAAAGCTAAGTTCTGTGCCTGGTCAGTGCCTAGAGGGGAGACCATATTGAAATCATGTAGGTTCCAGGACAGAGGAATGGCAGGAAAAGCAGAGGAAAAAAATACTGCTTAACTAAATATGTAAATAGATCATGGGATTAGGCTGGATTTGTTTCCTCCCCCAGCACCAGCCATTTGGGAAGCAAGCACATAGACCAGGAATAGGCAACCTAAGGCCCGGGGTCCGGATCCGGATCCGGCCCAGTCGCCTTCTAAATCCGGCTCGTGGATGGTCCAGGAATCAGTATGTTTTTACATGAGTAGAATGTGTCCTTTTTAAAAAATGCATCTCTGGGTTATTTGTGAGGCATAGGAATTCGTTCATTCCCCCCCCCCCCAAATATATAGTCCGGCCCACCACGTGATCTGAAGGATGGTGGACTGGCCCATGGCTGAAAAAGGTTTCTGACCTTTGACATAGACTAAGTTCCCCCTCCCCACTTGGATCTGGTAGAGCTGAGATAAAAGATATAAAACAGGGATGGGAAACCTATGGCACTCCAGATGATGTTGGATTGCAACCAGAATGACCAGTGAGCAGGGATGATGGGAGCTGTAGTCCAAGAACATCTGGAGGGTCAAAGGTTCTCCATCTCTGCTGCAAAGGAACCAACTGAGTAACTCTCCTAGTTGCTGCAAAAGGTTATGGGATCCAGGTTTCAAAAAATTGTGCCAAAAATGTTAATCTTTAAGGTGCCAGATGTTCCTCTGTTGCTTTTTGCTATTTGCTGTCAATGAAATGCCAAAGAACGACTAGAGCACTCTTTTTCCATGGCCGTATATTGTACTGAAATTCTAAACCCAATCACCCATTGAAGTTAGTCAGAATTATGTCCAAATAAACATGTATAGGACTGCATTGTAAGTCCTGGGCCAGACCCAGCCCAGCAGAATGTTTTAGGATTAAACCTAGTATGTTGCATTATTGAAGGCTTTTCCTGTGCAGAATTTTGAGAACATCAGGAGCTCTGGACAAAACGGAGTAGGAATTTTCCTCAAAGCCTCTAATGGTAGTTTCTATTCCATTGCATTTCTTGCCAAGGAATATAATCATTTTAGTGGGTCATCTCTTTAGAGCAGATATAGGCACCCAACTTTGTAAAGCACCAGACAGAAGGCAGCATCCATTGAGGCCTAATGAGTAGCTAGATGCTTTTACTGCCAGTTCATTAGAGCATCACAATATAAATGGGAATACACACCTCTGTATTTCTTTTCTGTAAGAATCTAAGCACTACAATTCTGTTGTGGGGTTGTAGCAAAATATATATATCAACCTCGTGAGCCTGCCCCATATACACACAGTGTCATAGTCTGTCCCCCATCTCAGAGAATAAGACAAGCCTCCAGCTTTGTAAATTAGCTTTTGGTGCAGCTGTTTCTTGCCCTGAACTGTGCATGAATTGGCCTGCTTGCCAACAAATGGTTAGTTACAGTTTCTGTGGCAACTTAAACTGTGATAAGGTGGAGAGCTAACAGTAGTTTCTCTTTCAGCTTGAGTCTAGTGACTTGGAAGCATCCCAAAACCAAAAGCCTTATGAAGCAGCTGCGTGGGAATAAAGGTGGGGGCAATGCCAGAAAGAAGAGTTCCCCCTCTGGTAAGGACAGCAGGAATCCAGCATTACAGACGTCCGAGGACAGCAGGCCGATCAACATCCTAAATCCAAAACTGTTGGCTCAGAAGCGACCTCTGCAAGGTTTGAGCAGTATGGGAGGCAGCACCGCGGGGAGTCCCGAAGATGCCAAAAGACCAAAGCTCTTGCCTGAAGTGAATTCTCCTGGCCAGGAGGAATCTGAAGACGAGGAGTCGGATGACAGTGAATATGAGAGAGCAGAGAGTGAGAGTGATGACAGCGATTATACAGACAGTGAAGACGACGATGACGACGAAACTGGCAGCGATGCCTCAGAAAGCAGTAACAAAGGCCCTGAAGAAACAACAAGCCAGCCTTCTTCAAAGACTGATTTAACAAAAGGTAAACGTTGATGCTTGGAAAAATTCAATAAATAGTGCATCTTTGTGTCACCTATCAGCCGTTTTGAGCTTTTCTTTCTCTGGTGGCTTCGCTTCTAATTAACCGCCTTAGATGTGGGCGTGTAACCATTAATATGCATTATAGCCACCATTCAGATGCGCTCCTTGACACTGCTCTCTTTATCACCTAACCGTCCTACATAATTGCCTTATCGTCAGGTGTGTCTCATGCTTCGTGCTGCCTCTGAAAGCAGGAAAATAATGGAGAGTGTGCCTTTCTGTGTCATACTCTGCATGAATGTATATTCTGTTGCTCAGATACCAAAGAAGTTGGGGCTGTCGGTTGAATAATCTCTTGCATTCTATATAGTGGAAACATGTTATTGCAATCCAAAAAGTTGTGTTGAAATATGGAATTGCCTGTCATTTTTAAGGGCTGCAGAAATGCCACATCGTAGTCAAACCACTAAAAACAATGATGGCTATTCCTCACAACAGCTGATCAGGCAAAGTAGGGCTGGGTGATATATTGATATATTGTCCAAAACCGGTTTGAAGTTCACATCATGATATCTGTTTCATAATATTTGACCTGGCAGTATATCGTGAATCACAATATGTGTGAGGGCTCGTCAATATCTGGTTTTCAACATCGCGATATATCGCCAGCTAAACATCACCGATAAGGACGGAACTATGCAGAGACAAACAGGCTACTTACTTGGCAACTGCTACTACTTAGGGCTCTAAAACAGATAGATGTCATTATTATCAATCACTGCACAGTCAGTTTCATCAGCAGGCAAGCCAAAATGCATCCAAACTTGGGGTTATGGGCTTGGCTTCCAAATTGTGGTATTCAGGACAATCCAAAGCACGGTGATGAGTCATGGTGAATACAAATAATCTGGGACTGCCAGCAGGCTTGCTAGGTGACAGAAGCGGTGGTGGCAGAAACAGCAGGGACCTCATAGGCAGTGGTGGCAACAGCCTTTAAGGCCCAACGGTGATGGCAGAATCACTGGCGGCCTGCGAGGCCTGGCGGCGGCAGGAGTTACTATCAGATATCGTGATATATCGATAAGTTGAGATGTTTAGCTGATGGTATATTGCGATATTGAAAACCAGATATCGCCCAGCCCTAAAACAAAGCTGTGTTATCCCCCTGTTGAAGTCTGAGGATGGGGGAACGCAGGCTGGAGAAACAGCGGCTTGTCTACGTTCACCAAGGTAAGAATTGCTCGCTGGAAACGACACACTTGTCTGCTGCCCTATAGCAGCTCACTGTTTGCACCCCGTCAACGGTGCCATTGCCTCGGTTGTCTAATGAGAACACTTTGTAATGCAGGTTAGTCTTCTGGTTGGATGTTTTGCATTTTCTCATGGAGGAAGGGGAGTAGTCTCCTAAAAAGGTACTTTGTTGGCCTCAGGTTTGGGTGATCTGTTTTCCTTTACGCTGTCCTGACAGCAGATTAAAGAAGCTCAAAGAACGTTGTGGATCTTTTGAAAGTTCAAAATATTACGTTATGACAGTGCTAATTTGTTCCTTGTTTGATCTCTGCAATGGTTCTAAAATTGTTTGCCACTAGTTTCAAACCTGAAATATGTAATGTGCATTAGTGCCCTCCCCAAGAGTTGGTGCAAGTGTAGCAAATTCAAAAAAAGAGGGAGCTCGAGGAGTAAAAGAGGATTAGGAAACAAACAGTACTGAAAATGAGCATTTTTTGTGAGTCATGTTGACTGCTGCAGTAAGCAACTGATCTTTGTAATAAATCAGTTTAGTTACTACTTGAAAGCCAAGTTTGCCTCGTGGTAATTCTGTAGATTTCCGCTCTTTGTCATATCTGTTGAGAATTGACTGTACTCTAGAGTTCTAAATGTATGCTCAAGCCTTCAGCCAAAATTACGGTTTGGTCTACTCCACAGAAAGAGCTTATAAGGGCATTGTGGAACTGTCAGCAAGAAGCAGCCGGAAGCACTAATAAAGAACAAATGAGCCACTCAAAACATGTTTTTCTGTTTTGAAAATATGCTTCCTAAATGCAATAAGCAATGTGATATGATATTTATAAAATCATTGAGTGAGATTTCCTAAGGCAGCCTTTTAAGTTAGCTTTGGAATTCTTGTTTCAATGCAGAAAAACAAGATTTGCTCTTAAGAATTGAGACTGATTATATCTTCCAAAGCCACAGAAAGTTGTGAAATGCAAGCTATCAGAATCTTGTCTTCCTTCCTTCCTAAATCATGGAACCGACTGAGAATTGTGCACCTTAAACATATTTAAATTATATTTGGTAGTGGTAGGTGTTGTCTTACCTTCTCTTCTAAAGTCAGACAACCATTGTTATATTAATCTTCTGAAGGCTAGAAATTTATTCAAATTAAAACAGATGGTTTTTATACTGATGTGCTTCCAAGAACCATATCTTTGACAGTGCAGTCCAGTACACGTCTACTCAGAAGTAAATGAGTACAGAGTTGCTGCCTGGGAGAAAATGCAGTTATCTCAGGAATCTTAATTTGAAAAATGTTGAGAATTGGCAACACTGAGGGTGATGCTTTTACATGAATTAAAAAATGGCTGATGTACCACAAACAAAGCACAATTATAAATAGCAGCGTGGTTAATTGGGAAAGTGTCTAATGAGTTCACCAGGGACGCGGATTAGGTCTCATTTAGCATAATAAATGAATCTAGAAGAGGGAGCAAAGAGCACTAATGAAATTCAAATATGAAAACAGAAGGTGGTGAGAACATAATCAATTGGAATACAAATAATAGGTATCTAGGTGGTGGCACAAAACACAGCCACATACAGCTATTCTTTTGCAGGGAATAAATCATTGGGAACAAATTAATTTTAAATGCATATAATTTAATATCAAATGCAGGTCAGGAAAAACGTGGGAAGATGGATGAAGAAAGGTTTATGTGCAAAGCCAGTGCTGCTTCTCTAATCTTTTATGAACAGGCAGCCAGAAACAGATGTCGTTTGTTGGCCATATAGCAGAGACAGAGGCTACTTCTTGGGCATTCTGGTGTGGTTAGTTTATTTAATTTACCATCAGTGGTTGTGTGGTAGCTTGCGCACGCACACAAGTCCTCTTAAAATCAATTCTATGTTGAGGGGCAGCCAGCGTTAGAAATTAGCCAGGCGCCAGGCGCATTTTGCTACTGGCATGGGTCCAGTTGTGTCTATGAGGAGATTTCTGGGTGCCAAGTTGGCAACCACAGTTTAAAAACAGCCTTAGTCCAGAACTAATGCCATTTTCCTTGTGCGTGTTTCTCCTTGCCTACTGGGACAAGTGAATTGTTGTAACAGCAACCTGCACGCAAACAATCCAGTTGAGATTATAGAATTATAGAATTGAAGAATTGCAGCGTTGGAATGTACCCCGAGGGTCATCTAGTCCAATCCCTTGGCGAACAGACATTCTCTTGTGGCAACCGCAACGCAGGTTTAAGGGGGCATTTGGGGCCTAGCCTTTGTATTTGAGTTTCTAAAACTGGGGGCATCATATGTGTGTGTTGGGGGAAGATAATGGGTCAAGGGGAACATGGAAGAATGCGCATTTACGGTAGGTTGATTGTTTTGGCTTTGTTTCAGGAGGGACTCTTTATTTATTTATTTAAATAATGAGGGCTAAGGGGGTTTTCCTGAGGAAAGACACCCCGAGGCGTTGAGGGCATACAGAAAGGAGAAATGGTGCGGTTGTGTATGTCAGGGGTGGGAGGAGAACTTTGGACCGTTGACGGCGATGGAGCTGAAGAAGTGAAGCAATGAAATTTCACGTAGTTCCAGAAGTCTTGATCAAGAGTAACGTTGGCTATCGCCCTGTGTCGGCAGAGATGGGAGAATCTGGCTGTGGTCCTCTTTGTGAGAGCAGTCTCCTTGGCATTTTGACTGGTTTGGTGGCCCATAAAAAGCATGGACTGGCTGCCAAGGTGTCCAGCCCGCTGTTTCCTTGTCTTTCTTGTAGCATCCTAGTCGCACACAGTTGGCTTGTATGACAACGGGTTGCTATTTGGATGAAGGATAGTTGTAGAAGGAGAGAACTAAGAGTCATAAATATGTTGAAAGCATTGCAAAGAGACAGAAAAGACAGCGGAATTATGACATATGCAGTAGTGTTTTGAATTTGGGTTGCCTGCATTTTTAACACACACACACACACGCACACACACACACACACACACACACATTCCCAGAATTCAAAGCCCAAGGAAAGGCCTCCGTTATCATGAGGGCTATAAAGAGAATCTGGAGGTTTTTATCACAATTTTATTTTATGGTGGTTATGTAGTGTTTTAATACTGCCTGGTACTTCCGAGAGATTTCAGTCTATATTAGGCAAATGCCGGTGATGAGAGGAAGAGAGGGAAAGGCGTGGGATGAGACTTAATAATACAAATAAAAATGAATTATCGGGAGTGAGTTCAGCTCAGTGATTTGCAAAAAGAGACTTCAGTGAGGAGGAATAGATGGAGCTGCCAACTGAGACAAGCTTCAGAAAGCTACTCAACCATGGTTTGAGCTGAATCTGAATGGGACGTGGTTCCCCGCCCTTATCCCAGCTTCTATGGGGAAACTTTTGCAAATGTGAATGAAATGGAATTGACACAGTGCATTCTTCCAAACTCGGCAGACAGTATCTAGTGTTTTCTGCTCAGAACTTTGCAGGCAATAAGTGGGGTGGATTGTTTAAATTAACACTTAAAAAAAATATGCTAATGAGCTAAAAGCCCTGGTTTGAATAATCAAATTTTAATTGGCTTTTCTGGAGAAAAGTAGATTTCCATTGGCGAATGTTGCCATTAGACAAATTGACTTCCTCCAAATTACGCAACGGTTGGTACATCCTTTTTGCTATTTAGCAAAGTGCCTTGCGTGTTTATCCATGTAGTTAATGCAGTTAAATACCTTAATGTCCTTGGGTTTTATTAGCTATGCAGTCGTACAGTGGGAGCGTGTAAGCAGGCCTATTGACTTGAATAGGACTTAGTCACTAATAATAACATATCCTTGGGATTCCAGCCTTAATATGTTAAGCAATACAGTGGTACCTCGGGTTACAGATGCTTCAGGTTACAGACACTTCAGGTTACAGACTCCGCTAACCCAGAAATAGTACCTCGGGTTAAGAACTTTGCTTCAGGATGAGAACAGAAATCGTGTGGCGGCAGCAGCAGGAAGTCCCATTAGCTAAAGTGGTATCTCAGGTTAAGAACAGTTTCAGGTTAAGAATGGACCTCCGGAACGAATTAAGTTCTTAACCCGAGGTACCACTGTATTACGTTGCTAGACAGTATGGCACTTCAGATTTCAGTACAGGTATTTCAGGCAGACCCAGCTGGTGAGCCTGACTTTCACTCTGGCTGAATATGTATGGCATCCAATCTGTGCTGTGCTGGGCTTTCCCATTACCCTTGGGTAGAACCTGGTTTTGATATTTGTGGTTTTGGCCTTTCTTGCATCAAAGAGCAGGCTGACCTTCTACCCCCAAACTATGGAATTTACAATATGCTGTGATGGCCTCCAGCTTGGATCACTTTAAAATGGAATTAGATGAACTTCATGAAGGATACTGTTGCCCGTGGTTACCAGAGTTGTATTAAATTTCTGTTTTGAAATCACGAGCTTTTGTTTCTACAGTAGTTTTAATTTTATTGTGCTTTTATTTATTGTAAGCGGTCATTGGAGCTTGTGGTAAAGGGCAGGTAAGAAACATAATAAATAATAGTCATGATGGCTATATAACTTGCAGTGTTATACATTTTTAATTTTTGATTAAAAATGAAGAAACTTTTACCTAAATTTTGGTAAAAATTAGGTCAACTTATTTTTAACACGTGATTTTGTTGGTGTTTTTAATTTATATTTTATGTAAACTGCTTGGACGTTTTGATGTTTAAGTGGTATATCAAGCCTTTAAATAAAGGACATGAGTCAACAGTGTGTGATGCAGCAGCAGCAAAAAAGTGAATGCTATTCTAGGCTGCATTAACAGAAGTATAGTGTCCAGCTCAAGGGACGTAATAGTACTGCTCTATTCTGCCTTGGTCAGATCCCATCTGGAGTACTGTGCTCAGTTCTGGGCGCCACAGTTTAAGAAGGCTATTGACAAGCTGGAATGTGAGCAGATCAGAGTAACTGAGATGCTAAAAGGGCCTGGAAACCAACCCTTATGAGGAACGGTGGAGAGAGTTGGGTATGTTTAACCTGGAGGAAAGGAGACTGAAAGTTGCTTTGATAGCCATCTTCAAAGATCTAAAGGGCTATCACATGGAAGATGGAACAAGCTCATTTTCTGCTGCTCCAGAGGGTAGGACCTGAACCAATGGACTCAAACGACTAAACAATAGGAAGAACATTCTGACAGTAGTAAGAGCTGTTTGACAGTGGAACAGATTTCCTCAAGAAAGGGTGGACTCTCCTTCATGGAGGTTTTTGAGCAGAGGTTAAATGGCCATCGGTCATGGATGCTTTAGTTGATATTCCTGCATTGCAAGGAGTTGGGCTGCAATGACCCTTGGGTTCCCTTTCAACTCTACAATTCTCTGATTCTAATAACATAACATATAAAATGATAACATAGAAGCAAATCAGTACACCACCGAATGCCAGTTGCTGGAGACTACCAATGGGAAACTCCTGTTTCCCCCTCATCCTGCTTATGGGCTTCTCATTCAGTGTTAACTGAATGCTGGTCTGGATAGACCTTTGGTTTGATCCAGGAAGACCCTCCTTATATTCACTGCATCAACCTCTTATTTTACTGATGGGCGGTTGCATTTATCAAATCTGTATTACATGTCAAACAACCTTTAGCGAAGGTCAGAATTTGAAGTGATTAAGTAAGATACTCCAATTGCTTCCTTTTTTGTTGTTGCTTCAAATAATCATCTTGTCCTTTTCCCTTTTTACCAGTGAGCAGGGAGGAAGCTGAGCCTTCAACTTGTAATGTTCTGATCATATTGGGTGGGGGGGAATAGCATGTGTCAAGAAAACCGCCACTTCCCGACAGCTCCTAACTAGGCAACTTGTCTTGCCCTTCAAAGGCTCTGGACAGTTGTGATTCACTCAGTTCTTCTACATGGGCACTGTGTGTGTCATCTCAAAAGCCAGCTGCTGTGTTCAGTGCTAGGAGAGGACCTTGAACCATGAAAGGAAACAGATCAATGACTGATGAGAGAGAAGAGCTTTGAGGGTGTATGGCAGCTGACCCTAACCTGGTATCCTCCAGCTGTTTTGGATTATACCTCCCATAAGCCCTAGCCAGCTGGGGCTGATCGGGGCTGTAGCAGTCCAAACCCACTGCAAGATACCAACCTGAGGAAAGCCAGTATTGACAACTTGCAGGATCAAAGTAGGACGCATGAAGCAAGAGAGCAAAGTAAAGATCAGAAAGAAGGGAGGAGCGGGTGAAGCAGAGGAGGACGAAGATGTACCGCAAATAGAATGTGAAAAAGCCTCTGATAAGGAGGAAATGAGAAAAAGGGAGAATAAAGGCATGAAGCAGACGAGGTGGTTTACATTCTTTTGATATACAATGCATTAAATAGAAAATAAGTCACAGCTGACTGCAGCCTAATAGCTTCCACAAAGCTGTGCTATGCATTAGAAATTGCTGGAGCAGGTCAGCCCGAGAATACACGGAGACTAGTGCCCTTTCCTTTGAGCCCGGGGGCTGCTTCAACATGGTTTCTGTCTGAGAAAAAGTGGTGCCTGTAGACTTCCTGATTCGTGGATAAGTGAAAACACTTGCACTGCATATCTTATGTGGTGGACTTCATGCTTTTTTTAAAGCAGGAAACTGCATGGAGAAAACATCACATTGTTGTGCAGTTGTTTCTCCCAAGTACTTTCTGAACCTTGCCAGTCAGATGAAAGTCTTCTTTCCGGAAGCATGACACGTGGCATTCCTGACAACATTTAAAAATGGGTTTTATTTATTTTATTTACTTCTTAACATTTCTGTACAGTGGTATCTCATGGTTACATACGCTTCAGGTTACAGACTCCGCTAACCCAGAAATAGTGCTTCAGGTTAAGAACTTTGCTTCAGGATGAGAACAGAAATTGTGCTCCGGCGGTGCAGCAGCAGCAGCAGGAGGCCCCATTAGCTAAAGTGGTGCTTCAGGTTAAGAACAGTTTCAGGTTAAGAACGGACTTCCGGAACGAATTAAGTACTTAACCCGATGTACCACTGTACTGCCTTTCCTCCAAAGACCTCGAGGTTCTCCCATTTCATCCACACGGCAACCCTGCGAGGTACATTAGGCGGAGAGACAGTGACTGGCCCAAGGTCATTCAGTGAGCTTCATGGCCAAGTGGGGATTTGAACCCTGGTCTCCCAGGCCCTAGTCCCAACACTCTTAACTGTTGCACCACACAGGCTCTCAATTTCTTAATATCTCTATCAGATTCTGACCTCTGTTGAATGCAGGGCCGGCTCGAGCCTTGGGATTGGTTTTAGACTTCAGAAGTATTTCTAAGAAGTGCACGTTGGAGGACTTCTGCAATGGCACCAGCTGAGCCAGAAATATTTCAGGGACAATTAAGAGTGCCAGTACTAATCCCTTAAAAAAGTCTTGGGACCTGGGTGTTTCCCATATCAATCTGCCTGTTTGCAAAGACCTGCAGCAAAGGTGTCTCTCTGGGTGCCCCTACCTTCAAAAGTAAGGCAGCAGGTGGTGGCGATGAAGAGGGGCTGTTCATTTGGTAGTGCTTGCCTCATACAGTGGTACCTCGGGTTACGTACGCTTCAGGTTACAGACTCCACTAACCCAGAAATAGTACCTCAGGTTAAGAACTTTGCTTCAGGATAAGAACAGAAATCTTGGTCCGGCGGCGCGGCGGCAGCAGGAGGCCCCATTAGCTAAAGAGGTGCTTCAGGTTAAGAACGGACCTCCGGAACGAATTAAGTACTTAACCCGAGGTACCACTGTATTGTGAATAGCTGACTTGGGGGTATGTGTGACTGTGATCAGGGCTACCGCAGGGGCAGAAGAATAGCTTTTCTGGGGAATATTTTATAGTACGCTGTGTAACATGTAGGGGAGTGGTTTCAAGTTTTAATTTTCCATTCTGTTTTCTCTGAGCATTTCTTAATATTTTGATGTTAAATCAGAGTGCTTGACTTGCCCTCTTTTCCTTCCCATCTATGGGAAGGAAAAGCTAAGCTAAACACCTCTAATCTCTTCCCACATGCCTGTCGTCATTTGTCTTTTTCCCTTTAATTAGTTTTAAACAGAGAAAATTGAACCGGAGATCAGCCTGAGGAATGTGCCATTTATTTGTATAATGGCATAGGTTTTCCATTTTTATTTTTCATCCCCTGTCTTGTGCATTCGTACAATTCTTTGTCTTTTTGTGACTTCTATCAAAGAGAGTTTTATTGACCAGACCGCTGTAGATCTCTAATTCCTACCCCCCAAGAACTGTCACAGAGAATTTAGCATCTGTTAACTTTCGAGCATTTTAGATTCTTCTTACCATTGTGTGTGGTTCTGGATCTGCCAACATTATCATTTACTGTACTGCTCACCTAGTTTGCTTAGTTGCTATGAGCAAAGATGTCTGCAACGAGACACGAAGGCTAGCAGTATCAACCCTGCAGTGTGGATATCCCTTGCAGGCAACCGTAGTGCCTGGAGACAGACGGACAGGTCATGCATCCACAGTAGTGAGCAGAGGAGAAAGGACTGCTGGGAGGAATGCAGAGAAAAAATGCCATGGCGCATTTGTGGCAGCAGAAGCGGATGCCTTCATCTGCCCCAGCTGCAACAAAACATGTCTCTCCCATATCAAGTCTCTACTATCAGGCACTGTAACTCTCCAACGGTTTGACTCCCAAACATGCACACCTCCATAGTCTCCTGAGACAGACAGGTGCCAACAATAGCAAGGCTGACGCTTATTTCACATCACAGTCGTTACATGGTTGTTTAGTCACCCCACACATATTTTGAGTAAATTAGCTGGAGTGTTAACAGCAAATCCATAATCCCTTCAGAAATGTTCTATAATAAATCAAGTCAGTCCATTTCCTCTCTTTTCAGGGAAGAGGCAAGGAATGGCTACCACATCAAGGTAGGCACAAACATTAAAGGAAGCTACTTCAAAGCATGCATATAAGCGTTCTACCATTTGAAGCATTTTCAGATAAGGAGATGGAAAATGATGGCAACATTGTGCACAACAGGGTACCTTTTTCAGCGTTTCATAAGCATGCCCAGTTATCCAAACATTTTGGAGCAGAGTTCTCATTTTTACCACTGTCGTCATTCATGTTAAAACTTCCTGTTCATTTCGTGTACAACTTCTCAATCTTTGCGCAGTGGCCAAAAGTCTGCATAAAGGTAAAGGTAAAGGTACCCCTGCCCGTACGGGCCAGTCGTGTCCGACTCTGGGGTTGCGCGCCCATCTCGCTTAAGAGGCCGGGGGCCAGCACTGTCCGAAGACACTTCCGGGTCACGTGGCCAGCGTGACAAGCTGCATCTGGCGAGCCAGCGCAGCACACGGAAACGCCGTTTACCTTCCCGCTAGTAAGCGGTCCCTATTTATCTACTTGCACCCGGGGGTGCTTTTGAACTGCTAGGTTGGCAGGCGCTGGGACCAAGCAACGGGAGCGCACCCCGCTGCGGGGATTCGAACCGCCGACCTGACGATCGGCAAGTCCTAGGCGCTGAGGTTTTACCCACAGCGCCACCTGCGTCCCTAAAAAGTCTGCATAGTGCTATGGAAAACTGCGTCGACTCACTTTATCAGAACATGTCTTAACAAAGCATGGACAACATTCTGTTGAAAAAATAGGTGCACTAACTTGCTAAGGATCAAGTCATCCCCCCCCAAAACCTCCATGTGTATCTATTACATTTCTCTTTCATTCTTCCTTAAAGGAGGCAAGTCTGTGGGGTAAGCAGCCTAGTGTCTAGCCTTGAAATAATCTTGTTGGTTAAGGTAGGATGAAGAAGATTGACTGGTCCAGCTTCCAATCAAAGATACTTACATGACGGAGCAGAAGTTTGGAACTACAGTGGTACCTTGGTTGTCGAACGGCTTGGCTCCCGAACAAATCAGCTCCCGAACGCCGCAAACCCAGAAATGAGTGTTGCGGTTTGCAAATGTTTTTTGGAAGCCTGCAGCCAATCAGAAGCTGCACTTTGGTTTTTGAACAGTTCCGAAAGTCGAACAGACTCCCAGAACAGATTAAGTTTGACAACCAAGGTACGACTGTATGCTACTCCAGTTCAAGCCTCAATCTACCCACCACCCTGCTGTTCCTGGCTATATTTCATCTAGAGTCGTCGTGAGAATAAAAATACGTATCCTTTCCTCATCTCTTTTGGGGGGAAATGAGCTACAAATAAGAATATAAAAAATGCATGCATTTTTATTCCTTGTTGTGAGTTGCCCTGCAACTATAAGTAAGTAAATGCAATTAGAAAGATTTTGCAATGGGATACGACACATAATGTAGGATGGTGGCTTTTTTTCATGTTGACTTCTCTGTTTCCGTATATGCACAAGGAGCTGTATCCTCCTACAGCTAGGGTTCTTCCATCTTTCTCCCGCAAAAGATTTTTTTAAAAAAATGAAGAGCACCTGGAACACCTCTTTTCATTCATTTTAACTCTTACTGCTAAACAAAGTGAGCTTCGTACAGTTCATAATTGTTGCTCCTTTTGCGGTCGTCATACTTTGCCTTTGGCTGTCTAGGTATGAAAGGACCCAAACCAATTTGTAGGCCTTTATGTATCTGAAACAACCTTGTTAAAGTGATTGCGTTTTAAACAGCAGGCACTTTTATTTTGTCACTGGCTTCCGCAGTACTTTCTGTAATTGGTGTTTGCGAAAACTCCAGGTGAATAACTGGGAAAGTGGGGGGGGGGGAGCAGAAACTAAGGGAGCACTTCATTGAGGTTGGCTGATAAATTTAGAACAAGGTATGAAAAGTGGAGTTTTTTGGGATGAAATAAGCAGTTGACCTGTGGAATTTATTGTAGCTCTAGTCACGTTAAAAAATACAGGTTTAAAATTTTGTTTGGCAATGGAGCTTAGATCATGTTGGTTCAGTCCTGCTTTTCCGTCAGTTAACTGTGTGTCAAGAAGGGATATGTATACATTGAGTGGCCCATGTTGTTAAAGGTTTCCCCCCTCTCCTCTCCTTTCCTTCCCTCCCTCCCTGACCCCTTGTATTTTGGAGTAGAAGGTGCTGGTTCTTGCCCAGGGCAGGGTAGCTGATTTGATGAGCCAGTGGTTTGATCCAATATGACAAATCGTGTGTTGATGTCTGAGGTGGAACGCATCATTTGGCCTGTGTTTGCAGAGGCTTTTGAGGTTGCAGTCTCTTTGCGGGTCTGTCCAGAGCCCATCAGGGGAGAAAAACTATTACAGTTCTAGACTTTTGCCATAAGGAATGACTAATTGAGGGATTACATGTTTGGCATGCCAGAACAGAGAGAGAGAGAGAGAGAGAGAGAGGTTATGTCAGTAAAGCGTTGTGACGGGAAAATGCCTGAATGTTAGAATGTAGACAAAGCGAGAAAAGATGGTATAGACCCTGATTTAAAATGTAGCCATCAGTCAAATTCTTTTCTCCTTAAAATGCCTCCTCAAATTTTACCATTTCCATTGAACCTTTCACGTAATCACAAAGTACACACAACTTTACCTGTGCAAAATGGTGCTGTCAGGACCATAGCTGTCAACTTTCGGATTTGAAAATAAGGGATCAGCAGCCTCACCTGTCCCGGGGACAGTCTACGGGATATCTAACAATCCGGGATAGCAGCGGGAAACGGTGCCGAAATAAGGGAATTTCCCGCAAAAAAAGGGAAGGTTGACAGCTATGATCAGGACGGTTGGGTTGTCTATAGCTCTGCAATAAGGTTACAGTCTCTGCCTGGAGGTGTGGGTTTGAATCCCACTCTGCCCTTTGGCAGGACGTATGAGTGGTCCAAGGTGCTGCATTTGTGCCTGGAGGTGGCCGAATCAGCTTTAAAGGTGGACCATATCTCAGTGATAGGAACCTCCTGTTCTTTCAAAAGATCTCAGGTTCAATCCCAGACACTTCCACTTAATAGCAGAGATTGAAGACTTCTTTCTGAGATCCTAGAGAGCTGCTGTCAACCAGAGTAAATCATATTGAGCTAGACAGACAGCTGGTTTTAAGGCAAACTATGTATGTTCCTACAAGGGATGCGGGTGGTGCTGTGGTCTAAACCACTGAGCCTAGGGCTTGCCAGTCAGAATGTCAGCAGTTCGAATCCCCACGATGGGGTGAGCCCCTGTTGCTCGGTCCCAGCTCCTGCCAACCTAGCAGTTCGAAAGCACTCCAAAGTTCAAGTAGATAAATAGGTACCACTCTGGTGAAAAGGTGAACGGCATTTCCGTGCGCTGCTCTGGTTTCACCAGCTGGCCACATGACCCGGAAAAACTGTCTGTGCACAAACGCCAGCTCCCTCGGCCAGTAAAGCAAGATGAGCGCCGCAACCCCAGAGTCGTTCATGACTGGACTTAACTGTCAGGGGTCCTTTACCTTTACCTTTTTATGTTCCTACTAGTTTGCTCCACTTGCCAACCTCCCCTGCCATTCCTCCCCATTAACCTCCTGGAGCTTCCCCGTCACACCCTGTGGAAGGACTAAGCTTGCTTTTCACCTTCCCAGCCCCATTTCTCATGCCGTTTCTCTCTTCTGCTTGTTAGTCCAGCTTTGCATCCCTGTTTTCACCCCCCATGTCCATGCCTCCTCCCCCTTCTTTTGTGCAACCTCCTTTGCACACAAAACTCCTCCATGGTAACCACCTGCATCTTCTTCCTCCCACACATTGCAACTACTAAGCATCCTTTTCACTTTATGCCAAATAATGAAGCCTGCATGGTCTCCTATTCGTCAAACCCTTTCATGCCCTTGCCTTCAGTTTCAACCTCGTTCCCATGCCTTCTGCTCTCTCCTTTCTCTGCATCACCATATTCACCTTTACTCCTTTCCCCCCCTCTACCCGTCTGCTTACTTTCCTCAACTCTTCCTTGCACGCCACCCCATTTCCACACCTCCCCCTCTCACTTGCACACAAACCCCTATGTGGATCCATTCTGCTGTCTCTTTAAAATAAACAGAATTTAAAGAGCAAGGCTGTCAGTTAGCTTCTTCAGTTAGAGCACGGTAGAGTTCTGTTGGTGGATGTTGCTTCTTAATAAAGACTCTGTTCCGAATTACTACAAAGACTCTGGAACTTCATGTAGAAGACAACGCATGGTGCCAGGAGTGGAGGTACCAGGTTTGTGGGGAAATACTATGGAGTCATAGGCTGCACATCCTTTATCTCACATAAGCTAGCTGAGGAATGGAAGTTTAAATCAACCAAATGTTCCTTTTCAGTATTCCTCCTTTCCTGATGTACTCAAATGACCGTAAAAGTTTCCTCAAACCTCCGCCATTTTTAAAAAGCTGCCATTTTCTTCTCTGTTTCCACCATTTCTTCTTTACTCCAGCTTCTGGTGTTGTTTTAAAACCACTCCTCCCCTCTCAGTGATTCTCCTTTCTTGTCCCCATGCTATTGTACAACCTGCCTTCTCTTTTGCTTCTCATCATTATTACATTTGTATACTGCCCTTCATCCATAGGTCTCAGGGTGGTTCACAACATAAAAATACGAGATAAAAAACACAAAATACATAATAAAAACAAGAACAAACCAATAACCCCTCCTTCCCCCCAACCCCCCATGAGGGCTCAATGCAAATCCAAATTGTTATGAGGCACTACAAATCCTCCAGTGGGGGCTGCCCAATGACAGCCTTACATTTTAATGTATTTAGGAAGATAAAATCACTCCCTGCTATGCTTTCATCTCCTATTTTTCCCCCTTCCTCTGATGTCACCTCAGCCGTCAAAATTTAAATTGCACGCACTTTGTGCTAGAAATTGGGTTTTACTTATTTATATTTAATCTGCACTGTGTATGATATATCAATCAACATCATGTCTTTTGGAACCTTTATAAAATGTGACTGCCTGCTGCAACATGTTGATGAAATGTGCCATGCGCAAACAGTTGTGTTCTGTCCCCAGGTCATAAAAGAGATGGGAGCTGGAAGGGCTTTCCCTTAATCCTTAGGGCAGTGTCTGTAATGCAAAAAGCTCTTTAGCAGTGTCAGCAACCAGGACTGAGAAGCCCCTTGAGAGAGAGAAAGCCTAAGGAAAGATTTGTGCTATAGGAATGGCTTGACTTCAGAAGTCTTCCTTTCTAAGACAAGTGGAGAGTCAAGTACTTGTCGTATAACGGACATGCAAGGAGCTCTGAATGTATTCTGAATTCCTTATTTTTGGGCAGTGGGGGAGAGAGTGGACATTTCTAGTCTATTTCCTAACCAATGCTAAGCATCTCTCATTCTGTGTGTTACATGTGAATGCAGGGTGGAAGAGTTCAATTTTGAAGGTGCACTTGAGCTCCGAGAACAGCTGCTTTTAAAATTTTTACATTAAAAGGCCGAAGATACAAGCCGAGACTGATTTACACCTCTGATGCGAAAGTGCTCTTACTTCTAAGTCGTGAATCTAGAATTACTACTCTGGTCATTTTTCAGAAATACTAAAGGAAGTTAGAATGCAGACAAACTTTCAACCTTCTGCCCTCTTTAACATGTGAATACAAGATGTTAAAAATCAGCTAATTTGTATATTAGTTGGTAGTTTTGGCTTGTGTGCACCAAACTCTGAAACCATTAGTTGAGTGACCGTTTTGTTTTTTGTTTGTTTGGATCCTAATTTCACAGATAAAGCTGTGACCCGGTCTGTGGTCTATGTCATAATTCTGCAGGACTAGCACAGTGTGTGGTTACTTAACGTAGGATGCCAAGTTTGTAGTCCTTCCACACAACTCCAGTACACATGGGATTCCTTCAGACACTCCTAGGGAGAAGCTTCCCGTAGTGTTGTCCCATACTGCTGTTGAGGCCTCTTCCCATTGATCTGTGTCCCTGGTGGGATGCTGTTTGGGTTGAAAAGGTCCCCATGATAGGCCCTGAATACTTGACTCAACCACATGGGGAAAGCACCATTGGCAGGGCAGTTTAGTGTGTTTTTGAAGGGGCTGTGAGATTGAGCACTGGGTGGGTGTGCAGGGTTTTTGTGGTGGCACTTGCATGAATCGCAAGGTGTTTACCTGCAGCTGCCCTTGCAATCTGAGTGCAAAAAAAGACAGCATTCAACATGTCATGAAGCGGCTTGGGCGGCGGGTGGTAGAGTCTGAATAATCCAAAGACTGACATTTGTTTGGGGGTGTCTCGTTTTTATCTTTCCCCCAGAATGGTCTTTGATGTCTTTTGAGGAGCTGCTGCAGTTGAGAAATCGAGTTGGGACCAAGGCTTATCAGCAGATGACTACTGGGAAAAGGGCAGTAAATGTCACAAAAGCAGAGAAGAGGCAGCGTCCAAACAAGCACGGGTAAATGTGTTTCCCTGTTGTGCATTCCCCCAAAGAGAACTGCATTCCCCTGGGCTCAGGTGAAGTCTGCAAACCTGCGCTTCCTATCTTGAGAGTGAGCTCTCAAGTTAGCAATTACCGAACCTGCGCATGGGCTCATGCAGTAAGCCCTTTTCTGCTTGGTGAAGGGCGTAGAGATTTCTGAGCTGCCTCTGGAGAGCTATTGGAGCAGAATGCATTCATCCTGGAAAGAAGGAATTGGAGTTTAACCAGAGGGCTCCCTCTGGGAGGGTGAATGGTAGCATGGACTTACCTGAAGAACTAACAGCCTTAAGTGTCTGCTTTACGGTCTGCACCACTGGAGCTGCTACCTTGCTCTCGATGCATTTTTATAACCTTTCTGTGATTAATTTACTTCCTTCTTCCTAAGCCTCTCTGGGAGCCATTTATGTGACTCTTTGGCCCCGTTTGTGTTCCCAGTCTCTCACACTTCAGTGTACAGTGGTACCTCGGGTTACATACGCTTCAGGTTACATACGCTTCAGGTTACAGACTCCACTAACCCAGAAATAGTGCTTCAGGTTAAGAACTTTGCTTCAGGATGAGAACAGAAATCGTGCTCTGGTGGCGCAGCAGCAGCAGGAGGCCCCATTAGCTAAAGTGGTGCTTCAGGTTAAGAACAGTTTCAGGTTAAGAATGGACCTCCGGAACGAATTAAGTACTTAACCTGAGGTACCACTATATTCTGTAAAATGCCATCAACGTGATGAGTAATTTAAACATTAAAGCAGACACGGATGCAAATGGTCACTGTATTCCCTCCTCAGACACCTCCCCGCAGTTCTCTCCATTTTGCTGTGTGTCATTACCCTTTGTTCATTGTCCTGAAGCCAGGTTTCACTCGCCGCAAGTGTCCCATCCAAGAGACACCTGCTCTTTCCTTCATCAGTTCTCTCTCATCTCTTTCCAACTTTCTCTGCTTCTCTTCTCTCTCCCCTCCCCACCCTCTGTTAATATCTTGTGCTGCTACTTCACCTTTTACCTGAAGCTCTCGCTGGCTTTCCAGACAATGCTATATAAGCCTTTCAAAATGCCTCTTCTATTATGGGTTGCTTATTTCTATTTTTATCTCTCCAAAGCCTTTTGAGAGAGAGCCTTTCTACAAAAGCCCCAGTGCAGCTGGAATCAAATCAGCCAGGTATTTGTGTGTGTGTTTGTTTGAAAGGAACCCTCTCGACTTTTAAGGGAAGGCTCCCCAAATTCTATCCTGTTCAGTGGTGCATTCTTGAATGAAATTGGATTCAGAAGCAAGTAACATAACACCGCAATATTTTTTAAAAAGTGAGCAAGCTTTATAAAATCTTCCACATGCTCACTGGAAACCAGTATGTTAGGGAAGTGAAAAGTGAGAGGTGTCTGCAGGAGCCTGGCTGGTTTGTGAATTCTCACATGGTGTTTGGAATGACAGCTCCTGCCCTGCTGCTGCGGTCCATTCTCTGGCTTGTATCTGACAAAGTCGTCCTATTCGTGCAAGGACTGCTGCCTGCACAATGGGATTCCTCTTCCCGCCCCCAAATCTGCTCTCTAGGGTTGGGGGGAACCCTAGAACAGATCTGGGGTGTGTACATGGGGAGATGAGAAGGAGCACAGGTTGAACTCCTTGTGCTTACAGGACAACTTAGTTGGGTATGGGCCTAACTGCCTGCTGCAGAAAGCAGAATCCCGTTGCTACTTCAAACTTGGAGGAGAAAATTGCAGTGGGGCAGCTGGGACACCACAGTCAAATAATGTTTTGCTGCCCCGGGGCTGTTAAAGCAATAGGTGCCGCATCCGGATCAAGAACTGGCAGCTCTGCCTGCGAAACTCCACAGTACTGTCACAACTCTGGTAAGGGTGCTGTCTTTTCAGCTAGCTAATAAAAATATAATTAACTTCATCGAGCCGTTCATGGGCTGTTGGTGCAGAAGATTAGCTTACTTGTTTTCTCCACTCCTCATAATTTTATCAGTTTGCACTTCTCCTGAGGGAATTTGGTGTATCCCTCTAAAAAAGGCTGTTTCATAGAGAGCCGTCTGTTTCCCGTGATGCGCTGCTTTTTCTGCCGCGTCTGAAGGCTGGCGGTTGCGAAGCACAACAGGAGTGTGACTTGGTTAATGTCACTGCCGAAGAGGGTCTGGGTGTCATATTTTCAAAGGATTTCTACAGCGGCTCATTAAAATTTATGTTGGCATAGCGATGGCGCCACGTCAGTCCAGGGAGTAAAAGGCACCAAATAAGTGATATGTTGACTTTACTGGACCAATCCATTTTGGAGAGAATATTCCAGGTTCATCACCTGCTTTTGTCTTCTGAATAATTGGGCGGTGGGGGTTGAAAATGCTTTGAAGGTGGTAATCCAGCAGGTTAGAGAGAGGTAGGGAACGGGATGCTGGAACCGTTTATTGCTAAAGTGGAGACCTTGTCCCAACTCCTGCTTTGCATAAGTTTATTCCAGTATTTACTGCTTTGTATAGCCTGCCTTTCCACTGAAGTACTCAGGTGCAGCTGGAGCCAAAACAGTTCTAACGTACAGTAAGCCCACAACTGACGCTGGGGTTACGTTCTCGGGATCGCGCCCAAAGCCCAAATTGCATGTCATCAAAACACGTTTGGTTCAACGGCAGGTTGGGGGGGGGCATCATTTTTCCTGGAATCCTGCCCCCTTTATTTTACTTTTTGTCTCACGCATAAAGCTGAATGCGTACAAGTTAAATGTATGTAAGTTGTAGGCTTAGTAAATACAAGACATGAGTGGTGCTTAGTTCTTTCTTCTTACCACTTGAACAATAGCTGTGGTTATTCATGGATATAAAGTTTAAGAACACAACAATATTAAAACTTATTTTACATCAAGCTACAGGTGAAATCCAAAGAGGATTTAAAAAACCAAAACTTTGCAAATTGTAATAAATCTGGGCACCTTTCGGTCATTGTATCCCATAAAACAGAAGCAACGACTGAGAAAGCCTTGACCTTTTCTAAGTGCGGCTGTTGTCAGAGGAGGGTCTCCTTTGCTGATTTTTACTGAGAGACAAGCTCTCGTGCTTTCCCTGAGCCCAAGTTGTTTAGGACTTGAAAGGGTAATGTCAGCATTTTTGGAAAGGGCATGGAAGCCAATTGGTGGTTGAAGCAGATCCAGCGTTGCATAATCCCGAGTGTTCCTTGACGTTAATTAATGGGCTGCTGGGTTTTGCATGAAGAACAGCTTTTGAATACTCTAGCAGAAGCCCCAGATATAGCATATTGCAGTAGCTCAGCCTTGAGATTACAAACTGAGCGATGGTTTCCATAGCCAGGGATGAGGAATCTGTGGCATTCCAGGTGTTACTGAACCACAACTCCCATCATTCCAGTCTATTGTCCATGCAGGATGGGGCTGATGGGAGTTGGAATCTAGTGATACGGGGGACGGGGGGACGGGGACAAAGCCTTTCCACCCCTAGTTTTAAGGCAGAACCATTGATCTGGAATAATCAGCCAAAGCTGATGATAAAAAGCAATTCTGGATGCTAGAGAGATTTTGAACATCCCAAAGTAGCTCAGAGTGGGTCCACTTCCAGAGAGTGTAATTCCATCAATCAAAAAATATTTCCATCCAAATTTATCTGACTTTGGGTCTTGGGATAAAAACTTGCAGCTTATACAGCTGGTAGCAGAACCCTGTGATATACCGATAAAGGCTAGGAGCCATCATTTCAAACCAAAATCATGACTTTGAACATCAGAAAAACAAAATCTCATTAGAGATTATATTATTTTGTCTGAAACTTTGCTCCCTGACCTTTATGCAGAGTAGCGTACACATAATGACTTGCGGTTTGTGCCCTGCAATTCTGAAGAAAAAGACACCCTCTTAAAAGGCAATGAATGCAGGTGAAAGGGGACGGGAATGATAAGAGCACTTAATTAGATGCACACAGCCCGAGAAGCTGTTTTCCCCCCTTTTTTTTTTAATTAGCGCTTTTCCCTCTTTTACCCACTGATTATATAATTAATTTGCCATACAGATTGCAATCACCGCAATACAATCATTCACATCGGAATCCACCCATGCCAGCAGAATCGAAATGTTTTCTTCGCTTTCCGTCTTTACATCCTCCCATTCTGCATAGGAGTACGGACCCAGCGGGTGTGTGGATGCACCGAGAGTCAAATTAGATGGCGGGCGTGAGAGGGTGCCTGCCTGTGCCTGCGGGGGGGGGGGAGGGGGTTGAAATGATCCCTTGTTTCAAGCTGCCCTCCCCAAACAGAAGTGGCTGGCAGCAGTCTGGGTGCCCTCCCTTTTTGCTGCCAGGGAATGTTGGTGGCAGAGAGCAAGACTCAAGTACCATCCCTCAACCAGTCAGCCAGGTGTGGGGCTGAAGAGAAGCAAGTCTCTGCAAGTCCTTCAGCTGGGTAGGGACCGGATGCTGCGACCATAGCTCTTGGCGATAGAGTGCATGCTTGGGTTCAGTCCCTAGCATCCCCAGGTCAGGCTGGGGTGGGGGGGAAATGCTGCTGAAACTCCGGAGAGCTGCTGCCAGTCAGTGTAAGGTAAAATAAAATCAAAGGACCCCTGGATGGTTAAGTCCATTACAAGGCAACTATGGGGTTGCGGTGCTCATCTCGCTTTCAGGCTGAGGGAGCCAGTGTTTGTCCACAGACAGCTTTCCAGGTCATGTGGCCAGCAGGACTAAACCGCTTCTGGCGCAACAGGACACCGTGATGGAAGCCAGATCACACGGAAACGCAGTTTACTTTCCCGCCACAGTGGTGCCTATTTATCTACTTTCACTGGCATGCTTTCGATCTGCTAGGTGGGCAGAAGCTGGGACAGAGCAACAGGAGCTCACTCCGTCGTGGGGATTCAAACCGCCGACCTTCTGATCAGCAAGCCCAAGAGGCTCAGTGGTTTAGACCACAGCGCCACCCGCGTCCCGCCAGTCTGTGTACATAACACTGAGATAGATGGGGAAATGTGCTGACTGTGTATAAGACAGCTTCTATATTCCTGTGTGGAGGATAGAATTTGGCTCAATGGATGTGCATTTGAAGAGGCTTCCTTCTAGCTTGAAAGGGGAATTGGCCTCTTAGCTTTCCTCTGAAGCCTGTTTTCCCCTTTGAAATTCTGTGTGTGATAGTTATTTTGAAATGACAGCTACAGGCACCTCACCGACATTCCCTGGGTGCCATTTTGCTGACGGTGAGGGTCCAATTGCAACTGCGTGGACTGAGTGCTAGGTTGGCGACTAAGAGCTTCATTGAGTCATCTGACTCGTGCACAACAAAAGCTGCACATCTTGTGTCGCTGCACGAATCATGGACTCCTTGCTGGTCATCTTAGTCCTCCATCATCACATCAAGGAAAGGAAGTTCAGGGCTGAGTACAGAGATATTTAACTGTGCTGCAGCCTCTCCCCAGGCCACCCAAATGGAACTCACAGACCACAGTTTGAAAACCTCTGCCTTAGCCCATAGTTAATTCCAGTGTTAGAAACTAGGATAAGAAAGCTAGGAGCCAAATGACTTCTGGGACCTGGGTTGTGGGCGCCAAAACAGAATGTCTAGGCGCTACCGGGGGGGGGGGGAGGAGGTTGACAACACTTTTTATTTATTATTTTGATAAGCATCAGTTAATATACAATTCACATAAGTGACATGTTTTTTAGCATAAATTGTTAATACATGTTTCATTTGGCGTATACAATAAAATATTGGTACAATACGGTTTTCAAAACAGTCTGCTCTTTCCTTAACATATACCTCAAGGCTTCAAATCACATACATTTCAGTAATCCTTGACTGACAGCCAGGCGCAAAAAATGGCACCCAGACTTTTTGAGGTGCTCGCAAATGGAGAATCTTTAGGCGCAAAATGCGCCAGGCACCCTGCTAATTTCAACCCTGGTTGATTCCATTTCCATTTCCCCTGTGTTTGTTTCTGCTTTCAAGAGAATTGTTGTAAGAGCAAGCTACGGTCAAGCGATGTAGTTGAGATCATGGAATTGTAGTGTTGGAAGGGACCCCCAGGGTCATCTAGTCCAATAGACATTCTGTTGTGACGTCTCTAAAGTACTTCAAAGGTGCCATTTGGCGCCTAGTAATTTTCTAACACTGCTCACCAGTAATATGCATGTCACAATTTTCTGTAAACAGGACATGATGCTTTCGTTGGTAGAGTAATTAACTAAAGCTGTACACTGCAGTCCTTAGCAAATATACTTGGAAGTAAGGTCCATTGTACAGAGTAGGATATAGTATTACACTGTTGTGTTTAGGAGTACTCTCTTGATTTAAATAAAGGGGGCTGTTGATAATAATAATAATAATAATAATAATAATAATAATAATAATAATAATAAAATTATTTATACCCCGCCCTCCCCAGCCAGGGCCGGGCCCATGGTGGCTAACACCAGTAAAATTACAGTAAAAACATAATACAGTAAAAAACCCAATTTAAAATACAGGTTAAAATGCAATTTAAAATGCAGCCTCGTTTTAAAAGTAGCCCATAGATCAAAACCATAAGGGGAGGGAAACATAAGGGTCAGACTGAGTCCAAACCAAAGGCCAGGCGGAACAGCTCTGTCTTGCAGGCCCTGCGGAAAGATGTCAAGTCCCGCAGGGCCCTAGTCTCTTGTGACAGAGCATTCCACCAAGTCGGGGCCAGTACTGAAAAGGCCCTGGCCCTAGTTGAGACCAATCTAACCACCTTGTGACTTGGGAATTCCAAAATGTTGTCATTTGTGGACCTTAAGGTCCTCCGCGGGGCATACCAGGATTGGGGATGAAAATTCAGGACACTCTTGTTCTTTGAAGTTACGTTTTCCCCCATGGAATGGAGCGAAGGCAATGTTAAAAAGCCCTTTTCTTTCTAACAGTGAGTGGCAACTTACAATTCAGTAAACAGATGATACCTTGCATTTCCTTCAATATCTCAAAAAGGCATCTATACTGAGGCTCTAGTATTTAAATGTAATGATTAATCAATAATTGGTTAAAGGCCAGACTATTTATCAACTAAACTTTTATAATCAGTTGACAGTCCTTAATATATACATAGCAATAAATATAAGGAAACACATACATCATGTAGTTAGCCTTAATATCTATTATAAACTCTTCTGGTAGTAATACATCTTGTTCCAAAATTCAGAAGATTGAATCCAGTCCTGCGTTAATGTACTTTTCCCTTTAATCTCTTCTCTTGTCATATTACATAACACACTGTGCTTTCCAAGTGGCTTTCAATTCCTTGCACATAGCGGTCTCTTGGTTTCCAAAAGTTTCTAGTGGTCAACAGTGCGGAGGGAAAACAAGCAAAACACTGACGCAGCGTTTGAGTTTCGCATCTTGAGAGTTGGTTCTGAGAAGCAACCCACCCAAGGATAGGAAACACCCCCAGGCTTCTCTTTCCTAAGTATGTACTCTCTCTCTCTCCCACAGACCTCTGGAAATTTCAGCCAAGAAGCCAGTCCCCTATCTAAGACGAGTAGTGCCTGTTAAAAAGAAGGTGAGTTGCTTTTTTTTCTGTTTAATTTTATTTCATTTCCCCTCCCCCTTTCTGGTTTTTATTTTTTCATTTTCTTTGTTAAATTTGCAAATTAATAAAAAAAAGGGAGAAAATAGCCTTGTGTCCGTGGACAAAAATAAACAGAAAAGAAAAGAAAAATATTTGAGTAACACAACTGAAAATTACTTTGGAGGGGATGAATGAAAATTACTTGGGAGGGGATGAATATAAAGGAGTACGCATGACGGCTGAGGAGACTGTTGACTTAGTAAGAGCCAGTGTGACTTAGAGAGCCAGTGTGGTGTAGTGGTTAAGAGCGGTAGTCACGTAATCTGGGGAACCGGGTTCGCGTCTCCGCTCCTCCACATGCAGCTGCTGGGTGACCTTGGGGCCAGTCACACTTCTCTGAAGGTTCTCAGCCTCACTCACCTCACAGAGTGTTTGTTGTGGGGGAGGAAGGGAAAGGAGAATGTTAGCTGCTTTGAGACTCCTTAAAGGGAGTGAAAGGCGGGGTATCAAATCCAAACTCTTCTTCTTCTAAGCAGTGCTCAGTACAGTGCTGCATGAGGCAAGGGCCACCGAGTGTGACAGGAGTGATACAGATCCGGCTTGCTCCTGAAAGATAGAGTAATTGCTTTTCATTTTGGTCCTGGAGGTTTTGCTAAATATGATCAGAAGGGACCATTTGATTAAAGGCATACAGGTTGGAGCTAAACAGTACAAATTGAAAGCTTTTGCAGATGATTTGGTATTGACGTTACAGGAGCCAGAATCTAGTACTAAAAGAGCATTAGATTTGATTCAGGAATTTGGTCATGTGGCAGGATTTAAGCTGAACAAGTTAAAAACTAAGGTGCTTGAGAAAAATCTAACACCGATTGAGAAAGAGAGGTTTCAGAAGGAGACAGGCTTAACAGTGGTTAAGAAAGTAAAATACTTGGGGGTCAATATGACTGCTAAGAATTTAAACCTATTTAAAGATAATTATGAGAAATGTTGGCTAGAAGTGAAAAAAGATTTGGAGATATGGTCAAATTTGAAGCTTTCCTTGTTAGGCCGAATTGCTGTTATTAAGATGAATGTATTGCCAAGAAAGACACCACTTTTTGGCAGTGTTCAAATTTTAGTGCTCGCTCCTCTTTCCTCCTCGCCAGGTACCTCGAGATCCTCGCTTTGATGACCTCTCTGGGGAGTATAAGCCAGAAATCTTTGAAAAGACGTACGGTTTCTTGAACGACCTCCGGAAGAAGGAGAAAGAGGTAATGGCTGCAGCTACTCACGTCGAGTGCAACCTGCCTAGAAGGAGAAAAGGCCTGTGTCGAAGCCCTTTTTACCTCAGAGTCCTGGGTTGAAAGGCGACTTCCCTTTCAGCGCATTCCCCTCTTTCCCCCCTGCAGGTAGTTCAGAAGCACCTGAAGAAAAGCCGAAATGTGGAGCGGCAAATCAAGTTGCAGCAGCTCCTCAAGCAAATGGTGAGTTGGGGCCGCGGGGAATTAGGAGCAGCTCGGGTTTCCTTGGGAGACGCTGCAGGCAGGCCCAAAGTCTGGAGCCGCCATTCTGCAGAAAGCTCCAGTGAGGCCAGTGAGATTGGGGAGAGGAGAAACGTTGACGCTGGCCAGCCATGTCATGTTTGCAACTTGCCCCCCTTTGCTTCTTAGACTCAGCAGGAGGAGACACAGAGGAAGCAACAGAAGGAGAGAGAAAAGGAGCTGGCCTTGAAGAGGCAGCAGAGGGAGCTGGCCCAGCAAGGAAAGAAGCCCTTCTATCTAAAGAAGTGTAAGTGTTGGCCTGTCGACAGAAGCTGCACGGTTCGAGCCTTGACTTTCCATCAGGCATTAATGCTGTCAAATAGGGGACCTGTTGCTGATGCAGTGGCATAGCTGGCGGGGGGCACAGGGGCGATTGGCTCGGGTGCAAAATGTCAACACCCAGTGCTGCCTCAATACAGCTGCGTGCTTCTGTCGCTAGGCTCTGCCTAAAACGGTTTCTCCCTGCGAACCAGGAAGTGACCTCTCCATGCAATGGAACAACTCTTCTTATCTCTGTGGCTGCAATCTCCTGGGTGACGGGGGCACTGCTAGGCAGTTGAATGAGCATGCGTACACTGTCTGTTTCCCAGCCTCCCACCCATCCCCTCTACACGGCCCTGGGCCCTGGCAACCCACACTACACCACTGTGCTGATGTATGTAAATTGGTTCACAGTCTGCAGTGGTGTGACTCTTGAACAGAAGGAAGAAATCCTTTTAAGACAGGGCTCGATGGGAGTCAGTTAAACAAACTGATCAGAGTCATAGCTGCGTTTCTGGGTTTGTCCAGGTTTGACCCAAACTCTGTGTGACCTTGAGCACCTGAATAGTCTTCCCCTGACCCTGTTTACCTTCTATAAAGACAGTCTGTCATGTTCTTCTCCTCTGCTTGGTTTGCATATTGGAGATGGTCAGCACTGCCACTTTGAATGGTGTTCTCACCTGCAGTGTTCATTGGATCTGGTTACCAGTTGCACTGGGGAATAATGCAAAGCAAAGGGACTGGATGGTGACTTTTACTGAGGGGGTGTGCAGTCATCAATGTGGATTTTCTTTTTTTTAATCACGGGACTATTAAAAGGTGGGAGAGGACTGGGAGTGGAAGAGGAAACTTGAGTTAGGGATGGGAATTGCTAGTGACATTATGAACATGGCTGGCTTGAATTAAGGCCACTTTCCCTTTTGTGCTTTGCAGCTGATAAGCGGAAATTGGAACTGGCTGAGAAGTACAAAGAGCTGAAGAGGAGTGGGAAGCTGGAGGGATTCCTGAGCAAGAAGAGGAAAAGGAATGCGGCCAAGGACAAAAGGAGGCTGCCTTTTAGGAAGGATGTGTAATATCTGGCTATACAGTCATACCTCATGTTACGTCCGCTTCATGTTACGTTACTTCCGGGTTTCGCTGCTCGCGCATGCACAGAAGCGCAAAATGACGTCATGCGCAGAAGCGGCAAATCGCAACCCGCACGTACGCAGATGCGCCGCTGCGGGTTGCGTTCTTTCCATGTTGCGAACGGGCCTCCAGAACGGATCCCGTTCGCAACCAGAGGTACCACTGTATTTGTGACACGCCATTTTACAGGTGCAAATCTGCTGCTGCAAATCAACTATCGACTCTGGCCAGCAAGGTCAACAATCCCAAGTTTTCTCTGCCCCTAATGCCAGGGGCATTCCGGTTCTCCGAACAAGCAAGAATTTGAGCAAAATTAATTGGTGACATTCCCAGCCTGAGAAGCGTTCACCTTCTTCAATGGGAAATGGATCGCATAATTTGCAAAATTTTCTCTTCCTCCTTCCAGGGGCAAGCCTCAAGCTTGGCAAAGAGTCAAGAAGCACCCCCCCCCCACACACACATATTTCCCAGGACTCCCCACTCCTTGTTTCTTCCACTACGCAGCCTGTGTAGACTTGGAGGCTCCCCGGTTTCCGTCCACCTGCTTCTCTTGCTACTTATTAGTGCTGCTTGGTTGTATTCCCAGCTGTTTTCTTTGCAGATTGCTGTGGAAGCTTAAGAGAGTTTCCCAGAAAGCAGCGTGGCTTAGCTTCATGTGCTGGTATTACGCTGGCCAGAATCTTCCACAAGATTTTCCGTATCTGGAAAATTAAAACCACCTTCATATACTGGCAGTTGAAGTCTCTTTAAGTAAAAATCTGGTGGAGAATTATCCCAAATAAAGTTCCCAATTAGCCCAATAAATTTCCAAAGATAGGCTTGGGGAATATATAATGAAATACCACAAAGTACATATATTACCTGTGGCAATATATTCATCTTTCATTTATTAACCTTACCCCCAAATGCTAAATTTTAAGTAATGGCCACCTCTCCATATTACTAGAAACCTCTTTCGTCAACTTACTCAAATAAAATTTAAACATTTTAATAATTGGAACCAGGATGCCAAGTGTGTTAAGATGTCTGGGCACCAACAAAATCACCAATTTGTGTACAATCTGCACTAGCCCACCTGCAGTTTCAGTCATTTAATTGTATACTCTCAAATTCTACCAAAACAACCAGAATTGGGTGGTTGTTTGTTTGTTTTGCTGTGAATGTGCAGGCTTCTAACATTGAACTGAAATCTGGGCAGTTTCTAGAGATTCTGTACAAAGAAACTAATTGCCGTCTCATTACTGGTGGCAATGAGTGTGTATGTCATTTTGACAGACCTGCTTTGGATTACTAACTGGTAAGGTGTTTTATAGCAACATTTCACTGAACAAATTTTTGAAGTAAAGTTACTAATTTTATAAAATCAAACTTCTTCCTCTTTGAGCACCAAGTGAGATTTTATTTGCAAGACTTCTTATTTTGCTAGGGCAAAGACATTTTCTCAACATTTCCGCCTAATTTGCTCTCGCCCCTTACCCCTGCCTCTTTTCTCTGTTTCTCTCAGTATGGCCTGATATTTTCAGCTAGTAATAATTGCCATCGTGGCTTCATTCCAGATAAGCAGATCACTTTCCGGTTTTTATCTTGCGTTACAAATCTTGTCAGACCTTTAGTTCTTGCCCTTCTCTTTCTCTCTGCTTCTGAGCCAACTTCAACTACAACGTTTTATGGATGGACAGGAGAATTTTGCAAGGGCTGTGCTTTGATATAAGGAGCACGCTTCTCAAATTTAGTACTTTGCATCTGTGTCTCTGTGCATTTTGCAGTTGCTGTCTGATGCTACCTTTATATGAAATTGGACTGCTTTTTTAAAAAAAACTTATTTTAATCTTCTCATCCAGAGGTGCAAGGAGCAAAGAGGTATGCTGGGCATCTCAAAACCTTCCTACTAGAAATCCATCTTATAGCCCTCTGGTTTAACACCTGAGAGCAGCAGCCCTGCTGGTGTGAGATGAGAAGGTCTATCCAGTGCAGCATTCTGCTTCTAGGGAACCCTCAAGCAGGGCATGCAATTCTCAACCTGCTCTTGGTCTCCAGCAACTGTTGTTCAGTGGCATATTGGCTCTGAATGTGTCTTCTGTGAATTTATCAGTCTTTGCACCAATACTCTCTGCTCCATCCTTTGTGACTTAGAAGTTGAGGTTTTTTTTTTAATGAAAGCCCTAAACAGCCTCGGCCCAGTATACCTGAAGGAGCGTCTTCACCCCCATCGTCCAGCCCAGACACTGAGGTCCAGTGCTGAGGGCCTTCTGGCAGTTCCCTCACTGCGAGAAGCCAAGTTACAGGGAACCAGGCAGAGGGTCTTCTCGGTAGTGGCACCCGACCTGTGGAACGCCCTCCCACCAGATGTCAAAGAGAAAAACAACTACCAGATTTTTAGAAGACATCTGAAGGCAGCCCTGTTTAGGGAAGCTTTTAATGTTTAATAGGTTATTGTATTTTAATATTCTGTTGGAAGCCGCCCAGAGTGGCTGGGGAAACCCAGCCAGATGGGTAGGGTATAAATAATAAATTATTATTATAATGAAAGCTGGGATTTATTGATTTTCTAGCAAGAAGTTGAATTCCATAGCTGGTATCCAATGGTATACTTTCCCAGTGCGGTCACAGAATCCAAAGAGACTTGTAAAATCTCTTGCCCTGGGACTGAGGAGGACACTGGCCTCTGCCACCAACCCGGGAACCAAGAAATTGAGAGACTTCAAGAAAGAACAACATGGGAAGGAGAGAACAAGCCTGGCTCTATCCATTGGCCCGAGAAGGAGCAGCTTCAGTGAATTGGATCCTCTTGTTCCCCTGCCAGAAAGAAAATTCTGTTCTGGTTGCCAGTTTCCCTGGCACTGCAGAGCAGAAAGGAATTAATCTCTGGCCTCATCAATCAGCCAAGATTACTGCAATGTGTTGTACATGGGACTGCCTCTGAAGATGGTTCAGAAACTTCAGCTGGTGCAGAATTCAGCAGCCAGGTTGCTCGCTGGGGCAAGACGGTTTGATCATATAACGCCAGTCCTGGCCTGACTTCCTCTCTCCATATGAACCAACCCAGACCCTGCAATCATAATCTGAGGACCTTTTTCATGTGCCTCCTCCATGAGAGGTCCAGAAGGCTGCAACACAAGAATTTTTTTCTGCTGTGGCTGCCCATTTTTAGAATGCTTTCCCCAGGGAGGCTCACCTGGCGCTGGGCAGGCCTTTGGCTAATTAAACAATCTATGACCTTTTAGGGGACACGGGTGGCGTTGTGGGTAAAACCGCAGTGCCTAGGACTTGCCGATCGTATGGTCGGCGGTTTGAATCCCCGCGGCGGGGTGAGCTCCCGTCGTTCGGTCCCAGCTCCTGCCCACCTAGCAGTTCGAAAGCACCCTTAAGTGCAAGTAGATAAATAGGTACCGCTTTATAGCAGGAAGGTAAACGGCGTTTCCATGTGCTGCGCTGGTGCAGGCTCGCCAGAGCAGCTTCGTCACGCTGGCCACGTGACCCGGAAGTGTCCTCGGATGGCGCCGGCTCCCGGCCTCTAGAGTGAGATGAGCGCACAACCCTAGAGTCGGACACGACTGGCCTTCGGGCAGGGGTACCTTTACCTTTATGACCTTTTAAAGTGTGGGTGTGTGGGTGTGTTTGTCTTATTACTATGTTATGCATTTTTGTGTTTTTAATTATAAACCCCCCTGTGATCCTCGGATGAAAGGTGGTACAGAAATTTAACAAATAATAATAAAAAGGCTTTTTAAAATAAATTTATATTATACAATACAGTCACAGCGCAGAACATTTATGGCATCCTTGTACATGCTCTTAAAACCACATGCATTGCACCAACTCTGCTGCTTTCCCCCCAGGTTTTTAGGGCAACAGATAAGTTGCCGAGAAGCACAGTTGCACTTGTGAAGCTTGTTTATGGAACCAATTTTAAATAATTAGCAATGCAATACCGATTACCGCCGAGTCTTTTAATAGGCAAATACACTGGCAAAGTGCAGCAACTCTTCATGGTGTTATTGATTCTCATAGCTTGCAGTGATGATGGGAAGAGGAAGAAATGCAGTGCAGTTTATCTTAAGGTTTATATTCCTTGCTTTATGTGCGCGGATGGATTGACGTAAACAGTGTTGTGTTAGTGCTGTAAACCTGCGCCGTCCACACAGTAAATGAACAGAGCAGGGCTGCAGCTTAAAGAGGGAAGGGGTCCTAGATTCCCAGAAAACATGAAAACAACCCGGAGGATGCACAGAGAGAAAGAGAAATGGACTCACGGCTCAAAGCCCTGGAAAGTAGTGCCAGGGAAAAGAGACTACATGGTCTCTTGTGCCTGGGAAGCAAATGGGCATTTGGAATTCTGGAGGAAGCTGAGAGGATTGCTCATCTTCTTTCTCGCCTGTGGGGAGCAGGACCACATGGGTCTCAGGTGGAACCCAGTTGCCCTCTGAAGTGAGACGGGATTGGAACGCCCTTCCGAAGGGTGAGGTAAGACATCTGCTCTCGTCAGAGATTGATTAATCCTCTCCAGCTAAATAAAGGCTTCGCTATATTGCAGGAGTGTTTTGGTGTCGTGATCAAGCGCCTGACCTTTTCCTCGCATTAGCTTCCCTCTTCCCGGTGTGAATTACATTCCTTGAGCTGGAACACCTGAGGCATGTTAAGCGCGGATCTCGCTTGCTTGGGCAACAGCTTCGCCTGGTTCTTTTCCAGTAGCAAAGTTTATCGTGTGCTAGGCTGGCATCCTGCTGACTTGGTTCCCTGCAAATTAGCACAGGTTGAAGAGCCCGATGGACTGAAAAAATGTAAGGGGAGCCGGCTGATCCGTCTAGTTCAGGCATCCCCAACCTTCGGCCCTCCAGATGTTTTGGCCAACAACTCCCATGATCCCTAGCTAACAGGACCAGTGGTCAGGGATGGTGGGAACTGTAGTCCAAAACATCTGGAGGGCAGAAGGTTGGGGATGACTGGTCTAGTTCTTTCAGAGGTCTGCATGAGCACAGCAGCTCTCTGCCCATCTTCAGTTCCCAGTAACCTCCTCTGGCAGTGGAGATTGCTATATTTTATTGTGGCTAGTCACCCTCAACAGCCTTGTCTTCCTTGAATTTGTCTAATCCTTTTTTAAAGTCATCCAACTCTGGTGGCCGTTACTGCCTCCTGCAGGAGTGAGTTCCATAGTTTTTATTATTATTATTATTATTATTATTATTATTATTATTATTCCCATCTGGCTGGATTTCCCCAGTCACTCTGGGCGGCTCCCAACAGAATATAAAAAACAATAAAACATCAAACATTAAAATCTTCCCTAAACAGGGCTGCCTTCAGATATGTTCTAAAGTCAGATAGTTGTTATTTCCTTGACATCTGATGGAAAGGCGTTCCACAGGGCAGGTGCCACTACCGAGAAGGCCCTCTGCCTGGTTCCCTTTATCTTCACTTCTCGCAGTGAGGGATCCGCCAGAAGGCCCTCGGTGCTGCACCTCAGTGTCCGGGCAGAACAATGGGGGTGGAGAGGCTCCTTCAGGTCTAGTTTATACACTGCATGAAGAAGTAAATTCTTTTCTCTTTCCTAATCTTCCAGCATTTCGCTTCATCGGGTGTCCACGAGTTCTAGTGTTAGGAGAGAGGGAGAAAATATTTTCTCTTATTTTCTCCATGCTATGCATAATTTTATAAGCTATCACATCCTTTCTTCCTTGCCTTTTCACTGAAAAGCCCCAAACCTTTCCTCCTAGGAGACTTACAACTTCCCCTTGATCATTCTGATTGGCCGTTCTGGACCTTTTCCAACTCTACAATGTCCTCATGAGGCTACCAGAACTTTTAAAAAATAATTATGACTCTACACAGTACTCTGAATGCAGGTGCATTATAGATTTGTATTAAGACTAAGTTTCTTTTAAAATTCCTTTAATAATGTTCCCAGGCATGGAATTTGCTTTTTCACAGCGGCTGCCCACTGGGCCAAACATCTTCACTGAGCATTCACTACAACCCCAAGGTCTCATTACTGGTCGGTCACTGCCACTTGAGACCCTGTGAAATTAAGATTCTTTTGTGCCCACGTTCATTATTTTACATTTGCTGGTTTGGAGCCCTTTGCCATGTCTTTTTGTTTTAATGACACTGAACAATTTAGTATCTTCATCAAACTTGGCCACCTTACAGCTCATCCCTAACTCTTAAGATGATTTATGGACGGTGGCGGCTCCTCTATTAGGCAAAGTGGGCCAAGATTCTGAGCCCTCCAAAGCCATGGCCTAGTCTTTATCTTGTCGGCCACAATCATCAGTAGTTTTTCCACTGGCTGAGAGGCTTCCTAGATACTTCTGCTCATCTCCACCGCTTAGGTCCTACCCCTGTCTCCAGCAACTCTTTCCCACAGAAATGGCTTCAATAGGGCAGTGGATTCTTTTACTCATTTCTCTCCCCATTTTTCTCTGTCAGAAGCCATGGGAGAGAAGGGGGAAAGCAAGATAAGGTTTATAATGGGGGGGGACCCTGGTAGCCCTCCCTCTCTATCATTCTGCCTTACGTAAATCAGAAACATGCATTCTTCCTGCGGTGTGTTCTGCATTGTGTGCCAGAGAGGAGGAGGAGTTGTTGTTTAGTCCTATCCGATTCTTCGTGACCCCATGGACCAGAGCACGCCGGGCACTCCTGTCTTCCACTGCCTCCCGCAGTTTGGTCAAACTCATGCTGGTAGCTTCGAGAACACTGTCCAACCATCTCGTCCTCTGTCGTCCCCTTCTCCTTGTGCCCTCCATCTTTCCCAACATCAGGGTCTTTTCCAGAGAGTCTTCTCTTCTCATGAGGAGGCCAAAGTATTGGAGCCCCAGCTTCAGGATCTGTCTTTCCAGTGAGCACTCAAGGCTGATTTCCTTCAGAATGGATAGGTTTGATCTTCTTGCAGTCCATGGGACTCTCAAGAGTCTCCTCCAGCACCATAATTCAAAAGCATCAATTCTTCAGCGATCAACCTTCTTTAGAGAGTTACTGTGATGTTAACCCGCACTAGAAATTGAGACAGCAAGGACCCCCTCCTAAACCGGTGGGAGGAGTGTGGCATAGTGGTTAAAGAATGTTGCACTAGGACCTGGGAGAGCAGAGTTCGAATCCCCGCTCAGCCATGAAGCATCTCTTAGCCTGACCTGCCTCACAAGGTTGTTGATGCAGTGGGGAGGAGAGGAGAACCACGGACACCGCCTTGAGATCCTTGGAAGATAAAGGTGGCATATAAATGTCATAAATGAATAAAGAAACTGAGGTTGAACGCTTTTCAGTTTAGTTAGGCACCAAGTACCTGTGTAACTGGCAATGCTTTTGTGTGTCTGCACCTTTGCAAGGGAGGAGGATGGGAAGAAAACCAGGACAACTTGCCCCCCATGTGACAACCTTGGTCCTTCTTACATTGCCTCCTTGGATACGGGCCACACCACCAGGTCTGGGGGCTATCAGTTGCCGCTGTTTATGAACAAGTTAAAAAGCACAGGTCCCTATACCAATCATTTGGGGACTTCACAGGCTGGTATGTATGTATGTATGTATGTATGTATGTATTATACCCCACCCATCTGGCTGGATTTCCCCAGCCACTCTGGGCGACTCCCAACAGAATATTAAAAACACGATAAAACATCAAACATTAAAAACTTCCCTAAACAGGGCACAAGGAGAAGGGGACGACATGGTTGGACAGTGTTCTCGAAGCTACCAGCATGAGTTAAACTGCGGGAGGCAGTGGAAGACAGGAGTGCCTGGCGTGCTCTGGTTCATGGGGTCATGAAGAGTCGGACACGACTAAACGGCTAAACGACAACAAAACAGGGCTGCCTTCAGATGTCTTCTAAAAGTCAGATAATTGTTTATTTCCTTGACATCTGATGGGAGGGCGTTCCACAGAACCGCCAGAAGGCCCTCAGAGCTGGATCTCAGTGTCCGGGCAGAATGTTGGGGGTGGAGACGCTCCTTCAGGTATACTGGGCCGAGGTTGTTTAGGGCTTTAAAGGTCAACACCCAACACTTTGAATTGTGCTCAGAAACGTACTGGGAGCCAACGTAGGTCTTTCAGGACCGGTGTTATATGGTCTCGGCGGCCATATACCCTGGTACCTTGTGAATTAGTACAGGTTGAAGACCCCTCATGCCTATGGACTTACAGGAACAAGTTACCTAAAGCCGTTGGTATTCTCAATCCGCACACACACAAAAGCAGTCCTAAATGTGCCCTTATAAGGAAAGCAGAGATGAAAGGTCAGTTCATTTCCATTTCCAACCCCCCGCCTTAAAATTCCCTTTCTGAATATATTTACAAAGTTAATGAGGAATTTTATATAGTGGGCAGAGTGTACTGAAGTAATACGAGTTGTCTCGGTACGTACTCGTGGAAATGAATGACCCAAATACGGGGAAGAAAGCTACTTTCTCAAATTAGTGGAAATCATAAAAGATTAAAATAGCTATTGGGAATCGTAAAAAGCAATGAGAAGTAACCAGCCCTCTGCCTGGGGGGAAATGGGGCGGTTGGGAAGAGAGAGATGCGCTACATCGCTACCTGCTGTGTTTTGCATGGAAGAGGGCAGTAATAGTGAATTATATGCAGGGACTCAAGCTTGACTCGGTTCTGGCCGAGCTCTGACAGTCCCCATAATAGTCTTGCCATTCTTTTCAAGTCTGGCAGTGCCTCTTGTACTTCATGCCAACTCAATATATTGGAGTTGAACTCTTGGCTTAAGCGGGATCTCCCACAGGCAACAGTCCCAGGGGAGAAGCGAGGTTTGCTCATTTCTTTGCAAAAGGCACCCTGCAAATTGGCTTCAGATCTTCAGGACCCTCCAGCTCTTTCAGAAACCTCGTCTCGCCGTTGCTGGTCCTGTTTTTTCTCCACCTCACAGACACAAACAGGGCTTGAGTGTTCCTCCAAGAGAGGCGAAGCAAGCTCCTTGCAGCAACTCCTCTGGCCCATGGGTAATAAATAATAATAATAATTTTTATTTATACCCCGCCCTTCCCGGTTTCAGAAAACTGGGCTCAGGGCAGCTAACAACAAATTTAAAACACTTAATTGTGATACAACAAAAAGCAGAATAAAAGCATGAATAACAATAAATTCAAAGTTCTAAAATCAATTTGGGGGGAAAGCCATTCAATAAACATTAGATGATCACCAGAGCTAGCTGGCTAAATTAGTCCTATTTGGGCCAGCAAGGAGGCCAGGGGAGAATTAGCTGTGGGATCCCAGAGCGGGTAATCTTCATAAAAAGGGGAGGGGAAGAGAAGGAAGGAAGGGGAATAAAAGATCAGGCTAAATTCAAATTGAAAGCCAGGCGGAATAGCTCTGTCTTACAAGCCCTGCAGAAGGAGGTCATGGGACAGAGTATTCCACTAGGTCGGAGCCATCACTGAGAAGGCCCTGATTGTGTCAGGAGCAGTCAGCAATAACTCACAAGGCGTCAGTGAAGTTAACTATTCAAAGAAACAAAATAGCTCTGGTCTAGTGAGTGCAGCAACTCTTCCCAGTTGGTCTTGCCCCAATTAGACAGTTGTGAGGACTGAAGATTCCCACCTTCCTACAGTTCTCTAAGTCTCTTCTTCCTTCAGGTCCTTCCCTTGCAACCTGAGACTTATGCGCCTTGTCTGTCTTTGCTCCTCCTTGTTCATACCTTTTTGGGTTCTGGGAGACCAGGAGGGAGGGGAGCTGGACACAGCAGGAGGGGGAGCCCCCCGGCTTCTTCATCAGCCTTCCTGATCTTTGCCTCTTGGCTCCCCTCTTTTTCTGGACCTCTCTCTGCCACAGCTCTTCCTGCTCTCCAAACCCTGCCATCTTTTTTATTTTTATTTTTATTTTATTTATTGAAATTATATACCGCCATATACCCGGAGGTCTCGGGGCGGTTCACAGAATAAAAGCAAAAATATAAAACCACAAAATACATAATCAAAATATAAGCAAGCCAAAAGCCCCCCCCCCTGAAAAAAACACATTTTAAGAAACCACATTTTAAAATCAGATCAACCAAGGGCCTGGTTAAAAAGGAACATTTTTGCCTGGCACCTTTAGGTGTATAATGAAGGCGCCAGGCGAACTTTCCTGGGGAGAGCATTCCACAGACGGGGAGCCACTGCAGAGAAGGCCCATTCTCATGTTGCCACCCTCTGGACCTCTCAAGGAGGGGGCACACAAAGAAGGGCCTCAGAAGATGATGTCGGGGTCCGGGTAGGTTCATATGGAAAGAGGCGGTCCTTGAGGTATTGAGGTCCTGAGCCGTTTCAGGGTTGATAGGTCAAAACCAGCCCTTTGAATTGGGCCCGGAAACTGGTAGTCAGTGCAGCCGGACCAGGATCAGTGTAATATGCTCAGACCGCCTTGCTCCAGTGAGCAACCTGGTGGCTGAATTCTGCACTAGCTGAAGTTTCCGAACCGTCTTCAGAGGCAGCCCTACGTATAATGCATTATAATCTCAGCTTCCAACACCTTCTCTCATTCTGCTCCCTTCTCCCTCTGACCACTCATTGCCGTCCCACAACCAGTCCCTGGGCTCTGAACCGTCTTCCCTTGGGGGTCCACCACTCCTGTGCATTCAACCAGTACATAGCACATGGGGCCATGTTGGACTTTCCCTTCCCACAGTGTGTTGCTCCTGGGAGCCAGACAGTACAGACTCCGAATGGCCCTCTGTCCTCTGGGCAATGGCAGAAGTCACAGTGTGCTTTCCTGAAACTCTGCAATCCCAGGGGGAGCTTAGCTGTCTCCCTACACTTACCCATAGAATTGTAGAATTGTAGAATAGCAGAGCTGGCTTACTTAATTGCATTTTATGGCTCGCTTCCTACAAAACACCTCAAAGCGATTTTCACAATAAAAACCCCGGCAATTCTAACCGTATTCCATATGTAAAAACAATACAACTTCATGTGCATGTAAAAACCAATTTCAAATCCAACGCAGGTGCGGGCTTCAATAGATTAAGTATAATCGGGAAATTATGGAAACAGCTGAATGTGATTCAGTTAACAACTATGCTGTAGGGATAGAGTAAGCATGTGGAAATGTTACATAAATGGAGTTTAACAACTAGACCAAAAAGGGATTTGGGAATATCCGGAGAAAGGGTGGGCTTTTTATCGGTATAAAAATTGAATTACAAAGTCCATTAAAATTCCAAAGTATTATGCTATTGTGGAAAGGGTGTTAAGTCTATGATGAGATGGGAGACATTCCCCAATTTGTATGAGTAGCTATGCAAAGTTATGGGCAATGCATATCATTTATAAGTTGTGTGCTTAAAAATTGATTAAAGAAAAAAGAAAAATGTCATAAAGAATGGTCCTACAAACAGATTCAACAGACATTTCCCCAAAACATACAGCAAGTAGTCTTATTACCACAGTGGGTGAATTAAGCATTAAAAACCATATCAAATACACTAATTTTATGGTTCCAGTTACAGATGGGTAGCCGTGTTGGTCTGCCATAGTCGAAATAAAAAAATTCCTTCCTGTAGCACCTTAAAGACCAACTAAGTTAGTTCTTGGTATAAGCTTTCGTGTGCATGCACACTTCTTCAGATAAGGGGGGGCCTTTTCAGTTTCTTCCATAGCTTTGCTATGATCTATTATTTATTTTTATTTTCCCTTTAGTACTGCTGCCACAACATAGCTCAATATTATCGTTTGTCTACTTCACTTTAGCCACCAGCAGCCATGGACAAGCCTAGAACAAAACACCGTGGAACTCTAAATGTAAAGTAAAAACGAAGTAGACTATATTTAAAATAACTGATATATACAGATGGTGGTATGTGTATGGTTACTTAATAAACTATGGGTTGCACCCAGTGTTAGTCCTATTCAGAGTAATTAATTAATGGACATGGCTAATGAATATGGTCTCACAACCCCACATTTTTCATTCCAAAAGAAAAGGAAATTTCCCAATTTTTCAACAATTTGTTCTCAGTACATCTTGTTGTAAGTTATACTACGCTATTGTAGGTTATACTATGCAAACCTATTCAGTACTACTCTATCCCGAACTCAGGCAAAGAAATGGGAGTTCTTTTCCTCCAGTATTTGAAAATCGGCATTTTTGCTGATACCAAAGAAATGGTCAGCTAATTTGGAAGCCTGTTTCGTTCTTTTGTCACTCATACCCTGTAATTCCATTCACATAATCCAGTATCAGATGCCAGAAATTCTGGGATTTTGCAATGTTTCCAAAAGAGATGGAGGTAGCGTATGAAATCACAACTTTTGATTTCAAAAGTAAACTGAGCCCTCTTCCGACTTGCCTCCCGCTTAGTTATTGAGCGTTCAAGTTATTTCTCGCTCTCTCATGCTGCAAGCGAAGGCCTTGGATGTAGTTGTTCTTAATTTAAATGGAAGCTCTTTCATAACCATGGCTTGAGAGACAATGCATTTTTTAGAAAAAAGCTGCCCTTGCTGTAAGGTTCATGATAATGCCGAGAGAGAGAGAGAGAGAGAGAGAGAGAGAGAGAGAGAGAGAGATTGAGAGCACAATTGCAAAACACTGCTTTGGCTCTGCTCCACCGGTTTGTTAAGAACCCAGCTGGTAAGAGTTAGGGATGCAAGAACTCCCTGAAGAGGTAGCTTTCTTCCACCTGTTCTTTCCACAGGCCCTGCAGAGAGATGTCAGAGAGCTCCAAGTGCATAGTGAAAGCACTGAGGTGGCTCATCTGCTTGCCAAGGAATTAACTGTGTTCCAACACCATTCCGTGACAGTTCACGTTGCTGCGCCGAGCCTGCGAGTTCCTACGTGGGACCAAGGAGGCCCAGTTTTCCGCTCATGACAGATTCCGTTTGAAATTCCGCCAAGCCACGGTCGCTTTCATCACCGCTTGGTTGCGTCAACCCGTTTCGAGGTCTTGCCACAGGTCTTGATTTATTTATGTCGCGAAAGAGCCACATCCAGTGGCAACATCTGTCTGGCCATAAGGAAGAGAGGCCTTTTAGAGTGTGCCATTTTAGAGGATGAAACTTGATTTTTTCTCTTCAGTGAATGGTCTTGAAAGCATGAGAATTTCAAATCTGCTAATTTTGGGGGGGGGGGTCGGGTAACGTTTAGCTTGGTAAGTCTACATTCGATAAAGAAGCACATAAGCTGCTTTTGGGAAAACAAAGAATTTTAATTTTACCCTCTGGAAATGTCAGGTAATGCTATATTAATCATCATCATCATCAGTGCTTTTCTTCTAGAGAAAAAGGTGTCGGTACTGCGTACTCTTGAGTACCCCCCCAAAAAAGCACTGACAACGGTGCTGCAAGTACTTGGCAATTGTTTGTAATGATTTCTCACAATTTTACACACATTTTACTTAACGATCACAACTGAATTACATCAATTTAACCAAAATGCATTGTGAATTCCCGAGTCATGTTACAACTTTTTAGCACCCCACATTTCTGGAATTTGAAAGTGCTACGTAGTGCATTGTAAATGCCGGACGCATGGTTATTTGTAGCCTAGAATTACGTCGGCCCTGAGTTCTGTGGCCCCCCACCTCACTGGGTCCTCACCTGCCTGCTTTCTGACTTCTGCCCAGTTCAGGCGTGGCACTGCCTGCCAACTGTTGCCCTCCTAGAACTCGGCAGGGAAGAGAATGGGGACAAAACTAGTATTCGTCGGTTCTGCCTGCCTTTGGCTCTGGCTCCCCCTACTGTTGGCCTCCATGCCACCAGGCCCAATGCATACCAGACACCACTGAAGCCACCTTATTCTGGCTTTGCCCCCAAGCATTAGTTTCCAAAGCAGGCTGTACCCACCGTTCCCTGTGTGGGAGATTCCTTAGGGGTGTGTTAAGAGGCAAGGGAGCTGCAGGAGGATGCTGGAAGTGTAAATGACTATCAGTGTTTGGAAAGCTGCTATCTCTGGATCAAGTTCATCCTTCTCGCTGAATTAATTAAACTGAGTCGTTTAAATTGGATTTCGAATCTATGTGCCATTCATCGTTACTGTTTTTACTGTGCTGTTATCTTTATCTTCCTTAGCGGGTCGTGCAAACCGCTGTTCTGAATATTGCTTTCTATAGGGTAAGGGAATTGATGCTTTTGAATTCTGGTGCTGGAGGAGACCCTTGAGAGTCCCATGGACTGCAAGAAGATCAACCCTCTCCATTCTGAAGGAAATCAGCCCTGAGTGCTCACTGGAAGGACAGATCCTGAAGCTGAGGCTCCAATATTTTGGCCACCTCATGAGAAGAGAAGACTCCCTGGAAAAGACCCTGATGTTGGGAAAGATGGAGGGCACAAGGAGAAGGGGACGACAGAGGATGAGATGGTTGGATGGTGTTCTCAATGAGTTTGACCAAACTGCGGGAGGCAGTGGAGGACAGAAGTGCCTGGCGTGCTCTGGTCCATGGGGTCACGAAGAGTCGGACATGACTAAACGACTAAACAACAACAAATAGGGTAAGGGGCACTGGTGTGTATGTGAGAGAGCTTACAGAACCAAGGGGACAGGAGCCTGAGAAAGTTTGGGGGCCATTTCCCCAAAGGCAGAACAGAACAGGCAGCAGCCTGTGTCTAAGCTACAGGCTTTCTCTGGTTCCTCCACGCCCAAAAACTTTCTCAGGCCCAGGCTGTTTGCGTCTCCTGCAGGAAAGCTCCTCTTGCGTTTTCCCTTCCCGAAAGACTTGTCCTCCTTCACTTGCAAATGCACCAGCTGGGGTGATTAATAAACAGCAATTTCATTAACTAATTATTAACCAAACACAGACATTGTGTACACACACGGTGCACAGGGGGTGGAGTGGGGGGGTCGCCTTCCCCGCTGTAAACTGAAGGGAACAGTTTGCTGTTGCTTTCTCCCTCCACCCTTGGAAAAGAAAGCAACCTTGGCAGCAATTGCAGGGCTAGGCTGGTCCCTGGGAGTGTTGATTGACAGGGCTGTGATTAGCAGGGATGGGATTCCTCATTAGCTAATCAGCTTTCCCGTTGCTTTGTCAGTGTTTAATGAGTAGCTGCCCTGGGAAGGCGAGGGCGTTGCTTTGCATTCTGCTCAGGAACCGGGAATTTGTGTGCGTGCGAGAGTGTGTTAGTGTGTGTTTGTGTTGGGGGGGGCAGCTAATTGGCAAGATGAATGAGTCTCATGTGGCTGGGCCCTTTGCACCTGCTGCTGCCGTTTCTGGCTCCCCTCCTTCCCGGCTCTCGTTGTGAGCGATGATGAACGCCCTCCCTGTGCGTTGGCAGCTAATGGAGGGGGATTCCTCCAAGACCCCGTGTCACCCGTGCTACTACAGTGCTGCTTCTGATGCAGGTCAGATTCAGTTAGGAGAAGGCAGAGATCTCCATCATCTCAGAACAGATGGCTGTATAAAAAAGACCCGGCACTCTCGCAGGCCAGCTTGCATCTCCATGGAAACCCGTAACTAAAGAGGTTATGGTCCAGGAGTTGTGGGAGGCTAGGAAGTCCTGGGATATCAGCAGGAAAGGGAAACTAGGGGCAGATTCCCGATTTTTATTTGTTGGTTGTGTGTGTTACGAGTTGCCTCATCATACAGACCGTATTTTCCAGCGTATAAGACGACTGGGCATATAAGATGACCCCCCCCAATTTTCCAGTTAAAATATAGAGTTTGGTATATACTCACCGTATAAGACTACCCCTCTTCCAACGCACACCAAATAAAAATTAAAAAAAACAGTCTCCAGTCCAGCTCAGAAATCCGCTCCACTTCCCAGTGACCGGGGGCTTCTGGGGCCAATTTTCAAGCATATTTCTGTTTCATCTAGGGAGCTTGGTGTCCTCTGATTTAATTTGCTGTCGTTTTGTCCTTTGGTGGGGAGTTGCTGCAGGAGCTGCTGCTGTAGCCGGCGTATAAGACGACCCCCAACTTTTGAGAAGATTTTCCTGGGTTAAAAAGTAGTCTTATACGCCAGAAAATACAGTAGTTAAAGTTAACTATGGTTTATCATGAACAAGCAGCATGCGCCTCAAAATTCCCCACTTCACTTCTGCTGCACTTCTGATTTTGACCTGATAGTGGGGCGGAAACAAGTCAGAGGTTGGGCTACATTTTAAGTGTGAACCTATGGTTTATTCTCCCTTCCAAACAAACCATATACAGTGGCACCTCGGGTTACAGACGCTTCAGGTTACAGACTCCGCTAACCCAGAAATAGTACCTCGGGTTAAGAACTTTGCTTCAGGATGAGAACAGAAATCGCGTGGTGGTGGCGCGGTGGCAGCAGGAGGCCCTATTAGCTAAAGTGGTACCTCAGGTTAAGAACAGTTTCAGGTTAAGAACGGACCTCCAGTACGAATTAAGTTCTTAACCCAAGGTACCACTGTACAACAAACCAATAACAAACCTACTGGCCTTTCAGATATTGTGGCTGCATATAGCCCTGTCCAAAGGGCTAGAAACTTGAAACACGCACATTCTTTACTGTTCTAGTCTCTAGTATGGAAGAGAGTTGCACTGCTGGAATTCTCTTCACATAAAACCATAGTTAATTTTAAACCATGGTCCAGCATTACATGGAAACAGAGAGCTGCTAAACAGCTACAACTACAGTCTAAATCAAAATGCTAGAATCCACCTGAAAAGACCGAACGTGATCAATAAAATAAGCAGGGGTGTTGCCAGTTGATCTTGTCATGTTGCAACACACAGCTGAATCTGTACAACCTTGGAGAAACATTTTGAAAGGTGATGTCTCTGTGGCGTTGGAGCGGGGGCTCATTCTCACACAGACCTTGTGCTCAGATGCTGCTTCCCTGTGTACAAATATGATGAACCAGCAAAGAAGAGGAAATTAATGTTGGGGAAGAGAGGCACAGGAACTCTGGGTTCAGTACTCAAAACAGTCCTAGTGCAGACACAATAAGGACAGGTTGTTTTGCATCTGTCTTCTGGCTAAGATGGAGAAATGAGTTACACTTTTCTGCCTGCCTTTCGAGCTTGGGCTGCAGCCAGGAATGTGACTGACATTTGTTTGGTTTCCAGCCAGCCTGATTTTAGAGATGGAAGAACTTTCTTCCCGGCTTGGCCTTAAACACCAGGCAACGGGGGATGTTCTGCAGCTCAGCGACAGAGCATCTGCTTTGCATGCAGACAATCCTAGCTTCAATTCCCGGCATTTCCGGGCAGAGCTTGGAATGTCCCCTGCCTGAAACCCTGGAGAGCTGCTGCCAGTCAGTGCAGGCAATACGGGCTAGGTGGACTGACTTTTATTCTGTGTTCAAAAGGGGCAATTTTAAATTTGCAAACGCAGAAATGAATATAGGTGCAGACTGTCCTTTGCACCTTGGCTTCGAATGCTAACAGACAGACAACCTGAAAAGTAAATTTAAGTAAACTGATGAGCAAATGAGCATATCTTCTTCACCTGGAAATCACACAGGAAGAGCACTGCAAGCTGTATTTCCAAGCTTCGGCCCTTTCCCCCCCTTCAGGGTTTGTAAAAAAAGAAGAACAATAATCTTGCTGGAGACTTGAGTTAATGGCTGGCATAGCGACGGTGCCAGTGATCTGAATTATGGATGTGTTGAGTGATAGAAAATATTTTCTAGTCTCTATAGAGAACACTAAATCCAGAAGACTTGGCTTAAGGCCAGAGGTTAAGGGACAGTTGCTCAAAAGAGATTACAGGGCGTTTTCTTGGTTGCAGCAGGCAGGGTGCTCGCAGGAGAGCTCTGCCGCTGCTTAGCTGCCTTTCTCGTATCATAGCCTCTAGGATGGGAATCACCAAAATGGCAGTGATGGGCAATGCCATCTATGATGTCCATGAAAGGTCTCAGTCAATATCTCCTTGAAAATCCACAAGGCAACTTCCAACACCACCTTCTCCCAATTTTCTTCCTCTGATCGCTCGTCATCGTCCCACCACCAATCCGCAGGCTCTGAGCTGCCTTCCTTTGGGGTTCCCCCAGCTCGTGACTCCCAACAGTGTGGTGTAGAGAGCCAGTGTGGTGTAGTGGTTAAGAGCAGCAGTCTCGTAATCTGGTGAACCAGGTTCGCTTCCCCGCTCCTCCACATGCAGCTGCTGGGTGACCTTGGGCTAGTCACACTTCTCTGAAGTCTCTCAGCCCCACTCACCTCACAGAGTCAAAACAAAAAAATTCCTTCCGGTAGCACCTTAAAGACCAACTAAGTTAGTTCTTGGTATGAGCTTTCGTGTGCAAGCACACTTCTTCAGATACCAGTATCTGAAGAAGTGTGCTTGCACACGAAAGCTCATACCAAGAACTAACTTAGTTGGTCTTTAAGGTGCTACTGGAAGGAATTTTTTTGTTTTGACTATGGCAGACCAACACGGCTACCTATCTGTAACTGAAACCTCACAGAGTGTTTGTTGTGGGGGCGGTAGGGAAAGGAGAATGTTAGTTGCTTTGAGACTCCTTTGGGTAGTGATAAAGTGGGATATCAAATCCAAACTCTTCTTCTTCTGTGTCCAACCAACCCATCGCTGGGTGGTGGTGGTGGTGGGATTGAACCTGAGGTCTTCTACATGTTTGACAGATGCTCCACCAAGTGATGGGCACTTTTCAGAGCTGTGAGCTGGGGATGGGAGAGGCTGGAATTTTGAGCCTAGTTGTTCTCACGCAGTAGAAACAGTATTTTCCCATGGGCATGATTTCCGTACACCTGCCATATGCCCTCCCCTTGTTGCGTGCTGGCAGAAAAGCCTTACAGGCTGGCATTTGTTGGCGCTGCCTGCGCATGAGCTGATGTGCGGGATAAGAGCATATGCATAGGATGCTAGCATGTGTGCATGGTTTAGCTGCGGCCCACAGCGCATGGAAAGCAGGCCATGGTCACTGAGGAAGAGAGAGCAACTACCCTGGAAGCCACTCACAGCACCCGAAGGCGTCGTTTCACATCAGGGTTGGGGACAGCCAATACAATAGCAGGAGCATGTAACCGTGTCGGTTCGAAGGGACATTTCACAGCTCAGTTAGCATAGTTGAAAACTACGCTGCCACATGGCAAAGCGCTTGTCTGATCTCGTCCACATGAGTGGGCTAATTTTCATCACCTGCAATCAGTCTGGCTGTGCCACAGAGCAGTCAACCAACCGCTTCATTGCCCAGCCAGCTGCAGCATGTCATGTACTCATGGCACAGCGGTGGCAAGTTTTTGGTCATGTGGGATAAGCCCCTGGGCTTCAGCATGAGCTTTGAACTGCAGTCGGGCTTACAGAGCATCCTATTCCAGGCAGTTCAGCTTCAAAGGGAAATACCGTTGTGCAGGCATGTTTGCTTGGGAAGCCATACAAGATAACACCAGCCGGGTCCCAGTGGATGCCATTCTATGAGCCTGGATTTTCTGCAAAGAGGGGGAAAGTCCAAATATTCATACTGAATGAGCAGTAGGTAGGTGCGTGGATATACATACAGATTTATTTGTTTTTTCAAGGGAACAAAAGAGTCCTTGAGGCTTTCGCCTATCTGTGTACTTCAGCAGAAGTGGATCTACTTGAATTCTCATTCCTATTTAATCAAGGTTCTGTTCAAGGCAATTGTGAGTCGCTGTTCTCTCATCTTGGATGAGCCACCGCACAGCCTAGAGCAGACCTGGGGCTTCTAGCATGGCATTACTGCAGAGGTCCTAGGGGACCACTTCGCTTTCCCGGAACAAAACACAAGTTTGCATTGCGATAGCTAGAAAAGTATCCTATGTGAGACAGATGCAACTGAGCTCCCTACGGCTGTGTCCTGCTACCATATTGACCCCCATGCCAGCCCTGCTGGACTTTCCCTGTTTCTGATGCAGGCACACAGGGCAGCTAATCCAGCAGCCTGCGGATTATAGGCAGGGAGCCATTGAAGGCTAGGGCTCCATGATCTGAATTCCAGGGTCTTGGGCTGCTTGCACAGAATACGTTTAAAGCATGATTTACTCCGAAAGAATCCTGGGAACTGCATCTTGCTAACTTCAGGATGTTGCCCTATATGAGCCATTGGCCTGATCCTGCAGGCTCCCCCAGGGTGCTGGGAATTGTAGCGCTGTGATGGGTGAAATCTGGTTTCCAGGATTCTTTGGGGCAGACCGTGTGCTTTAAACGCATCAAGGGGTCCTGATTCTATTTTCATTTTTCATTTTCATTTTATTTTTTTATATATAATTTTTATTAGATTTTCTGCTTTACACTTTAAACTATTCATTTAAACAACCTTAAAATGTCAATGACTTCCCTTTTCCTCTTTCCATGGTTCATTTTGCATATCATAAATCCCTGCATATTTTACATAAACTAAACCATTCAGTATTCCATTATTACATCCATCAAAACTCGTTTAAACTGTTGAATTAATCTTAATGCTGCCAGCATTTTCAAGTGTACACAATTCCCCCCCATATATTCAAGAAACATTTTCCAGTCTTCTTTAAACGTATGTTCTTCTTGTTCTCTTATTCTATGTTAGGTCCACAAACTGCGCATATTCCATCAGTTTAAGTTGCTATTCTTCTTTGGTTGGGACCTCGCCCGTTTTCAATTTTTGGGCTAACAAAACACGGGCCACAGTAGTGGCATACATAAATAACCTTTTCTGACACCTGGGAATTTCCATCTGAATCATCCCCAACAAAAAGGACTCTATTTTTTTTTTAAGTACTTTTAAACATTTTTTTCAATTCATTATGAATTATTTCCCAATACTCTTTTACCCTTTTACAGGTCCACCACATAGGAAAGAACAGTCCCAATTCCATTTTCAATGCTGTTTGTGCCTGCAACTGTTTTAGGGCAGTCCTATTGCTTCGTTCCGATCGGCTCATATCCCACCGCTGCCTGTTGAAATTCTGAAATGTTTCATACAGCAAACGACCCGGTGAGGGGCTTTTGGCCCGCTTTGTTGCACTACAGAGCAAGAATGCCTCACCAGGTGGCAATCTTGCCTTAACACCTACCGTATTTTTCGCTCCATAGGACGCACTGGATGATAAGACGCAACTAGTTTGGGGGGGGGGAGGAAACAAGAAGAAAAAAATTCTGAACCCCAGAAGCCAGAACAGCAAGAGGGATCTGGTTTCTGGGATAGCCTCTTGCTGTTCTGGCTTCGGGGACAGCCTTTGAAGCCTCCACAGAGCAGTGGGGTGAAGGCACCCCACTGCCCTGCGGAGGCTTTGCGCAGCTAACCCCAAGCTAGAACAGCGAGACGGAGCGCTGCGCAGCGCTCCATCTCCCTGTTCTGGCTTTGGGCTTAGCCGCGCAGCCTGCATTCGCTCCATAAGACGCACACACATTTTCCCTTACTTTTTAGAAGGGAAAAAGTGTGTCTTATAGAGCGAAAAATACGGTAATAAAGCAGAGCGATGTGCGGGCGGCAGCCCATTGTAAAACCGCCACTGATGCACTGCTACTGCATCAACGCCATGTTACAAAATACACCGGCATAAGAAAACCTCACCAGTCTGGAAGGGCACTAAGACTTCCTCCCAAAGGTGAGCTTTGAACTGGCCACTCGCCTGGTCTCAGCTCAGTCTGTTAGCATCTTTGCCCAAAAGATTTGTGATGCTGAACGTTCAGGTGGGGTTGGGATTTGTGAGGGCACAATGTATGAAATACCTCCATGTATGGTATTTCATTCCTGGAATTGCCTTCGTGAGAACCGGCTCCTGCAGAATCAGTGTGAGAATTTGTGGGTGTTCTGACAGAACATGTGACGCTCTTTCTTGGCTACTCTTGACCCTTCCTTTGCAGCCTCCGGCAAGAAACCTTGCAAATTAGCAGTCCTGATTTAGCACGCTTAATTTGCTTCCTTAGCTCCAGAAGTGGTGTTGATTAGCTCTTGGGGGTGGGAGACAAGGCAGCTGAGGCGTGCATGGCGCCTCAAGACGCATCTGAGACTGCAGACAATGGCCCTTGCAATGAGTGGGTGTGTTTTTTCTCTCTTCTGCCTCCCTCTCTCTCTCTCTGATCTTTTTATTAAAGAGAATAATGTTTGGAGCAACCACTGCTAATCCTAGAAGCTTACAAAGAGTGCTGCTGCAATGCCCAAAAGGTCACCTGCTATCAAGGCAGGCCAGTGTATACTACTAGCAAAGTTCATCAAACCGCAGTCAACCCACCCTGGGGTCATTGTGTGTGATGTTTTAAGTGCAAGCGGCTCAGTTAAGGCGGCGCTCGAGGATTAGAACATCTGTGGCTGCCAACCGACACTGCCCCAAAAGGGTTTCCCAGGCAGGAGACAAGTGCTTTGTGTTTGCCCTAAGGCACAGTTGTATCTCGGACTTATCTGTCTAGACACAGACACAAGAAGCAGCTCTGTGTCTGAGGAAGTCATCTCAGCGTGGTGTAGTGGTTAAGAGCAGTGGACTCGTAATCTGGTGAACCAGGTTCGCGTCCCCGCTCCTCCACATGCAGCTGCTGGGTGACCTTGGCCTAGTCACACTTCTTTGAAGTCTCTCAGCTCCACTCACCTCACAGAGTGTTTGTTGTGGGGAAGGAAGGGAAAGGAGAATGTTAGCCGCTTTGAGACTCCTTAAAGGGTAGTGATAAAGCAGGATATTAAATCCAAACTCCTCCTCCTCCTCCTCCTCCTCCTCCTCTTCTTCTTCTTCTTCTTCTTCTCCTTCTTCTCCTTCTCGCCAGTCATCAACCATTCTCTGTGGTGTCTCCACCCTTTCAGTCTTCTCGATGGCAGAGGCTGAGGACTTGCTTATTTGGGAGCTGTTGTCTCATAAGAAAATGAGAAGGATCTGCTGGATTAAGCCTCTTTCACACGGCCTTTGGACCTCTGAAAGAACAACTGTCTGCCTCTGCCTGGACATGCATTTCAGCTTTTCAGGCATCTGTGCTGTAATGTCTGAAGAGGAATGCACTTAGACGCTTGCTGGAATGCCCAATTTCACCAGCATCTTCGCCCTCTCTTGCCTTCTCTCCAGCAATGGTCGGGCTGCTGCTATGGAATTTTGATTCCTTCTCTTGAGCTGCTAAAAAACAGGGCTGGGAAGGTATTGGCTGTCCAGGTGATGTTAAACTACAGCTCCCATGGCCCTTGCCCCTTGGTCTTGATGGTTGGAGTTCTGCTGTGAGTTGCAGTTGTGATAGGATGTTTACAACAGAGTCCATCAACACCTGGAGGGCCACTGGCTCCCCATCCCTCAGCCCCAAAGGGCCACATTCATGAGACAGGAATACTTTGGCAGGCAAAGAAAAGACAGGTGTTGAGATGGCCTTCAGATCGCAAGAATCGGCATGGGTGCATTTTAAGACCAATAAGCAGACCGAAGGTGCAACATTCAGACAAGCAGAAGGCTCAATGTGGCACAGTGCCTCCATCAAACAAGATCAGCTCTCTAGCTTGGTCTTCCAGAACATAGAGAGGGACAAAGAGGGCAGAGGAAAGAGAGACAAGAGAAGGAGTCTCAAGTTGCTGGGGAAGGACTCGGGAGGGAAGAGTCTTAAAGAGCGGTGGGAAGGCAGAGACCTTCAGTCCTTGCAATTGCCTCTTTGGGGAAGACCTACTGGGAAGATTTGCTGTGATCACTAGGCCTGCACTGTTTTGGTTTCTTAAAGAGTTAACTTCTCTGACACTGGATGTCTTACTGCTCCTGACAGCCATGCTATCCAAAATCAGCTGCCTTCAGGACATTGTTAAATTTGCAGCCAACTCTTCCTGCCATAACCTAGGAGATGGGTATTAACCAGACCCAGCCTTCCTTAGCTCCAGAATTAAAATGGCAAGACTTCTTAGCTGGCCCTTGCAGGGTTAAATTCGCACCTCCCCTATGTGTTCTGCATGCCATTGAAGGCCTGTTCTCAAGGGAAAGGGAACTGGGTTAGGCAGCTGCCTAGTGACTAGGCCAGGGCTCTGCAGAGCCTGGGAACCATCCATTGATGGAGGGGCTTATGCTATTTGGCGCGATCGCTGCCACGCCTGTGCGCAGACAGTCATTAAAGGGAACCGGGAGCACTGAGTGTCTGCAGTAATTTAGCACCATGCATTAACCCAGGCCATGCAGGAGGGAGAGCACTCCATAAATCCTTTCCCTTGTCGGCTGACTCGTGTACGCAGGCAGCTTCTTGCCCTGTTCCCTGGAAAAGAGCCAATTATGGCGGTGGCCGCAGAGGGGTTTCAAAAGAGCTGGTGCAGTTCCAGTGGCAAAAAGGCGGCTGGGAGGCAGCAGACGCAGAGAGAGAAGAGAGAAAACATAATCCAGAAAAAGATACTGAGTAGATGGAGAGCAGAGCTCCTCCACCTCCTAATGTTTTGCAGACAAAAATAGATGCACACACACACTTATAAGCAGCCCAGCGCCCAAACCGAGTCTCGCTATCTGTGCTTTGCTGAATGCTCTCTGTTCATTTGCTCTGCCATCAGCTGCCCTCCACAGATTTAAAAGCCAGGTGGGTGAGAGTTTGTTCTTCTGGTTAAAGTTATGCTTTGAAAAGCCTGCAAATGCCTATGAGAGATTGCAAACAGCTGCAGTGTGAAATGGAAGGATGAGCATCGTACAGTGCTGTGTGCCGATAGGAACCTGCCTTATCCTGAGCTGGACCAATGGCCCATCTAGCTTAGTATTGCCTACACTGACTGGCAGCGGGTCGCCAGGTTTTCGAACAGGGGGCGTTCCCAGCATGACCTGAAGACGCTGCTAGGGATCAAAGAACCCGGGAGCTTCTGCATGCAGAGGAGATGCTCTGCCAGTGAGCCCTGCAAATCTGAGTCCTGTGTTTACATTTACATGAGAAAAGATGCATATGTCCCTCACTTAGAAATGGAGACCCTAGACCAGGGGAAGGCAACCTAAGGCCCATGGGCCACAAGCAGCCCATGGGGGTCATTTAACCGGCCCATGAGCCACCCCCGAACCAAGACGCCCACTCGGCAAGCCCCTGCCTGCTGCACTAAACTGGCGCAGTGTGGCGTGGGGACTCACTTCTGCAGTGCCGGAAATCGCATCTGCGCCTGCTCAGCTGCTGAAAATCAAACCTGTGCAGACGCCGGAAATCATGTCTGTGCAGATGCAGGTGCTGGAAATCGCAGTGTGATCTGGTCCATGGAGGGATCTCTGCTGGAGTGAACCAGCCCAGGCAAGGTGAACCTTGCCGACCCCTGCCCTAGACACCCTGGGAGGGATGGTAGCTAAATGCCAATGAATGATATTCACAATAAGACTTTTAACCAAGCACACGGAAAGGCAGCAATTTAAAAGGGAGAGACCAGAAAATACAAACTGTCTTTGGTAAAGAAAGCTAGAGGGGGGAACTAGGCATGGCTTTTTGCATGAAGGGTCTGCGAGCTCAGTTTTGGTACTGAAACAAATTCCTGGGCCGAGCGTGTGCTCAGAGGCACACCTTCTAAGAATATTTTTGTCCCAAACCAGTATCCACCACTATTTTTGCACTTGGCTCTGGTTGGTGGAAGTCAGGGTCCTAGTAAACACAAACAACACACTAAGTAGATCTGGGAAGGTTGGAGTCTGCCCTGGGAGTATGTGGCTCTTGACTAGGGAAACAGACCCTGCATGGTGGAAGAAGGGGGCAGGGGCGGGGGCGGGTGAAGTATAGATTTAGATCTATAAGGAGGAACAATTTGTGGGGCTCAGGAAGTGAACCTTTGGGGCTTTTTAGTACTGAAAACACATGCATAAGAGCCATGCTAGAGGTGTATAAAATTATGCATGATTTGAAGATCATGGATCGGGATAATTTTTTCTCCCCCTGTTGTAATACTAGAACCCGGGGCCATCCAAAGGTGGTGAATGTCATGGATTGGCTGGATGCAGGAGTGGTGGGAGGCAGCAGCTGGGGAACCCCCAGGGAAGAAGGCTCAGAGCCTAGAGAGTGGGAGTGAGACGACAATGAATGGTCAGAGGGAGAAGACTGGGAGGAGAGGTCGGAAGCTGGAGGGGCAACAGGGTTTAGTGAAGAGGAAGAGTCTGTGGCAGAGAGAAGTCCACAATCGGAGGCAGAAGCAGAGGCTGGAGAAGAGGCAGCAATGAGCCAGGGGGTCTCCCCCTCTTGCAGCAACCAGCTCCCCTCCTCCCTGGTCTCCCAGAACCCAAAGAGGTATGAAGAGGGCGGAGCAAAGACAAGCAAGACAAAGGAGCCTCAGATTGCTTAGGATGGAGACTTAAGAGAGCTGTGGGAAGGCAGGGACCTTCAGTCCTCACTACTGCCTCATTGGGGCAAGACCTGCTGGGAAGTTGCTGTGCTCACTAGGGCTGAGCTGTTTTGTTTCTTTTAATAAAGCGTTAACTTCACTGGCACTGTTGGAGTTATTACTAACCTGCTCCTGGCTCCCACCTCTGGCACTGGAAAATTCAGGGCAGACCAGAGAAAGTGCTTCTTCACGCAGCACATAATTAAATGATGACGTCCACTCCTACGGGATATAGAGTTGGTAACCAACTTGGATGGCATGGAGGGTAGTAGGGCTACCAATGGCTGCTAGTTATGATGGCTGAGCTCTGTCTCTACAGCCAGAAGCAGTCGTGCTTCTGAATACCAGTTGTTGGGAATCACAAATGGAGCGAGTGCTCTTGCAATCAGCCCCCACTTGTGGGCTTCCCGTTGGGCATTGTAGAAAGAGGATGCTGGAGCAGATGGGCCTTTGGTCCGATTCAGAAGATCTCTTCTTATGTTTGTAGGTGGTGCAGTTCTGCCATAGATTAGTAGCAGGTGTCAGCATAAGATGGACTACTTGCATCCATCCATAACAGGAACGGAAGCACAATTTGCCCAGTTCCCCACCACCACCACCACCGACATCCTGCAAATCTGTTCAGTGTGTTGACTGAGAAACACTAACAGAAAATTCTCAGCACTCTCACCAAACTACAGCTCCCAGGAGGTTCCTTGCGAGAAGCGATGACAGCTAATCCAATATTATGACTGGTTTTTGTTCCGCGTATGGATGGGACCAAAGCTCTCCTAGGAAAGGACGGGGGAACAGGGCTGTCAGCCGATTTAACGGATTTTTAATCATCTGTCTTTGAACTGATCGCTTGATTAATTTGTCCATTAAATTTTAATAAAATGTGCACATTGCCAAATACTGCCTTTTTTGCAGTACTGAATGAGGTGCCAGGCAACATACAATTTAATTAACAAAAGCTACCGCTTGCTGTGAGGAGAAACAGCCACCTTTAATATTTCCCCTCCCTGTCACTGAAAGGCACCAGAATCAAGGCAAACAAACAAGCGAAGCCCTTAACTTGCACAGAAATTTATGGAAGGTTTTCCCCACGCCAGTTATTCAGATGAGGCCTTAACTTAAGGAATCTATCAATTAAAGCTTGCAACCCTTCCTGGGACACCTCGCCTCATCTTAGGTAAAGAATATTCAAGGCCGGCTCTACCATTAGACAGATGCTGGAAGTGGGGAATGTCAGAGAGCCAAGTGTGCCATATGGCTTGCGATGTGAAGATAGTCTGCTGCTCTCAGGTGCGGTGGAGGATACTATCCTGTGGCTGGTGTTCCGAGTAATTTTCAGCTGCCAGTTTGGTCCATTTGTACTTATGGCAGTGCCGGCCCACACGTGAGGCAAGGTGTGGCGACTGCTTTGGGCAGAAGAATCCATGGGAGCAGCAAATCCAGCCTCCCAGGAATGCCTCACCCACTGCTGCAGCAGCAGTGGTAGCGACACTTGCAGTGTGCTCCTTGGAGGCCGGATCTGTCGCCTCCTCAGCAGGCCCCCCCCCCCCGCTGCCTCTACACTAGCCTCTTGGCAAATAGGAGGCTCTGCTGGTCTCTTCCCACCCCGGGAGGAAATGGCGGGGGCTGCCCTCTGGAGTTTCCTGGGCTCTGCACTTGATTCAGAGCAAGTTGCTCCACCCTCCAGTATGATGGCCTTGAATTCCCACTTCAAACAGCAAGTAGGGTTGATCTGATTTTCTCCTTCATTCCTTGTTCCTTCACCCCTTCTTCCCTGGTGAAGGGAGCACAATTTTGCAGTTCGCCTCAGGTGCCAAAACAGGGACGTGGGTGGCACTGTGGGTTAAACCACAGAGCCTAGGGCTTGCCGATCAGAAGGTCGGTGGTTCAAATCCCCGCGACGGGGTGAGCTCCCGTTGCTCGGACCCTGCTCCTGCCAACCTAGCAGTTCAAAAGCACAAAGTGCTAGTAGATAAATAGGTACCGCTCTGGTGGGAAGGTAAATGGCGTTTCCGTGCGCTGCTCTGGTTCGCCAGAAGCAGCTTAGTCATGCTGGCCACATGACCCGGAAGCTGTACGCCGGCTCCCTCGGCCAGTAAAGCGAGATGAGGGCCGCAACCCCAGAGTCGGCCAAGACTGGACCTAACGGTCAGGGGTCCCTTTACCTTTACAGGTGCCAAAATGTCTTGGGTCGGTCCTGACTCATGGAGAGGGGAAGGCAGAGAGCATCTTGTTCTTCCCCATCTGCACTCTGCATTTAAAGAAGTATTATACCGCTTTAAACGGCCATCCCAAAGAATGCTAGGCACTGTCCCTTGTCAAGGGCACTGAGAGTAGTTAGGAGACCCCTGTTCTCCACGCAGAGCCACAGCTCCCACAATGGGGTTTAGCAGTCAACCCCTCGCTGCTGGCATGTATCGGCTATCGATTTAACTTGTGCATGCTGATTACTTTATGAACAGCTTGATCCACAGCTCTCTCTCGAGCTGCGTCAGGGCTTGCATATATAAGCTGTTTTAGTTCCATTGTCCTCAGCTGCACTGATGCTGGCTTAAACCCAAGGATTTCAACCTTATTGAAGGTTGGGCTCCCATATTGGCAATAAGGTTGCTTTTGACGATGTGAGTCTCATACACATTTAATCAATAGACAGTGAACGGGCATCTGCCTCTGGCTGCCTATTTGGGCTAATTCACACAGGTATGTTAAGCCTCTGAGAGATGGAATATCAGCTGGTGATTTGCATGTGTGAATCAACTGCAGCAGGGAGAATTTTCCTTTTGCCAAGAACACTTTCCAGTGGACTCAACTTGCACATTCCGTGGCCCCATCGTCAAGGGATTGTTTGTGAATGCACACTCATCACTTGATGGCTGCAACATCTTATATATAGGTCCAGCCATCAAGTAGACAGCAGTTGAGTTAAGGGGAATCAAATCTTAACTAGGGCAAGTACCTTTGTCCAGCTAAAACTGGCACAAGAGCTATCTCTGTTCCTAATGTGGTCAGCTCTGGCCATGGTAAAATGTGTCCTGGTTACATCAAGGCTAGATTACTACAGTGCTCTCTGCGTGGGGCTGCCTTTGAGAACAGTTCAGAACATACAGCAATTAAGGTCATGGCTGGAGCCAGATTGTATGTATATGTGTCTCTCCCATGAAAGCTGTTATCCTGGCTCCCAGTCCATTTCCAGGCACAATCCTAGGTTATCCTCTGTAAAGTCCCAAATGGTTTGGTTCCAGTATACTAAATCACCATCTCCTCCATTCCACGTTACCCCGCCTGCTTATTAATCAGTGGTTTCATGAGGACTAGTAACCAATCTATGGCTATGACTCTCACCTGTGACAATTACACACTCCCTATCACAACCCCACCAGTGGGGAATAATCAACTGTATTTCCCCCACAGCGGTTGTATATTATACCCCCGAGGAAAAATGATGCCGCAAAACAAGTGCTTCTTTGAGAGAGAAGCCATTATGGGCAATAGCTATGAATTTGATGTGCTATTAACAAATCATCTGGAAAAGTCCAATGAAGGTAGGATGAACAGTGTGGCAGCAGATAACCCTGTGAAGTTATCTTGGGAGAGCGAGAGAGGAGAGGAAGCAAGTGTAGATCTTGAAGCATTTTGACAGCGGTAGCTGTGCTCAGAAGCAACAACTAGGAAGCTGCCTTGTACTGAATCAGAACATTGGTCCATGAAGCTCAGTCTTGTCTGCTCTGGCAGTAGGTCTCCAGGGTTTGAGGCTGGTCTCATCCCTGCCCTACCTGGAGATGCAGGGATTTGAACCCGACACCTGGTGTAGTGGTTAAGAGCGGTAGACTCGTAATCTGGGGAACTGGGTTCGCGTCTCCACTCTTCCACATGCAGCTGCTGGGTGACCTTGGGCCAGTCACACTTCTCTGAAGTCTCTCAGCCCCACTCACCTCACAGAGTGTTTGTTGTGGGGGAGGAAGGGAAAGGAGGATGTTAGCCGCTTTGAGACTCCTTCAGGTAGTGATAAAGCGGGATATCAAATCCAAACTCTTCTTCCAAGCTTGTGGATGCTCTGACACTGACTATGGCCCATACCTGTGTCTATCTAGGTGTTCAGGGAACTACTGATACATGGCTCAGCTTCTTCTTTCCAAGCCAGCCAACCTTCCCCCCCCCTTCCTGCTCTCTTTCTGGTAGGTTATTGCATTCTCCAGCTGCGAGACCCTGGAGAGCTGCTGCCGACCAGAGTAGGCTCTATTGGGCTGCAGGGACAAATAAGTTATTATATAAAATGGCTTCTTCTCTTCTTTTTTAAAAAAGTGTTTTGTCTTCGGTGATAACGTGGGAAAAGTTTGGAAAAGATGCGAGTCCCCAGCCGGCTGGAATGGTACACTTAATGAATCTGAACGGCGAAAAGTGTTTGCTTGCAAATGTAAATATTACTGTGGAGGGAAGTTCATTTACAAGAGAATTGATTAAAGTTTCTGTGTTTACCAGACCAGCTAGCTCAGGCAGGCAAGCTCATTAGATGGAGCGGTGGGGGTCCCACTCCCAGCCCTGCTGGCGGGAGGACAGAATCCCTGACAGTGCAGGAGTGGCTATTAGAAGAAGAAGAAGAGGAGTTTGGATTTGATATCCCGCCTTTCACTCCCTTTAAGGAGTCTCAAAGTGGCTAACATTCTCCTTTCCCTTCCTCCCACACAACAAACACTCTGTGGGGTGAGTGGGGCTGAGAGACTTCAAAGAAGTATGACTGGCCCAAGGTCACCCAGCAGCTGCATGTGGAGGAGTGGAGACTCGAACCCGGTTCCCCAGATTACGAGACTACCGCTCTTAACCACTACACCACACTGGCTCTCTATTAACACTCTTGTGCCAAAAACTGCGTTCCGTTTGGCAGCAACCACTATGCTAGTCTCTGGAGGAGCTGAACTGGGGAAGGACTACCGCTCATCTGGTTGGCATCAAGCCCAGCATGATGTTCTCACTGTGACCAACCAGACACCTTCAGAAAGTCCACCAGGAAATCACCATGTATGAAAATCCACCCAACCCTTGGTCCATAGATTATGTGGCAGAGCATGTATTTTGTACGACCGCAGGCCCGGTCTTCAGTTAAGAAAGGAAGTTACATAGCAGAGCTGGAAAGGACCTCTCCCTGAGGCCCTGCCAATCAGGAGCAGATTGTCCCAGTGGTGCAGAACCTCCTGACAACAGTGTTGTTGCCACATACCTGCGTGAAAGCTCAGTACATAACAGATGCAATGGAGAGTAGTGTCCATGAGGCCTGATGGGGTGGAAGGTAGGGAGGTCAACAGTAGGGGGAGCCAGAGCCAGCCAAACTAAATCCACATTCGCAGCATACATTTAAAGCACTATGGTTCCACTCCAAATAGTCGTGGCTGAGAGTTGTTAGGAGACCCCTATTCCCCTCCCAGAGCAGCAGTTTCCATAGTGGCAATTCCTCTTCACAGGGAACTCTGGAAATTGTAGCTCTGTGAACGGAACAGGGGTCTGCTAGCAATTCTCTTAAAAAAAAAATATTTATACTTTTCAAGTTTATACATTTCATTAATTTTACAATCATTTTAACATTTCAAAGTTTGACGTCCTGCTTTCTGCGGTTCCTTAAATTCATTTTTTAACATCTTCTGCGTATCCAAATTCATTTAATTCACTTGTTTAATTATCTACTTTAAATATATACTCTTGTGAAACTGCAGGTTATTACAATAATCCTGCCAATGCTTTTATCTGTTTGCAATTTATCTGTAAATATTCAATAAACCATTTCCATTCTTTTATAAAAAGTTTGTTATCTTGATTTCTTACTTCTTCCAGTAAGTTTGGCCGTTTCTGCATATTCCATAAGTTTTTGCATCTGTTCTCCCTTTACTGGGACTTCTGCTTCTTTCCATTTTGGGGAGAATAGCATTCTTGCTGCTGTAGTAGCACACATAAATAAATTTCTATACAATTTAGGTAGTTCTGTCCCTATAACTCCCAATTTGAAATTGAAATACTTTATTGTCACTTCTATACACTGAGATTACACAAGCACCCCCCCCCCACTCAGCTCTCTTAGTCTTAATTCCCCTCGTTTACTGACGCACACCCACCAAACCCGAAAGTCGGTTGCCCTGTTGTTATCTTTTCATTCAGCAGCCTAACAGCCCACGGATAGAAGCTGTTCTTTACCCTGTTGGTGTGACTAATCATGCTTCTGTATCTTCTGCCTGAGGGCAGGAGATCAAGAAAGTGCCGGCCAGGGTGTGAATCATCCCTGAGAATTTCCCTCACTCTCCTGAGGCAACGTTCTTCCGCAATGCCATCCAGTGGATTCATGGGACAGGCCATAATATCTTGTGCTGTATTCACCACCCTCTGTAGACCAAAGTCTGCTAATGCCACCTGCTAGAATGGTTGCAAAGACATAGGCAGGTAGGGGCTGGCTGAATGACTTAAAATATGATTTTCAATGCATTCGGGTACCCTTTTGAGCTGAGAGCTGTATCGAAAAATCCGGAGAAGTGCAAAATTTGAAAGGTAATTATGATCCAAATCTGCGTATTAGTCTGGGAGGCGTGAACTAGGTCACTTCAACTTTAAAATATGCGGACTGAGCAAAATTCTCCTCCGTCCCTAGACTAGAGAGTGTTGCGATAGATGGACAAACGGCTTGGTTTTATATATGGCAGCGTCAGGTGTTCATTTGTTACGTGCGATGCATTTCATATTTGGAAGACAGATTTTTTTAAAAAAAAAAAAGCACACACCTTCTCTCAAGGAGAGAATATCTTGTGTAGCAAATCTGGAAGGAAGATTGCCCCGATTTTTAAAAGTGGCATTTTTATATGCAAAATGCATCAGGTTTAGGGAAGGTTTCTGGAATGCTTCCCGCACAGAAGGGTTGCGTCGCCCCTTTTAAGGCTCGCCTCTCTTTCCGCTGGGCTTTTCCATCTCTCCAGAGGCTTTCAGAATTCCCACAAGATATCAGGCAGAGTCCAGCAGCAGGTATTTCAATGCCCTGGCATACAGCTAATTATTCCGAGGCATGAGTCATACCCTCCAAACCATTAATTTGGTTCTGAAGCCATGACATCTGACTGCACAAACACTGCAGACGTTTGATGTTCTCGTTTAATTGCTTTCTGTTTTTGGAGGCGTTTAGGATACACTTTTAGGCACACACTTTCAAGGTTTATCTCCAAAACAAGGGCGGATGGTGATGGAAAGTTGACCATGGACCGAGAGTCTGAAAGAACAGGCAGCACATAAGAATGGCACCTTTCACAGGCAGGAACCAACAAGAAGTAAAACATCTGGACCCCATGTATGGACTTATGGAATAGTGTCAAGAGGTTGGACTGCAGCAGGACTATTGGTTCTACTACTACTACTACTACTACTACTACGCCCATCTGACTTCCCCAGCCACTCTGGGCGGCTTCCAACAAAATATTAAAATGCTGTAATGCATCAAATGTTAAAAGCTTCCCTAAACAGGGCTGCCTTCAGATGTCTTCTAAAAGTCTGGTAGTTGTTTTTCTCTTTGACATCCGATGGGAGGGCGTTCCACAGGGTGGGTGCCACTACCAAGAAGGCGCTCTGCCTAGTTCCATGTAACTTGGCTTCTCGCAATGAAGGAACCGCCAGAAGGCCCTCGGCGCTGGACCTCAGTGTCCGGGCAGAACGATGGGGGTGGAGACGCTCCTTCAGATATACTGGACCGGGGCCGTTTAGGGCTTTAAAGGTCACCACCAACACTTTGAATTGTGCTCGGAAATGTACTGGGAGCCAGTGTAGGTCTTTTAAGATTAATTAATAATCAATATACCACTTGATGCCAAAGCAGGCATCTTATCCTGCACTTCCTACCCCTAACTCCTTGTAAGATGTATTGCAGAACGATCATTGTGTTGTTGGAGAACCCCATGCCCAGGGCCAAATTTAGCTCCACCCCAGGCTGGGCCTGCGTTCCCCCCTCCTTGAGTACTTTTCCTGGGCTGGAATGTGGCCTTGATCTCTGACAATGCCTCTTGGTGGGTTATGAGCATGTGCAGAAAATAGGCTACTGTACAGAGGTGAAATTTGCATGTGTTGCCCCGCCCACTTGTGCCCCTGGCTCCGCCCACCACAGGCATGTGGCCCTCAGAAGACTACCTGGAAGTGAATGCGGCCCTCGTGCTGGAAAAGGTTTGCCGCTCGATTTACTTTATGAGAATTGTTTTAAAAATAATAAAACTGAGATGTTATGGTGGAGCAAATGTTTTGAATAATCCTTTTTATCTGACAGAGAATCGGAAGGCCTTTTTCTTTTCTTTATTTCTTTTCTTCCTCATCCATGCTCACCTCTCTCTCTTTTTTGCTTTTGTTTTCATATAAGATTAGGGTTTGTATATATATATTGTGCAATAAAAAAGCTTTAATTAAAAAATTATGCAAAAATAAAACAAAACTAATTAAAAAAGGAGGGCAGAAATCTGCTATATTCCAATGATTATACTTCCTAGGTTTCAAACCTTCCTAACTCCTCAATACCTATTTCTAAGACTGCGACCTTCTACGTACTTTATATAGGAAGAAACTCCATTGAATTAAGTGGGAGTTGCTTTTTGGAGAACCATGCATAGGATCCGGCTGAAAACACACGCCTGCCAACCGTAATGCCATAGCTGTCAACTTTTCCCTTTTCTTGCGAGGGATCCTATTCAGAATAAGGGAATTTCCCTTAAAAAAAGGGAAACATTGACAGCTATGCGTAATGCAAACCTCCACATTTCTAACGGCAACTTAAATGATTCTACCAAGACACTGTTACCATTTCAAAATTATTGCGCTTGCTCTTCTAAAGATAAGCCACTAATCTGCAGAGGAAATATCATGAGAAAAAGAGAAGAGAAAGATATAGTCCTGCGTGATCTTTTGGTTCACCCACTCTTTCATTTCATTTTATTTTTATTTTTGAGATTTAGTCTCTCATAATCCAAGCCGATAGCCTGAATGTGAGAACAGGGAGCATTTGCTCAAGCCCAGACCTGTGGCTAGAAGATAAACCAAGTTTAGGAATCCCTGCTGACTTCAATTAGCAAAGATAAGATAACCTACTTCTTTAGAGGGGCTTGCCCAGCTTCCTGTATCTCCAACGCCTTTCGAATTTGGAGGTTCAGACAAAATTAAGACTATAATTTATTGGTTCATTCACTTAGAGACAAGACGAGGGAACATCAGCCAGAGCATGTAAGGGGAATGGAAATCCCTATGGTGAGAGCATTTGTTGGCTGATGTCGCCAGATTTGTGTTGCAAGCATATGGAAACAAAAAACAGTTGTTGGTTTAATGGTTTTGATTTACATGGATGTACTCATTGGGCAGGATGCAAAGGTCTAGTTTTGACCCATTAAGCCCTATGCGGCCTAGGACCCATGTACCTACGGGACCGCCTCTTCTGGTATGCTCTGCGGAGGACCTTAAGGTCCACAAATAACAACACTTTGGTGGTCCCGAGCCTCAAGGAGGTTAGCTTGGTTTCAACTAGGGCCAGGGCCTTTTCAGCACTGGCCCCGACGTGGTGGAACGCTCTGCGGGACTTGACATCTTTCCGCAGGGCCTGCGAAACAGAGCTGTTCCGCCTGGCCTTTGGTTTGGACTCACTCTGACCCTTATGTTTCCCTCCCCTTACGGTCTTGATTTATCAGCTATTTTAAAATTGCATTTTAACCTGTATTTTAAGTTGGTTTTTTCCCCCTCCCTCTCTTTTCCCCCTATTATGTTTTTACTGTGATTTTATTTTATTGGGGTTAGCCGCCCTGAGCCCGGCTCTGGCCGGGGAGGGCAGGGTATAAATATTATTATTATTATTATTATTATTATTAAACAGCTATGGTCAGTGTTGGGGAAACTGTGGCCCTTTAGATGTTGATGGATTCTAACTCCCATCATCTCCAGCCATTAGATGTGTTGGGCTTGGACTGATGGGAGCTGAAGTTCAACGTAAGTCCAACGTAAGCAGAGTCCGCTGGCTCTGGCTAATGACCCATCTAGTCCAACACCCTGTTGTCACAATGGCCAATCAGATGCTTACTTGTGAGTAAACCCCTTGGAACTTGATCAGCATTGCTTCACAAGTAAACATGTACAGCATCTGGCTGCAAGCCACAGAACTGGAAGATGGATGAAAAATAATAAATTAAACTTGAAATATAATCAAAAGGTGCATAGATATATTTTTTTTAAGAAGAAAAAACCCAAACCCTGAACACTCCCACAGCTGAAAAAAATAGAAAGAACCGCCTCTTTCGTTCTGTCTTTTTTCATTCTCACGAGATCAGCCATATCCACAGCTGTCTCTATCAAGTTACAAGAACACTGTCAGGCTTAGAATATTGTTTGAAAAGAAAAGCCTGCACCTGCTCCTTGATTCAATAAGAATAAATTTTCTGCACCAGTCCCTGGATGGATGAACATAGAATTTTCAAACAATAATTTCAAACCACGCATTAGGTGAGGGTTTTGTTTAGTTTCGTTTTAAAAGGATTCAGAACAGAGCAGTAACACAATCCCTGGGGTGACAAATTTGGAAGCTATTGCGTGCCCCTTAGTCCTTAGTTTGATTCCTGCAGTCAAAACTTGTTTTTGCCTTTCTCGCCCTCCTGGAGAACACCAGACCCAAATATTTTCCAAATTGCTGGGGGGAAAAGAAGGCTGGCAAGCCATCTGCAGAGACAGAGAGAGAGAGAGAGAGAGACAGACAGAATAGAAAACCTCAGGGCTTGGCCTTTTGTTTTATTGGAAACATTTTCATGGGGGGAAAGAAAGAAAATAAATGGCCATGATCCAGCATGTTTCCACTGGGGGAGGACAACTGTAGATGGAAACCCTATGCTAGACTTCCTCAACCTGTCGCCTCTCCAGATGTTTTGGACTACAATTCCCATGAGCTGCGGTGACTGAGGCTGACGGGAGTCGTGGCCCAAAACATCTGGAAGGATTCAGTTGGGGAAAGGCTGCCCAAAAATGTCCTCCCTGCCCCAGGCACTCCCAAGGAATGTGAGCAGGCAGGTAGTAGACCAAGTGCCTTTTGCCCATACCAGAAAGGAAGGTCACCAGCATTGTATATGTCAAACAGATGCGGAAAAGGCATTTTACCAGTTTTCTCAAGGCCTGCCCCCAGGCAATTCAACTGGCTACGTTCCAAAGCAACTTGGGTGACAGATATGGATGAGTACACGAAAGGCAAAGGAGGGAGTCGAATTGCTTGCTGCTGCCTGCTATCCATTGAGCAGATCTTATCATCCCCAAGGCTGCCGCTCTCCAGTCTCTGCGGCCTGCTAGCTTGCACTTTGGCATCAGGGTTGGGATCCGTTCTGCGCCACTCTAGAAGTGACCCCACCTCAGCCCAGGGCAATTCCAGGACACGGCCTGTGCAAGGAAGGTCTCTTGCAGACTTTCTGGAGGGACCAGCACTGGCTATGCAGGGCCCAGCCGGCGTTGTTCATCTTTGCAGTTGACCCTAGTGACCACAGACAGGTGTTCCTTGCCGCCTGGTGTGGGGAGACGCCCGCCGTGTCATGTGTTCTCCTGGGCCAGCCCTTCGGGACAGGGAGTCTGGTTTTGGGGTTTCAGCAGGTGTATGGCAGGCTGCGTCTGGGCCATGGTGTTGTGCTGGGGGTCCGCCGCGGCGGCGCCAGATCCTGCCGGCGCGTGGCGCAGGTGCTTCCTGTACTGCGCGAACATGCAGACCTTGAGGGCGATGGCCAGCACATTCTTGCCCATGAAGATGCCGGAGACCCGGATGTCCCTGAAAAACACCATGTTGCTCCCCCTGATGAAGATGGTGGCGATGTTGATGGTGAGCATGCTCAGCATCGGGTAGAGCATCATGCGGTGAGGCACGATGCTGATCCCTTGCATGCTGATTTCGCACAGCGAGACACAAGGCAGGACCAGCAGGAGGATGTAGCAGTAGAAGAACATCAGGCCTTCAGCCCAGATGGGAAGCCCTTTCTTCTGGGGCTCCCAAAGGTTGGCCTGGATGTCTAGCACGTCCAACATGTCCACAATGACCCAGAAGAGCCGGTTGCGGAGGTCCTCCTTCTTCTTGAACGTCCTGACGTATTCCATGTGCTCTGTGGCCACCAGTAGAATGTACAGGGCCGGGATGCAGATGGAGAGCAGGAGGGTCAGAGCTTTGCGCGCCATGAGGTCCAGGCTTTTGCGGTCCGCTTTGTAGTTCTGGTAGATGAAGTAGACCTTGATCTCCAGCACAAAGACATACAGGAACCAGAGGATCATGGCGTAGCCTCGCTTGGCGGTCCTCACCTCGGCCCCGACCCAGACGGCCACATATCTGAGCACAACCAGGAAGCAGATGTCCCCGACGGAGACCATGATGCAAATGCCCAGTTTCCGGGAGCCCTGGTTCTGCTCTACCAGGTAGGCGTCCATCAGGACCATGCTGCTCATTATGAGGGTGGTAGAGAGGCAGACGTGGGGCTTGTTAATGGGTGGGGGAGGCACCATCCTGCAAAGAAGATGCACACGTTAGTCAAAACATTTTAAGGGCTCCTGAGTCATCACGGCCATGCACTCTGCCCATCCCTGACATACTGTGCATTATGCAGCTTTCAATAAGGTTGTCAAGCCTTCTGTATCTCTGCACCAAAGAGCCCCTCAGTTGCACAAAGCAAATCAATCTCCTCTTAGTTCCCATGGGGATCGTATGGCTATCGTACTCTAGCCCTGGAAACTGAACAGGGGTGTTTCATTCAAGCTGTCCTGAATGTACCTGAATGAAAGTGCTTTCCAAGCCAGAATCTATAACATTTTGGATAATGGTACTGTACTTTGAGCACTTCGGGGAAAAGGTTACATAAGTACTAAGCTTCTCTCTACTTATTAAAAAAAGAAGAAAATGTGCCAAAAATATATATCAATTTGCTAGGAGCTGACGGTCCCAACAGGGCAAAGAAAATATTTTGGATTACAAGCAACTTACGTTCCAGGCCCCCGTGCGCATAAGCAAAATGAACTTAAGTGGGGGACACCCTCTAAACACTTCTTTTTCTTTTCTTATATACAGTACCTTTGCCTCCAGATCACCAGAAAGGGCAGGGAACAGTGCGCCTGAGCCTTCTACAAGGCAGCTTCCTGCCAAACAGCTGTCAAGTGGAGCGGCGCAGCAACAGCGAGAGATCCCACATGCCGTTTTAGAGTCCATAAGTTGTTGGGTTTTTGAAGCTTTTTAAATTTTTGGAATTTTGGCTCACTGACGTCCTCTGGGAGGGTCTCCTCGTGAGCCATGCGGACTTTCCAGCTCTCTCCCGCCATTCCCAGGTCTGAATTATTTACCTCCCATTGCTGTGCATGTGTGCAGTCACACACGAGGGAGGAGTTGCCTGCACTAAGTACTATTGGGAAATTTCAATAGTAAGGAACTTTTTTCCAACCCAAGGGCCATATAAGCTTCTGGGCAATGTTCTGAGGGCCACAGGCCAGTGGCAGATGAAAGAATGAATGTGAATTTTTCCTTTGTGCTGCGGACAGGAAAGTTTCTGTAGCTCCTTCCTTATCCTCCATCTAGACAAGCAGGAGGCATTATGGGAGTTTGAGGCCACATTCCAGCCAAGGAAAATACACTTGGGGTGCCCAGGAGGGGTGTGGCCTGCAGAGAGTTCCGAGGGCCAGTTAAAAGGTCCTAGAGGGCCGCACTTGGCTCCTGCGCCTGAGGTTCCCCACCCGCAGAAGGAAATGCAGCCCTCAGGATGCAAGGCCCTGCTCTAGATTCTAGATCCCAGAATCCTTTGCAACGCACTGGTATTCTACAGGGGTTGCTTAGCAGACATCTAGATGAGAAACGGCTCCAGGAAAGTAAAGTCTGAAAAACGCTCCTGCAAACCAAAGCTGGTTAGCATTTGGGAGGAGAGAAAACAACATAATGGCTTGCTCTGCGCATGAAATCATTCCAGTTGTGCGCCGCCGAAATGTGGGGCCTGCCTCCTTATTGAGCGGAATGGCTTTTGAAATGCAGATGCACTGGAGGCGATCAAGTTAAGCCCGCGTTCCCACAACCACCACAGGCATTATGTTTTCATTATATTTTCTGTGCCTCAGCCTCTTGCACGCACGGTGTGGGCAGGGCTTGGAATAGCAAAGCTTATTAAGCCGGCTGCTAAGGTTGCCTTTAAAATTCCAAGGCTTGCAGTGCTCCCGCTGAGCCAAGAGACCCCCTGGGCCAGAGAGGCATCTGCAGGAGGAGGTGAAAGCTAAGAAGGCTTCCTGGCGCTGGGGAGCATCTGAGAAGGGAGGGAAGGAGATGCAAAGTGGGAGAACAAGCTGGGATAGAAGGAGAGTCTATCGCTTAAAACAATATATATATATATATATATCAACTTTAGTTGAAGGGTGGTAGCTCAGTGGCAGAACAACTGCCTTGCCTGCAGAAGGCCCCAGATTCGATTCCAGGTGCTGCCTCCAGGCAGGGCTGGGAAAAGCTCCTCTCTGAATACCCTGAGAGCAGCTGCCAGTCAGAGTAGACCATACTGGGTCTTCCATAGGAACACAGGCAGTGTCAGTAAGGGGTGTGGTCCATGGAGAGGAGGTGTGATTGAGGAGGGTTCGTATGCATTGTAGGGGGTTGCACTAGACAATACCTGGGGTGCCTTCCAACTCATAATTTATTTATTTAGAAAATTTCCAGGCCCCTTGGTTTTTTTAAAGAAAAATCTGACTTTGTATACAGCAAACCTCCTTTCCTATGTTCCTATGAACTGACCCCAGCCTCTGGGTTCTGGGATGCAGCCACACCACCAACAATCTGGTCGAAAACTGACCATCTCTATTCCAGCAGTTCTGGGAGGCTCACTATAGCACAGAATCGGGTTTGTCCAACCTAAAGTAAGGGTCACTGTGATTAAGGAAACCTCATGAAGGCTTAAATGCCCCATGTATCTAAAAGGTTAAGGTAAGGTAAAGGACCCCTGGACGGTTAAGTCCAGTCAAAAGTGACTACAGTGGTACCTCGGGTTACAGACGCTTCAGGTTACAGATTCCGCTAACCTAGAAATAGTACCTCGGGTTAAGAACTTTGCTTCAGGATGAGAACAGAAATCCTGCTCCGGCGGCGTGGCAGCAGTGGGAGGCCCCATTAGCTAAAGTGGTACCTCAGGTTAAGAACAGTTTCAGATTAAGAATGGACCTCCGGAACGAATTAAGTTCTTAACCCGAGGTACCACTTTATGGGGTTGTGGCGCTCATCTCACTTTTAGGCCGAGGGAGCCGGCGTTTGTCCGCAGACAGCTTTCCGGGTCATGTGGCCAGCAGGACTAAACCACTTTTGGCACAACAGAACACTGTGACAGAAACTAGAGCACACGATAATGCTGTTTACCTTCCCACCACAATGGTACCTATTTATCTATTTGCACTGGTGTGCTGTTGAACTGCTAGCTTGGTAGGAGCTGGGACCGAGCAATGGGAGCTCCCCCCGTTGTGGAGATTCGAACCGCCGACCTTCTGATTGGCAAGCCCAAGAGGCTCAGTGGTTTAGACCACAGCGCCACCCGCGTCCAGGGATCTAATGCTAGACTTCCCGAGGGTAGTAAAGTTTGGAGGGACCTCCAAGGGTCATCTAGTGCAACCCCCTCTAATGCAGGAACCCCAACTAAAGCATCCGTGACAGATGGCCATCCAAGCTCTGCTTAAAAACCTCAAGGAAGGAGCGTCGACAACCACCCCAAGGGAGTCCGTTGCACTGCCAAACAGCTCTTACTGTCAGAAAGTTCTTCCTGATGGTTAGTCGGAATCTCCTTTCTTGTAAGTTGAAGCCGTTGGTTCGAGTCCTACCCTCCAGAGCAGGAAAAAGCAGGCTTGCTCCATCTTCCATGTGACAGCTCTTCTAATATTTGAAGATGGCTATCATATCTCCTCTCAGCTAAATATACCCAGCTCCTTCAACCATTTCTCATAAGGCATGGTTTCCAGACCTCTGATCATCTTGGTCGCCTTCCTCTGCACATGTTCCTGCTTGTCAATATTGTTCTGAATCTGTGGCACCTGGAACTGGACACAACACTCCAGGTGTGGTCTGACCAAGGATGAATAAAGGTAAAGGGACCCCTGACCATTAGGTCCAGTCGTGGCCAACTCTGGGGTTGCGGCACTCATCTCACTTTATTGGCAGAGGGAGCCGGCGTACAGCTTCCGGGTCATGTGGCCAGCATGACTAAGCCGCTTCTGGAGAACCAGAGAAGCGCACGGAAAAGCCGTTTACCTTACCGCCGGAGGGGTACCTATTTATCTACTTGCACTTTGACGTGCTTTCGAACTGCTAGGTTGGCAGGAGCAGGGACCGAGCAACGGGAGCTCACCCCATCACGGGGATTCAAACCGCCGACCTTCTGACCAGCAAGTCCTAGGCTCTGTGGTTTAACCCACAGTGCCACCCACGTCCCTTAAGGATGAATAGAGTGGTACTATTACTTCTCTTGATTAGAACACTGGGCATGACTGACTTGGCTTTGTTAATTGCAGCGGGTGTACTCTGATACCTCACCAGTGTAAGAAGATTAATCAGTGAAAGATTTTATCTACCCAAGCCTCTGGATCTAGGTACAAATTAGGAATGTGATACAGATAAATTGAAATATTTTTAACAAGTCCCATTTATTTTAGAGGGAGAGGTTTAAAAGTGATTAACTTTGTCTTCTGTCCCTGTTTAGGCCTATAGTTATAGAAGTGGATAGCGACATTCCTTTCTGGTTACCAGGGTATAAACTGTATTTATAAGATTATTTTGATGTGGTTTTCACTGTCAATTTCTTAGCACTGCATTTGAGCAACACGGGGGAAACAGTTTTGAGACATTATAAACAAACACTTCAACGGAGAGGTGGATTTTAGTATTCTTGTACATGCAATGTGTTTCTAATTGTTTTTAATTCTGAATTTTCAATTGTTGTAACCCGCTCTGGGTCCTGCTGGTGAAGGGGAGGCAATAAATTTAATAAACAACAATAATAGCAGCTTTCAAAAAGATACATAGGTATTGGACTTACCATTTGAACAGCAATCAAAACACTTTGCATCTCATTAATCCATACTGCAATTCAGGTGAATATTATTATCCTCATTTTAAAGGTGTGGGGGGAGTAACGTTGTGGCCCAGAGATAATGGGTAGCTTAAGACCACCTTCTGAGCTCACGGCAGAGGTGAGATTTGAACAGTCTTCTGCAGTACGAATCCATGCTCAGTTATTTGGGAGTAAGCTCTATGAAAGAGGGTGAGATTCAATCCTGAGCAAATAATAGGATCAGGTTGTTAGTTGCTGCACTGTGCAAGCTCTGAAGACTCTTAAGTTACAAAGGGCAGCAACTGCGAGGATGGCTTTGAGAGGGGAATCAGGGATTTGTTCAGTGATGTACTTGAGAAGACAGCTAATGGCATTCACGACTGCAGATGTGGAGAGATGCAAGTTCCAGCGAAGACAAGCAAAACGCAACAAAAGAAACTACGAAGATTAGAGACAAGAGCAGAAAATAACACGGCAAACAATCAGGAGTCGGAATCAATGCAGATAACAGATCTGCGGAGAAAAAAATCCCAAATGAGGCATGGAAGGCAGAGACCAGAACACTTTCAGGCTGCTTGAAATGAGATATTTTTCCACCACACGCAGCACTTTTGTGCAGGTGTGTGTGTGTGTGTGTGCAGAAACGTGCAAGCTTGTGTGCATGTTCCCTTCGCTTGGTCTCCCCTCTTTGCTGTGTTTGATTCTCCCTGCCGCTTGTATATATATATATATATCCATTGATAAAGTTGCCAGGAGCCCTAGCAAAGAGCAATATTAGTATAGATCGCTCTGTGCAGAATTTATGCCTCTTCCAGGTTTAACTGGTTTTTAAGAGCAACGTATTAAGTAGTGCCACAACATTAAGTAGCAAGCAATAAAATAGCTGTCACAGGCTCTAGGCTCTCATCTAGTTGAGCCAATATGCTTCTCGTGCCCAGACCTAGCCCTAGTTGGACCGCAACACAGGAGGACAGGTATAGACTAATCAATACTGGGCTAATGGTAGCTGCCTTCACATGCTGCAGGCAGGTAAAGACAGATGATCGACACAAACAGGAGTGAAACAGAGGCGACACCGATGCACCACCTACTTATTTAATCCAGTTTCCAACCTCTCCTCTCCTAAAGAATATCCTAAGAAGACAGTGCACAATCAAGCATGAATTTATGAATTCCCAAACAAAAAACCCAGGAATGTTCCTAAAAGAAGGAAAAAATATTCAAGGCGTGTAAGAAAACATCAGGAATGGGGCTGGTCGAGTGATAACCAAGGCTATCCTATTCGGAGCAGACCCATTGAAATAAATGGAGTTATGGTCACTGATGCCAATGTGTCTACTCTACATTGGGTATCATTCACTGTTTTTAATTTTTTAATATTTTAACCATGGCAACAACAACAAACGATTCCTTTCCCCACATCCTAGTTATATTGCTGAGATGAAGAGACCTTGGAGTAAGCAACAGTGTAGGGAAGACAGTAAGCTCCATTCAGTTCTGCAACTCGGACCAAAATACCCCAAATCCAAATTCTTTAATTGTGTGCTTTGGATTTTGGGGGTCTAGTAAACAAAGTAGACCCTGCGAGCATGAAGTCTGCCCACCGCTGACCCAACGCACGTGGTGCCTAAAGAGCGAAGTGTGTCATAAGGAAAGGGTCTTTGGCAAGGAGGAAAAAGTTACAGCTAGCAAGAATTAGGCTGCATTACAGAGAGAAAGAAACAGCCTCTGCTGATAGAGATGGAAACAGCGTCACGAAATCATGTGATTTAGAAATTCAAGAAGCCTTTGGGTTAACCTTTACAATTTTGCAAAAAGTGTTTTCTGCCAGGGGTGAGGAATCTTAAGCCTGGGAGTCAAATGTGGTGCTGCAAGCCTCTTTATTAGGCCCTTGAGACTTTAACTAGGTCACACAACCTCCCTGGTCTTTGCTCAGTGCCCTCCTCGCGTGCTTCTGCCTGACTGGAATATGTGATAATCCCTCTCGCCTGCCTGTATGTTTGATGGAAAGATTAGAGTAGGTGTGGGAAAGTCTGAATTTTTACACGGATGGAATGTTGCCTACTGTATGAGAGGTGAGAGTCACAACTATTTGCACACCTGCTTTTAGCTCTGTCCCACCCTGCCAACTGCTGGCATGCAACGTTGACCACTAGGGAATGCGTCCCTCCAGATAGGGAATGCGTCCCTCCAGATAAAAAAAAAAGGTTCCTCACTCCTGGCTTCTGAGATAAACAAATCTGATTGGAGCCATCAGTCTTCAGACTCCAGGAACTTATCTGGGCGGCTGTCAGGCAGGACGGAGCAGCTTGATCTAAGATACAGAGCATCATGTATTTTAAGTGCTTTGAATCCAATATCGGATTGTCTGCATTGCTCAACCTAAGGCAGGTGTGATGAACCTCCCCAACCATGTTGCTGAACCACAACTCCCATCATCCCTGCCCACTGGCTACACTTGCTAAGGCTGATGGGAGCTGTAGCTCAGAAACACTGGAAGGGGCACAAAGGTTCCCCAGTCCCAGGGGTGCCAAAATATTGTGGGGTCCCAGGTAAGCCCTGCCCCACATAATCGAACACATGATGCGGTGCACACACGCCATTTGAATGCCCGTCAACTTTGTGGGAGCCCAGCCCCCTCAAATATTTTATTGTGGGGGCTGAAGCCCCCACAGTCCCTAAGAGTTGGCTCCTATGCCCAGCCCTAAGGAAAGATTGTTGTTGTTTAGTCGTGTCTGACTCTTCGTGACCCCATGGACCAGAGCACACCAGGCACTCCTGTCTTCCACTGCCTCCCGCAGTTTGGTCAAACTCATGCTGGTAGCTTCGAGAACACTGTTCAACCACCTCGTCCTCTGCCGTCCCCTTCTCCTTGTGCCCTCCATCTTTCCCAACATCAGGGTCTTTTCCAGAGAGTCTTCTCATGAGATGGCCAAAGTATTGGAGCCTCAGTTTCAAGATCTGTCCTTCCAGTGAGCACTCAGGGCTGATTTCCTTCAGAATGGATAGGTTTGATCTTCTTGCAGTCCATGGGACTCTCAAGAGTCTCCTCCAGCACCATAATTCAAAAGTATCAATTCTTCAGCGATCAGCCTTCTTTATGGTCCAGCTCTCACTTCCATACATCACTACTGGGAAAACCATAGCTTTAACTATATGGACCTTTGTTGGCAAGGTGATGTCTCTGCTTTTTAAGATGCTGTCTAGGTTAAGGAAAGATAAGCAAGTAAATTGAGAAGTTGTGCCCAAAATGGCCGTCATTTGGCTAACGCAATGCACACCACACACTTTTTTATATGTCCTTTTTCTATCTCTGTGTTGTATGTTGCAGGTATATTTTTCATACTTGTTAGGTTAAGAATGTGTGGGACACCACTGCATCCCAAGATGGACTGCTTCTCACGGGCTGGAAATGCGGGGGGGGGGGGGGAATATCCCACCCCATTCCAGACACACACCCATCACATATTGCTTGTCACTGATGAATCTGAGTTGCTGCCACTCACTTCATGCCTTCATATCGCCATATGACAGCGCATCAAGTAGCCTGTCCTAATTTATTAAAGAGGCATCACTCACACTTAATGAACGGGGGTGAGAAGTGAGTGGAAGATTTTATTACGGGCAACGAACAGGGAGGGAAACTCAATTGATACTTTTAACGTGACTTCTATTTTGGGGTCTATTTTCATATTTGAAACCACAGCCCGACCTTTAGAGTTGATCCCTATTAATGTGCGGTTTGCTCAGGGCAAGTTAGAATCAACCACTTTTATTGGCAAAGTTATTTGGGTTAACGTGCACATCTGCAGATCAGGTTGAGACTTTTAGAAAGCAATTCAAGAGTACATCTACCACGGGTTAAGTATTCTGGAGGCAAATTTCCAATCCTTCCTGGGCAGCAGGGATGGGGAACCTATGCCCCCCCCAATGTTATTGGACCCCAACACCCATCAGCCACGGCCAATGGTCAGTAACGGTGGGAAATGCAATCCAACAACATATTGTTGTGTGTATCCAAGTCTCTAAATGGCGAGAGACTCTGAGGATGCCCACGCTGACCCAGGGTTCAGCTTGCTTGGACTGAAGGTCAGTGGAAACTGTGGTGTCTTTAGGATATATGCTTTTACAGTGGTGCCTCGCAAGACGAAATTAATCCGTTCCGCGAGTCTCTTCGTCTTACGGTTTTTTTGTCTTGCGAAGCACGGCTATTAGCGGCTTAGCGGCTATTAACGGCTTAGCGGCTTTAAGAAAAAGGAAACAAACTTGCAAGAACTCGCAGGACGTTTCGTCTTGCGAAGCAAGCCCATAGGGAAATTCGTCTTGCGGAACGACTCAAAAAACGGAAAACTCTTTCATCTAGCGAGTTTTTCGTCTTGCGAGGCATTCGTCTTGCGGGGCACCACTGTATTTACCCGTACAGTGGTACTTTGGTCCTCGAACTCAATCCGTTCTGGAAGTCCGTTCAACTTCCAAAACATTCACAAACCAAGGCACAGGTTCTGATTGGCCCCGGAAACAATGCCAACGGCCAAAACAGATGTTTGGCTTCCGAAAAACGTTCGCAAACCGGAACACTTACTTCCAGGTTTGCGGCGTTCGGGAGCCCATTGTTCGTCAACTAAATTGTTCATGAACCAAGGTACCACTGTATATAGAACCTGAGCAGAGAATGGAGGGGTGCAAAGCATTCGCACCCAAACAGATCCGGCTCCCCCATTAGGTTTTCAAAGAAGCCTGAAGTCACAGCTTTTGGTCTACCCCAGAGCAGACATGCCTGTGTCTCTCCAGCTTCCAGCACCAGCCAAACTCAGTGCACAACATTCTGGCTATTGTTCTTCTACCTTAGGAGGTGATGTCCCTTCCAACCAGGTGAGGAGGGTTACCCCCATTTGTCTCTATGGCAACAGGGCAGCCTCTCTGTAATGTAAATGGCAGGACTTAACTGGCCGGCTAGCAAAAGGAACTGGTCTAGCTGGTTTCCTCTTATAGATCCAATTCTCATACACACAGGATCACAGGTTTGGAAGGGACCAGTGTTCGAAATTTGCAAGGCGCATTTTGCATGTGGGGATCGGCCACCTGTGACCAGGTGAAGATTCCCCAGGCGCCAGGATGGTGCCCGACATCTCCACCATCTGGAGGCGCATGCCTGGGGATCCGTGGATCTTGCCTGTTTTCACACACTAACAACACATACTGTAGAATTTATCTGTGATATTTTACAGTGGTATCTCGGGTTACATACGCTTCAGGTTACATACGCTTCAGGTTACAGACTCTAACCCAGAAATATTACCTTGGGTTAAGAACTTTGCCTCAGGATAAGAACAGAAATTGTGCAGCGGCGACGCAGCGGCAGCAAGAGGCCCCATTAGCTAAAGTGGTGCTTCAGGTTAAGAACAGTTTCAGGTTAAGAACAGACCTCCAGAACGAATTAAGTTCTTAACCTGAGGTACCACTGTATCTGAACCGTCAGAATGGATTCAGGAACCAAAAAGCTGTATTGAAAAATATGACTTTTGAGCCGCCTGGCCCTGAAATGGCAACAAGACATTCCATTTTGGCGACTGTAGCCCTAGTTCAAGGAGCCATTTGGCTCCCAGCTTATATATCTGAGTTTCTAACACTGGACAGGGACCCATGGATATCACCTAGTCTGACGTGCCCCCAGACAGTGTAAGAGCGACTGTTTCTCCATCCCTACAGGGATGGCCAAATGGGTTTCCTTCAACAGATGCTGCTCAGAGGAGTATTTGAATTGCAATTCCCCACTCCTGATAACCTTGTTCTTACCTGGCAGGTGCCTCTCCATGTGGGAAACGAGAGACACTGACTATGTTGGCTCCGACTCACGCAACCAACTCCATCACAAATTGAGCTTCCTACCTTCCTAGCAGCAACCTTGCCATTCCATCAGACGGTCTCAGCAGGAGAGATAGGAAATAGGGCTCATTCCATCAAGACCAGCTTCATTCGTCACCTCCTACCCCTGAACTCTACCAGAAGGCCATTATAAGATCTGTTTTTAAGGACTGGCAATTTCCCCCAACTTCCTTCCCCTTCCCTTTCCCCTTATGAGTCATGTTTTCTTTTTAAGATTGCAAGCCCTCAGGGCAAGGGACTCTCGTGTTTTAATTTATTGTATGTAAGCCACCCCAGGAGCCCTTTTTCGGCTGAGGAGTGGGGTATGAACGCTACAAATTAATTAATTAATTAATTAACCACCGCTTGATCAGCGATGGCCCTAACTGCAAGATGAATCCCACTTGGCAACACACCCGATTGGGTAGAGGAAACTCACCCTTGGGTAGTTGATTCCCACGGCAAATAGAAGGCTCTAGGCTAGGGCAACTCTTGGGAAATCAGAGGCTCACCATTAAGGCACTGCTACACCTGTCCTTCAGACACACCTCCTGCTAACCCCCCACCTGAAATTGGCCTATTTGGAGACACTGTAGCTTCTCCTCTCCTTCCCTTAGGATAGGTCAGCGGTCAGCAAACTTTTTCAGCAGGGGGCCGGTCCACTGTCCCTCAGACCTTGTGGGAAGCCGGACTATATTTTGAAAAAAATAAAATGAAATCACCGAATTCCAATGCTCCACAAATAACCCAGAGATGCATTTTAAATAAGAGCACACATTCTACTAATGTAAAAACACCAGGCAGGCCCCACAAATAACCCAGAGATGCGTTTTAAATAAAAGGACACATTCTACTCATGTAAAAACATGCTGATTCCTGGACCGTCCATGGGCCGGATTTAGAAGGCGATTGGACCAGATCCGGCCCCAAGGCCTTAGTTTGCCTACCCATGGGATAGGATAGGTGTTCTCCCTTAGGGAGGTGCTCAGAAAATTATGGGCTGGGTCCCCACTTAGCAGCTTATCGTGCAGCCCTGGAAGAGACACCTCTCCGTTCCTCAGAGTGATATGTGTCTGTCCAGTGTCAAGAAACACAACCCCAATAACTGAGCGAGTTCGACACAAGACACACCTGTTTGGAAAGAGCTTTTCACAATTGCAAGCAGGGTCATGGATGGTGAAGCTTTAGCAATTTCAAGGAGATGGCCCCTGAGAAGGAAGGTTTCAACACAGCAGCAATGTCTCAAGCCAAACATACTACATTTCTCTCTGTCTGTATCTAAGAGCCCCTTCCCCAATTCTCGTGCGTTCACACACCTCTGGTCTTCCTGCCTTGTACGTTGGCCTGGTTAAAGGGCTTCTTCCTCCATGCCAGAGGTATCTGATCTAACTTGGGGCAAATGGCAAAGTTCAAAAGTCATCTAATGGAGACAAAGCAGCTACATCCTAAAAGCCAGAAAGGAGATTCTGCACCCTTCCATTCACTGAACAACAACCGCTTTCAAAAGCTGGAAGTATCCGTCTGTCCATCCATTCCTCTCTCGCTGGAATGCTTTCACTCCATTCTTTGCACCCTTTGTCCCTTGCTGAACGTGGGACTTTGATCACAATTGCAGGGGTTTGAGCAGCTGTGAAGGAAGCGTGGAAAGGGAGATCAGCCCAGCACATGGCATTGAAACGGTCACCTGTCCAGTTTGACGAGGAGGAAGTCATAACGTAGACGGAGAACCCTGCTGGCCAGAAGCTCAAGCGGTCATGTGAATCAGAGGCAAGGCAACTTTGACTTCTCAATTCCTCCATAAGCAGCCAAAAACCACTCGGCAGCAGTTTGAGGAGCACCGTAAGGAGGCTCAGTGGTACAGCATCTGCTTTGCATGCAGAGGGTTTCGGGTTTAATCCACAACATTTCCAGGGGAAAGACCTAGGTCTGAAATCCTAGACTGCTGCTGCCAGTCAGTGTATACAATACTGAGCTCAAAAGGCCAATGGTCTTGCTCTGTACATGGCGGTTTGTTTCCTACATTCCGACACAGCCTACCCTTCCCTGCACAGCTTATCAAACACATGTGTTTGAGTGAGAGAAACAGACGAAGAGAAAAAAAGGGAGCTGCCTGCCTAGATAGTAATATTAGGGTCAAACTGTGTGTGAATTCGGTGCACCGGAACTCCTGGGTCTTTATGTTTTGAAAAGCCAACATAGGGTGGGAGAACCAATCTTGCTCTGGTCAACAGACAGAATGGGGGCTCTAAGCCCTTTTAGTTGTAGAGCAGGGGCAATCCACACTAGCTACCCACCCATCCTCAGTATGCTTCTTCAAAAAAAAAGTTAAACCACAGAATTCCCAAGTCACATATCGTTTGATTCCAAATAGCAGATTTAATATTCAAAATCTGGTGGCTATGAACAATCCTAATTTAATTTTGTGAAAGGGGGAGGACATACGCACAGAGTTCCTCCCCCTTTCACAGCTGAAAGCTGAAAATCACATTCCCGTGCCTGCCAACACTCAGAAGTATCTTGAGTTTTACACGGTCACAAAAAATCACCTGGAGTTACTAGCAATCACGTGTGAATGCCTTATATGCCCAATATCCAGACTTCCACCATACGGTTCACAATGAACCCATCACCGCAGTACAGTATGGGGGATTTGATTTGATCTGCCTGCCTGAGCAAAGCTTCTGGGCACTTTCCAAATAAATCCGAGAGCTTTTCCTTTTTAGAAAAAGAAAAACAAATCTCATTTAATAAGGACCTTGTTTGAAGAACTGCTACTATTGCTATTATTATTATTTTACCTAGTGCCGTTCTTGGAAGCCCTGGGACACAGGAGGGGATGGTTCCCTGAAGAAGCCTGATCCGATCTGGTCCGCCGATCCGCCGGCTTGGAGCGCGAGAGCGAGATTCGTGGGAGAACAGCAACCTCCCGGAGCCAATGAACGCCCGGCAAGTTCCGCGCGTGGATTCCGAGCGAGCTCCGCCGCTCACACTCCGGGAACCGGATCCTGGCCGCTTCGCCGCCGCCGCCCGCCTCTCCCGGCAGCCCCGCCAAACATCACGGCAACTCCACAGGCGGACTCCTGCCAGAGGGCGCCGCCGTGGCCATCGCCGTGGCTCGGAGACCCAAGTTGTCCCTCCTCCGCCTGCTGCTGCTCCTCCGAGCTCCAGCTCCCTGGGTCCCGCGCCCGCCCGCCCGGCAGCTTTAGCGCAGCCCGATCCCCGGAGCGCGCTGCGCCGCTGGGCTCGCCCTGCCTCTCCGCCGCGCTCCTTCCCCCGACAGCAGCTTCCTCGCCGGCATAAGGGACGAGCAACCCTCGGCCCGGAGCCCTGCAGGCCCCGAGCCCCGCAACTGCATCCCCCGCGATGCAACCCCGGGCAGCCTCTCTCTCTCTCTCTGCGAAGGTCAAAAAGCGGATCCCTCAGACCGGAGGCAGCTCGAGGTTTCCAAGTCCAGGAAGAGGAGAGCGATTCTGCCACCCAGTTGCCTGGAGGGTGCGTGTGTGTGTGTGTGCGTAAAATGCAAGCACCCCCGACCCACCCCTCTCCTAGGGAAGCGGGACTTTGCTCGGCTTGTGCAGGCTGGGGCGGCCGGTCGGCTTTCGCCTTCTCTCCGCCTCGGTGGATCGCGAATGCTTTTCTTTAAAACAGAAAGGGGAGGTGGAAAAAAAAAGTCCCGGGCAAAAGCTGGGAGAGCCGCGCGGTCGCTGCTGCCGCTGCTGCAGTCTGGCAAGCGCCAACTGTGCTCAGCTCAGGCTGCGAGCGCGGCTGGGATCAAGCGAGCCTCTGTATCGATTTGGAGGCGAGCGAGAGCAGGCAGTGAATTAAAGTGAGTTAGTCAGGCGGCAGGTTGGCTGAATGGCCACTCCCGCCTGGGGGAGGGAGAGGAGGAGAAAGAGCGGGGGAGTGATTAATCCGTGCTAATCGAGGGCTTGCCTCGCTGTGAGGCCGTTCTGGAAAGTGGGGGGAGACTAACGGTCCACCCCCCCGGAGGTGGGGTGCTGCCGCGTGCGCTGGTTTTTGCAGATCGCGCTTGCAAAAGCAAGTCAGAGCACAAGGCAGGGCAGGGCGGCCATGGATGGTGCGCGCGTGCATGCCCTCCGATGCTCCCCTATCCATTAGCGGTCTTTTCTCGCGCAGAGACGGAGCCTTGCACTCCCAGCCTCATTCACACAAACGTACACAGCGCGCTTAATCTCCGCCGATTCTGCACCGAGCAAATTGGAATTCTTCCCCGGCTGAATTCTGAAAGCAGTGTAAATTAGGCGAATTAAAGGGATGCGTTTCTCACAATTCTGGACCTGCTAATCGCTAGGAGGAGCACAAAGGAACCCCAACGCACTATGCAGAGTCCCTGTGTTACTGGCTTGTGACATTTCACCGGCTGCTTGCTGAACGCTTTGCAGCCAGAAAACTCGCTTCGTATGCAAACAACAAAGCCGCAAAAGGTGCCCCAACTCCCGTTTCCCTTGACTGGACCCTGCTGTTGCGGAATGCACCGAGCCCTGGGTGCAAAAGTACACTTAGCCCCTGGTGCAGGGAAGGGACATTAACTGGCAGAGCATGCAAAAGGTCGCAGGTTTAATTCCCCGCATCTCCAGGCGGGGCTGGGAAAGACTAATTATCTAAAACCCGGGAGAACTGCTGCCAGTCTGTGTAGACAATACTGAGCTAGATAGAGCAGTGGTTTGACTTGGTATAAAACAGCACGAGCACGCACAAGCATAGAATGGCTATTAACAGGATGTGAGCACTGCCAGATCGTGTTGCAGACCAACTAGAAGGCACCAGTGGTCCAAATATATAATTCTGTTCCAGAGTGAAACTAACTATTACATGGGTTCCTTTAATTTTCTTAAACTCCCTATCCAGCTTTTTTCTTTCATCTCAAAAATTAAATGCAAAAACAAACAAGAAAATCAAAGGAATGCCAACAATGTAATACAAAGCTAAATAAAACAGTGCCGTTTCAGTATCAAAACTCCCCCGTTACAGAAAACTGAAATGACATAAGCAATATATTCGGGTTGCAAAAATAAGGTAGCAAAGTTAAAACATTAGGTCTCTGATACACAAACATTATTTTGTAATTAAGAAACTGTTTCTGTGGGTCTTTTGGAAAATTCTGCAAAATGGCTTCTGGCAAGTTGGAATTCATTTTTTATTTCCTGGAAGATACTGTGAGTGACATAAGTTTTTCCTTTGATCCCTCAGATTTGCACAAAACCAGAAAACTGCATTAGCAAACCACATAAAAAACTTCTACACCAGATATTGAGCAACAATCTGAAAAATGTGTGCATGGAGAATTTACAATCATTTTCATTTCCTTTTTCCAGCACACTTCTGAACCAGAGATATGCAGCCTTTTTTTTTATTGTGGTCCCTCAGATTTGCACAAAACAAGAAAACTGCTGAGAATTTACAATTGCCTGACCATGTGCTTTTGCACACTTCCTGGGCAGAAAAAAACGCAAAGTGCTGGTGCAGCTACTTGTGCACATTCCCTGACAGCACTTCCTTGATAGAAGCGACAATTTTGAAGACAGGGACAAACCACCAGTATGAACAGGAAAGATCAAAGGTACTCCTCATATACAAATTCACATACATGCAGATGTGAGCTATTAATTTGAATGGGGGAACAGCAGATTAACAGCTAAATAATGCTCAAATGTGGAGAAAGTATTAGACTCTTAAGATACTTGGAGCACTTCCTTCTCCCTCTTTCCTATTCTTCCTTCTTCATGTACAGTACTCTGAAGTGCCATGTAGAGTGAGCAGATTTGCATAAATAAAATAGACGGATCTAGTACAACTAATGGCTGCTTCAGTTTCCCAAATTCTTAGTGGTAAGCAAGTTCTTGTACATGCAACTATAGACATGTAAATGCCAGGCTCCCAGGATATGGTACTGATGTGAAGTCAACACAAGTTGCTAGTTATTTTGATGCATTGACCAGCCTAGTAAAAGCTTTACCAAACAGACAACTCCCTGTGTCCTTACTAGGTTAACAGTTCCAGAGTTCCCCAGGACATCAATCTCAAGTCTTCTTGGATCTTACAGAAGCAGAAGCTGCAGGCATACACAACTTCGAGGCTTGCAGGATCTACAGTTGTTGATTTTTACTAGAACCTGATGTCCTGCTGGAGCTAGATGCAAAATGGTGGTTTGGGGGGGGGGGTGAAACCAATTCTATGCCATACATTGGAGAATGAACAGCATGTTTAAGTACATACAGTATTTACATCTGGGTTACTATGAACCAGGAATTCAAAGCGGCCCAATTTGGAGACAAAGGAAGTTGTTTTGTTTTTGCCATTGTTAAATATGCAGGAGTCAAAAACTCTTGCAAATAATCTAGAAATGTGCCTTCTGCTTGCCCCTGGTTTACATAGTATTGTACAGGGCTGTGTGTATCTGTGATCACACTGCAGAAGCAAAGAAATTGGTATTATGCAGAATCATAGCATTCTGAGAGACTGATCTGCTATTGTTTACATAATTAATACAGGTTGCAGAATCCCAAAGAAGTCAGTCCAAAACTCACCCTGTGGCAGCAAAGAGCTGACCCCAACATTTCTTTTTTGTACAGGCTTAAGCCTCCAGTGAGAGGTCAGTGCTAAACAAGATAAGCAGTGGATTTTCTCTTTTGGCAGCAGGATGCCCAATTTCAGGTTTGAGAGGGCTTCTTTGGGGCCCAGCCTGGTACCAGGCAGGAAGTTTGATAGGGTTTTCCTTGAAGGCAATCAAGCAACAGGCAGGGCCTTTGAAAGGATTTCCCCTGGGCACTGATAATCCAGCAGTGAGTGACAGGTTTGTGAAAGGATTAAGCGTGGGCACATTCAGTCACCAAGAGTTAGGTCTCAAGGGATTCCCTTTGTGAACAGCCAGTGTGGCATCAACAGCAGGCGGAGAAGGCAATCAGAAACGGAAACAGCAGTTCGGAGAGATTTTTTTTCTTCCACAGAAACAATCTGGCACCGACAATCGGATGCGGGAAAGAACACAGAGAGAATGTGGCACTATCCGAGGATTATTCTTAGCTGTAGAGAGAGAATTTACTTCTGGTTAAGCACTGAGGGCTGATTTGAGGTTTCTGTCAGGCGTAAGCTGGCCAGTGTGAAAAGCAGCTTTGGGCAGTTTCCTTCAGGGATATGTGACTGTGCTTCCCTGCATCCTGACTCACACCTAGTGGTGCCTGAGTTTCTTCACTCCAGGGCACTCGCCTGTATCATGACTTCAGGCGAGCTCTCAGCTCTTACTGTGGTTCCAGATGATAATTAAGCCTCCAAACCTTAACTATGTTCCCATTAGTGGTATAAAATTGAGTTGCTGAAACTACTGCAGACACATAGATGCTGCCGACATCAGACAGATTGGGCAGGTGGGATAAGTCAACTAACCGTGCTCTCTTGAACAACACCGCAATTGCTCCTTTGTGTTTCACTAAAATGACTAGGTGGTTGTTCACAAAACCTCATCTGTTGGCTGAGCGCTGATTGCTCAGTTATTTGTTAGTGGCAATGTGACATGTCCCTTGACCTTCAAGGCAGCCATGAATGTTGGCATGCATGTTGTAGATAGGGGTTTTCATTTAAAGTTTTAATATGAGCACAGCCTGCTCACTTGTTGTCACTCGGCTCACTGACTTGTGTACCCCCTGTGAAACTTAATATTTCCCTAGAAAAATAAGATAGAACAACGAAACATGGTTTGCACATTCAGAACTTCGCTTGATTATGCTTTTTCAGGTTCAGAAACTGGCTGGATCCGTCTAGTTTTCAAAAGAGGTACTTGGCATTACTAATGGATTATGGTCCCACAATCACTTGTACAGATTGGAATTGCCGCTGCACTTGAAGGCACTCCATAAAATCATACTCTTAAAACCAGTTAATGCAGATTAGTTAACTATTTTAGCTTTATCTTGGCATAGAAAGGATGAGAATATGGACAGAACTCGATGTCACCTCAGTAAATGCCTGCTCCCAAACCTGCATTTGTGGAGATGGCATGAATGCCAGGGCAGAAGGCCTTGACAGGAGAGAATCAGTAGAAGGGATATAGTTACATCATGTGTGAGGTGGTCACCTCAGTGACAGGTACTGGAAGGCAGAGAGCGGTGGGAAAATGCCAGAGAGCAGAGTTGTGTGTGCTATAAAGTTTGTCTTGCGTCTCCTATCCAGCTAGCCTTCATCTTTGACAGCTGCTTGTGTTTCAGTAAATCTGTGCTTGTCTCATAACATGCAGTTCCACCCTAGTATCAAGGAGAAGAATGTCCTTTGTAGTTTTGTGGGAAATAAAAATGGTGGGTTGGTCCTAAGCCCACTCAGCTACCCAGCATGGCAGGGTAGGACAGGCATCAGTATACCCGTGGCCCTTGCTTGGGTGCTAGGGAGCCAGCTGCTGCCCAGGCAGGACCAGCCTAAGATGAGACAAGGTGAGGTGACCAACCGCCTCAGGCAGCAGGATCCACAGGGGCAGCAGAAGCAGTCTTCCAGGAATGCATCGTCTGCTTCTTCCACCAGTGGCACAGCAGCAGCAAAAGCTGTGACATACTCCTCAGAGGCTGGATTCAAAGCTGTCAATGTTTCCCATTTTTAAAGGGAAATTCCCTTATTCCGAATAGGATTCATCGCAAGAAAAGGGAAAAGTTGACACACACACACACACACACACACACCCGTTCCCAATGTAGACCTGTTTTCCTTCCTTGTTCCTGAAGTAAATCTTCACTCGCCCCCTTCTTCCCTGATTTGGGGGGGAGAGAACCATTTTATGGTTTGCCTCAGGTGCCAAAATGTATTGGGCCTGCCCTTTCCCAGGGGAACTATTTGCTTATTATGCTTAAGCCTGGGCCTACAAAGTCAAATGGGTTGCCATGGGCAACACCAGGTTCTGCAATGGAGAAGGCTCCAGCCAAGGCTAGCCAAAGCCATTGGGCAGATCATTCCGATACTTTCCCGCCTCCCTATGATTAAAGAGCAACAACGTCATAATATATGAAGTAACCTTTAAAGGCACCTGAAAACAGCAAGCTGAGGCAGCTGCTATCACTCCAGCTCGGACTTAACCCAACCCGGAGTTCTAATGTTCGTTGGACTACAGTTCCCATCATCCCTGACCGTGGACCATGCTGGCTATGGCTAGTGGGAGTTGTATAATGGAGGGGGAATCAGGTTGGGGGTTGTTGCTGTAGCTAATGGTGAGGCTGAGCCTGATCTCACCAGCAGGAGAGCTTCTCTCTGCCATGTTCTTATCCAATATAATTGTGGGTGTCAGATATAAATATAGAGAGCTTCAACCAAAGCAGCCACTGGGTGTCACTGAGTCTCTACAGAGAAGCTGCTGATCCGACATTTCTCTGGATGAGCAGGGGGTGTGTTTTTTGTGCAGACAGCAGATGTTACAGGCCACAGGATTCACTCCCAGCTTCCCGGTTGCACTGCATCTGTTGCGTACCCCTTACGGAATAATCTGCAGCATTTCCATGGCTTCTTGCCTTCCCTGTGGGCCTTTAGTCCACTGACCTGATGCCGTTGGCGTGCTTCTGCCAGATGGGGCAAAAAAAGAAAGGGGCTGTGGGGCAGATTTTAAAAGCAAAACAAAAAGTACTAAGTAGACTGTTTATTTAGTACAGTAAAACCACACCCTAGTGGTAACATTGCATGTATTCTGTTTCAGGAATGTCAGGAGTGTCTCTGTGAATGTCTGTTTCTGCTTCACTTGCTAGAAGGAAAATATGGCTAAGAGCAGGGGTGAGGAACCTTTTCCAGAGCAAAGGCTGCATTCTCGTCTGGGCAACCAGAAGGGGCCACCTGCCAGTAGTCTGCAGGGTCAGGAACAACCACCACACATTTTTTCTTTGTTCATTAGGCTAGTTTCTGCACACATGTACCCCTCTCTGTGAACCAAGAAGCATTTTCGGACTTCGACATGTTCCAGCCAGGCAAAAACTCCAGGAAGGTATGAAGCAGAGCTTGTGAGGTGGGTTGTTTTTATTTGCTTTATTTATTTAGAGCATTTGTACCCTGCTGTTCAGTTAAAACATGACAGTCCTTGCCCATAGGCTTATAATCTAAAAAAAAAACATGAGGAAAAGGACAAGGAGGGAAGAGGGGGAATGCAAACTCAAGCACCAATTATCAGTTCGTATAATGATCAGCTGGAGTAGAAACCAGGATGTGTCCTGGAAAGGGGCAGTGAAGGATGTCAACAGGACTCTAAATATGAAACAATGCGGTTATGCGAGGAAATGATGATGATCACATGCTTGGAACCGGAGCGGGAAACCTGTTTTTAAGACATTGCATTAAATTTACTTAATCTGGTTTGCTTTGTAATAATTTGGAAAATGAATAAATATAATTTGGAAAGGGGCAGTGTTGTGAGGAGGGTCCCAGTGGTCAGATAGGGAGCCTTGGAGGGCTGCATTTGTCTTTCTGGCTTGAGGTTTCCCACCTCTGAATTACAGGATGATAAAGATCTGCAATAAGTTCAGCCAGTTCTTTCTTTTTTTGCAGGTCTTGCTGAAATGTTGGAGCTTCTCTCCACAGGTGCTTTCGGTTGTATTGAGGGAGGTGTGAAATCCACATACAAAAGCCACATGCTTTTTATTCCTATGTCTGAGATGTCTAGTTGCCCAAGGAGCAAAGGAGAGCAGGATTCCTGCTACATACCTGTAATAGCTGCAGAGGAGAGAGTATCTTGGCAAATGCAGTTTTGCTTGTTCTCTCTTCCACAGGGAGCTTCTTCCACAAGGAGCAGCTAAAAATGGCTGCCAAGAGTAAAAAGGTTGGCCTCTCTGATATATGACACCTGCTCACCCTAGAACAGTGGTTCCCAACATTTTCTTTTTCTTTTTGCCATGCCCCACCTAAGCATCTCTAAAATCCTGATGCCCCCCCCGACATATAATTCTTATTATTCAAAAAGTGAACTCCTATTCACGTGCAGGAAGCCTAAAATGCCATTCACTGTTAATAATTCATTCTTGAATTGCCCCTCTTAAAAATCAAATTGCCTCCCTGTGGGGCGTGTGCCCCACGCTGGAAACCACGGCCCTAGAATCTACAGCTGAATATGGATTTGGACCTGAGTTTAGGGGCAAGACACCATCTACCAGTTGAATCATATATACTTAGTGCTGAAACTGTGCACTCAAGGCAGTTAACCATTTAAAATGTGAAAAAAGAAGGAAGGGGGGGGGAAGTATCAATAGACAAAAGAATACAGAGCAAAAGATAAAAACAGCATAATTACTGTATTGGCCTGAATATAAGCCTCACTTCCCCCCCCCCCCTAAATTCCGACTGAAAAGTTAAAGTGCCTCTTAAATTTGTGACCTTACAAAAATGGGCTTTTACGGTATTGCTGCTGAAACAGACATATGGTAAAACAGAACGGGTGTGAGTGCCTGCGGAATTTTAAGGGAGCGGCTTATATTTGGGTATTGCCTTTTTTACTTTTTTCCTCTTGAATTTTAAAGGTGCGGCTTATATTCGGACGATACGGAATTTGGGGTGAGTGTGTGGTGACTTCAGAGGTTGATGGCATGACCTTCCATGATTCCTCCTCCTCTCTTGCCTTCCCCTTAGATGAGGGAGTATATTAAGCTGGAAGTTGGGGGGGTGAACTCCCCCAGCTGTATTACCATGGGCCCCATGAGTAGGGATCTCTTCAGGATCCATAGTATGAGCTCCCTAGCCTGGCCTTCTCTTCAGGGCACAGTTGATTTTCTCTCTTGGGCCTTGTGGTTTGGAATCTCCACTTTAGCCAGAGAACAACATAGATCAGCCTTCCCAAATGTGGACTCCAACTCCCTTCATCTCTAGACAATGTGATGGGAGATGTGGTCTAACAATACCTGGAGACTGCACCAAGTTGGGGAAAGCTGCCACAAAGAAATCCATGGGGAGAGGAGGAGGAAATCCCCTGCAGTTGTTTGCTTGAAAAATCATATTTGGACGCTCTAGAGAAGGAAAGAATTTCTGTGTAATTCTCAAAATATCTGTGTGATGAGTAATGTAGTCCCAAGGACTTTTGTTTCCCTTAGGTTTTTGGCATAAGGCAATGTAATTTTAGCCACTACTTAAACTTTCTCCAATCTTAAAACCACGGTTAGGGCATCCACATGGTTAAGCTTGCATGGTCCCCTTTCCTCTCATTCCATGTCTTGTACCATTGTCACAATGTGCATTTAATTCCATTGTTTTCAATAAACCATGGAGGGCCAAGTAATTGGTGGAGCTGCTTTGAGGGCCTTTTATTTTTGAAAAGCCTTCTGCTTATTTTGAAGCATCACAGCTCCAGAGAATGCAACAGACACTCCATTTTGCATCCAGCCTCACAAATGGATGCCTCTTTTCACTCTCGCTGTGGGTACCTCAGATCCTGAAAGCCGCCTTCGCAGATAAGAGGAATCAGGCAAGATGCTTCTACGCTTGTGTCTCTGATGAGGAGTAGAATTATCTGCTTATTAGTCACAGAGCCCATCAGGCATTCCCTGCTGGAGGTGCTGAGACAAATAGAAAACACAAAGTTAAGATGTTTCTGGCACTGAGGTTAGAAGCGCTGGGAGTCTCATGCCTGTCCATGTTTTTGAGTGGCACATAGAACGGGAACTCCTTGTGGACTGGCATGCCTCAGCGTTCGCAAACACAATCTTTCTGTTCAGAGATCTGTTCAGGACAAATATGCCGGCTCATCATAAATCATTTCAGACGACTGACAAGGCACGCTAGAGAGGGCTGAGAGTATAAAAAGTGTGAGTGCCGCTTTCGGGAGAAAACTCCACTCTCCATGTTCTACAAGCGTGAGCACAGAATGTGCATCATGTTGATAAAACCCCACTGGAAAATCTCTCAGTGGTGCGCGGTCAGTGGACTAGGGGGACTAGGCTAGTTCCCTAAATGTTCCCGGTAAATTAAAGCACTGTATTATTAAAACCTAGCACCTCCTTTCTAAAGCCCGTGAAGCTTCTGCTTGGCTTAGGGAGGGAGGTGCGATGCTTTGATGGGGTCCAAGAGCCCTCCCAGCACCTTGCTGTCAGAGGCCTGGTGTCTCCTTCCCAAAGCCCAGGAAGCTTCTGTCCAGCTGAGAGGGGGAAATGCCATGCTCACGGATGCAATGTGGGGATGTCACAACATCACGTGTGCAGTGTCGCACCCCACAGTTGCCCTCACAAACCAGCACCTCTGGCGCTAACTGTTCCCCTATGAAAAATTTCACCACACGCCACTGGAATCTCTAAAGTATTGCCTGCACTGAAGTAGACCTGAATTGTTATAGTGTGGTACCTCGGGTTACATACGCTTCAGGTTACAGACTCTGCTAACCCAGAAATATTACCTCGGGTTAAGAACTTTGCTTCAGGATGAGAACAGAAATCGTGCAGGGGTGCAGCGGCAGCAGGAGGCCCCATTAGCTAAAGTGGTGCTTCAAGTTAAGAACAGTTTCAGGTTAAGAACGGACCTCTGGAACGAATTAAGTACTTAACCCGAGGTACCACTGTATCCGGAAATTTCAGGTCCAGTTGTTACTGATGGTGCCTTTTCAGAGTACAGTTGTACCTTGGTTTTCGAACGCCTTGTAACTCAAACGTTTTGGCTCCTGAATGCCACAAACCTGGAAGTGAGCGCTCCATTTTGCGAATGTTCTTTGGAAACCGAAAGTCTGCCACGGCTTACGCAGCTTCTTATTGGGTACAGGAAGCTCCTGCAGCCAATCGGAAGCTTCACCTTGGTTTTTGAACGTTGGACTTCCGGAATGGATTCCCTTCGAGAACCAAGGTATGACTATACTTTGGCTTCCAGAGTTACGGCTGGTGGCAATACAGAACAGGACTTTCCCCCCTGGCACACAATGTCTCTCTGTGTGGAATTCCTCTTGAGAGAGAGGACCCTTCAGACAGCATGCATGATTGCTCATGATAGTATTGGGGCAGTATATACAACCCCTCCTTCACTGCTGTTTGCACCTGCTATAATTTCACGGTGGACATCCCGCTGGCTGCCACCGGTGCATACCCCGTAACTTCCTGCTAAAATCCTGTAACCTTTAATACCACAAATGTTCGAGGTTGTGGGGGGGGGGGGTGTGCTCCTTTTGTTGTGCTAATAAAACAGAATGATGTGTGGATGGTCCAGTATAAATGCATCACTAATGCATTGTTATTGTGTTGATATTCTTCCCACAAAAAAACCCCACCCACCAATCTGGAAAGGCCCAGAGAGGGGGAGAGAGAGAAGCCCATGTGACCTGCTCTTTTCCGTCCTTCACAAAGGCAGTTAAAACTTTTTTAAAAATCAGAAGGGATAAAAAAACAACAACCCAGAAGGGATAAACTTTTTGGGAAAAATCCATCAAGCGCTCTCTCTCTCTCTCTCTCTCTCTCTCTCTCTCTCTTTCTTTCAGTATTTTTTTTTAATATTACAGTACTCTTTATTTCACATTTTTCCCCATAGAAAGAGTACAAGCAACACAACACATGTGAACAATACATAACCAAAACCAAGACAACTGCCCTGCGTGTACAGCAAAGAAAGGTTACAACAAATATATTCAGAGGGCATAGACACAGATTTTAGGGAAGGCTTCTCAACATACTTTGGTTGCTGCTTTGAGAACAACAAATGTCTAGGTAAGGAGGTCCAGCGAGAATGATCTAAAAGGACTTGGAGTTTGAATTGTCCCTTTCTGATCTGTCACATACCATAAGAAAGGTTGACACATGTTCTCAGATATGTGGTTTCACCACATAAAGCACAACACTATTGAGTTAGTTTTTTCAGCTAAGGTGACATTGTACTCCCTCTGCCAGCCTCGTAAATGGTGTGGCATATTTCCTATGTTGAGCTATCTCTACTCTCGCAGCTGCAGGGAAAAGGAAACGGATTAAGTCCTTTTGCAAGAGTCCAAGCATAGTCTCTTGAAATGGGAGCCAAAACCTGGGCCTGGGTAGACAATTTGATTGAGAATAGCTGTGATTTCTTGAAAGATCCTGAGCCAAAAAGATTGCACTACTTCCAACATCATATGAAATAGTGTACCAATTTGGCCTGAGTCCTTCCAGCATATTGTGAATAAATTTAGCATTTATGTGCCCCAATTTAACTGGGGTGAACCTGTAATTATTATAACAAATTTAACAAAAAATAAAGGCGGGGGGTTAATACCCATCAGCTCACATCAACAATACAATAACCATCTCTGTTTAAACACATCAGTCAATATATGCCATCCAAAGGTCTTGATAGGTATCTAGACCAAAATCCATCAAACTTAACAATAAATCAACAATACTGCTCCCCCTCCACACACACAAAATAACCGCAGAAACACAGCAATTAGCATGACAATCGTATTCCCTCAAATGCCTGGGAGAAGAGGCATGTCTTAATCTGGCTCTGAAAGGATGTTGGTTGGCTCAGTCGGTAGAGCATAAGGCTCTTAATCTACAAGTCTGCGATTCTGTGATTTTAATGCTGACGCCAGGCAGGCCTCTCAGGGGAATGCATTCTATATAGACTATAAATATTTATAAGCCCCTTTTTAGGGTAAACCTTCTCAAGGAGACTACAGCAACACAACATATAAAGCATAACAAAACTGAAGGAGCATGAAAAAAAATCACAATAGCTAATTAATAGCAGTTACAGCAACAACGTAAAAACATCACTCAGCCCAGCGAAACCATAACATCACAAAATCAGTTGAGCTGGAAAAGCATGAAAGAACAGGAGCCCTGCTAAAATCTCTAATCACAAAAGGCAATGAACAAATATGTTCCAAAGGTTCCCCCACTCCTGCAGTAGGAACAGATCTGGCTTCTTCACACCCTTATGAGCAGCCTGCCACTTTCAATCAATGTACTATCAATTGCTAGTAGAAGCAGCTGCAACTGATCCTATGTCTAATCAGGTCTCTCCTCCAAATGCCTGCCCGAAAACGGTGCATCTTAACCACCCATTTGGTTAAAGAGATGGAATCAGATGCACCTATGTAGAGAGAGAGATCCACATGCAGGGAGCCATCACTGAAAAGGCCCTTCCCTGGGCCTCCATGCCATATTCTGGGTGGGGAACAACCCGGCAGATCTCACTGTATGGGCAATCTTTTCCAGCAGATATTTGTACTTTGAGGAGATAGTGATCTAGCACGGTCATTTCTTCCTGTCTCTGTTCACTTCTCTCTATCTCTTGTTCTGCTCTTTGATAGCGGAAAACAGCCTTTAATTTGTTAGAAGGAAGGGATAGTGCAGGGTACCTTCTGACCTTATTTGATGTTAGACATTGTTTGGAGCAATGTGCAGTATTGGAAGAGGGGGCCAGCTAATTAATAATCTGGACTAGCTATTCGGGCAAGGCACATAGGCTAAAAAGGTAGCCATCTATAAATCGGATGGTTTGGGGGGCATAGTTCAGAGAAGCTTGTGCATAGACTGATTGACCACAGGGCCGTGCAAACTGGGGCTACCTGGGGTTCACTTCGTCACTTCTTGAGGGCTTCCCAGTGGCAGATCGAAGTGCTTGCTTGGTAATGTATATAAAGGTAAAAGGTAAAGGACCCCTGGACGGTTAAGTCCAGTCAAAGGCGACTATGGGGTTGCGGCACTCAGCTCAGGAGCTGGCGTTTGTCTGCAGACAGCTTTCCGGGTTGTGTGGCCAGCATGACTAAACCATTTATGGCACAATGGGACACCGTGACGGAAACCAGAGCACACGGAAATGCCATTTACCTTCCCGCCACAGCAGTACCTATTCATCTACTTGCACTGGTGTGCTTTCAAACTGCTAGGTTGGCAGGAGCTGGGACAGAGCAACAGGAGCTCACCCCGTCAATGCTTGCTGTTTAGAATAAAATCTTTAATCTTCTCATTCACTTGTGTTTGTATTGCTTCTGAATCTCATTAAAAGAACCACCTTCAATTTGGCAAGACATTCACCTCCCTATCTTAAAGCATAGGCACCTTGAAATGGAAGAAGGCGTGCTTTCATATATTGGGTTCTCAGGCCATTTATAAATATAATCAATTATAGCACCAAGTTAGCACAATCCACTCCATCCTCAGACACACTACATCTAAAGAAGGAGGTCCTCAAAGGATTCAGCAGAACTTCCCCTGCTCCCATGCACCACGACATGTCAACCCTTGCCTGCTATGGGTGACTCATAAATGCCTTCTGTATAGAAATTTATCTGCCCTACTCCTATACAGGGCTGCCAACAAGGCAGAGCTTACTCATGCTTTCCTCTCACTCCCATTGATCTAGCATTATCAATAAATTCTTCCTTAATTAGTTTTTAAAATCCTGTGCTCATGCTGCGCCATATGAAAAGTAGTGAGGACAACACTTAATGGAAACCTTACCTGTGGAACTTATGGGCTCAAATTAAACAAACATGGGGTGATTTTTACATAATGAATCTTTCACCTTTTGGATGTTGTTTTTCCACTGAGGGCCTTGGTAACGGAGTCACCAAGATCTCCTGTGATTTTCTTAAAAGGCAGGTGCAACCATGGGTGGAGCCAAGGGGAGGGGACAGGGGGCAGCTGCACCCCCAAGTAAAGTAAATCAATAAGATACTTAACTAACTGAGGTTCTGCCCCTCCAACATGAAGCCTGCCCCTCCAACATAAATCCTGGCTATGCCCATAGATGCAGTGGTGAGAGGTCCTATTTAAAATTGCGGTGAAGGCATTTTTGGAAGTTTAAAAAAATCCTTCCATTTATACCCTTTTCCTTGTCAGAGTTGCCTTAATGAATGGCTGTGTTTGCTCTTTATTAAAATATCAGGAGCTCTGACTGTGGATTTTCTGCCATTTCATCTATTTTGGCCCTTGGAAAACTAAAGTAAATATACACATGGCGCTGAGTGCTCTCCGCTTCCTTAAGTGCTGACAAAACCTACTTTCCAAGGGCACTGGAGATGTAGCTGTAATGTTTGCTTTATTTACAGCTGAACAACCACAGAATATTAGAAGCAAATGTATGCCCCTACAGCAGGCAGCAAGTCCACACTTTGGCATCATATTCCCACTCTCAGGGTGCTTCACTACCAGCCAATTCACAACTCCAAAACTCTCTGTACTCCTGACTCTCTCAAAATTTAAGCGTACTAACTTGGCTCCAAATGGTTTCTCGGCTTGTTTTCTTGAAGCTGGAGGCTACCAACTTCAACCAGCTCTGTCCGCTAATGCATTTCAAAGACTGGAGAGGAATAATTCACAACTATCAAGGAACATTCACGTAAATCAACAGTTGTCAAACTTTTACCCACTAATGGTGTTCAATCGGTTTTAGTGGTTTGCTTTAACCTGTTAGGTGACAGCAGTCACGAAATCAAAAGATGCCTGCTTCTTGGGAGAAAAACGATGACAAACCTAGACAGCATCTTAAAAAGCAGAGACACCACCTTGCCGACAAAGATCCGTATAGTTAAAGCTATGGTTTTCCCAGTTGTGATGTATGGAAGTAAGAGCTGGACCATAAAGAAGGCTGATCGCCGAAGAATTGATGTTTTTGAATTATGGTGCTGAAGGAGACTCTTGAGAGTCCCATGGACTGCAAGAAGATCAAACCTATCCATTCTTAAGGAAATCAGCCCTAAGTGCTCACTGGAAGGACAGATCCTGAAGCCGAGGCTCCAATACTTTGGCCACCTCATGAGAAGAGAAGACTCCCTGGAAAAGACCCAGGGAAAGATTGAGGACACAAGGAGAAGGGGACAACAGAGGATGAGAAGGGGATGACAGAGAACGACAGAGGATGAGATGGTTGCACAGTGTTCTCGAAGCTACCAGCATGAGTTTGACCAAACTGCAGGAGGCAGTGGAAGACAGGAGTGCCTGGTGTGCTCTGGTCCATGGGGTCACAAAGAGTCAGACATGACTAAACGAATAAGCAGCAACAACATTAACCTATTAACTCTGGTGCTATATTCTAACAGTGGAAGAAGAAGAAGAAGATGACGAAGACAACAGTGCAGGAGTAAGAGGCATCAATCTCTTATTGTGGCATCAGCTTCCCTGGTCCACTTCATCAGATTCATGAAGTATTATCCTGCATTACAAGCATGTATATCTCAATGGTTTGTGGAGATTTGTTAACAGTGAGAATTATAGAATCATAGAGTTGGAAGGGAACCTGAGGATCATATAGTCCAACACCCAGCAATGCAACTATGCAGCTGTCCCATACAGGGATCAAACATGCAATCTTGGCATTATCAGCATTGTGCTGTAACCAACTGAGCTTTTTCCTCAGCTTAGGTCAGAGAGAAATGGAATATAGAAAGTACAGCATAACTATATAATTAGAGGTGGTCAGTCACACACAAAAAGAGTTACTGAGAACAATCCAGCAATGCTAGGATGTTTGCGTTATCAACAACTGCTTTATGAAGGACCACTGATTACGTAATTATCACCATCATTGCATTTTCTGCATTTCCTTTCCCTCTGACCTCACTATTTTCACCCCACATGCACCCATAACACCATGCCAGGCAGAGCCAGATTTAGGCTTGATGGGGCCCTTTATATGTCCAGCTGTCCTTTGTCAACAAATTGTCACTGTTTTTTTGTGTTGAATATATGCTATATGGTAATTTATGAACCTAATAGGTATCTAAAGCCATTTGCACACAACAAAATATGTATTTTATCAAAGTAATTGTTGAACTTAATCTTCTATTTCGCAAATGTACATCCAGGTTTTTTCCTTTAATTTTTTGGGGGGCCCTAAGCTATAGCTTGTTTAGCTTATATGTAAATCCAGCACTGATGCCAGATAACTCAGGATAATGCTTCACATATCTGATGAAGCGGAATGTAGTCCACGAAAGCTTATGCCGGAATACATTTGTTCGTTTTTAAGGTTGTACAAGACTCCCATGGCTACTCATCTACAAATAACAACAAAAATAAACTCTTGTGTGTATATGGGAATACAGTGTAAACAGTGCTGATTTTTCTTATTAGATTTCAGGTGACGGGAAGTCCAGATCTTTATCACACTTTTTCAGTTGACTATTTCTGGATACTTCTGTTCTGCTCAATATTTTCAGTAAACAATCATCTACAATGCCAACATGTGCAGATAACAGAATCTGCATGAACTGTGCTGAGAGTGTTTCTTGAGATTCTGCTGCTAATCAGCTGCCTGAGCACTGCCATCTCTGTTCTTGCTTTTCCAGAAGGAAGGAAGGTCTATAAAGTGTAGACGTATCCCATTGGCAATCATATGTTTTATGAGCCCTGAATAGATTTTACTAGAGGTCGGGAGTTCTGCTTAGATGAGCCCCCGGGCATCACGAAATCCGAAGAGCGTGTCTTACGGAGTCTATCAACTCTTAGGAAAGCTTTGTGAACTCCATAAACCTAAGGAGAGTGAAAACACTGCTGAGTTCTTCTCTAATGTAGCTTGGAGTTGTCGCTTCTGTAGAGAATAGATGGACCACCAGCAGTAGCTGTAATATTTCCTTCCAAAAGCAAGCACTCCTGGAAATGTGAAGTAATTTTTTAAAAGACAGAAGATGCTAGGATCGTGTTTTGTGTTGGAAAACTCTCTGAAAGCCAGTGTAGCCCTGTCAGTGCTGGTGTTGAATCTGGCCCCAGTCCTATCTCAACCATAGATTTTTTATTATTATTATTATTATTATTATTATTATTATTATCATCATCCTTTATAAAAATATATATATACCGCTGTATCATAAAAAATCACAGTACTTTACAACAATGTAAAAACTAAACCAGGCAATAAAATAATTAAAAGTTGAAAACAAGTTAAAAGGAAAAATAAATTTAAAACAATTCCCCATGTGATCTTTATAATCCATTATTTTAGCAAACTCTGCATCCAAAAAATAAAATTTAAGTTAAAATGTATTGATCTTCTTTCTACAAATACAGTGGTACCTCAGGTTACATACACTTCAGGTTACATACGCTTCAGGTTACATACGCTTCAGGTTACAGACTCCGCTAACCCAGAAATAGTGCTTCAGTTTAAGAACTTTGGTTCAGGATGAGAACAGAAATCATGCTCTGGCAGCGCGGCGGCAGCAGGAGGTCCCATTAGCTAAAGTGGTGCTTCAGGTTAAGAACAGTTTCAGGTTAATAACGGACCTCCAGAACAAATTAAGTACTTAACCCGAGGTACCACTGTATACATATTGTGAAATACACATATTTTATAACACATTCATACGCACTTACCTCACAGACTTGGATTTTGCACACGCTACAGTTTATTGTGCATGCAGTGTGCTTTTTGTGCTGGTTTTGCACTTGCAACATCAACCCTGATCCAAAAATATCCCACTTCTTTTGATGAGATGATTAATTTCCACCTTACAAACCAGTTTTAATGTGAAAATATATTTTAAAACTGAATAAATTTGTATTTCAGCTCCATGTGTACAAATGAAAAACAGGTGAGCAGTACTTTTCTTTTGGGGGTTGTTCCCTACCACACTGATGTGTGTACCCCAGTGGAGCAAGTTGGGAATCCACCCAGGCAATGGAAATTGCTCTCAGTACTAGGCACCACACAGAAGCAGAGAAAAGTTCAGAGAGTTTACTGTTGCAGAAGATAAGGCTCAATAAAACAGTTTTGGATGTAGGTATATACAGCTTGTAGGCTTTTGCAGATACAGATATGTACATAGCAAGTACAAAGTTGCTCTAAATAAATTCATTAATCAAGACATAACACTGCAAGTAACACCGACTGGCAAACTGACTAACAGACAGACAGACAGACAAACTACATGCTAACAAACTACTGAGCTGATACCCATTAATCACAGATATAGTTGGGGCACTGGACCATTACTATAGCAACTGGCTTGGCTGACCATGCATCTGTGATTAGCTCATCCATGGGGTGATTTATACTCATGCCCAGTCACTTCAACATAGCATCCCATCACAGAGAGTCATAGTTGTGATTTGTCCCGCACGTACAGTGAGTATCCTAAGCTTCACCAGCAATCCTCACTGTTTTTCAGTGTGAATGTGCTTGAAATAGCAGCCTCACATATATGGTAATTCAATCAGATGGGAGGATTCCTTGGAAATGAGCCAATAAAGTAACATAATTTTCATGTAAGTTACTCCTTTCACTGCTTCTTACCTCAAAATACAATACAATAAAATAAAATTCTATCTTGTGGTAAGAATTTTCAGGAAACTGGAAAGACAGGCGTGTCAAAATACAATTAGAAACTGAAGTTGTCTCTGTCACTTTAATATGAATACTGCTAACAATTATTTTCGGGTGCAGTGACTGAGTTGCATGGCTGGGTACTTACACTGTTGTTGAGAATCGCAAGGGCAGAGAACACTCTTGCTTGTTGTAAGCGTTGTAAGGGAAAAAAAGAGTAACCAAGAGATTGGGCCAAATATATATGTATTTTGTTGTTTAGTTATTTAGTCGTGTCCGACTCTTCGTGACCCCATGGAACAGAGCATGCCAGGCGCTCCTGTCTTCCACTGCCTCCCGCAGTTTGGTCAAACTCATGCTGGTAGCTTTGAGAACACTGTCCAACCATCTCGTCCTCTGTCGTCCCCTTCTCCTTGTGCCCTCCATCTTTCCCAACAACAGGGTCTTTTCCAGGGAGTCTTCTCTTCTCATGAGGTGGCCAAAGTATTGGAGTCTCAGCTTCAGGATCTGTCCTTCCAGTGAGCACTCAGGGCTGATTTCCTTAAGAATGGAGAGGTTTGATCTTCTTGCAGTCCATGGGACTCTCAAGAGTCTCCTCCAACACCAGAATTCAAAAGCATCAATTCTTTGGCGATCAGCCTTCTTTATGGTCCAGCTCTCACTTCCATACATCACTACTGGGAAAACCAGTAATATATATATATATAAAACCAGAAAAAATATATATGTATAAATTGGTGTTAAATGCCAGATTGCACGGGTACTGTAAAATGAGAGGTGGGAATGCACCGCTGCTGCTGTCTACCTGACAGCCATGGATTCGGATGCAGATGTGCATCTGAGATTTCTGGACTGAACCAAATTGGTCACATAACGAAGCTTTACGTTTATTTGAAGGAGGAATCCTATACTGAAGATCCGCTGGCTAAAGGGGCAACGGCATATGGCAGTGGAATGTGGGGTTTGCCGACAGAACACCGAGGTGAACCAGTGGACTCATTGGCCAAACAGCCACAGTGGCTATGCATTATATTTCATTATTGGGCGAGCCCCGCGTCACTCAGCTCCTCTCTGGTCCTTCGAGGGTCCGACTTCGCCCCACCCCTTTCTCCAGTCTCTCCATCCCCCGAGGCCACGCCCAGCTGAGCCTTTCCTCCTTTCAAAAGCCTGCCTCCCGCGCCTCCGATTGGTCGGCGGCCCAGAGCCGGCCGCTCCTCCCCGCGCTGGTTGGCCCGAGGCGGCGGCGGGCCCCGCCCCGCCCGCGCGCCTCTCGCGATTGGCCCGGCGCGCGCGTAGGCCACGCCCCACTCCGCCCGCGCTGTGAGGCGGAGGTCGGGGCTGGGCCGAGGGTCCCGGCCGCCCCCCGACCGCCGGCCCGCCTTCTCTCCCCTCCCAGCGCACCCAGGGTAGCGGCGCGATGGCGGCGGCGACGGCAGCGGGAGCAGCGGGCTCTCTGGGGTCCGGGCCCGGGGCGGCGGCGGCGGTTGCCGGCTCGGCCGTGCCCGCTCCGGGTCCGTGCGGGGCGGTGTCGGGGGTCTCTGGGGGTCTCGGGCCGGTCCCGGTCCCTATGAACCTCTTCGCCACCTGGGAGATCGACCGCTCGGCGCCCAGCTGTGTGCCCAGGTGAGGTGGGCGGTCGCTGGACGGAGCTCCCCACGCCGGGGCGGGGTGGTGGGCGAGGCGGTTGGCGGGAGGGGAGGGGAGGGGAGGGGAGGCTGACCCTGGGCGCGCGCGTGTTTGTGGGGTTCACACAGCGGAATGTGGCGGGGGGTGGGGCACGCGGAGGCGACATAACGGGGTGTCTGCCGGCAGGGTGGGGCGGATGGGGTGGGGCTTTCTGTGAGGTGGGGTTTTTTATTATTATTTTTAAGGGTCTGGGGGCTTGGCTTGGGTGGGCCGAGTTAGGCTGGGGTGTTGGAGGTGCGTACCTTTGTGATGTGCAAGGGCTGGTGTGGACTTTAGGGATGGTGTGCAGGTTTCTCTCCCCTCCCCCACGAAAAAGAAAGGTGTACATTTGTGGAACAAGGGTTTGTGTACGGGAGAGTGAACACAGAATTTTTTTATTGTGTGTATACACACACATATGCACAGAGGTATGCATCTATACACATATCCAAGAGTATCTTGGGTCGCAGGGTGAAGCTGAGATTCCGGTCATATCTTTTGAGGTTCTTCAGGAAGTTTTTGCAGGGATGAGTGGGGTGGGTTTTCGCTCATCTAGGAGAAAGGCATTATCCCAAGTTGGTTTTTATTTTATTTTATGTGATATGGAGGATAGTTTGGGGTTTGCTGCCTTCTGTGATGGATGTGATAGACATCTGTTCATAAAGAGGGATTGAACAACAGGTGGACCACCTGAGTGGTGATTTTTAGCCCATAATTGCCAGGAGTAAAACATGACTAGTGTGGATGTATAATTTTTGGGTGGTGGGGGGGGGGAGAATTGGACTCTGGGCTTGACAAGTGTAAGTTGCTGGCTGCAAAGGGATGTACAAGATGAAAGGTTTGAATAGGAGAGAGGGGTGTGAGGGAATCACTGAGGCCTTACTCACACAATTGCTTACTCCTCTGCTTCACTTTGTGTTGTGTACTTTGTGTTGGCTTTCCCTAGTTAACTTTTTAGCAAGGCAGCAGTGGCAGCTCTTGTCCCAGAAATCTGTACACTGCTAATTAACACTGGTAATAATGATGATGGGGTGTGTGTGTGATACCACTACATAACATCCATCTGTTCAATTACTTTCACCCAGCTTCTTCTATTTGTTTTCTCCACTTACTCATCAGTGCTTGTTCTCACCTCTTTGCGCCTTGTTGAAATGAAGATTGGTCTGATGGTGATGAACTGTTACTGTCAAGGGCAGCGGGTGGGGCAGATGACTTTTTTTTTAAAAAAATGCTACTTGGGTGTTCTGTTGGTAGGATGGATAAAAGGTGTCTGATGTACATGGTTAGGTATTTGGGATTGTTTGGGCAGGCAGCCTTCATACTGACCTGATGTATAGTTAGGTGCACCTATTATTCACATTGAAATTAATGGCTTTAGGGTTTCAATCCTAGAGCCATTTATTACAGACTGAGCCCCACCAAACTCAATGGGGACTCAGCTTCTGAGAAGACAGATCATGCTCTTAGATGCTGTATCCATTTTAGTCTTCTTGTGCCTGTCAGTTAAATTGTGGTCAATAAGCAATTTGCTGTAACTACTCCAGGACAACTGTTACACCAAGGGATGGAAAATATGTCTTCCAAGTCTGGGACTTTGAATCCAACAACAACTGAAGGGCCACTGGTTCCTTATTTCTGATATAGACAAATAAAATAGTTGTTTGGAATACTTAAGTTTCTGTTAGCTGTATGGCTGCATGTGCATTGAAATAAACTCACATGCCATGGCTGGCTATCACGTATATCATAAGAAGGTCACAGGCTGTTTCAACAAATGACCAGGACAAGAAGCTCCTGATTGAAAGGGAGAAACCTACACCCATGCTCATCCTATTGGAAAAGAAGACTTTTGTGTTTATCCTGGCTGTGTACCTCATTCTGCCATCCTTGGTGTCATGAAGTACAGGGGTTTCCCTCTTCCTTCAGTTTACTTGGCCCTTGTTAGAAGTGTCTTTGGGGGTTACAAATGGTGCAGACTAAAGCAGGGGTAGCTAAGCCTGTGACCCTTCAGATATTTTGTTGTTGTTGTTTAGTCGTTTAGTCGTGTCCGACTCTTCGTGACCCCATGGACCAGAGCACGCCAGGCACTTCTGTCTTCCACTGCCTCCCGCAGTTTGGTCAATCATAGAATTGTAGGTTGGAAGGGACCCTGAGGATCATCTAGTCCAAGCTCCTACAATGCAGGAATATGCAACTGTCTGATATGGGGATGGACTCCAACTCCCACCAGCCTCAACCAATGTTGCCAGTAGTCAGAGAAGAGGGGAGATGTAGTTTAACTTGTGGAGGGCCACAGCTCGTAGCACTTACTAATTGATTCCCTGAGCTAGTTTGCTGAGATTAATTTGGGGGAGGAGAGGGAAGAAAGATTAACCTCTCAAACTGGTAAACAAGTATTTATGCAAATGCTGTACAGAAGAGGGTATGCTACCAAAGCAAGCTGCTTTTGAAAAGCTTTGTGTATCCATAGGCTCTTGTCACATTCCATGGCAACTGATGGGAACTGTCTCCATGCAGGCAAATCATGACTTGGAATCTTGCTTCTATTAGCAGTTTGTATTGTTTATACAGCTCATCATTTGTGCTTTTCAGTCAACGTGTCCTGCTGTGCAAAGTTTGTTGGGCTTTAACAAAGCAGGTACCTCTTTTGCTATGCGTAGGGCTGCAAAGCAGCCTGTCCCAAGCTGGTGCCCTCCAGAAATTTTGAACCACAGCTCTCATCATCTCAGATGAGCATGGTCAGTGATCAGGGATGATGGGTGTTGTAGTTCAGCAACATCTGGAGAACCAGAGGTTCACCACACCTGCTTTTCAGGCGTCTTGCAAAGCTGTGATGCTGTTTATGAAAACAAACTTAGCTCAAGTTTTGCAGGAGATTCATGAAGGGTGGTTGGCTGCCTTTCATAAATGCATGCATGCAATGTCTGAAGAGTACTTGAAACTTGTGTATTATTGCTCAGCCTTGATGTGTGTATGTCTATACAGTACACTTATATTAACAGATCTGGAAGGTGCACATCTGAACGTCCCCAGATTTTTAAGAGTGAACATGGTTGCTTTATGCTGGGGAGAATCACGGCAAATTATGCTATAGTTGGTGGAGATGGCTGTTCCCATTAGGAGCATTTGCTAACAGCTCTTGCTTCTGCTCTACAGGTTCAGAATTGTCCTGGCAGATGAATATGTGATGATGAACTTAGAGGGAGCTAAGTTTTGGTGCCCACTGCTCTGTGTTAAGATGTTCTTTAGTTGTGGTAGGAATAGGAACTGGTCTGTTGCTGAGAAGATTGAGGGCATTCTTTACTGCCAAGTTCGTGTCCAAGTTCCTAACCTTTTCTAGATGTGTCCTTTGTTGTTGACTGACAAAACAGAAAGTGGCTCAGAACCCCATGCAGGAACAGTTTCCTTTTATGTTAGTTGGCAAGGGGATCTTTGGCACTTGCATTGTGGGGCTATTTCTGGCCAATTTTCTGTGGTCAAATCTCTAATTTTTATTTTCACAGGTGCCACGCTGGTGCTTGGAATGAGCACAAGCTGTGATGTTTGAGATACTGATATATTGGAACACTTCAGGTTGCTTAGGAACAGAAGGAAAAGAATACCATGGAAGAGTAGGAAGTGTCACTTTTCAGAGAAAGCACAATCTCTCTCTCTTTCTCCAGTCCTAAAGCAGAGACAAAAGGCATCTGTTGGACTCAGCTGTGTGTTAAATTGCCGGGTGAGGCGCACCCAAGGATCCATGTATTGCTGAAACAGACAAACAAGGCTTTCAACAAGGTCCCCCATGATATACTTCTTGGCAAGCTGGTAAAATGTGGGCTGGGAGGTTCTCCTGTTAGATTGGTTTGCAGCTTGTTGATGGACACTTGTCAATCGGGAGAAAAATGGCATGTGAGGGAGCTGTGGGGTTCTCTCCTGGGCCCAGTGTTGTTTAATGTCTTTTATGAAGGATGAAGGAGTGGTGGGGTCACTAATCAACTTGGCAGGTGACACCAAGCTAGCTGGGTAGTATAGCTAATGCCTTTGAAGACAAAAATAGTACCCAAGATCTTGACAGGATGGAGATTTTAGATATGCTGTAAGCCGCCCAGAGTGGCTGGTGAAACCCAGCCAGATGGAGGGGTATAAATAATAAAATTATTATTTGTTCTAGAACTAACAAATTTCTCAACCAGGATAAATGTCAAGGTCTGTGTTTAGGTGGGAGGAATTGGATGCTTAAATACAGAGTGGATGACATCTGGCTTGACAGCAGTACATGTGAAAAGGAAGTAGGGGTTTTAGTAAACTACAAGCTCAGCAAATGTGAGCAGTGTGATGTGGCATCTAGAAAGGCTAATGCAATTCAAGGTTGTGTCAACAGCTGCATAGTGTCCAGATCACAGTAAGTAATGATACCACTCTGTTCTGCTTATGTTGGATCTCACCTGGAGGCACTACAATTTAAGAATATCTAAGAACTGGAACGTGTCCAGAGAAGTCTGACAAAGTGTCTGGGTGAACCAAGTCCTGTGATAAAAGGTTGAATGAGTTGGGCATATTTAGTCTGGAAAAGAGGCAATTAGAGAGATGATGATAATAACCATCTTCAAAAATGTGAAGCACTGTCTCACAGATGGTGGAACAAATTTAATTTCTGTCACTCCAGCAGGTAGGATCTGAATCAATGGGTTCAGATGAAAAGAAAAAGAAATATTTAGATTCAGGTGAGCTGTGGAGCAAGTTGCCTGTGAAGGTGGTCTACTCTCTTTCAAGAAGAGGCTGAATGTCCTTCCCTCTCAGGTATGCTGCAGTGGTGAATTTCCCCCATCTGAAGATGGTCAGACTAGAGGACCTTTGAGATTTCTTACAACTCTGATTCTATGCAAGCATGCACAAACATAGCCCCCCTCCCTTTTTCACATCTGCCCATCTGTCCCCCTCTCCAACAGGTTTATTCTTAGATCCTTGTTTGAAACAAGTGCAGGGGATCTCAAAATAAGAGAGATCTACATTGGAAGGGCATTGATTCTCATATACTTCTCTTATCCGCCCAGAAATCCTCTTGAGATGAATGCGGGCAGCAAATATCTTTGTGGTCTAACAAAAATCATGGGAAGGTGACATTAATGAAGAGGGGAACCGGTTGGGGGTTATGTGAGGACAGAATCTGATCGGACTAGCTGCTTTGAAGTCCTCCACATATGAGAACCTGAAGTTGAGGTAGAGAAAGTTTAGCACAGCTTTTACCCATCTGGCACCCTCCAGATGTTTTGGACTACAATTCCCATCAGCTTCAGCTACAGCTGTGTGGGCTGCAGCTGATGGGAGTGGCAGTTCAGAACATCTGGAGGGTGCCTGTTTGGCAAAGAGTGCTTTAGTGGGAAACAGAACAGATTCTGATGTTGAAAATATTCTAGTATTCCTTTGCAGAACAATAGATGTCAGAATGCCTGGACCCTTTTAATTGGGGCGTCTTGTTTACACCTTTAGCTGAATGTGGAAGGAGATACTGTGCCATGCTTTATTTTTTGGGGGGTGGGGAACCATGGCTGTCCATACTATATTACATTGCAGATTGCAGAGCCTGTCGGCAGTGAGAGAATCTTCTGGTTATGAAGGTTGCTGCAGTACCTAAACACCTGTCTCTCTTAGCAACAGGAAGGAGAGCTGCCTAGGTTGCTCTGATCCTTCAAAAGCAGGCATATTTGAAGAAGAAGAATACTCCCATTTTCTTTGCTCAGTATTTTCTTCTGGCCTACGTAATAGGGGCAGGGGGTGGCTTTGAGGTGGCACTTGATTATTATGTGGGCTGCCCTTCATTTTGAGAAGGAAAGCCCTCTTTGTTGAGAGAACATTCTTGACCCTGGATCAAAGTGGTGGTGGGGGGGCGTTGTTAGAATTCCTGTATTGCTGAGCCCCACCATGGAACTCTGTCATGCTTCCTGGACTTCTGTATTCCAAGTACCATGTGCAAACTGAAGAACGATATTTTTTTCATTGAGGATTAGACTAGGGACCTGATACATCCTTCAGGTGGTCAGGTTCACCTGAAGGCCTCAAAGGGTTGGGTGGGATGGAAGAAGGGGATGTGGCCAGCAGGCTCAGCACTGTTTGTAGAGCAGGGGCAGCTAACCTGTGAGACTCCAGGATGTTCCAGAACTAAAACTCCCATCAGCTCTAGCCAGGGGAAATGGCAGTGCTAGTTCAGCAGCAACAAACTTGGAGGGGCACAGGTTAGCCACCCCTGTTGTAGATCTCTAAGGAGTGGCTCCATCCTGAAGCCTAGGAAACAGACGGCTCTTGGCTGACTCCACGGTTTTCAGGTCCCATGGAATTTCCTCCCCCAAGAGTTAGTGATGGCTACCTACTTTAAAAGATAATTCATGGAGGACAAGGCTATCGGTGGCCACTAGCCATGATGGCGTCAGCGTCTACCTCCACTGTCAGAGGCAGAACATCAGTTGCTAATTTCAGATGGGAAGAATGCTGCTTGACTGGAGCTGAGGGGCATCCAACAACATCCGAAGGACCTCAGATTCCCTGATGATGAGAGGCCAGTTTAAGACAGCAGAAGATGAAAACCAACCAAACTGTTGTCCATCTACACTGTTTTTGGTGGTGCTCAAGCTCAACTTGCTCTGGTAAAACTGAAGGACTTGCTACAACACTGACTTCTCAATAGGAACAGATGCTGAGTTGAATGACTTATCAAGATCCTGTGAACTGCTATATGATTGAAGCCAGGTGTTCTAGGGCTATTTATCTATTTTAATACTATCCACGTCTAATGTCACATGGACTCTTATGACCATCATTAATGAAATCTGGAGGCGTTACCATTGCCTTGCAGTTGCTCATGTAGATTAGAATCCCACCCTTGTGCTTGTCATCTTGTCAAGGATACAGACAATGAAGCTGATACAGGCAAACTCACATTAATTTAATCAATAATAAAATTGGATCTTAAATTTAAGCACATTTTCTCCAAGTAACACGTCAGCTGAGGATCAAAGTGATTGGAGTGTCACTTGAAGCAAAAAAAGGTATTCTGAGATGGGGGAACCTTTCTGAATCTATTGTGATCTAGTTAACTGATGACAGATTGTCAGACTGCGTGGGATAGGGTTTCTAGCATTGCAGAAAGCAAATATGAAGCGTAACTATTATTTGGGGTAAGAATATGGTCTTCCTATTTACCATGGGCATTATATAGGTAGGATGAACTGATGGTGATTCAGGTGCCCTCCAGATGGTCAGTATTTTGTGGGAGGGATTCAAGCACATACTAAACGTTCAGGTTTGCACTGTGGGTTAAGGAGCAGCAAAACCCTTTAAATAAAAACAAAAACAGTCCTTTGGTGGTTTAGAAAGGTTCACAAAAGGGCCACCGAAATGATCAGGAAGATGGAACAACTCCTGTATGAGGAAAGGTTGCAGCATTTGGGACCTTCCAGTTTAGTGAAATAGTACAAAGTGACATGATAGAAGTTTATGAAATTATGGCTGGAGAAAGTGGGCAGAAAAGAGTTTTTCTCCCTCTCTCATAACACTAGAATTCATGGGGGCATCTTATTATGAAGCTGAATGTTGGAAGATTCAGGACGTATAAAAGGAAGTCCTTTTTCACACAGCACATAGTTAAGCTATGGCACTCGCTCCCGCAAGAGGCATTGATGGCCACCAACTTGGATGGCTTTAAAATTTACAGGGGAGAAGGCTGCCTGGGGCTACTAGCAGTGATGGCTGTGCTCTGCCTTCATGGTCTGAGCAGTAATGTTTCCGAATACCAGTTCCTGGAAACCAGAGGAAGGGAGAGTGCTGTAGCGCTCAGGTTCTTGCCTGCGTGTTTCCCGTGGGCACCTGGTGCCTTGGTGCCCATGGGCAGCACACTGGGTACCACATTGTGCAGCCACCCCAAATCATTCTGCGTTCCTTCAGCCTGCTTTTTTGAGCAATGCATTGCCTGCAGTGCAGTTGTCCCAAGTCCAACTCAGTATGGTCTCTCTAAACCACCATTCTGATTTGCCCTTGGGTAGTTGCGTTATAACCAATAAATTCCTTAAAAAGAAAATAGGTGAAGGACAGAAACCTGAAGGAAAGTAACATGACCGTAAGTGGAAGCCAGCTGAGATGTTTGAAGAAGTAGAAGTTAAACCTGTGGGTCCTTTTAACAATGTATTTGGGTGGGAGGGAATGTTGAGGATAAAGTTATCCCATTTAAGATATGAGGGGGATTACATTAACTTGATTCTATTCTCTCATTGAGCTCTTTATTCTTGTTAAAGGCATTAAGAACCTTTTATTCAGAAACAGGCGGGTGGGGGGTGGATGGCTGCAAGATCTAAACTTATGTAAATTGTTCTTCAAAGAAATGAAGCAACCTCTTCTGTTTAATCCCCAGAGTTTTGAAATGGACCTGTGCAATCTGGAATATGGTGTGCTTGAAGCCAGGCGCAGGTTTATTGCAGAAAAGGGTATAGGGGATTTAAACAGGAGGGCCCCTGCCAGAAGCAGGAGCAGCCAGATAGAACAGAAATTCCAAAGATGCGTTGGGCTGTTTCTGACTATAGTTTTGATCCCCCCCTGCAGCCCACCCCAAGTCATTTCTAGGATAAAAGGTAATGCTGGAAAGGTTTTCGCCTTTTGGGTTACTCTTTCTCACTTTCCAGTAATTTGACATCATAGCACAGAAAGGGGGATTGTGAACCCACCCATGGGTGCCTTAATTCACACTGTTGTGTGGCTCTTTACCTCAGCTGATCTGTATCCAGTTGAGAGGGAAATGCTCCTACCACCATCAGTGACAAATAGGACCACTGAGAAATAGTTTGATTGTTTGCTGGACTCACACATGTTGTTCAGTGTGATTCATCCACAGTGGCTGCAACATTCTCCCTTGCATATGCATGCTGTTTCTCTCTAACGGCTCGGGCTTGCACCCTGGGCAATGCCTCTCATTGTGCAGGATGCGTATGGGAAGGGCGCCTGTGTCTGCTCCTAAGTCATATGCAGAAATCCTGGAGATGAGGGCTTAAGTCCTACACACACTTAATTTGAGAATAAGTCTGATTGAACTCAGTGGGGCTTACTTCTGAGTAAAACAAGCTTGTGGCACATTTATTGGGATTGTGCTGTCAAACTCTTTTGACCCCCTTTCGTCATAGCATTAGTTGCTTATGTGCATGTTGTCTTTTGACCTAAACATTAATAGGACTAGAAGTAATTTTTGGACAGCTGGTATAAAAGCACTACTTACCCCCAAACAAGCACCCAACCCTGATATTTTGTGGATGATCCTAAAATTTGGGCTGCAGCGGCCTGGTTTGCAGACCACCCATAGCCAATCCATGGCTTTGTGTGAATGTGCAGGAGAGGAGATTGTGCGTGCTTGGCTCCTCCGTGGTCATCCTGCTGCTGCACTGAGCTAAGCCATGGTTTGCCTTAATGTGCCATCCAAAACCAGGCTTGTGGTTTAGCTGTAGCCAGGGATTGTCCTGTGGTTTATGGGTTGTGGTTTGTCCAGGACAGCTAAACCATAAGCTTGGGTTCCGAAGACACGTTAAGCCACACCACGGCTTAACTCAGTACAGCAGAAAATAAGCCAGCGAGGAGCAAAGGGCTGCAATCCCTTTTCCTGGAGATGCACACTTGCATGTTTGTGCTAAGCTGTAGTTTGGCATGTCATGCTGCGTGAAGCCAACCAATATAGAGGAGCTGTTATTGGAAGGATGCATCCAGAAAAAATAAGATATTGAAATACATGTCAGCAGGTTTCCTTGTTACAGAGTCGCTGAAGCGCTAACCATTTGCAGTTCTAGAATGTTTGGAAGATCAGGTTTCTGAAGTCCTCCTTGGGCATTATTGAGGGAACACAGGTGGTAGAGCAGGGCAGTGGGGGCACATGTTTAACCCTGGCCCCACGTGACTTCTCCAGTCCCTCTGCATGCGTACAGTGAACCTCTTCAGCGGAGAGCCTTGTGCATCCATGGAGGCTCTGCTTCTTAGCTGGAACCCTGGAAAAAGAGGACTCGTACTATGAACATGTGAAGGGGGCAGAAGTAAAACTGCAGCCCCCCCATCGGTGTTCCCTCTTGGGGCGATAATTCCTGGAGAGAGCTTGACTCTTTACTTCTGTTTCTGTTCTAAGTCACTTGTACCATACTTCTTAGAAAAAATTCCAGATCATGTTGACTGCCCATGCCAGTTAAGAGTGAATGCCGCAAGCTTCTGTGAGTCTTAATTTGTGTGGTGACGTTGCACGTAATGCAACCCAGGGGTATAAATAAGAAAGTTCTTGTTGTTGTTGTTACTACATGTGTGGTGATTGAATCTAGGGTTTTGCAAGGTGGCTGTGCTTGCAATATTTCCATATCCCTCTGTGCTTGCATAATCATTTTCTGCCTCCTTTCTGCCTGCAGGACCACAGTAACCTTGTGCGGCACTGAGATGTTTACATGTTGAACCCCTTGTCTTTAAGAAGATAGCATTCCCCCGGGGAAGGGGAAGACGCTTTTTGAATGTGAACTTTGCTGGCTAGGTCTATGGGCATAAAAAAAAGAGCCCCCCTGAAATTTAGTAGGGAGCATTCCTGACAAATCTCTGCTGGAAGGGCAGACTGGGACTGGCAACACTAAATGTTGATGCCCAGATGAGGCCAGTCAGACCTCTGTAACACAGGGGACAACTGGCGGTGCTCCTCTGGATGATTTCTGTGATCAGGCTGGGAGTTAGAGATCAATCAGTCCTTAGGATGCTTTTTACGCTTGTCCTTGTTTGATGAGATTTATTAAACCTTGAAAGTTCACCTGAAGATGTCATTGTTTGGGTCTTGAGCTTTGAATGAGCTTGGTCTGATGCAGCTGCTGGAAAGGCAGGATTAGACTGCCTTGCACAGTGCACTCCACGACTCCCATTTTGCAAACACTCACCAAAGGCCCTGAAGAACTGGGAGGCACCCGATTTGGAAAAGGTCAGTTAGATCATCCACTCCGGGGATGTGTCTCTCTGGCTTGTGTATTAATCACATATCCCAGCCACGGAAATCTAAGCCCTCACAGCTCTAGCCAAGAAGAATTACTCGTCAGAGTTCTGCCGTGCCTCCAGTTGGAGAGGGGCCCTTGCCTCCAGGCAGCCATACGAGGTGAAAAGGGAATGGTTTCTCCACCCTCAGAGGGTGGACTGACTTGGCACAGGGAGAAAAGCTCCCTGCCCTTTTTGAGGCTGGGTGGTTAGGGAAGGCTCCCCACCCTTTCCTGTTCCTACCAGGGTGAAGGCTTATGGTAAAGAACCAAGCTTGCTGCCTTAGGCCCAACTTGGCCCTCTAGGCCTCTCTATTCCTCTCTCAGAATTCTCCCCAGTCCACATCCCTCACCAAGCCTACTTCATGTGCAGAGGAGGGCAACCAAGATGGTCAAGGATCTGGAAACCAAGCCTTATGAAGAATGTTTGAAGGAGCTGGGTATATTGTGCCTGGAAAGATGAGACTGAGAGGAGATATGATAACCACTTTCAAATATCTCAAATCCTGTCACATGGAAGTTGGAGCAAGCTTGTTTTCTCCGGCTCTGGAGGGTAGTCTTGAACCAATGGCTTTAAGTTACAAGAAAGGAAATTCCAACTAAGCATACAGAAAACTTTCTGACAGAGCTGTTCAACAGTGGAACCATCTCCCTCAGAATTGGATGGGCTCTCATTCCTTGGAGGTTTTTAAGCAGAGGTTGGATGGCCATCTGTTGTGGGTGCTTCAGTTGAGATTCCTGCATTGCAGGGGGTTGGATTAGATGATCCTCATGGTCCCTTCCAACTCTACAATTCTATGAATCATATCCTCCTTATGTTTTTTTGCCTAGCTGGAAGGTGTCTGAGCTCTCGCTTGACCAGATCGAGGCTAGAAAGGGTTGTCTGTATAAACTAGGCTACACCATTCATTGCTTTACCTGCTTTTTGCCTCTGGCTCTGCCTACCACTGTCATGTGGCCTGTGGAAGGTTTCCCCAGATGGCAGTGTGGCCTTCATTCTTAAAAAAGAGCTCCTGCTCCACATCTCAAAACCCGAGAGGCTAAGTGGATTTAGGATTGCAGGCTAGATGCATGCTCGAAATCCAATCGCACTAGAGAAATTCTTTAACTTAATATTAAAGCTGCCAAGTAAGTCTAGCTTTTTAATTTGCTGCCCAAATCTAATTTGTAGAAGAGGGAGAAGAACATTAATGAGAGGCTATCTGGCTGATATATGCCCCAAATACTGGGTTTAGACAGATGTAATTTGAAGCAGGCTAAATATGAAAAGTGTGAAAAATGGTAGGCAATGCTTGGTGTCTCCAGGCTTCTAGAAATGATTACAGAACTGCAACAGAAGAGGCAGGGAAAGTGAGCAAGCTGTGCCTGGGAGGAAGGGCCATCGGCCCCTGTCTGTGGCTACATCTGTGCGTCTCTGCAGGTTGCTTCCCAAAGTCAAGTCCAATTAGAAGTGGCCATTGGATCCCCTGCGTGACACAGTTGTGGGAGAGTCTGAAAATGCTCGTGCTGGATGGATCTGACAGAAATCAAAAGGAAGGCTTGAATCTCTGTTGGATACAGAACGACCTTGTCCAGATCTGTTTGGCATTAACTAGCTTTCCTCTTGCCCTCCTGGAGGAAAAGTGGTGTGATGGAGATCTGTGATGTCACCCAGTGCTGCACACCGGCCACCGCAGAATTAAAAAAAAAAAAAGTTGTGCCCTGCTGTGTGCTTCTGGTTGCCAGCTGGGTCAGCAGGCCTCTTGCGATCTTATGATGCCTCCACGGTTCTCCCATAATAATAATAATAATAATAATAATAATAATAATAATAATAATAAATTTTATTTATATCCCGCCCTCCCCAGCCAAAGCCGGGCTCAGGGCGGCTAACAACAATCACTGTAGCATGCAGTGCCTTAGGGGTTCTCAGGGCATCCTTACTCTGAAGCTTGAGATGGTACCTCTGCCCATGTATTGCCAGAGAATAAGGAGGCGCGATCAATGTTGCATGTGCTTTGCCACTCTATGGAGCATAATGTGTGCTTGGTGCATCTTGTTTGTGGACTGAGCTTTTCAAGAAATGCTGCGCTGCTCAAGTGGCCAAGAGCAGCTGTGCTAGTGGGCATTCTGTGACTTGTTGGCAATGAAACCCCCCTTCTGCTGATTTAATGTTTTATGGAGTTAACTGCCTGGAGAGGTGAGAAATAACAAATCTACAGCTCTGAATTCAAAAATGAAATTGAGATCGTAAAAGCAATTGGTGAAATTGATGGGTAATCTAATTTGCGCCGCATGCAATAAACGTGGGTAGTAACCCCTTCACAAAAACTTTGAAAATTGCTGAAAGTTTGTGTTAGTTTTTTGAAAGAAAGAAAGAGGATTCATTTTCTCCATCTTTAATTACAGAGTTGCTATAACGCCTCCCATAAAAGTACATGACAGCCTTAATTAATGGCTGCAAAATTAAGCTCTCCGAGTTGGGGGATTCCGGGAGGTGGAAGAGTGAGTGCAGTGCGAGAAAACACTATTTCTTGGAAGAGCTTCAATACTGATATGTTGCAAAGCACCCTGGCTGCTTAAATTGGAAATAAGCTACTGGAATCTTGGATATAAAGGCAAGAGGGCAGAGTGAGCTGCTGTTCCTAGTAGCTACAACAAACTGGAACCGTTGAGCTCGAACTGCCACTTAAATTCTGGGCTCTCAATTGTGTACCGGTGAATCGGTGAATATGGATGTACTCTTTGAAGAACTTTATATCGCTCATGGCTTTATAAGGCACCACCTTTTAGATGAGGCAGTCAAAATGATGCTGGCGGTGGAGGTAATGGGATTCAGATTATGAGTTGTGAACTGTGCTAGCTAAGAAGGGATCTTTGTATATAGTACATTTTATTACCAGGTGCTTGGGATGAGGACCATAGGGACACACTCTACTGTAGAGGAAGCCAATGTCCTCCAGAGGTTGTTGGAACTACATCAGCCCAGCTAATTGGGCTAATGGTCAGGGGTGATGAAAGTTGTAGGCTGGCATCATTTGGAGGGCACCAGCTTGGCTATCCCTGGGCTGCTCTCATTGCTGAGTGCCTGGCCAGCCACGGATGAATGCAGAACACAAGGTTTAATCGCCCTACCTTTAACCCGTTGCAAGGTGGTGATCTTAGACGCCACACCAGCCAACCTTTTCTAGCTGGATGCCTGCTGCACTTGGGTTCTCAACATCAACATATAATGGGCTGTATCCTAGGCTACTTGCTGACTCCTGACTATTCTTGTTTAGCTTGAACTCTGGAGGTTAACACTTCATTCCTAGATTGACTCTTTCCCCCAAGCTGCCGCTTCATCTCAGCTTGCTGCTTGGCTTTCTTTGCCGGTTCTCTCCAGCATGACCCCTTGCTAAAAACCACTTCTGGTACCTTCCCTAGACCTTACAACGGGGGGGGGGGGGATGGGGACCTGTGGCCCTCTGGGTGTTACTGAACTATGACTTCCATCATCCCTGAACATGGGCCATGCTGGCTGGGGCTGATGGGAATTGGAGTCCAGCAACACTTGGAGGGCACCAGGCCCCTCTTACATTACTGTTTTTAATTAATTTGATGAAAAATTGTGAATATTTGTTTTAAATCATTTGCACCTTGTATCTCTGCAGCTTTCAGTGTCTGGTAGGGGAAGTTTCTTGAAGCTTGACGCAGAAATCTTGAAATCTTGATTCAAATAATTCCTGGAATTGGTGTCTTGGCTGCACAGCCAAAGAATCCGTGAGACCACCTTTTCTTGTTGACTGTGGGTTGCCAGATTTTCACTCGGCCATTGTAGCTATGCTTTTATTTCTGTGCTTCAAGCCACTCTTAAACACCATTGCCTGGCAATGTTTGTCTCGTTGCTTTGGGCTTTTTCTTTTGTATAGAATTACTGACAAACGCAATAGATAACAGTATATGTGCTGCAAAAATGTCATCTGCTGATTTCTGAAGATTTAGAAGTCAATAAAGGTACAGGAGCAGACCGGGCTGGCTTTATTTTCCAGTCAGTTGGCAACTATATTACTTGCCTTGAATCATTTATAGGACACTGCACTCCTCCATGGAACTGTTGAACATTGCATGGCATTGCTACCACTCTTCTTGGCAGATGCACTGTATCTTTAGGCAGAAACTCTACAGGTGTGACTGCATTATCACTGAATCTAATGCCAGGGGAGATGCACCTGTTGATTCACTGCCTGGTCTGCAGCTTTTGATGGTGCAAAATGTTAAGTCCATTACCACACTGGGGTCCACACATTCTGACTGCTCCTTCCTCTGCCTGTGTCAGAGAACTGGGGGGTGGGAGAGAGATGAAGTGGGGGGACCCCCCATCTTGCTGAACTCTGGAGCAGACTGAAGCCGCACCAAACTCTTGTCCTTTATATACCGCCCTATACCCAGAGGTCTCAGGACGGTTCACAGAATAAAATCAAAATATAAAACCACAAAATACATAACCAACATAAAAACAACAACCCAATAGCCCCACCCCGCAAAAAAACCACATTTTAAAAGGGCATAGGATGTCAATCAAATCAACCAAAGGCCTGGTTAAAAAGGAACGTTTTTGCCTGGTGCCTAAAGGCGTATAATGAAGGCGCCAGGCGAACTTCCTTGGGGATAGCATTTCACAGACGGGGAGCCACTGCAGAGAAGGCCTGTTCTTGTGTTGCCCCCTCCAGATCTCTCAAGGAGGACGCACACAAAGAAGGGTCTCAGAAGATGATGTCTGGGTCTGGGGGTAGGTTCCTATGGAAAGAGGCGGTCCTTGAGGTCTTGCGGTCCTGAGCCGTTTAAGGCTTTATAGGTCAAAACCTGTTCCAATTCTCAGTGCATTATAATGGGACACCCGCCTTCCCTCCAAGTTCCTTGCAATTGTTTCTGGGCATCCTGCCTTGCCAGGGGCAATGATATCTGCCAAGCCAATTTGCAGAGGTCTGTTGTCAGAGAAGAGACCATCTCTCGCTTTCAAGATGCAAAGAGGAGGGGTGGCTTGAGAGCCCCTGCCTGACCTTGCCAAGGGTTTTCTGGCTGCCCTTCAGCACTTTTCAATCTCCCATTCACAACTAGGAACAAATCAGAGGTTGAACTGATAGCGCTCTCTGGCCCTTAAACACTGATCCAGAACTATTGCAGAGACAAAATGGTTTGTATCATGATCCCTCTTCAGTTTCTTCTTGTCTGAAGGCTCTTTTGGATGTTTGAGAAAAATGCAAGTCAGCCCTGTAATGACGCCTACAAAGGTTACTAGTCTTCCAAGAGTTTCCACCACTCCAGATTAATAGGGGCCTTCATTCATGTCTAGCTTGGAAATCTAGTGGGCTGGCGAAGGAGGCGGAGAGCGTAATCTGTCCCCGTTCCGTTAGCCTGCTCACTTGCTTGCATGGTATTGCACACACTCGTCTTCATGAAGCTCCCAATTGCCTATGGCAACCAGGCTGAGTTGTCAAATACAAAGCTGCTATATATGTTGCTGAGGTTTTACGATATTAGAATGGAATTAGAGCGGCTGACCAGAAGCATCTTTTAATTATAGGTTTCCGAAGTAGGGATGTAGCTATGTTGCCGCTTAACTTAGATGACTTAAATGTGCTTTGGCTTAAATGTGCATTGGCTTAAATGTGCATTGTTCTGCTGTGCAAAGCTGGAAGTTGTATTGACAGAGGACCATAGGGATTGGGCTTCTAACACCATCTTGTTCAGCAGGGATGGCTAACCTGTGGCTGTCTGTCTAGACCAGGCTAAGGGGCGTTAGAGGATCTTAAGTTCCCCCACACCTGCTATACATGCTTACCTCAGTGGGACTAGGCACTAGGAACAAAGTGTCATTGAATATAGAGGGATTTGGCTACGACCTGTATTTGGTTGCCTTACTAGTAAATTCTAATAAAGAGGGGTCTGGATACTCACCCTCTACTTAGAAGCAAAGCTCTTTCATTGCATATGCCAGATAGAGAATTGAAGTGGCATTTGCTGGCATATTAGGTGCATGATTTTGAAGAGTTTGCTGCTATGGAATTAATTTGAATTTAACTCAGTTTCTGCTTCTGTTTCAGAGGCTTGGGAGTGCCTGGCTCTGTATACGCGTGGGTGTGTGGGGCTGACATTTTAAAGTAGCAGATAATTAAATCACAAAGTTTCAAAACAATGAATGAACACACACTCATTTCCAAAAAAGAGAGTTAACACCATTTGACAATGCTTCCAGCTGAATGTCTTCATAAAGGCTGCAGTCCCGTACAGTGCAATAGACCCAAGTGCCTGGGTGAAAACCACTTTGAACTTGGTGGGACTTAACTTCTGAGTGGGCATGCACCTGTATAGGCTTATGTTGTCAGTCTAAACAGTATTCCAGGACACAAGGATCACTGTTCCGTTAAGCAATAAAGCTCCTGTTCTGTTTGTTATTTCATTTAAAACATTTGCACAAGTGGATTTTCTTCATCAACATATGTTTGCCGGGCCTTGTGCAGCTATTTCCCCTTTGTTGGCAATATGTCCCTCCCCCATTACATTGTCAAAAGGCACCCGCCTGATATTAACAAATTGCTCATTGAAGCATTATGTTTTTGCAGCGCGAATGGCCGGGGGTTGCCATCTTTTTTCCAGCTGCACCTTTTAGCAGCAACTTGACATAACACTCAGGTTTAGCAGGCGGAGCTTTTCCTGGCATGGGGCTTAGTGGGGTGGCAGAATCTTCACCTGCCATCTTTCTTGTGACCCCATCTGCACTATGGCATCATACCATTTTAAGCTTTCATGGCTTTCCATCCCCAAATCCTGGGAAGTGCAGTTTGTTAAGGGGGCTGAGAGACACCTTTCCTCTCACAGAGCTGCAGTTATCTGAGTGGTTTTGTGCACTCCTCCATTGTCTGTTGAGACAGACAGATATGCCAACCAATGAACAGTTAATCCCTCTTTCCAGGGAAGTGTAGTTCTTTGAGAGGAATCGGGGTCTCCTAACAATAATGCTGAGCACCCTTAGCAGACTCCAGTTTCCAGGATTCTTCAGGAGAAGTCATGGCTATTTCAAGTGGTATGATACTGCCTTTAACGTATTGTGCAGATGGGGCCTTGTAGCTCAGCAGCTTGAGGGAGCTTTTTCAAGGAAGGTGACAAACCTAACAGGTGTTCCCGGAAAAGAGGTTTAGTTCAGTTGGATGAAGCAGATAACCTGTGTGCCAAATAAGATACTCGAATGATTTCTCGCCTCTTGTGGCTCTTTATTCTAACAAAACTGTCGCTCTAGATTTTTATCAGAACATCGGTCTTGAGCCAGGTGGCCCAGAACGCTATCTGGGAGTGTTGATTGATTTCCAGAGTGTGATTTTTATGGGCCATTTTGAAACTATTACTCTGGCTTGTAACTCCAGACTGGCAGTGCTGAGGTGAGGTCATCGTTCTTCATAGAATCAATTGCCTTTTTGGTAATAGATTTTTTTTTTGGTTGTCTTCGTTTCTGATGGAGTATAAATTGGGCTAAAAGGTGTCTCCAGAATGATTACTGGATTGCTCTGTGTTCTGTAAAACCGTCTTGACTATATTTTACTCTGTAATCACATCTGTTTTCCACGATAGTTTCGCTCCTGACTTTCCTGCAGTTCCCTTTTCTTTCTCAGCTTCAAATACACTGGGGCACCTTTTGGGCTTGCAACCCGGCAGCTTACTCTGTAGCAGTTCCCCCCCAAAACCAGTGCTCCCCCTGCCTGATATTTGGGGCTATAGCTCCCATCCTCACCATGGCCATTAGTCATAAGAACATAAGAGCTTGACTGCCGAATCAGGCCAAAGATCCATCTAGTCCAGCGCTTTCTTTTCACTGTGGCCAACCGGATCCCCATGACAAGACTACAAGCAGAACCTAAGTACAAAAGCAACTCTTCCCACCTGTATCCAGTATTCAGGGCACACTGTGAAAGCACCACATAGCCCTTGTGGCTAATAGACATTGATAGCCTTATCCTCCATGAGTTTGTCTAGTCCTCTTTTAAAGCCTTCCAAATTGTTGGTTATCACTAAGAATATAAGGAGAGCTTGCTGGGTCAGGTCATCATGGACTGGCTGGATGAAGAGGAATGGAGGGAGGCACCAGGTGGGGAACCACCAAGGAAACCCCCATGGGAAGAAGGCTCAGCGCCTGGGGAGAGGTGGTGGGATGATGATAAGTGGTCAGAGGGAGAAGAGGGAGAGAACTGGAAGGAGGAGGTGTCAGAAGATGAAGAGGTAACAGGGTTTAGTGAGCAGGAAGAAGCTGGAGCAGATAGCAGCCCAGAATCAGAGGCTGGAGAAGAGGAGGGCCAAGAGGCAGAGATGAGTCAGGCTGTGACCAACTCCCCTCCCCTCTGGTCTCCCAGAACCAGAAGAGGTATGAAGCAGGTGGAGCAAAAACAGGCATCAGAGTCTCAGATTGCTTGGGAAGGAACCGGGAAAGAAGGAGACTTAGAGAGCTGTGGGAAGGTGGGAACTTTAAGGCCTCACAACTGCTTCATTGAGGCAAGTACTACTGGGAAGAGTTGCTATGGTCAGTAGGTCTACACTGTTTTGGTTTCTTTGAATATAGAGTTACCTTCATGGGCACCATTTTTTTTTATTTTTATTGCTGACCTGCACCTCACTCCAGCTCCTGACACAGGCCAATGGCCCATCTGTGCCAGCACCCAATTCTCATAGTGGCCAACCACAGCTGCCTGTGGAAATCCCGGAAGCAGAACCTGAGCACAAGAGCACTCTCTCTTCCTGTGGCTCCCCATCCTTACTTTAAGGTTCATTTGCACATTGTTATTCATTGATTAGGCATCTGTGTTCCATAGCTGTCCAGATCCTTAGATGGGGCCACTCTTATTATGCTTCATAAGGAGGAAATTCACTGTAGCTCTATGTTGTTAGTTTCATCAGCACAATGTCTTCAGTTTGCTGGATAGCTCAGTTGGTTAGAGTGTGGTGCTGATAATGCCAAGGTCGTAGGTTTGATCCCCATAAGGGACAGCTGCATATTCCTGCGTTGCAGGGGGGTTGGGCTAGATGATCCTCAGGGTCCCTTCCAACTCAGACCACTGTTTGAGTAACAGACATTTGCTCTCACTGTGCTAGCTGATTTTCAGCTACTGGTATTTGCATACAAGTATAGGCAAAGCTGTCAGAGGCTTGTCTAAAACTAGAAATTGAGAAGCACCTTTTCAGAGTCTGGCATCCTGGTAGTTGAAAGGAAGATTTGTGTGTTAAATCAGTTGTACGAAAGACTGATTTCTAACGAGCTTCTGATTGCAAAAAAGTCAGCTTGGTTGATTACCTTAATTATAGATGAAGCTGTTAGCTATACCTCGTCATGTTTGCATAACATTTTCTATTATAAGCTTCTTTTTCCTCAGCTCCTTTAGTTAATTTTGCTGGGTGTGGGTCCCTGGTGGCCTTTTAAAACTGTTGCTGCAGAAAAATTTGGCATGTGCCTTGTTCCCTGTCTGTGAAGAAAGATGCACCTGTTGAATGTTTGCCTAGCAGAAAGCTCAGGTGCCTCTGTGGCAGATCAGTGGTGCAGCCCTAGATTAAGCTCTACACAGATCTTCCATGCTTCCAGTCCAAGTCATAGGCACGGGCTGAAGCAACCAAAATGCAGTTGAAGGTTTTTTGACTACAACTCCCATAACTCCTGACTGTTGACCATACTGGCTGGGGCTGATGGGAGTACTAGTCTACAGCATCTAGAGGATATCATGTTGCATACCCCTGGCTTGGTCTATTTAGAGAAGGCAATGTAAGGTGCTTTGAGAATTGGATACCAGTTGCTTAATTATGCTCCTGTGTCCAGTTCTGCCAATAAGTCAGTAAAACTCTTAGATGTGATGGGGAAATATTTGTGTTTTTTAAATAAAAAATATATATATTTAGTTTTTCAGGTTTTAACAATTTACAATTATCAAATGAGCCACATAAAAAGAGAATTCCAAAGAATCTCCTGACCTTCCCTCCTCCCCTTTGTGGGTCCTTATATTGACCTTTTCCGCCTGCATCTTAGCTATTAGTCCAAATCTTTTAAATCTCCATTATACCCAAAATTCAGCATTAAATTACAAGTGTTGTTCCAATTCTCCTAATAATTTTAATTGTTTACAATGGGTATTAAGGTAAATTATTTATTTTCCCCATTCCTTATTGAAATTTTGGTCTTCTTGGATTCTGATTTTTCTGGTCATTTTTGCCAATTTGGCACAGTCCATCAACTTAAATCTGCTATTTTTCTCTGGTAGGGACTTGATCTTCTTTCCATCTCTGGGCTAATAGCATCCGAGCAGCAGTGTTTGTATACATAAATAATCTTTTCTGATCCATTGGAATTTCGGATCAGAAAAGCTTCTTTTTTAAAAAAGAAAAGGTTATTTTAAACATTTTTTCCAGTTCATTATATATCATCTCCCATAATTCTTTTGCTACCTTACACGTCCACCACATATGGGGAATTATTTGTTGTAGTAGTTGAAATTATTTAGCGTACACCATAATGTAGGACATGATGACATTATTTTCCATAACTTTTCTGAGAGTGATGCTCCTTTTTGTATTCTGATTTTTTAAAAAAAACAACACAAAAATAAATGAGGACATGTTGACTGTTCTGCCCTAAGAATTTTAACATTTTTCTGTTTGAATGCTTCCTCCCCCCCCCCCAACTTTAGTTTTTGGGAGAGCATTTTGTGAAAGAACACAGGTTGCTTGAGCACCAGTTGGCAACCTTCAAGTACTTTGTCCTTTGCTTTCGAGAGAGCTGTTAAGTGGTACCTTACAGTTGCAAACATTTGTGCTGTTTTCATGTTAGCTCATTAGCACATCTCCCTGTTGCAGGTGGAAACAATAGCTGAGTCACTTTGCATCTCCTGCCACAGCACAGTAGGCCTGCACTTCCAAGCTGACAAAACACATTTCGAGCCCTTCAATGCAGTGGTCTGTACCAGCGAAAGGGCAACTTGTTTGTTGAGTCACACAAATCACTGCCAAGTCAATTATTTTGCTCAATCTCCCTTTTCATGTAAAGCAGATTGAGGGGCAATTAACCCCTCTAAAGGTAAAGCATGTGGGGTGATAAGATTCAGAACAAAGTCATTTTGAAACTACAAGTAGGAGCTGAATATTTATTGGAGCTGTTCACTTGTAAAACTGGAAGATGATTGGGTGGGGGGGATAGGCTGTGACGGGGGAAGAATATTCCATAGGCTGCGAAGGGGAAGATTATTGCGGCAAAACAGAAATGAAGAGCCCAAAGCAGTTGGATTTAACACCTTTTTTCAGGAGCACTTACCTTTGCCTCCAAGGAAGATTTTAAATGAAACTTCGTAGTGCTTGATCCGAGCGTCCATGTGACTTACATTCTGTCAGAATAAAACTGGAGAGAGTGGCTGCTGTGCTCAAGACCTGCTTTTGGGCTTGGCCAGTGCGACAGCAGGATGCTGGGCTAGGTGGGCCTTTGGCCTGATCCTGCAGGCCTCTTCTTAAGTTTCTTTCGGCGCCAGCATAGAACTCACCCTTTTCCTTTTCCTTCTATTTTCTGGTGCCTGTTTCCCCCAGCCCCAATTTTGTAAAAGTGAATTTCCCTTTGATAGTAATTGGTACTGTGTGCATATGACGACCTCGGATCTCCCTCGGGAGGTTGTGGACGCTCCTTCCTTGGAGGTATTTAAGCAGAGGTTGGATGCTTTAGCTGAGATTCCTGCATTGCAGGGGGGCCGACTCAATGGCCCCTGGGGTCCCTTCCAACTCTACAATTCTATGACCTGAAACAATTGGGTAAATCCTCCCCCATCATCCACTGAGGTCCAGCGCCGAGGGCCTTCTGGTGGTTCCCTCGCTGCGAGAAGTGAGGTTATGGGGAACCAGGGAGAGGGCCTTCTCGGTAGTGGCGCCTGCCCTGTGGAATGGCCTCCCAGCAGATGTCAAGGCAATAAACTATTTTACTTTTAAAAGACAACTGAAGGCGGCTCTGTTTAGGGAAGTTTTTGATGTCTGATGCTGTCTTGTTTTTAATATTCGGTTGGAAGCCGCCCAGAGGGGCTGGGGAAACCCAGCCAGATGGGCGAGGTATAAATAATAAATTATTATTATTATTTAAATACTTCGGGTAGCAACCAGTGCTGTGTGCCTGGAGGTCCACTTGTGTGGCAGGGCTTCCAGTTCCTCTCCTCTCTGGTGAGCCCCAAAAGCTGTTTTAGAGGGTCCCCAAATCCTCTGGAACAGTTTTTGAGAGTGTGCAGGAGGCTGCATAGCAGAGGAGGCGAAAGCTCTGTTGCACCAGAGGGAGTCTGTTGCGCAAGTTGAACAACTGCGTTGGGTACAGCCCTTCAGGTTCTGTGTCTTCTTCTTTTGCCTTCTGGAAATACTAGATCTTTAACCTGTGTATGAGGCTTATGCATCTCTGCTGATGTTGGACTTGCCTTTGTAGTAAGTCTGTGATCTTTACTGCTCCTTTTCCTGGGATTTGTGAAGCTGCTCCAGGGCCACATTGAGCATCTTTCATGCTGGATGAAATGTGGACCTTTCTTTTGGTATATATGTTTCCCATGTTGGCTCATTGCCGAATTTCATGGCAATATAATGGTGTGAATAAATTACAGTTGATGCCGCAGACGCTAATGCCTCCTTTCGAAGAACCTTATGATGTAGCCAGTATTCTCCCTTTTTCAATGAGAAATTGATAGGTCTGTTCTTAGCCACCTAGTTCATTAATGGCCAAGTCTGCTCAATCAAAGTTCATTATCCAAGTTCAGTTTTGGGTTAGGGAAGCAAGGACAGGGTTATAACTCAAGACCAAAGGGGAATTGAATTGTTGTTTGATTCTGTTGTAAGTCATTCATAATAGATTGGAGTGTTTTTAGCTGGGAACTATAGGTGATAACAAGTGGTATATTCTCTTAGAGGTCTGTTCTGCTTATTCCTGTGCCAATTTGTTTGGTGGTGTCATCCCATGTGTTCACCAAAGGTCTGGTAGTATTGAGAAATGCCTGTTGCAAATGGTTAAGGGTTGAGTCCTTCCTTGCCTCTGGCCTGCCAGCATTTTGTGGGAGGGATCCAGAACTTTAGGTTTGTGCAGTCAAAGTGGATTAAAGTGCTCTGACACTGTAGGTCAAGAAATCCCATTAAAAAGCCACAGCAGACTTTTTGCAGTTTAGAAAGTGATGGAGAAAGGAACTGGGAAGTGTGGACTGAATGAGTGATTAATGGAGAGAACCAGGATGAGTGCTTATTGTTGTATAACTGCCTTGTAAACAAAATCAGAACAAATGCTCTGTAAAGACCAGACATAATCTAATCTCTGCGTAAGTTGTTTTCAAGCAAATCAAGATGAATGCTGAAGAAACATGTTATCTCGAGGAGCCCCTTGTCTTCTGAACTGCACAAAGCTGTTCTATTGGCTATGGTTATTCTGTGCCTTCACCAGTTCCGTACTCTGAATGAATTTTGCAGATTTTCGTAGGCTTATATTTTATTTTTTGTAGAGCTGCTGGCTTTTGCTACCTACAGGGAGGCGAAACAGCCCATTTGGTGCACAAGGCTCCCAGACCCCGAATCTCTTCGCTCATCCACATCCCTTGATGTTCGTAATTGTGTGCTCAGGCGCTAGCTGCTTCCACCAGTGGGACCTGAGATAATTACCGTGCCGGTGTGTTACGCACACGCAGCAGCCAGAACCTCTGGAGAAAAATCATTAGCCTTGGAGGCATATGGCTGTGTACCGGAGGCCCTGGGAGGCTTTTTCTCGCAGACAAAAGGTGAAGGTCACCCAGTGGGTCCTCTTAGTGCTTGGAGGGTCACGAAGTTGGAAGTAAGTGAGAGGTTTGCAAGCTCCCCCAGCCCATAGCGTTAAAATAAAGCGCTTATCTGGTTGTGAGGAGCATGCCAAAGTTGTGATAAGGGGCCGGTTTCAAGGAGGTCAAAAGCCAGCCCCTGAATGCAAATGTCTGCTGTGAGATCCACAGGGGCCTGGGGAAGGTGCACTAATCCCCTGCCAGGTGGTTTTCTGCCTTGTGCTGCTTCTTGGCCTCATTTTTTAATTATCCTTTTCTCATTCTGGTCTTTTGCATGATTTTCCGAACTTCCAGAATGTGCCTATCTAGCTCCTGCAAGGTGGCAGGCGGGGCAGGGGGCAGGGAACCAAGTCCTTGATTTCGTCAAATCTTAATTGTCTCTTTTCACATTGTCTTAGAACCAGAAAGGAGTGAGAAATGGGAAGACCGGAGGGGGCGGGCGGTGGTGCCCTATGAGGAGTTGACAAATGTGCGATCGATCGCTTCCTGGAGAGCACAGATGGGAAGGGGGGTTTGAAAGCAGTTACTCAAGGGAGTTAATTTAGTGGGAGCCGGAGAAGTCGAAAAAGCTGCCTACCTCTGGCAGGGAATCGTGTTAATGTTGACAAGTGTCTCCCCCCACTCTCACTCTCCGGGATAAGCTTCCTTGTCAAGTGGGAGTGTGGGTGGGGATCTCTGCCTCAACCCTTTCATCAGTTTGCTGTCCCAGACCTGCACCCGGGGGATGCATCTGACGTATATATTAATTTTGACGGTTTGGGCTTTCTGAAGTTGCATCCTGCATCACTGCACTGAAACAATTCATTCAAAAATTGAGGCTTGCAAATCATGCAAATTTAATTTGTTCTGTGTGTGTATGTCTGAAAATGGATGGAAATCTTGTCTGCTTAGGTTTTATGCATTCCAGACATTAGCCCTGTTTACTTCCAGACATTAGCTCCCTCCTGTTTATGCTTGAACAGGAGAATTCAACCCTAGGTAGGAGGCAGGCTGCTGGGCAGCCATCTTTTCCATTCTTGACCTTTCTCTGTTGAGCAGACAAAAGGGGCTAGCTGCCTGCATTGTGTGTGGAATATGCTGCCTGACCCAGAATGCTTGACAAAATGGCATTCAAAATTGGATGGATGCTTTTACTCACCTTCAAGGAAACGCAGGCTGGTGCCATATTCATCTAGTCAGCCTAGGAAAGAACTAAGCAGGTAGGGATGGGGGCATTGCATCCTGGGATGGCATGCACGACCCCATGGCCCCCTATATGGATTTATGTTTATGCCATCTACACTGAATGGGACAATTTCATCTGTGTTCAACAACTATTCTCCTGGTGATGGAACATTTCGCTTAGTCTGGTCCACACCCTGATTCAGTTGAGACCGTCTTTGAACCAAGCCACAGTTTAGCTTGGGTTTGTTAGGGTTGCCATATGTCCGGAATTTCCCGGACATATCCGGAATACTGCAGTTGGAAGGCATGTCCGGATGGAAATCTCTAAAAATGTCTGGGGAGGAAATGCGCTTCCTGCTGACCATTGTGCCATGTGGTGCCAAGAAACAAACAAACAAACCTTGGGAGGTCTCTCAAGGCCCAGTGAGATGCTGGCGGCGGCAGCAGGCATAAAAACGGAATATCAAGGAAGAAGACATGGCAGAATAGGAACACTCCACGGCATATTTTATTACAGGTTTCACTTGCTTGTGTAATATATAGCGTTTGATATCAAAAGTCAGATCCCCTTGGGTTTGCTAACTGACTGAAAAGAAACTGCCTCAGCTAATTTATTAAATCTCTAGGGCCAGTTGCCAGGTTCTCTCCCCACCCCCCTTGTAAAAGCCAGAAATTTGGCCTGATTGATGGCATTTGTCTGAATAAAAGCCAGCCTCATTATCACCACAGAGTGCACATGCTTCAACTGTGCATCTGGCCCATCGTGCATATTAGGGTGCCAAGTTGTTGGTGTCTGTTCCAATGCTCCATGCTGTACACTGCTGCGTGTGAGGCCACAGGGGCTCTGGTAAAGGTAAAGGACCCCTGGACGGTTAAGTCCAGTCAAATGTGACTGTGGGATATGGAGCTCATCTCACTTTTCAGACCGAGGGAGCTGGCGTTTGTCCACAGATAGCTTTCTGGATCATGAGGCCAGGAGGACTAAACTGCTACTGGTCCATGGAGGACTGTGACGAGTACAGGAGTGCGCAGAAATGCTGTTTATCTTCCTGCCACAGCAGTACCTATTTATCTACTTGCACTGGTGTGCTTTAGAACTTCTAGGTTGGCAGAAGCTGGGACAGAGCAACGGGAACTCACCCTGTCACGTGGATTCGAATTGCTGACCTTCTGAATTGCTGGCCAAGAGGATCAGTGGTTTAGACCACAGCACTACCTGCGTCCCTGCCGCAGGGGCATATACGTGTGGCTCCTCTATAGCTTCTCCCCACAGGCTCTGTATCCTGGGGCAGGTGGGGGGTGGGTGGAAGAGTGCCATGATAATCTGGTGGTGGAGGCAGCCTTTTAATAGTTGTGACCAGTCTCTGCCCCCTGTCCACATTGCCAGCATTTTTGAACCCCAAAGCTGGCAGCCCTGTTTTTTTTTCTGCAGTTCGTTCTTTTCACAGAGAAAAGCAGTCAAGGCTTCTGGTTTTTTTAAGGGATCTGCCTGTAGATTTGTAAGTGTTGTATTCATATTTCCTTTTAAACCATGCTATTCATGAACAGAAACAAAATAAATCCAGTTTTATTTTTAATGAAAACCATACCCTTCATCCCACCTGCCCCATATGTTTAAAGAGCATGTAAAATCCCCACCCCCACAAAAATCCAGGGAACTGTAGTTTATCAAGAATGTTGGGAATTGTAGCTCTGTGAAGGCTAAACAGCAATTTCTAGGGTTCTTTTAAATGTGTGGATGAAACCGTAGTTTATGTCTTATGTTCTTATTTAGCTGAGGAGGCTGGGAACCGAACATTGGACTTCCTTTTAAAAACATGTACCTTCCCACTGAACTATATAGCTCGTGTCTGCTTCAAGACAGGATTCACTTGTTCCTCCTGGGGATAATATGCCGATGACATTCTCGCCAGCAGAAATTGTCGCAGTGAAAAAATTAAATATGAAAGAAAATTGGGCTACCTATAAAACTGTATTAAAGGAAGAAAACGGAGAATTGGAATTAAAGGATTACACAGAAATTAAAGCTCATATTAGTGATTGGTTCCAATATATTCAAATTAAGTATAGATTAGCGAAAGACAAAAAGTTAGGATTTGAAAAAGAAATATCAAAATTCGATAAATACTTAATACAAGAAAAATCAAAAAATATATCTAAATTGTATAATCTGATTTTAGAGTGGGAAACAAAGGATGAATTGGTTAAAGCATCAATGATTAAATGGGCGCAAGATATTGGGAAAAATATTATGTTTGAACAATGGGAAAAATTGTGGAAAGAAGATATGAAATTCACTATGTGTTATATACTGAAAGAAAATTACCTTAAAATGCAACATAGATGGTATTTAACACCTGAAAGAATAGCAAAAATGAATAAAAATTGTAGCGATGTCTGCTGGCGATGCAACACGGGAAAAGGTACTATGATACATATATGGTGGAATTGTTTAAACATCAAACAATTTTGGGAAATAATATATAATGAAATGAAAAAAATGTTTAGATACTCATTTAGGAAAACACCAGAAGGTTTTCTATTGGCAATAGTACCAGGAAGCCTAAAGGAAGAAGATAAGACCTTATATTTATACGCAACAGTAGCAGCAAGGCTATTGATTGCGAAAAACTGGAAAAGTGGTATAATACCGACAAAAACAGAGTGGCTTGCCAAATTATTGGAGTATTACAATATATCCAAAACAATGGAAGAAATTGGAAGGATTTCAAAAGAAAAGATAGATAGAGACTGGAAGGTGTTTAAAAGATACTTGCAAAATCATATCGAAAAATCAGAACTCCTATTAGAATAAACAAGTTCCGTTTCAAATACTGAAATATCAAATAAGATGGATAACAATGTGTAATAGAAAAAGAAGTATGAAATTAGGCTAAAGGTGTGTGAAAGAAAGTAATAGAAGTGGAAAGAAATTGTAATTGAGTAGATTGGAAGTCAAACGCAAAGGTGGGGTGAGGGGTGGTGGATGGTGATGGGGAAAGGAATTATTTGTGGGATTGAGTGTAAGTATGTTTGAACACTTTTAAGGATTGTAATGAAATGTATGTTTATATGCTTGTATATGTGTATTAATGATGAACTATTTTAACAATAAAAACTTATTAAAGAAAAAAGAAGAAAAAATATGTCAATGACATTCATCAAACCATCAAGCTGTCAGGACAAATTCATAATCCCTTTCCTCTCCTTCTTATTCAAACCAAGCTATTGTTTTGCCTAGTCACCTCCTTGGAGGTGTGGAGATAACAGCCCATTTCCTCCTGTGACTGTGGTGCCCTGAAGCCATTTTAGCTTGATGAGTTCACATGTGTCTGAAGAAGTGTGCATGCACACGAAAGCTTATACCCAGAACAAACTTAGTTGGTCTCTAAGGTGCTACTGGACAATTATTATTTTTTATTTATTTCGACTGCATCAGACCAACACGGCTCCCTACCTGAATATTTTAGACAGTTTGTTTTTGCTGGAAAAAGGGGTCTACCCCAGTTAGGGACCCAACTGGGCCCTGATTCCAAGGGAGCAAAATACCAGTGGAGTTGACATCTGTTGACATCAACCTGAAATCAAATGCGATATGCGTGGTCAGGTGCAGCATAAAGGTTGGCTCCAGGGTGGCTGTCGGAGGGAGAAGGAAGCACCAGAAACACAGTTAGGAAAAGGGGGGGCAGGTTAAGGAGAAGCAAGAGAGTGAGTAGCACCTCAGAGAGCTCCAAGTGGGGCTAGAGCTGAAGACAAAACTGGGCTGCTCATCTGGCAAACTGGCTGAGCGTTAAATCAGGTCTTCATATCCCATTTATGACTTGCTTCCCAGATAAAATTTCAAAGCAATTTCACAATTAAAGACATCAGCAATAAAAAGACACAATTTCTAACAGAGAAACCAGCTGAAAACATGTTGTTGTTTAGTCGTTCAGTCGTGTCCGACTCTTCATGACCCCATGGACCAGAGCACACCAGGCACTTCTGTCTTCCACTGCCTCCCTCAGTTTGGTCAAACTCATGCTGGTAGCTTCGAGAACACTGTCCAACCATCTCGTCCTCTGTCATTCCCTTCTCCTTGTGCCCTCCATCTTTCCCAACATCAGGGTCTTTTCCAGGGAGTCTTCTCTTCTCATGAGGTGGCCAAAGTATTGGAGCCTCAGCTTCAGGATCTGTCCTTCCAGTGAGCACTCAGGGCTGATTTCCTTGAGAATGGAGAGGTTTGATCTTCTTGCAGTCCATGGGACTCTCAAGAGTCTCCTCCAGCACGATAATTCAAAAGCATCAATTCTTCGGCGATCAGCCTTCTTTATGGTCTAGCTCTCACTTGTATGTAAAACATACTTGTATGTAAAACATAATAATAGAGGAAAAACATTTTCAAATTGAGTACAGATACAGACTGGGATACATCTCTATTGAAAAGACTTGTTGGAAAAGGAAGGTCTTCAACAGATGGTGAAAAGACCATGGATGGCACCCATCTGATATGTAATGGGAAGGAGTAACAAAAGGGAGGTGCCACTGCACTAAAGGCCTTAGTCTGATGATGCTACCTCCTTGAGCTGAAGAGGGACTAATTGCATGGCCCCTGTTGATGATGGAAGCCCTGAACAGTGTCTTCCTGGTTTGCAGAAGTGTCTACAGCCTCTTCCTATAAGGAGGACAGATTGTCACAACCTAGGGCTCCGACAGCGTGGCTGATGGAGGGAGACTCTGTGTGAATGACGCAACAGTATGGTGCAAGTTGTGTGGAGTTTGCTTACCCAGTTGGTGCCATCCCTCTGGAAAGCAGCTGACCACATGGAAATTTGCCAAATGGGAACCATAGAGTTGTCAGGGACCTTGGAGGTTGTTTAGTTTGACTCTACAATCAGTGCAGAAATCTTACAATTGTTGTATCCCTGACAGATGGCCATTCAGTCTCTGCTTACGTACTTCCAATGAAGGTGAGCTCACTGCTTTCCAAGGCACCCTGTCTTTCTGTTGGACAGCTCTTACTGCTAGGAAGCTTCTCTTAATATGAGCATCAGTCCTGCTGGATCAGGTCAAAGGTCTGTTCAGCCCAGCTTCTTGTTCTCAGAGCGGACAGCCTGATGCCTATGGGCAGCCTACAAGCAGGACCTGAGCACAACAAAAACTCAACGCTCTCCCCACTTGTTATTCCCAGCAGCTGATGTTCAGAGACTTACTGGAAATAGAACATAGCTCTTGTGGCTGGTAGCCATTGATAGCCTTGTCCTCCATGAGTTTTCTTAAAATTGCAAAGCTATTCAAGTTGGTGACCAGCACACTGTCCCCTGGGAGAGAATTCCTAATGTTTAGCCAGAGGCTGCTCTCCTGCAATTCCTACCTTCCAGTTTCAGTCTTGGCAACTGGGACAACAGAGAATAAGTCTGCTCTGTTTTCTGTCTGACAGCCTTTCAAAGTTTTGATGACAGCCTGCCCAGGTCTTCCAACTGTTTCTCGTAAGAAAAAGGCCCATGCGGTTGCTACGTTGACATGCCGTTCCCGGCTGCATGGGGTTGCGTTGCGGAAAATCAGCTTTCCTGAAATCATGTTTGTGTGTGAAAGGCAGCTCAGGCAGGTGCCAAGAAACAGCAACTAACGCAAAGTAAATAAGAAAGCATGCACAAAGTATTATTTTAAAATTGAGTTATGGTGGAGACACAAGCTTGTTGCAGAGAGCCCGTTTGAACAATTTGACTTGGTGCGTGTCATTTCTGAAACTTCCTTTCTGTGTGCAGTAGGCAAGCTGCAACCTTGCAAGTTTACTACTGCTTGGTAATTTTTATTTAACAAGATTGATATACCACTTAACAAAAACCTTAAGTGGTTTGCATGAAACAATATAAAAGAGCCATTTGAAAATGCTGATAAAACCAAACTTTAAAATTGGCCATTTCAAAACCTAGCATACATGCCTGGGCAGGCTTGCCTAAACAAAGGGTTTTTTATAGCAGGCACTGCAAACTACAGCAAAAGCTCCTGCATAATATTGTTAGGCTTGTAGAGAGCAGGTGCTGCCATGCTGAAGAATCGATTACTTGCAAGTGCAGAGCAAACATAATATTGCACTTGTCCAATGGAAAATATTCAAGGCTCTTTCTACCTTTTTAAAAAAAGTGTTCTCATGCACAAGGGCAGACCTGTGTATGTCAAAAACGTTGGCTGAGGATAGATTCCCGAACTTCAGAACATAAAGAGATCAGACCCAAAGCTGCCTAGTCCTGCATCCTGTTTCCACAGTGCCCAACCAGATGCCTCTGGGAAGCCTACAAGCACAACATGAGCGCAATAGCAGAACCCTAAAATTAGGTCCCACAGCTTGCAGATCCTTGCCCAGTGTAACCTTAGCTTCAGGCATCAGTGACATTTTGCAGGGCAGTTCTTAGCTTCCAAATCCTTGCGGTGTCCTCCTTAGGCATGCTGTATCCTTGGAAGTCTTTCCTGATGTCCAAATAGACTCTGCCGCCATGTGCTGCTTTGAACAGAATGGCCCTGAATTGCATGTGAACCTTGAATGTGCGCTATTTTGAGCCCTCCGGCCTGTAAGGTGACTGCAAGGGAAGCCCTGGACTTGTAATGCAAATTGGGAAGATTGGCTGGCTGAGCAAGGGCACCTTGGCGTAGCATTTTCAGATCTCTCCTACAGTTCTGGCAAGGCCTGTGGATGGATTGGTCAGAATTTGGGAGAGGCTGGCAGGAGTGATTGGAATGACAATGAAGCTTGCATTTGCTTAGCTAGTAGTAGCAGACTATCAGCACTTTTCTCTGTGTGTGTGTGTGAGAGAGAGAGAGGGGGAGAGGGAGAGAGGTGGGGCTTTTCCTCTTCCTGATACAGTGGGATGAATAAAATGATTTGAAAAATTAAACACCCAAGCTCTTCCCTCCTCATAACTTCTGATCCTGGTGTCCTACTTTCTTTCTCAAAATGTGTGATTGGCATTCACACCCTGAGGATTGCCTTCTGCAAGAAACCTGTCTGAGCACTTGACTTCATGTTCAGGGGCCCTTTTCTGTTTGCATCTTCTGTGCAAACTTTGGGCAGCTGCATGGCTGTGGTGGGTGGCGCCAGAAGCAAAAGCGGGTGGACCTTTACCTCAAACATTTGTGACCTTTACCTCAAACATTTCTCTGATGAAAATAGGGACATCCTATTCGATGATGATGATGATGATTACAGTGGTACCTTGGTTTACATACGCTTCAGGTTACATACGCTTCAGGTTACATACGCCGCTAACCCAGAAATAGTGCTTCAGGTTAAGAACTTTGCTTCAGGATGAGAACAGAAATCGTGCTCCTGCAGCGCAGCAGCAGCAGGAGGCCCCATTAGCTAAAGTGGTGCTTCAGGTTAAGAACAGTTTCAGGTTAAGAACAGACCTCTAGAACGAAATAAGTACTTAACCCGAGGTACCACTGTAGTTGCTATACCCCTCCCATCTGACTGGGTTGCCCCAGCCACTCTAGGCAGCTTCCAACATCTATAAAAACATAATAAAACAATAAACATTTGAAAAACTTCCCTATACAGGGCTGCCTTCAGATGTCTTCTAAAGGTTGTATAGTTACTTATCTCCTTGGCTCAGGAGTCGCATAACTCCATACCCTCCGATGAAAGTAAGGACGTCCTACCATACCTTCCAACATTTCCCTGATGAAAATAGGGATGTCCTAAGGAAAAGCGGGACATTCTGGAATCAAATCAGAAACCAGGATGGCTTCTGTGAATCCGGGACTGTCCCTGAAAAATAGGGGCACTTGGAGGGTCTGCCATTGTTCAGTAGGTTACATTGCAGCCTCACAAAAGTCAGACGCTTACACACAAACACCACGTGCCCCCCCCTCTCACTGCTCTTCCTAACACACTAATGCCTAGTGCAGGATTGGAAATGCAGCATGGGTATTATTTGGAATAACTTATTTTCTCCCCCAGAGCAGAAGCAGCTGGATTAATAATCCTTTCCAAATGTGGCACTGCGTATAACTTCTTGCTTGCCTGCAAGTGGTAAGTGTGGTTTGTTTTTCCTTTCCCTCTTTCCTTCAGCATGAAATTTGCATTGTGGGAACCCCTAGGAGCAACAAGAGTAGCTCGGTATCAGTCCAATTGTGTTTGTGGGTGATAAAAGAGGTGGCTTAGGAGAAGCTGGTATTTCCGTGGATGTGCAGTGATGTGACGGCCACGTTCTCTTTGTGGAAAGTGGTTGGAGGCTGCATGCGGGCAGTGGGTGGGACCAAAGCGCACCACCCTGCACACTCTTGCCTAGAAAGAAAGACATTCCCCATTCTCAGCTTGTCTTTCTCACTATGTGCTGAAAACGAGAAACCCTTTCTTGGTGCACAGCAAGGCCAAGCGCTTAGCTGGCAATGCAAAAAGAGAGCAATCTGTTCCTGAATCACCAGTTTGGCCCCGTCCCTTTGCGGCCCCTGATCACCACATCATTTCAAACACTCGCAAGTGACCACAGTTGCTGTGATGACCCGGGTTGGGGTTTGGGCGATATGAGAAGGGGTGGAGTTGAATGGGGGCATGGCTTAGGCAGAAGGGGTGTGGCAGGCTAGATTTGGCCCATAGGCCAGAGATTCCGACTCATTCATTAGCAAAACTTCCTGTTGTAGGCTCATGTTGCCTTTTTGCTTTTCTAAGGTTCTTTTCTGTGCAGTACTGGAAGTTTCCTATTAGTATTGCCAAATTACAGATCCATAGTGGGGGTAGGAGAAGGAGTGATTTGGTCAAGGCCCCTCCAGGATGATTCAGATATTAAACAGCAATTAAACTCTGCCACTAAGTGCATACTCAGCAGGGAACCTACAGCCAGTTCTGGCTCTCTGGAGACCTTACCTGTCTAATAGATGTGTTTTTGAATAGATGTGTTTTTGTCATGTACGTACTTTTCATGACAAACAATGAAGGTGAACACTTAATGTGTTTTTTGTACATGTATACACCTCTCTAGTGTACGAAGGTTTTCAGGGAGCCTATGACTGAGCAGAGATTTGCACCCAGGTCTGATCCCAAACAACCCTGTGGCCTTAGTCAAACCCTACTTAGGAAATACATTCTAGAGTCTGCCTTGCACTGCCATTACTTGTACAGTAAATAAAATTATTATTTTATTTGTATCCCGCCCATCTGACTGGGTTTCCCCAGCCACTCTGGGCGGCTTCAGGGAGCTTGATGTGTGGGTAAGTTGGACGAAAGTCAGCATTTTTGGGGGGTAGATTTCCCACTCCTTTCTTACTTGGGGATCTTCAGCTTCCTTTGTCCTGCTGTGTGGTTGTGTCTGTAAGGCAATGGGTCACGAACCAGGTCGATGTATGGGATCCACTGCTGTCTGGGAGCAGCAGCTGGATGTACATTCTAAGAGTACAAATTGCATTTAGGGTAATTGGGCATTGAAACTCTGGCGGTTTCTGTATGGATTGGAAGTCACCAGGTGTGACAGCTTTTTCCAGGCCAGGGGTGGGGAACCAAAGGTGGCCCTCCAAGCCTCTCTATTTGGCCCTTGGCACTCTCCCCAGGCCACACCTGCTTCCCCCAGGCAACTCTGCTTCATCGCCCTCCTTTAGTGTTTTTGCCTGGAGGGAATGTGTCCTTGAACTGTGACAAGAACTCTTGCTTGCCTGAGTAGAGGGTGGAAAGGGGTATTTGAAGTGTATAGAAACTAGCCTGTTGCGCAAAGGTAACATTTGCATATTCCATTCCACCCGGTCTTGTTTGTGCCCCTTGCACCTTACTGGCCTGTGGCCCCCAGAAAGTTGCCCAGAAGGGAATGTGGCCCCAGGGCTTCAAAATGGTATGGGCTGAGTACATTCCATATATCCATAGGATCTCCATTAGGTATATTATCGGATGTAGAACTGGCCACCTTTAGAATACTGAGAATAATGAAGCTGTTCGGGAATGCATGATCAGTGTCACTTGAAAGTCATAAACCAGAGAAGTACTAACTAGGTAAGGAGTGGTGTGAGGGTTGAATGCCTAATCCCTGTTCATTTCTCTCTCTTCCCTTCCCTTTTTCCACCCCAGAAATGTCAAATTATGCAAACCAAAGAGTAGCTCGATTCCTTTTATCTATTTTTGATGCAGACTTTAGGGCTTGGCTCAGAGTTTTATGGGAACAAACATGTGCAAATCCTGAGTTCAGAAGTCAGGATGATTGGGCTCGATTTTTTCAAGGCTGTTTTAAAAACAGTGGCGAAAGAGAAAAGTTGTAGTTGAATGAAAAGACTAATCTAAGATCCACAAGAAGTACTCAGCAGGAGAAAGTTGAGTATTGTCCCAAGGTTGGCTGGTTTGAAGATTATAGTTCTTATTGATCTCTGAAACACCAGAACTGTGCCCTGATTTAACTAGAAACAAAATGTAGTTTTCCAGTCTTTGGGTTAAATAATTCTTGAAGCACTTCACCAAACTGGTTCAGAGATCACATTCTCAGTTCAACAAACCTTGGTTGAAATCAGCTTTGCAAATTAGGATGGCAAACCGTTGTAATGTGTAAGGAGCACTCAAACTTCAGTTTCCTGCTTTATGTGTCAGAGCAGATTGGAAATCTTGTATTAAAGTTGGGTACAGAAGGGGAGGAGAGAGTGCACTGATTGCTATTTTAATTGATCATATTGCAATATAATTATTACTCATCTGAACCAAATCCTACAACAAATAAATATTTCTGAGACAAGTTACCACCACAGTTAACCGATTTAGAATGCAGTCCTTGATTGGACATTTTACTGCTGTGTGATTCTGAAAATCTTTCCCTCCCTTCCCTTTATAAGGCCTTTAAAAGTGGACCTTAGTGTGATTTAGCCTGAATGAGTCACATGCTACTGCATGCTACCCAATTGTTCATGCTTTGCTACTCCCTTGGTGTAAATGGTTAAACAAGCCAGGAAGCTTTGACTTCTCATTCCATCCATATTGGGGATCGTGATTTCTTGCTCCCTAACAAGTCATGATTTTTAGTCAACCTTAAGTCATGGTTTGTTTTTGGCTTGGAACTTGTTAGGGACCAGCAAACCATAGTTCTTGGTTCTGACATAACAGGATACCATGGCTTCCTTATTGGCTTTATGCTGCTTCCAGCAAGGGAACATCAAAGTGGGAGTGATCACACAGCATATTGTTTTTCCTTGCTAAACTAGATTTTCTGGTTTACTGCAAGCACTGCCACTCTCTGTTTGGTCCCCAACATGACCCAAAATTCCATGTGCAAAGTTTTCCGTTCATTTTCTGGGAAAGGAAGTAGCTCCATGGATATCCAACGAATGGATTTATCTTTCTGCAAGCTGAGCATTCTCTACTCATAAAAGAGAACACAAGGAAAACACTTGCTTATTAAGCAGAGCATCAGTGGAGTCGGTCTCTGTATTCAGCAAACACTGAACATACCCAGGATCTTAGAAAGTCCTGCAAAATCAGATTTGATTGCGCTGACAGGTTTCTCTCCTCTCTGATGCAGAGGTTGCATCAAAGGTTCCTGCTGAGGCGCTGGCAGGTTTCAACCAGCACTTTTTATCAGAACTGCAAAAAAATAATAATGAAAAGTTTCCTGAAATACAGAAAAATGTTTATGCACTGGGAACATAGGAAGCTGCCTTATATGGAGTCAGACTATTGGTTTATATAGCTCAGTGTTGTCTGCACTGATTTGGCAGCAGCTGTCAGGCTCAGGTCTCTCCCAGTCACACCTGGAGATGCCTGGGATTGAACTGGGGACCTTCTGTATGCAAATCAGATGCTCTACCACTGAACTATCACATTTCCCCATTACATACCGTATTTTTCGCTCTATAGGATGCACCCGGCCATAGGACGCACCTTGTTTTAGAGGGGGAGAACAAGAAAAAAAGATTCTCCCCCTCTTTGCGCAGTGCCCCTTCAGCGAAGTGGCAGGAGAAACGGAGCCCCTCTGGAGGCTTCAGTGAAGGCAACCCGAAGCCTCCGGAGCGCAGCAGGAGTTTCCGCTGCGCTCCGGAGGCTTCGGGTTCCTTTCGCTGAAGTCAGGAGAGCAGGACTCTCTTGGCTTCAGCAAAAGGAGAGGCGAAAGGAAAGGCTTCAGTGAAAGGAGAAGCCTTCCCGCTGCTCCCTGAGCTTGTGGGGCTGGCGGTTGGGGAAGCCCGGCTTTCCCCCACTGCCAGCCCCAAAGAGCAGGTCGGGGAGCAGCGGAAAGGCTGCGCGCAGCCTTCCCGGTGCTCTCCGAGCTTGTGGGGCTGGCGGTGGGGGAAGCCTGGCTTTCCCCCACCCCCCCAGCCCCAAAGAGCAGGTCAGGGCTGGCGGGGGAAGCCCGGGTTCCCCCCCCCCAGCCCCAGGGACCACACATTCGCTCCATAAGACACACAGACATTTCCCCTTAGATTTTAAGAGGAAAAAAGTGTGTCTTATGGAGCGAAAAATACGGTAACTAAGATACATTCTGATCTCATTTACTGAGGCTGTAGAATTCTGCTCTGTGATCCCTTTTTAAGAAATTGGGATGGGACAGGACAGAGGGAATCCATGAAATGTTGTGCAGCATCTGTCATGTTTAGGATGATGCTCAGACAAGCATCTCTCTCTTTTCTAATAGGCACTGCTTTCGGAGTTGGGCCAGTCCAAATATAGGCAAGAAAGGAAGGCAATATTGCCTTCAAGAAGTTTCCTCATTACTGCTCCCTCCTTTGAAAGTCTTAGATTAATCTGGCCCTCTAGATGTTTTGGACTACAACTCACATCCTCCCCAATCAGCACATCCTTGGATTGAATATTTCCAGATTTGATCTTTTCTCCATGATCACTTTGGAGCACACCAACTATTAGGGCACCTCATTGGCTACCCTTGCAAAACTCTCCCCAAATTTCTTCCAAGTATCTATTAAGAAGGACTGAGATTTCATTAATGCATTAAAAAGCAACTCTAGCTCTCAATCGAAAGACACTAGTATCTTAATTTTCTTAATCATCCTTCAGCTTTTCAGTGTGAATAAGTTATTCAAAATGAGTTAAAGATTTGGGCACACTGTGTTCTCTCAGCCTGTGTGATAAAGTATGACCTAATTTGTAAATATTGATAAAGCTGAAGTCTCATTCAGCACTGTAATTTCCGCACAAGAAAGTAACTCTGTTATCTGTAATTAAATCCCTTTATCTTGTCAGGTCACTTTGATTCTAGACCCTAAAATCATACTGCTCCAGAAAAAAGGTAGTATGTACGGTAAAAATGGGGTGAGTAGAATGACATGTGGTCTTGAAACAAATGTGAGATTTCCCCATACTATCGGAACTCCATTGTCAAACACTCTTCGTTTCCTTATACCAAGTGAGTCCTTCTAGTTCAGCATTGTCTACACCAGGTGTCTTCTGGAAACCATTTCAGACTCAGGACCCAGTTTTAACCCAAACATGCATTTGGAGACCCGTTTCTTTTTGCCAGGTATTTGTGTGGTGGTAGCGCTTCTGTTGCAACCCACCTTGGATCAGGCTATGACTCACTAGTGGGTCCCCACTCATCCATCAGTTGAAGACCAGTGGTCCAGCCCCACCTGGAGAGGCCAGGGATTGAACCTGGGACCTTTTGTATGCAAGGCAGATGCTCTGCCACTGAGCTTGGGCTCTTCCTCAAGATAGGGGTGACCAGGGTTCAAATCACTCAGCCGTGAAGGTCTCTGAGTGACCTTGGGCCTCTCGCTATCTCTCAGCCTAACCTACGTGAGAAGGTTGTTGTGAGGATGACATGAGGTCGGGGAGGGACCATGTGTGCTACCTTGAGCTCCTTAGAGGAAAAGTGGGGTCTAAATAAACAGCTGTCATAGTGCTCCCATGATATTAAAGCTCCCAGATTATGACAGCCCAAGGAACCATCATTTCATTTTTAAATTGTATGTGCAGAAGTAGAGTTGTGGGAAAGTCTAGAGATTCAAAATGTACCCTTAAAAAAAAATGAATGAAGTTCAAGAATATGCATGATAGTTTTACTCAGAGTAGACCCATTGAGCTTCATGGACACGATTAGCTTATCAGCAAATCACAACAAAATAAGACGAGAACAGTTCATTAAACGAGAAATGGTCAAGACAATACATAAAATGCAACAGACTCTTCAGAGGGCGGGGATACATGTGTTGTTCATTATACTTTGTATGATGTTCATTTCCTACATTTCAGTTTACTCTGAGATACTACACATAGAAAATATTATAGAAAATTATGTCATGCCTTCAAGAGAAAGCTGCATTTCAGTGGGAGTCCTTTGAATGGTGTTCTGTGAAGTTTTTAGCTTTGTGACAGTAGCACTGCGTGAGGTCTTCCCTGTTCCTGTTACGGACCTTAAAACTAAGGAACCGATTGAACTTTCTAGCTTTTGAAGGTAGCTTAAAACAAAAAACAAGTGGCTTGCTTTTACTTTTGCCAAAATGCATACCTTTTAAATATTTTAGATGTTGATAAAGAACAACTCACCTTGTGTGATCCCCTGACCACCCCTGCATGCTTTAAATTATTTTCTTTCTTTTCCTCTCTTAATTTAAAATACTAGCTGTGTTCCTGTTTTGGAAGCTTTCAGAATGAGAGTAGCACTGGACCTGGGGTATCAGATGCTGAATTGGAACAGAGTGCCTTAATGGAACTACCTAGCTTACTTCTTTTTTTAGTATCCTGATTTTCTCAGGAGGGGTCAGTGATGGAGTATAGTTGCACAAGTTAATGGACTACAAGCTGTCATGCTTCTAGTTTGGCTCTTTACGCAGAGCCAGGACATTATTCTGTAGTAATTTTCGGCTGTAAGCTGTAAACCATGGTGTAGTGTTTCGTAAATGAGGCTGGAGGTATATATTTTCCCCCTTCCCAATTTGTCTCTGGTGTTACCACACAAGGAGGAGTTTTGAAGCATCTTTTATTTTCAACTAATCTTAGTTTGTCTGAACAGGGGCAAGCTGTGGTTTGCCTAATCTATGATTTGTGCAAACAACCCAAAATCAGGCTGTGGTTTCTCGCTCGTTCGCCTCCTTTGATGAATTTATTTTGCTCCGCTCCATTTTGGGATGGTTTTATGTGTTTTAAAATTGTAGTGATTTTTACCTGTTTTGAAATTGTATTTTCTCTTTGTGGTTGCCTGTCCTGGGACATTGTGGTGAAGGGCGGGCAAATTAATCCTGTAAACAAACAAAGAAACCATAGTTTATAAATGAGTCCAATTCCCGATTCAGATAAAATGACAAGGTGTGGTTAGTTGAAATAAGCGAATGCTTCTGTACTTCTATTTGTGATTGTGGTGGAGGTGAATTCGGGGGGGGAGGAGTGCATAAGCCTATGGTTTGTCCCTGTAGCTCTAAACTGTGGTTTAGCATTCTGTCCAAATATGCCCTGTGTGTGGAGTAGTGTGTTAGTGTGGTTGGCATTTTGGGTGGTAGCTTTGCTGTACTTGCTGCTTTTTAAAAATGAGAGTTTCTTGCCGTTTCCTGCCCTTGCAGGTAAAGCAGGTTTTTTTCTGCTTAGGAGGAGTACTTAATTGCTTCGTTTGGAGGATATATGTGCATATACACCAGAGCTACGAGTTTCTATTCTATTCTCATGTGAATTTAGAAATGCTGAATTGCCATGGTAGCTGGCATGCGGTTTTCTTGGAGGGCAATTATCTCCTTTGGAGATAATCTTTGCTGTCTTCCCTTCCCCCCACCCCCAAATATTTCAGGTAGCGTGGAGTGAGGGCTCAGACCTGGGGAGAATCACTGATTGGAATTGCTAGTAGGAAACAAGGGGAATCTTCTCCCCCCGCAAGGGGCTACACAAGTCCACAGCATATTTGGGTGAAGGTGGTATTGAGAGGACAGCCATTGCTTGTCTTTTGCTTCGGGTAGGCTGCCTGTTAGTTTTCAGGTGCTGATGCTACCTATCTAGGAGACAAGTTCAGAATATGCAGCCTGACTTTAAAACAGCCCAACTGTCAACCCTGACTTGCAGTGGCTATTTAAGCATTTCCTGTCCATGTCGCTGTTCTTCTCCAACAGCGGAACACAATCACCTCTCCAACTAGAGATGTTGAGAATCGGATGCCAAGGTCCTTTGCATACAGAACCTGCGGCAATACATTTGGATGCTTTTAAGTATGTTGCCTGCTGGTAATGGGGCTAAGAGTGTGCCTTCCTTTGGCTGAAACACAGGTTGTTTTACTACCCGCTTGTTAATTGATAACCTGTTTATGAATTTAGTATTTATTTTCAGCCGAGCTGGAGCCTCTTTCTTAAACACTGAATGGAAAGCCTGTAGGTTTATGATAGCATTGTCACTGTCAGATAATGTTCCATATTGTTTGCTCTTTGCTATTGTGTTTGCATTACGTTAAGCCACTTTGGGGATCCTTTCGCAGGGAAAAGCAGGTCGCAAGGGATGGTGTGCTCTTCTGCTAAGCAGAGGCAGAAAGCTGTGCCAGCAGCTGATTTTTCTAGGATGCATGGCTTTATCTCAGGGATGGGGCATTTGCCTGGCATGCGGAACATCCCAAGTTCCATCCCCAATATCTCCCAGGTAGGACTGGGAGAAACATTTGCCTGGAATACTGGAGAGCCTCTGCCAGTCAGTGTAGACTTTACTGAGCTAGATGGACCAGTAGTTTCCCATGTGAGTTTGGAGGCTTCTCGGTCACAGCTGACACAGTGAGTCCTCTTTTGCTCGGAAGAAAATAGCCAGTGTGGCCTAGTGGTTAGAGTGCCATACCAGAACCTGGGAGACCAGGGTTCAAATCCCCCCTCAGCTGTGAAGCTCCCTGGGTGATGGGTCAGCCCCAGTCTCTCAGCCTGACCCAACCTCACAGGTTTGTTGTAAGGATAAAATGGAGAGGGAGAGAGGCATGAGTGCCACCTTGAGCTGTTTGAAGGAAATGTGGGGTGTGGATGTACTAAATAAAAAGATTAATAGGAAACCGTAAGACCTCAGGTTCCTTCTGGGGAGCAGCTTCCCTCCCATCCCTGGGAGCCTGTTGACTCCTTGGCAAAACTAACTGCTTAGTTTAAGGTTCTGTGAGTTGGGCTTGCTGCTGGTGCTGTGGCCTGAAAAATCAGACCACAGAGGTTGGGACAGACTCTCTGCTGCCTTGCACAGTGTCCTCTGCTTCCTTCCGAGCTGTAATTGTGTGGGTATGCAATACAATATTCCATCATTGCTCCGGAGCGACTCAGGACATGTACAAATATTCCCACTTGACCATTATTCTGCCCGGCATGAAATTGTTACATGTATTTCAAAGCTTATTATTGTGTCGTCCTTGTCCTATGAAGCCCGGTTGCCTTAGATACCATGGATCTGGTAACTAGGGCAACTAGACGTAACTGACAAAAATGGAGAAAGCAGCAATGAATCTTCCTTCATGCTTTCTGAAATCAACTTTGGATAAGACACTTGCTGAGAGACAGAACCGGGAGGGGGAATTGCCTGTCCACAACCCCCTGCCCACCCCTGAGAGACCTTTGTGGGGGCTATGCCCATTCATTCCACTTACCATCTCTTTTTCTGCAGCTGCCCTCTTCCTTCGAGGGCACACAGCCCTACCCTCTGTACTTTTTGAGATGACCCAGGTGTCCCGTGTGTTGTGTGGCAGGGAAGAGATTTATGAACTCAGACAAGCAAAGTTGTCCCGCTTGCAAGAGGACGTTCTGCCTGCTCAGCGGCACTTCCTCTCCCCCTCCCTTCATAGGAACCTAAGAAGAGCCTGCTGGATCAGGCCAATGGCCCATCTATTATTTTTTAAAAAAATAATTTTTATTAACCGACTAATCAAATCAAATCAAATCACATCACATAAATTCCAAATTACAAAACCGAATTTTAAATTTTTGTTGAGGGGACCCATATTTCAAGTTCCGAAAGGGGATTCCGATCATCTTCTTGCTACTGCGTTAATATCCACAAATCAGTCCAAATAATGTTCATAATTCTATCCAGTCTTATCTTGCTCAGGCCAATGGCCCATCTAAGTCCAGCATCTTGATCTCACCACGGCCAACCAGATGCCTGTGGAGACCTTTCAAGCTGGAAGAGCACTCAGCCTTCCTGTGGTCTCCAGCAGCTGATGTTCAGAAGTATTGCTGCCTCCAGCTGTGGAGGCAGATTATAGCCATTACGGCTAATAGCCATTGAGAGTCTCCTTCACCAGGAAATCTGTCTAATCCTCTTCTAAAGCCACCTAAATTGGTGGTCATCCCAGCCTCCTGTGGGAGTGAGTTCCGTAATTGAACTGCGTGCTGGTATAAAGAAGCACTTTCTTTAATCTCTCCCAAATTCAGCTTCATTGGAGGTCCATGAGTTTTGAGAGAGGGAGAGAGAAAAACTTTTCTCTATCCAGTTTCTCCATGCCATGTACAAGTTTTACAAACTTTGATCATGCTGCCTCTTCTCTAAACTAAAATCGTCCAAGCACTGCAGCCTTTTTGGGAGTCCCTCCGTCCCCTCGATCATTTTGGTTGCCCTTCCAACTCAACAGTATTATTTTTGAGGTGAGGAGGCCAGAACAGGCTTCCAAATGGAGTCGCACCTTACATTTGTGCCTTCTCCCCTATCTGCTCCAGATCATTTGGATCTCACCTGTCAATCCTGCACCCAGCTTTGCTGTTCAGGGAGCTGCGACTGGCTTGTCCAGCTCCTTGTCGCTGCTGCTGATCTCAAACTTAACAACCACTGCCTGTGGGGAAGGGCCTTTCCTGCAGTCTGCTGTGCATCCTTCACAGAATATTGTTGGACTTCAGAAGGATGCCAAGGGTCAGAGTTGTGGATACACTGCGCTTTTGGTATCCTTGCAGCTAAGGCTGTACAAAAATGGCAAGAAGAGCTCCACTGCTTTGGGGAATAATATCCCCGCCCCCCCCCCACTACCCCAAGTCCACTTGTAGTGCTGTAATTGTTAGATCCATTTGGAGTTATTTTCTTTTTATTCCGCAGGCGACTACTACTCTCTCTCACTCACACACACAGCCTGGAGGCTGAGGCTGTGCGCTGTTCAGAGTACAGAAGCATATTGAGTATTTTTGTTTTGTTGTTCTTGTTTTCCCCATTGGCAAAGAGCTGGGCTAGGTGACTTAAGAGATCTCCTTACCCAGGAATCTAGGTTCCTATTAAGCCATCTTCTGCCTGAATTGGCACAGCTGGGTCATCTGCCTGGGCTCCCTATATTGGAGGGACAAGTGAGGTAGAATAAATGCTCTCCGCTGGCATTCATCCACTCTTCTGTCTGTGGTGGTGGGCTGTTGGTTTCTTTTCTTTTCCTTTTTCTTTTTTTGGCAGGGGGTATATTTTTCCTGAATCCCTCCACAAGCTGGTTTCTTGAAGCAGGAATGCTAACCTGCCTCTAATGTTAAATGCAAAGCCAAGCCAAAAAAGGGGAGGTGTCACTGAGAGAGAACCCTGCGATGGAACTGTCAGAATAGGAGCTCCACCCTGACGGAGAGCCATTCTGGTTTGCAGGGGGCCACACTGAACTCCAGAGACTGTGAGCGATTGCTTTGACGGCGCGTGTTGTCAACTAGAAATAACTACTGAGGCATCAGCTTTTTACCCAGGCTCTGGCAGGAGCATATGTTTCCAGTGCGAAAGGAGAAGCGGTGACAGATGTCAAAAGGCTTGCAGTGGTGATATTTGTTTTTTCTAAAGCCTTGGCAGGGTTCCACGGAGAAATTGTGCCATGCGCAGAAAAGGGAAGTTGTGCTCCGGTGTTGCGTTGGGGAAGAGTGCTGTTTCCACCCAGTCTCTCTGATTTAATGGAACTGTATCTGTGTGGTGGTTTCTTTGAAATGGTTAATAGGGCCAAAGAAATATCAAGGATGTGCCTTCCTTCTTTTTAGAATGTTTTATATCTTGCCCTTCTTCCAAGAAACTCAAGGTGGAGTACATGTGTCTAAAAAGATAAAGGTAAAGGACCCCTCATCTTGCTTTACTGGCCGAGGAAGCTGACGTTTGTCCACACACACGCGCAGAGAGAGAGAGATGCTTGCCCAGAATGGTGCAGTGCAGGACACATCATGGCTGAACTGGTGTTTTGAATCTGCCCTATTATTGCTATGTATTTACAGTACAGTCGTACCTTGGTTCTTGAACAGAATGCGTTCTGTGAGTCCGTTTGACTTCCAGAACTGTTCAAAAACCAGTGCGTGGCTTCCGATTGGCTGCAGGAGCGTCCTGCAGCCAATCGGAAGCCGCATCGGACGTTCGGCTTCCAAAAATCATTTGAAAACCGGAACACTCACTTCCTGGTTTTGATTGTTCGGGAATTGACTTGTTCGGGAGCCAAGGTGTTTGAGATCCAAGGTACGACTGTAATAACTACTTTAATGTTTGCAAATAATGAATTTAAAGTGTTGTTGTTGTTGTTGTTGTTGTTGTTAGCAACAACAACAACAACAACAACAACAACAACATAATAGTAACCTGTCCTTCATCTAAGCAGAGATCAGGGCAGGATAACAACCTTGGCACTCTTAACTGGGCCTTCCCCTGACCTGATGCTCTCCAGTCTTTCCCAGCCAGCATGGTCAAAAGTCAGGGATGATGAGAGTTGGTAGAATCAAAAATATGGTTCAGGATGTCTGCTGTGACCATTACATCACATTGGCCTTCCTGTACAAGAGCATCACCTTCTTCTGCTTTGGAGCTGCTCCACAGTCACCACGATGGAGTTTACATAACATACAGGGACGGACGGACGAGGTTGCCATCTATTCTTTGTTTAAAACTATGAAGGCTATCAGGACTGGGAGAGACCTTTTGCTGCCCGAGAGCCTGGGAAACTCCTGCTGGCTCCCTCCAAATGTTTTGGATGTCACCCATCATCTCTGACCATTGGTCACGTTGTCTGGGACTGATGGGAGTTATAGTCCAAAACTCAAGGCAGCAGGTTGTGAGGAGATTTCACCCCTCCCATACACAAGAATCTCCTGATCATCTCCTGATGGTCTCTGCTGACTCTCCAGAGAGAAGGAGGCGTGTCCTGCCTATCTACTTATTCTGCCCAGCAACATATCTGTGTGTGTGTGAGAGAGAGAGTCAGTCAGTCAGTGTATCGGAGAGAGTGAGAGTGTTAGAGATCCTAGAGATAAGATTGCTGCTAAGAGCAGCTGCAGACTCTCAGTGTAGCATTGATTTATGCTTAGAATATTTAGCTCTGTATATAGTTTTGTACCATAGTTGTAGTTATAGAATAAAAGGAAGATATTCTACAGAGCTGCTCTCCGAGTGGTTTATACTCTGCAAGACTCTGCAAAACTCTGCTGCGCAACGACTGTATTATTGAGACAGTGAATCCGGTGCTCTCAGCTCTAAGCTGTGAGTCCACAGCACTGTGACCTGTTCCTGTGAGAAAGGAGGTCTCTGGCGGTGCTACCCAGCTCGCCTAGCCCAGTCGGGGTTGAGGTGCAAGAGTCCAGTTGGTGCACTGGCTCTAGGGCGATGCTGACAGGTTGGAGAAGCCTGCATTAAATGGACTAATGGTCTGAGTTCAGAATAAGGCAGCTTGGCAGCTTCTTCATATGTCCACAAAGTCTCATGTACCTTTTAAAAATCTTGCACAGAAGAAAGAACAAACCTAGCTATCTTTCTCTCTCTTCACAAGCCTACAGAGATGGGAAAAGCTACATTTGGTGATATTTTCTGTTGGCATTAAACGTCCAAGAGCTCCTTCAGGATCTGTATGTGGCAACATTGTTTATGAAGTACCATCAAAAAGGCTGAAAGCAAAGCTGATCTGTCTAGAATTGGGTATGGCAGTGGCTGTTCTCATTTAGGATATGGGCTGGTTCTGCTGCTAGGAAGCCCCTGCCCCCATGGCTGAATTCTAAATTCAGTCTGGTTTGTTTAGCAGTTATCTCTGCTTCTGGGCACAGTTCCAAGTGCTAGTGTTGACTTAACCTGATGGTAGGCAATTTAGGGCTTTGTATCAGAAAGACCTTCTCCTCCCATATGAGCTGAGCTGTTTACTGAGGTTATCATCCTAGATCCATTACAGCACTGGAAACTGCAGGAGGGGAGATTGCTCCTGTGCTCATCTGCTTGGCCACTCTGAGAACAGGATGTTGGAGTATGTTGGGCTGCTGGCCTGATCCAGCAGGCTCTTCTTCCATTCCTGTAACCAGGACTTGGGAACCTGTGGCCCTTGACACATTGTTCAACTCCACACGTTCCCTTTCCCTGTCCTTGGCCCTTTTCCAGGTGCCCCCACTTTCATAGAATGATAAAATCATACAGAGTTGTAGGGTTGGAAGGGGTCACAAGGGTCATCTAGTCCAACTCCCTGCAGTGTAGGAATCTCAACTAAAACATCCATGACAGATGACCACTCAACCTCTGCTTAAAAACTTCTAAGGAAGAAGAGTCCACCACCTCCTGAGGGAAACCATCCCACTGTTGAACAGTTCTTACTGCCAGAAAGTTTTTCCTGATGTTGGAATCTCCTTAGTTGGAATCTCCTTTCTTGTAACTTGAAGCCAGGGCAAGAGAAAACAAGCTTTTCCCCTCCTCCATGTGACAGCCCTTGAGATACTTGAAGATGGCTATCATACCTCCTCTCGGTCTCGTCTTTTCCAGGCTAAAAAAGACCCAGCTCCTTCAACCGTTCCTCGTAAGGCTTGGTTTCCAGACCCTTGATCATTTTGGTTGCCCACCTCTGCACACAGCTTGTCAACATCCTTCTTAAATTGCGGTGCCCAGAATTGGACACAGTATTCCAGGTGTGGTCTGACCAAGGCAGAATAGCGTGGTACTGTTATTTCCCTTCATCTGGACACTATACTTCTGTTGATGCAGCCTAGAATAGTGTTAGCTTTTTTTGCCACTGCGTCACACAGTTGACTTATGTCAAGCTTGTGGTCCACCAAGACCCCAAGATCCTTTCCACATGTACGGCTAGTAAGCCAGGTATCCCACATCTTATATTTGTGCATTTGGTTCCTCCTGCCTAAGTGCAAAGCTTTACGTTTGTCCCTGTTGAAATTCATTTTGTTAGCCTGGGCCCAGTTCTCCAATCTGTCAAGGTCATTTTGAATTCTGATTCTGACTTCTGCAGAATCAGAGGTCAGCCACTGAATAGCCCTTTTACAGACACCCACTCTTCCTTTGTTTTGGCGCTAGGCTTAATTTTATTTGAAAGATCTTCTAAGGCTGGGTGACTGGAGGTCCTTCTGCTGTTGTTGCCATTTGGTTTGGGTTTTAATTTTGTGCGGGTCATCTGGATTGGATTTCATCGCTGTGTGTCTGCCTCTTTGTAGACTCCCCTGTGACATGCTGATGTATTAATATCTTGGTGGCAATCGTGTTTTCCCATAGCATAGCTCAATCTGAATGAATTGGAGCGGAAGAAAAAAATGAGTTGCTGGGAGTGGGGTCAGAAAGGAATGCTAAACCTGTGCAAACCTCTGGCATGGCCCTTCTTTGAGATACATGAAGAACAGGGTGGAGCTCATGGCCAGCTACTACATGACCAGTAAGATGCTGTTTCCAGTCCATAGGGACTAGAAGGGTGTGTTTAAAATATCTCATCGTTCTTTTCCATTGGAAAAAAAATAGCTTGGGCTGTGTGCCTCATGTCTGTGTGTAATATATACACTTGATGCCAAGAAAACCTGGGGTTTTACTGTTAGGAATATGGTATGCAATATCACATTCGCACATATTTGCTTAATTTTTCACAGCTTACTCTTGATGCCTAGAGCCAGGTTTTGAAGGAACTTGGAAGTTTTTGTAAGAGAGGGAGGAAGGAAGGAAGGCATGTGGCATGGCTTTGTGGGTTGAGGAGACGAAAGAGTAGGAGATGTAGGAAAGGGACTGAGCCGAGCCCTGGATCTTCACTTCCCAGGCTATTGGGGAAAGCTTTTTGCTAGCATCTACGTTATCTGCATGCTTGCAAACTTATCCCCACATTCATTAGCAATGGAAGCATTATTTTCAAGGCGAGAAAGCAGGCCTAAAAAGGTGGCAGCTTTGAGGATATTGAGCCCTGTAGCTGAGAACTGATTTAGTGATCTTAAGGCAATCTTGTGGGAATGTGTAATAGCTATGTTGTTGTTTTCACTCTAGCGTCTTGTACTGCCAACTGTAGAAAGAACATATGCTCTATAAGCTTCAAGCCCTGTGTGTATGCCCATGATATAGGTAACTTCTTTCTTTCTTTCTTTCTTTCTTTCTTTCTTTCTTTCTCTCTCCCCCGTCTGTCTGTCCGTCTCCCTTCCTCCCTCTCTCTCTCTTTTTTCCCTTAGCCTTCCCCAGCCTGGCACCCTCCATATGATGGAGCTATAACTCCCATCAGCCCCAAATGGTACAGTTTGGGAGGGCTGCTCTTTTCATGAGACTGCTGCAACTCCTCCCAGATCTACAATTCCCAGAGTTCCCTGTTAAGAGGCATTGGTTTTTAAAACCACTCTGGAAACCGTAGTTCCAGAAAGTGAATAGGGATCTCGTAACAACCCTCAACAAACTATAGCTCACACATTTTGGGGGGGGGGGGGTGCTAGTGTGGCTGGAGGGAGCCTGGCTGTTCAAAGCTGTTAAATGTGTTGTTTCAACATTGCCTTAGTACTGAAGCCAAAATGTCTGCATTGGTCAAAAGGGCATATATAATCTTAGAAAGGGCCTGGCTGTGGAGGGCTGTAATGAAGAGCACCTACATTATAGGATTTACCTCTACATCCCTGGTGGTGGGACTGGGAGGAACTGACTAAAACAACTATTTGGAATCTAAAGGAGGAGTGAAAATGCTGCAAGGTGCTTATTGTGCTGTGTGAATGGACTGCAAGGCAAAGGATAACATTCACTTAGTATGGATAAATGTAAAGTGATGGACCTGTGAGAGAAATGTTCAATTGCTTATCGTTCATTCCAGACTAAACAGTTCAGGGAAAAGATGTGGACATCTTTGTAGACCACTTAATGTACCTCATTACTAGGCTTCAGTCTCAGAAGAAATGAGATATTTGGCCGTCATGCGAAAAGGCTGGAAACAAATAACACAAGTTAAACACCGCTATGAATCACTTTCTTTGCCCTTCTTTGGTCTTCTCCGACTGCCTTGACTCCCAACTGCCGAATTGGAGGGTTGTGGGGTTTTTGAAGGCCCAAATAAGTGTGTTGCGAAGAGGCTGACAGGAATGGAATAGTTCACATTAGTGAAGAAGCTAATGTGGGAAGACACTGGCGTTTAACGTGATGGATGACACAGAGAAGGCAGATTGGGAGCGGTTTTGCTAGTGCCTTCCTGATAATGCAAGAACAGAAACACATTCAATGACATTGAAAGTTGGCAGATTATATATAAAAAAACACCACCCTGTAAGAAATAGATATTCAGGCAGTGTCGGCTTAGATTGCAGAGCTCTTCGCTACACCCTGTCACTTACGCCAAGGGCTTGGTGATATTTATAACGGCTCCATGGGCATTTTGATCAATACCTGCAACTGTACGCGTCAGGTTTCTAAAGGATGCCTTGTGTCTTAAGTTCCCGCAGATAAAGATGTGAGAACCAGTTTGGCTAAAGTGGAGAGGGGTGGACTTGGGCCTAGTTCAAATCTCTGTCCAGCAGTGAAGCCTCCTGAGGTAAAGCAGGCTGCAAGATGGCGACTAGTCCTATCCTTCTTCCTAGGGTGATTGTGAAGACAGTAGCAAGGGGAAATACGTGTTGCAGATGCAAAATATGTCAACAAAAGTTAGCCTGGCACTTTCAAGGGTTTAAAATTCAAATTTCTTTGGGGCTGATTGCTGTTGACTTTGTAAGGGCTATAGAGATGTTGCAATACTGCTGGAATGGGAAACTGGTGAAAATACGGCCTTGGTTTGGGTGGGCGAGACTTTGAATCTTAAGCAGATTATACAATGGCAGGCAATGAAAGGTTTTATTTCATCCTGTAAATTAGTCTGGAACCTCTCTCCACGCCCTGGTATAATTTTTAGTTTTCCCTCCCACAGTTTAGTGACTTTAGCTACAGTTGCATGCCCTACAGCTCTGCTTCGTTGCTTTCACTGCTATCTGTTCTGTAATTTATTTATTTCTCAAATTTATATCCCGCCCTTCCTCCCCAAAGGAGCCCAGGGTGGCAAACTACAAGCGATGAAGCATCTTAAAAATGATGCAGAAACTTACCGGAAAAATAATAAATCAAGATAACAAACTTTTGATAAAAGAATGGAAATGGTTTGTTGAATATTTGCAAACAAACTGTAAACATTTAAGAACATTGGCAGGATTATTGTAATAACCTGCACTTTTTATAAGAGTATGTATTTAATGTAGATGAATAAGTGATTAAGTTAATTTGGAATAAGCAGAAAATAAAAAATAATAATTAAGGAACCTCAGAAAGAGAGGGAAGGAAGTCAAGTTTCGAAATGTTAAAATGATTGTAAAATTATTTAAATGTATAAAATTGAAAATCAGAAATAAATAAAAATCTTTAAAACGATTCCAAATACAGATGCCAACTGGGAAATAACTTTAAAGACTTTGAAGTAAATAACTTTAAAGAGGAAGGTCTTTGGTATAAGCCAAAAGGCAACAGAGTTGGCTTTTGCCTAATCTTCATGGGGAGGGAATTTCAAAGGAAAGGTGCCACAACATGATAAAGACCCGATTCCCACATCGTTCAGAATGGTGCTCCTGATAAGATGGTGTCTGCAGGAGACCCTCACCTGCAGAGTGTAATGTTGGATTGGGCATATAAGGGGGAAAACTATCTTTCAGGTATCCTTGTCCCACATTGTATGAGGCTTTTACACACCACAACCAGCACACATTGAGCTTAACCTGGTACCTAATTGGCAGCCAGTGCAATTCTTTCAACCGTGGGGTAACGTATTGGCGGCATTTCGCCCCACTGAAAACTTTTATTTTATTGCATATTTTCCTTTTTTTGAATGTTTTAAATTGCTGTTTTTAACAGGTTTTACCAATAAGTTTGTTTTTTCCCTTTTGTAAGGTATTTCCAGGTGGTGTATATATATTATGAGATAAAAAAATAGATAGATAGGTATAGATAAATAGAAACATAGATTTATAGAGTTAGAAGGGACCCCAAGAGTCATTTAGTCTAACCCGTTGCAATGCAGGAATTATCTGCTTTTAATATGTACTTACTTACATATAGATATCTGTGCTTACTTAACAATTCTGTAGATTATGGGAGACCATGTCTAGGCAGTACATAGTTCAGCTTGCAAGTTGGCCAACTTCTTTGAGGAAGTAGGAACTTCTTAATGTATAACAGCCCTTGTGGCAGGGCTGCCAGTCTGCAATCAGATCAATTCCTCTTCTCCCTTTAAATCTGCTGCTAAACTGTGCAACAAAGCCTCTGTGCCTTCTCCCACCCTTTCTCCCCCTCCGGATTCTTCTTTACCTGCCCCTTTCCCAACATGCTACATATGGGGAGGTAGGGGGGAAAACACATGAAAGGACCATAGAGGAAAAGGGCAGAACAAGCTTCTGCAGCTGCCTCTTCTCCCAGTTTAGCCCCAGACTTAATTAACGGGAATCTCTGGGGCGCAACCTGGAACTTTACTTTGTGCACACCTGTGCTCTGCTTGAAGCAGTGCGATCTGGAGCACCTTTTGAGTTTGTGATGTGTATAATTGGTTTTTGGAGCATCTTGCCCCCTCCGCCTACCTCCCCGCAGTGGATTGAACTGGGTGGCCATTTCATTACATTCAGTTCTCGTTTCCATAATGGCTGGGCTTAATAGCAATTTCCCACTAACTAGAGAAGATGCTCATCTACCATGATAACGTCTTACGGGGAAGGAAATTACCCTAGTAGTTTTTTGGGATGATTCCCCCCCTTCTGCTTCCTAGCTTTTCCCCCTCCTCCTTCATTGCTTGTGTAAATTCTCTGCTGCATTTTTTAATTCGGTTCTATGTTTTATCTTGTGTACATTAATGCTTTTAAGTGCCACCTCCAGGCGCATTTAACAATGGAAATAAGATTCTCCCCCTCTAATAGCCTGTAAGGAAGAGTGAGAGCGAGAGCCCAATTGGGTTTTAAAGATTTGTTTGTTGGGTGTGGGAAGCCAAGGAGTGTTGAGAGTGTTCAGGGATTTTGTTCAGAGTGTGTCAAGGTCTTTGTTTCCTTCCCTAGGTTGGCTTGGGTTTCGTGATTTTTAAGTTGGTCTCTCGCATTCAGAAGCCTTGACATTTGGCTAGGAGTTTGACGGTTTCCAGTGGAATCTAAGTACTGTCGGGGCATCTATTGTCCTTTTCTCAGAAAGAAAAGGAGGGTGCCTTTCAGGGAGCCTGTGCAGTGGCTTTGAAGCTGGCACAATCTGTAAGATGCTCTTGTGTTTGTTGGAAAGTGGGGCTGTTTGTTGTGAGTCCCTGCGTTGCCAAGGAGACCGGCTGCTCCACTTTCCACCGACTGGAGGCTCTTCAGGTGGTAGGTAGCTTTTTATTCTTCAGGAGCTGCATTGAGCCGAGAGACAATCAGTTCGCTGGCTCGGTTTGGCAAGGATTAAACCAAAGAAAGAGGAGAAACGTGTGTTGTGGTGGTGGGATTTTTTTATTTTTAAGTTCCAAACAGTTGCAATGCAAAGTTCCTTTTGTCTGGAAATCTGGTAGAACAGAAGGATCTCAAGAAGCACCAGTGAAGCAGATGGGCAACAGGATTCAGCCTGTTCTCTCTGGTGGCTTCCACATTGGGGCCCTTTAGCACTGCTGAGGCATTGCTTTTCTGCAGCCGGTTTTGAAACCTAATGAAAGTGGTGATTCCACCCGGCACTTAAGATTTTAGCTATCAGCACCCTTGCCACTCATGGCGGGAGTGGGCAACCTTATCAGGGTCCAGCGCTGCATTATCTTCAGGGAACATGGTGGGGGCCCCATACGTCTGGCTGTGGGTGAGGCCGAAGCAAAAAAAGGTGTCTCTCTCCCCCTTCACTCATTATCTATTAATTCTTTCTTCCAGTGTTAGATATATAACATACTAAATCAGAGTTTCCCAAACCTGGGTCTCCAACTGTTGTTGGATTAGAATTCCCTAACTATCAGGACCAGTGGTGAGGGATGATGGGAATTGTAGTCCAAAAACAGCTGGAGACCCAAGTTTGGGAAACCCTGTGTTAAATGGCACATTGAACCTAGGTTGCAGTTGCCACAACAAAATGTCTAGGCACTATTTCCCCTCCCTCATGGGGAATAATAATAATAATAATAATAATAATAATAATAATATCATTTCTGTACTGCTTTATATTTTAATGAAAAAATCTCAAAGTGGTTTATAACACATTAAAGCAATACAGAACAAAACAAATTCAAGCTTCAGGGATAATATTTCAGATCCTTCTCTAAGTGACATTTTCCTTTCCCCAGATTTATTTACCTACTTAATTCATAGAGTGGCCCCATAGCAGAAGTACTCTAGGAAGCCAGAGTGGTGTAGTGGTGAGAGTGTCGGACTAGGAGCTGAGAGATCAGGACTTAAATCTCCATTCAGTCATGATGCTCACTGGGCGACCTTGAGCCAGTCACAGCCTCTTAACCTACCACACAGAATGGTTGTGGGGATTAACTGAGGATAGGGGTGAACTGTGTGCTCCTTGGAGAAAAAAAGTGGGATATAAATGCAATAAATAAGCTCTTCTGCTTACCTGCTTAAGAAAACAGGAGGGTCCAACCAGATAGAGATGTTAGTCACCAACTTGGCATCCAGAGATCTCCACGTGGTTGCAATCGATCCTGCACCAGTTGCAAAACGTGCCTTGCACCTGGCTAATTTCTAACACCACCCTCTTCCCACACATATTATCTCACCCAAACTTCTGTCCCATCCACCCAGCCATCTATTCTTTTCCTTTCTTTCATGCTGTCTCTCTGGGTTGTTTTTGTGTGCACCAGAGGAGATGGAGGGCAAGGGACTCTGTGCTGTAGACCAGGGGTAGGCAACCTAAGGCCCATGGGCCACAAGTTTAACTGGCCCACGAGCCACCCCTGAACCAAGCCGCTGCTCAGTGAGTCCCCGTGCGCGGCGCTAAACTGGCGTGGCGCGGGGACTCGCTTCCGCTGCAACGGAAATCGTGTCTGCGCAGACGCAGATGCTGGAAATCGTGTCTGTGTGGATGCAGAAGCCGGAAGTAGCTGGCGTGTGTGTTCAGGAGTGCGCGCAATCCAGCCCATGGAGGGATCTTCGCTGGAGTGAACCAGCCCAGGCGAGGTAAGCCTTGCCAACCCCTGCTCTAGACCCTTCTATAATATAAGCTCACAAGTTAGTCTCATTCAGCAATGGTCCCTTGCAGTGTTGATTAAATTTCCTCCTTGCAGCCTCTGCCTCTTTTTCTTAAATGCATGTTCATTGTAGCTGGCAAATTAGTGATGAATTGTCTCCTAATTAGTCAAGTTCTGTTCCCTGCAGTGGAATAATGGTTTCATTATTTATTTTTCTTTTACAGCAAAATAGTCCTAAAAGACAGAAAGGGCGGGGGGGGGGGAAGGAGAGAGATAAAGGATACCATTAATTAAAGTCTCCCCTTTCCTGTGGAGAACAGCAATTGACTAATTAAAGGGCAATTCCTCACTAATTCCCTGGCTGAGGCTGAACAGGAAGTGATAAAAAGGGCAGAAGCTGCAAGGAAGAAACTTTAATTAAAAACACAGTAGCCCCTAAAAGCCCTTATACCAGGAGCAGGCAGGCTTCAGGCTTGTGGAATCTACTTTTGATTGGAACTCCAAAATCTACCAACCAGAGCTGGGTACAAAAGACATACAGTTAGAACTGGAGGACGTGAGCACCTTCTGAGCCTAAGAATTAGCTTTCAGTAGCAGAACTGAACCAAAGTCACGGCCCTTTCACACAGAAGTCCACTCCTGGTTATCTTTCTTCATTCAACAGCCTGATTTAAGCGCAGAAAGTCATTGTGCTATTGCTATTGTTGGAAACAATTTGGAGTCAGAAACTCTTGCCAGTCTTCTGCAAATCAGCCCGCGATCTACCAGGAGACCCCAATCTGCCTTCTGCCTTCATCTGTACTAGTATAGTACATTGCCTGTCCAACACTGGACAAGCTGGGACTTTAACTGTGTTATATTGTAAAAAATAAACGAAATCACAAATCACTTTCTGGGGAATAAAAATATGAAAGGGCGATACAGAGAATGTTGGAACACAACTATTTGTCAGCAAGATGGATTATCCATAAAAAGCGAATGAAGAGGGGGAGTCATTGCAGAGAAGAACCAGCGCGTAAGCAGCCTCTCTTTTCTATGTGTTTTTGTTTTGGACGAAAGCTGAATCTGGTTGTCCTCATAGGCAAGAAAACACCCAATGTGTCTTTGTACCTGGAGATGCAGCTTAATTAAGGTGATCTAAAAGCCTTTTGTGATGCTCAAGGAGTTGACTCATGTGTTCAAACATCTGGAGAGCAGCGCAATATGGATGCTGAATCATCAATTTTATAGGCCCTTCAGTGGGAGACAGAGGCAAATTTGGTGCACTTCTTTCTTCCTTGAGCAATATCCATATTAGCAAGTCTGTGTCTCATTCTCTCTCCCACCCCCCAGTCCCCATTTGGACCTACAAATGCACATTTCCTTTCACAGTTGCGATGGTCCAATTGGCTTGGGCATTGTTGAGGTGCTCCCTCCCTATTCAGTAGGCACACCTCTCCCCCTTCCCTCTTACTTTCTCTCTTGAAGGCTGCCAGCCAAGCCTTTAAGCTTGGTACAGGGCTGAGATGGTTGGTGGTTGGAGAGGAGACAACATGGCAGTTGTACCCCATTGATATCCAAGGAAAGAGGTGCACCTTGGGAGGGACATGAGGCTCCCCCAGATGACCCGTTTATTGAATATACATCCCAATTTGCTTGCACAGAGCTTGCACAAAGTTTGTCCAATGCCTGTTCTTTAATGACCATTCCCTCTGAGTTGTTTGTGGGGAGGTTGTACACCTTCCTGTCCATCGGTTGTTGCCCTGCACTTTTTCATGCGTTTTCCCATTTCCTCTCCTAACTGTAAAAACCTCATTTTTTCAAAAAGTAGATTAGTTGCAACGGAGCGCTTTAATCCACTTTCATTCTGCAAACCTAATGTTCCAGTATGTGAACAAATCCCTCCTGCAAAAGAGGGGCCATCTGTAGGCGTCTATAGTGTGTGCATGTGTGTGTGAGAGAGAGATCCACAAGGTGTCTCTTGCACACCTTCCAACATCACACAGATGAAAGCAGGGACATAACTTGCTACTCCCTTGTTCCTCCTACAAAGGATCAATGCCCTCATCCAAATTATATTTTGCTGAAGGCTCTGCTCCACTAGCTATATTGACTTAATCTGCAATCGTCTTTTGGGCAAAGAAGAACATAATTGTCCTGCAATATGCTTTCAGCAGCCTGAAATATCCTTCATTAGTAGCAGTGTTTGAAATGGTAGGCTACCTCGTTTATTCTTAACGATTATACTCCACTTTTCAATCAACTGATTCTCAAGGTGATTTACAATAGTTTGTAACAATACAAGAATCAAAACACACACACACACCATCCCCCTCACTGATGGATGGGGTCAGGGCATGCTTCCCTTTGGTTCCATAGTTCTGGCTATTTGGTGGTTGGAGGCAATAGTTCTCTCTGGGAAGAAGGGCCGGTGGATGGGGCCTGGCTGGTCTTTCTTCTGCCACAGTGCTCTTCCTGCATGGCAGGGAGTGGACCTTCCAGTGGACCTCGTTCCCCTGGCTCTTTAGCACATGTGCTAGGGACAAGGTGCACCCATGCTCTTCTAGAACAGGGATAGACAACCTGTGAGGCACGACCATTATAAAAATAGATTTTTAAAAATAACCATAAATTAAAACCATTTTATCAAATTGTTGTGGCTATTTTTTCTTCTCCAATAAGCCTAAAGTGGTTGGGACAGCATGATGATGGTGATTTTGTCATTCCTCAGAATCTTACACCTCTTGAAACTAGGGACGGGGAACCTTTTGGCCCTCCAATTATTGCTGAACTACAAGTCCCATAATCCTGATCGTTGGCTGTGCTGGCTGAGACTGAAGGGACTTGCACTTCGACAACATCTGGAGGACCAAAGGTTCCCCACTCATGGCCTAAGCAGACATTTTTACAATAATATGTCAAACCGGTGGTGGTGGGGAACCTACTGAGTTACTTTTAAACACAAAGCACAAACGGTTCCAGGCTTAACACCGTATCGGGTACCTTAAACTTTCAGATTCTTTAGAACACCCGAAGCCACTTCCACAAATTCTGGTGCTTTCCAGTCACCATGAGGAAGACTGACTGCAATAAGAAGATATGGTATTGGCAGTTGGGGGTGTCTTGGCCTCAGCAGAGAGCAGCCTTTCTCTGAAAACACCTGTCTACCTGGTCTGATCCAGGAGCAGAACTGCTCACAGGTGTCCAGGCTGACAGAGCTGCTCCTGCCATACATTAATTCCCCCCCCCCCCGACAGCTGACTGTTACCATCACATGTTGGAAATCTATCTAGATCAGCGTTCTGACTATTGCAGTAATACAGAAAAGACAAATACCTGTCAGGATTCCCTACCGAGGAAAGCCCCGTGAAGCTGAACTGTTACTTACCTGTCAGAAGGAATTAACTTTGAACCTTTTGTCAGAGCCTTCCTGTAATTAAAATGCTGGGAACGTTTGTGTTGGCTGTCCCCTGCAAGGAAGGGAGTTAAAAGGTCAGCAAATCCCATAGGCTTATATTAAAACAGGTTTCCTCTCACAGTTCACTGCCTGTCTGATGGGGATCAGCTGGTGAAATAGCCTCACCAACCTGTGCACTTTCACTCTCCTCTCATTGATGCCTTGGAATCTCTACCTGCTAAATCCGTTCTCCCGCAGTTTTAACAGCTAGGATTTTCCCAGCCCCTGCCACTGTGAATCAATGCTTCCTAGCACAGTAAGGAGCCATTAGCCACCCCTCATTTGGCACCAGGCCCCCCACTAATCCAGTTTTGGATTATGGGGATCTTGTGTTTTCAGGCAGGTAAAGCACATAATCTGGAGTTTCGTGGGTCCTGAAAATACCCAGCAAATCACTTGTGGGAGTTTCCCCCACCCTCTGATCTCAGGTATTTTCTCCAGCACCTGCCTCTTTGACACTGAGTAGCAGCCAGGTAATTTCAGCCTTTGATGAGATAGAATGCTTCCACAAAAGCAGTTTGCTTCCCTGTCCAACAGAACCTTGCACTGTGTTGTGAGTCTGCTCAAAGGGACACCAGAGCATCCACCTTATGAAACTCTTCAGTGCCGATGACCCTGATCTTAAATTTCAGATACTTTGGCCAGCCTGCTTGCCTGGCTGTTTGGGTCTGGGCACTGTAATTTTCCAAAGAAGCCAAGGAACAGCCTTCTAGCTCTGTAGCTTTTCTGGCATCAAATGCAATTCTAAACAAAGGCTTGCCTCTTTCAGCTCCCTGATGGCATCTCCATTGCTGCATATCACAACCCTTGTTTGTCTGAGATTTGTCCCGGAGATTAGGGCTTTTGGCTTGCTCCATCTCTGTCTTGACTGCCACCTGCTTCCTCGGGGAGTTTCACATTAAGCAGAGCAAGATTTAAACTGCATTGAGTTGATGCACAGAGATGATTGTCCCCAAAGTTTAAAACTGTAGCCACAGTATCAGCGCTAGCCCACCCCACTATGTTAACGTTGTGATTTAGTAAGTACAGTGGTAACTCGGGTTACATACGCTTCAGGTTACACACTCCGCTAACCCAGAAATAGTGCTTCAGGTTAAGAACTTTGCTTCAGGATAAGAACAGAAATCGGGTTCCAGCGGCGCGGTGGCAGCAGCAGGCCCTATTAGCTAAAGCGGTGCTTCAGGTTAAGAACAGTTTCAGGTTAAGAACGGACCTCCGGACTGAATTAAGTACTTAACCCGAGGTACCACTGTAAGCCTGAATAGTTAGGATTGCCTTCTCCTGTCTCCAGCCAAATAAGATGGCTCCTGGCTATGGGTTAGATTGGGTATTTGTGATCAGAGTTGGTAAAGGACTGCTTTTAGCCATCCGTGTTCCTCACAATCTTCTGTTTTTCATTTAAAATTAGGAAATAATTGACAGCTCTCCCGTTTTGCTGTTCTCATGCTGCTTTTCAGATCACTCTAGAGAGTCTTCTTTTCCTACTATTTAACATCTCTTTAAGTGCTAACAATGTGTTCTATGTGCTGTGCATGAAAATTCTGTTTAAGTCTGGATGTGAGATGCTTGTGTGGTCTGTCAAAGCATTCTGATTATACATCCTCTTCATCCCCCGACAACCTTCCCCCAAAGGATGGATAATTCACTCCAGTGCTACCTTGCCACTTGATCCATCCATGCCTCAAGAGTTTTGAAGTATTTCAGCTTGGCTGTGTACTGCAACATCACCCTAGACTATTGTAAACACGGATTGCATCATTTAAAATGCCTCTGGGAATGGACTTTGCCCCATTTCCTTTTCAGATATGCATGCCGCGTTGGTGCATTTTGCACTCTGATAAATTAAGTGGTCGCTTGGCGGTCTTGGCTTAAAAATGGGCAAAGCGCCCATTTGAAGGTAACTGGAGACGGCAAACATATTGTCCCAGATGCCTGGGTGCTGAATTCTGCTCATCAGCAGTTTTGTTGTTCAAAAATTAATCTGCGAAACATAACTAGTTCCAGGCATGTGGGTTTGTGTGGTGTGTGCTCATTGGAGAAGAATCCTGGAGATGCACACACAGCCAAATGACAAAAAGTCCACAGAGATTCTGACTTCCTAGTAGCAGTGGGCATTTTGGCATGCGAAACCTCTTAAAATGGCACGGGCCCAGACTATCTGAATGACCGCTTCCTTCTGTATGAGCTTTCTCACTCACGTCTTATCTGAAGGCGTTTTTCAGGGTTCCTCTCCTTGTATTGAAGAAGGTGTGGTTTAGAGTTGGGACCTTCTCTGCTGTTGCACCCCTCCTCTAGAATTCCGTTCCTCGAAGAGTTTCCTTGGCGCTTTCATTGTTGGCTTCTAGGCACAAGGTAAACTTTTACACACTGTTGGGAATTTCAAATTCAGTCTCTGCAGAGGACTGAGCAATGGTTCCTGCAAACCCTATTTTGGCATGGATCTTCGTTTGTAGCCCAGCTTGTGCCCAGCTGCAAAGGGGGGGGGGGGAGGAAAGAATCAGAAGCATACGGCCTATTCTTTCCTTTGGGTCACTTGGAATGGGAATGTCAGGTGATTGACAGGTGGGCAGTTCCACCCACATGCAGTGTTAGAAACTGAGATATGAAAGCTAGGAGCTAAATGGTGCCTTAAACCTACCGGTAGGTTATGGGCGCAACAAAGGAATGTCTAGGCACACTTTTTTTATAACACGAATGCAAAGCTGAAAATGAATGAACTGCAGCTAAAATATTATGTCCATTTTTCATATGGTCTAGTCCTCCCCCTGCCCACCCCCCTAATATTCTTAAGAGGGTCTCTTCTCCACTCTTCAGAGAGTAGCTGGAAGTGGGGAAGCAGAAAAAGGTCCTCCTTGGGTGGCCACTAGGGGCGCATTGGAAGATGGCTGACAATAACATCTCTCCGACCCACACGAGGTAATTAAGAGGCTGTGATGGGAGTAAACAGCCTCCCGGCCCCCCCAAGCGTGTGGGGGGGGACTGCCCTTGCCTGCTGTGCCCTATACCACCCCCGAGTTTGTGGGGGTGGGGGCACTAGGCAGAAAGCCCTTGTGCGGATTTCGGCGCTCCTGGACGCTGTCTCTTGATTCGTGCCCCTAGCTGCAGTAATTTCAAAAGAAACAATTAGGAGGAAGCTAAATGCACATATTTCAAGGAAGAAGGGGGAGTAAAGACTGCTAACTGAAGAGATCTCTGATAAACAAGACGGGTCGGAGGATTAAGAATAAATGATGAGAAGACACACTAAGGCTTGGTATGTTCGGCAACGGGACTGGATGGGGGAGGGGGAAAAACTTTCCTTTCTTTTCTCTATGTGATTAACCAAGAATCCCCCCCCCCCCAAAGTCACAAGTCAGAAATGCCGTTTTAATGACTTAAGCTGTGGATTTTAGACTGTGTGGAGATAATTTTCTAACCAAAGCATGTTTCAAGAAGATCGTGGAAAGCATAAGAGCTTTGGAATGACACAGCAAAAAATATCGTCACCATCTTGGCAAGTTATGTCGAAAGATTTATGTCTGGGAGGAGGAAAGATCTGTTTACATATTGTGGGAGAGCCTCCTCAGAGGAACTAAAGTGCGACAGACTTGCGAGATTAATGATGGAAAGAGTGCTGTTATTTATGAAAGTGATGATATATGGAAACCATCTTGATATGATGACTGGACGAACGGAAAAATTCACACAGGATTATAATTGGTGTTTACCTGCTTAAGGAGATTATCAGAAGAGATCATAAAGAAAAAAAGAAAAATATACGAACAAGATGAGATGTGGAAACAGCAAGATAAGACTGGGTAGTAAGATGAGGATCGGAATCCCCCTTCGGAACTTGAAATATGGGTCACCCCAACAAAAATTTAAAATTCGGCTTTGTAATTCGGAATTTATGTGATGTGATGTGATTTGATTTGATTTGATTGGTCGGTTAATAAAAATTATTTTTAAAAAAGAAAGAAAAAGGTCCTCCTTTCCTTCCACTCTGCAGTTTTAATCTGATCTTAGGCACAGTACTGTGTACTGAGCCCAGAGCTCAGAAACTGCTTGTGCTAAATGAAATTCCCTGTCACAAAATGTACCTAGAACAATGGGAATTTCAAACACTGCCCATGTGTAAAAGTGGCCCACACAGGATGGGTTTGCTCAAAATCCTACCCCTGCTTCAGACGCATGGCTCACCCAATGTATGTTCCGGGAGCAAATAACATCCATTCCACTGTTTAGATACTACAAGGTAAATGCTTCTCTTGCTGGCATGGAGATTAATATTAGTGCTGGTAAAAGCAATTTATAAAGCAGCTCTGCATTGGTTACTAAGCAAGGCTGTCCATTCTCTTTAATGGATACCCCTGAGTTTCAAAGCTATGCAGTGTTGCTTTGCAGCTTGAATAAACAAGGCTTTTAAAGCTGTCCAAATCAAGCCAGACCAGCAATGTGTATGTAGCTTAGAAGCTTTTTCTACTTTTCCAGTGTTGCTCTTTTCTTCCCTACTCCCCTCTCTTTCCATAATGAGATGCAAAGAAATCTCTCTTCTGCCGCAATAAAACAACCTCCCATTTAAGCTTGGTGAGCTGGCTTCTCTAAAACCTGATGTTGAATTGTGTTACGTTTATCAAGTTGGGCAGCACAAATCAGGGGCTGGGATTTGGAGGCCACTGTGACCTCCAAATGCAGTCTGGTGGGATTGTCCAGGTATTTGCATACTCATAATACCCCCTTCTTTCCCCCCCAAACCCCATACTCATTTATGCACAAACACACTCCAGGACTTAAGCCCTGCTGCAGTTAAATCAGCACTAGAGAGGGGCCTTAACAATTGCTGGCTGTTTTAATTATACTAATGATGATACGTGATTCACATCTTTACTCTTGTCAGCTCTTAGATCCCCAAAATTAGATAACGGGGAGACATAGGGGGATAATTTGAAGCAAATAATAAACAAAACAAGTAACAGGTATTTGGTGTCTGACGTGTTTGAACTTCTTGCAGCACAGTCTTGGAAATGATAAACTTGCGCTCATAAACTTCAAATGTAATTCCCGCCTGGTGAGGAAAGTTTCGAATGGAAAGTGGTGTGCTTTTTTATATATACTTAGTTGAGATCCAGGTTGGTTGAAATCACCAGTTCTACATGGCGGTTGATACCCATCGGAATTGTTTGAATCAATAATGAATCATCTCTTCCACTGCTGTGAGTACCAGAATTGGAGTTTTGGTATTCTTGACGCGTACGCCGAGCATCACTTGTAAGGTAGCAGTGTTTTAGAATGCCAACAACACTAGTTGTACCGCTGCCCAACCCAGTCTGACTCATGTTAAGCTCTTGTTCTCAGGAATATAGAGAAGCTTGTTGGAATTCAGGTGCTATAGCTTCCTCTGGGTAAAGTAGGTCGGGGAAACGCATCTTCCTGTCAGCAAAGCTGGCATGCAGAGGGTGGCGGTGGAGAAAGAGAGGGGATTTGATGAGGGTTAGGGCATCCCCGGCAAATCCACTGTCCCATTTGTTTGTGGAAGTTACAGCTGCTTTGAATGTAAATTTGGCAACTTGGTGGCAAAGGGCTACACATCACTGCACTCTTGCATCTGTCTGGATTGTGACTCCCAGCTTCTGTTCATAGGGAAACTGTGGTGTGAGTGCGCGAATGCCTGCTGCTGCCTCCTCCTCCTCTGAAACTGGGACCCATTTCTTGGTTTGCTGGCAATATGTCTGCAATGCTTTTCAGGCCCCCAGTGAAAGGAGCTGCAGCCATCCTGAATGGGGTTAGGGCAGCTGAGCAGGGGGAGGGAGATCCTGGCGCAGGCTGTCACCAAACTGTTGGGGACAATAGCGGACGCTGTTTTGAGGCAAGGCAAGAACAAGCCTGTGTGTCTGTTTCTGGCACTAATTGAATGACTTTTAAGCTCAGAAATTGGGAGAGGAAGGATGGAGGAAGGAATATGCAGGGACATTGTGTTGGAATAGTCTTACCTCAAAATGAATACACAGCTACAAGAGGCAAGAGCACAGGACATTTCCCTCTGTGAAAAACAGCAGATGCCTGTGGCAGATTTAAAACCAAGGGTGCTTTGTTTTTGCTCCCCATATTAGTGATTCTTAGCCGGTTTTATTTTGCAAGTATATACAAGATCCTTTATGCCAGAGCCCATCTGGGTCTGCTGGGTTAGTTCATCTGTAGTTTCCACCTTCCCCTGTTCTCCCCTCTTGATTGTGGATGCACATATAAGCATGCGGAGCTGCCTTATGCTTAGACCATTGGCCCATCTAACCCAGTATTGTCAACCCGCAGCAGCTCCCTGAGGTCAAATGCAGATGTCTTCCTCAGCTGTGCTCCCTCAAATAATGGGGACTGAACCTGAGGATTCCTGCGTGGAAAACATGCTGGGCCCTTCCCCAGATGTTGTCAAAGAGCAAGTCGGCAGTAAATCACACCATTTGAAGTTGGAGTTAACTCTTTATTAGCAAAAACATGATCTTCGCTTGGCTGAGTGTTAGGCCTAAAGAGCACAGCAGCTCATCTCTGGTAGGTCTTACCCATGCATCAGTTGCAGAGACCAAAAGTCCCCGCCTCTCCACAGCCCTCTAAGTCAGGCATAGGCAAACTCGGCCCTCCAGATGTTTTGGGACTACAATTCCTATCATCCCTGACCACTGGTCCTGTTAGCTAGGGATCATGGGAGTTGTAGGCCAAAAACATCTGGAGGGCCTAGTTTGCCTATGCCTACTCTAAGTCCTCTCCACTCCAGGGCTTTTTCTGAGCCACTGGAGACTGTGCCTGAGTGCAGCCAACTTCTCCTCTGCCCATTTCATCCATCTTCTGGTTCTGGGAGTCGGGGAGAGAGGGGAGCTTGTTTCAACAGGAAGGGGAAGCACTCATGACTCTTCACCAGCCTGACTCAACTCTGCCTCTTGGCTTCCCTCCTCCCACTCTCCTGCTTCAGCTTCTGCCTCTGAATCTGGACTACTCTCTGTCACGGTCTCTCCCAGCTCACTAAGTCCTGTTACCTGTTCAGCTTCTGACCCTTCCTCCTCCCAGTCTTCTCCCTCTGACTACTCATTGTCGTCTCACTACCACTCCCTGGGCTCTGAGCCTTCTTCCCTTCGTGGTTCCCCAGCTGGTTCCTCCCACCACTCTTCTGTGTCCAAACAGTCCGTGACAGAGGTAGAAGACGCTTTTCACTTTGCCCATGTCTGCACTGTAATGAATAGATGTGCCCCCTCTTTTGCCAGTCCTTTCACAGTTCAGTACCCTGACTGTAGGAGAGATTGGCTTAATGCTTTCCTGACCTGATGTAGTCCAGCAACAGCTGGAGGGCAACTCCCATAATTCCTGACCATTGGCCATGCTGAATGGGGCTGATGGGAGTTGGTGTCCAAAGCAGCTGGAGGGAATGAGCTTGAAGAAAGCCAGTTGAAGGGGGATTATGGGGTCATTAGCCTGCATTAAAAATAAATAATAAATAATTTTTATTTATACCCTGCCCTTCCCGGTTCAAAAACCGGGCTCAGGGTGGCTAACAACAAATTTAAAACACTTTAAAACACTTAATTATAAAAGCAGCATAAAATACAGTATAAAAACATGAATAACAATAAAATTCAAAAATAAATTAGATAATCCCCAGGGCTAGCTGGATGAATTGGTCCTACTTGGGCCTGCAAGGAGGTCAGGGGAGAATTAGCTGTGGGGTCTCAGAGTGGGTGATCTTCATAAAAGGGAGGGAAGAGAAGAGAAATAAAAGATCAGGCTGAATTCAGATTAAAGGCCAGGCGGAATAGCTCTGTCTTACAGGCCCGATGGAAGGAGGTTAAATCCTGAAGGGCCCTAGTCTCATGGGACAGAGCATTCCACCAGGTCGGAGCTATCACTGAAAAGGCCCTGGCCGTGGTGGAGGATAGTCTGACTTCCTTATGGCCCGGGACCTCTAAACTATGGTTATTCATGGACCTCAAGGTCCTCTGCGGGGCATACCAGGAGAGGCGGTCCCGTAGATTAAGTGATCTTGAAGATGCAGTCATAGTTAGGAAATGTATTCCTACTGGTCTGTATGTCCCAGCTTCTGGACCAGGCGTAGGCAACCTAAGGCCCCTGGGCCACAAGCAGCCCACGGGGGACGTTTAACCAGCCCATGAGCTGCCCCCAAACCAAACCAAACTGCTCGCTTGCGAGTCCCCACATGCTGTGCTAAACTGGCACGGCACGGGGACCCTCTTCCACGGTGCCAGAAATCGCATCTGCATTGATGCAGACGCCGGAAATCACACACACACGATCCGGCCCACGGGGGGGATCTCCACTGGAGTGAACCGGCCCAGGCAAGGTAAACCTTGCTGACCCCTGTTCTAGACAGTCCTTGGAGTCCTTTACACCTGTGCTTCCTCCTCTACACCGCTTTCCTTCCCCGTTCAGGAGAGGTAGGCAATCTCCACGCCTCACGGCTCCATTAGTCTTGTTTGAACTCCAGCCAGAGCGTTTGTGTTCTAGCACACATCGGATTGATTTCGGAAGCTATTCAAACCCACGGGGCTTTGCTGTTGTGAAATAGCTCCCGTTTTAATTCCACTACCTGTGCCAGAGAAGGTTTTAACAACTTGCCTCCACGCTGCGCAGAACTGGCCTATAACACCTTTTGTGTTTAAATCAGTTTTACAATTGAGTAAGCAAAAGCACCGAGAGACCACAGTGTTCACATTAAAACGAAGGGCCATTAATTTTCATTTTCAATTTGGGAGCAAATTGAGTTTGTATAGATGTACGCATGCACATTCTGGCCAAACCGAATACAAACAAGCCGCCTTGCTGTCTGCAGCTTCCGTTCTTCTAAAGGTTGTAGGCACTTTGAAATGTGAGTTCTGTGTACATATATAGATAGATATGTCTTTCTCATGCAGGAAAATGGCCTGTTGGATTTAGCTACATCAGACTGCATCTTTCTACTATCGGGTTCCGCTCCTCTAGGCTTTTCAGTGTTTCATTTGCCTCGTGCCTTGCTGTATTTTGTTATGTTTATTTGTTTTCATGTTTATTTTTTGGCAAATTGAATTCATACATTGGTTGTGAGCATTTCTAAACTGTGTTGCCATCCAAAACCTAGATCCCAGGAGCTATCGATTGATATTAAAACAATAGGGTTTGTTTAACAATCGGAACTTCATAAAATCTGAGAAATAATAAAAAGTATATTTTAAAAGGCAAATAAAAGTGTCTTAAAGTGGCGCCGAGTAGGTTACAGTGCTGTGTGAGTTAGTTTTACTTTTCTGGATTTCTTGTTATGAAGGGCGGTCAAGAAATACTTCAAATAACTAAAACTCCTCCTCTTCGCTGTGCAGGAGGTGGCAAGAGGAAGGGAAGAATGTGTGAGCCTGGGAAGGAGGTAAAGCTCGCTCATGTAGCGTTTAACCATGATTTAGCATTGTGTCCAAATGCCATCATTGTCTCTTTCTCTCTCCTCCCCCCCACTTGCTCATGTACCTTAAACATTTATATGTGGGAGGATGGAGAAATAGACATTTTTTAAAAATCACTATAATATCTCAAGAGAGAGCAAGAGAAGGCTACACTTTAGTGCGCAAATTGGTGACGCTAGATTTTGTTGAATGCTTACTGGGAAGAAGTGGGTTGCATCTGGCTAAGCTGAACTTGAAATAGACCCATTGAAGCCAGTGGACTTAAGTAACTCAAGTCCATTAATTTCAGTAGGGGTATTCAGAATATGCCCCAGGGATGTGGAACATTTTGCCCTCCATAAGAAGAGTCTGCTGGATCAGGCCAGGGGCCCATCTCATCTAGCACCCTGCTCTCACAACCAGATGTCTACTGGAAGCCTGAGAGAAGGACCAGACCACAGTGGTCCTCTCCTGAGAGCACAGCGGGACCCTCCCCAGAGTGCAATGGCACACTCCAAGATGTTGCTGGACAACTCCCATCATCCCTGATCATTGGCTATACTGGCTTGTCGGCATGCAGAGGGTCAAAAGGCCAGCTGGCTAGCCCCAGCTGGGTCGTCTCCTTCCAGACGTCCCACTGCGAAGATCCATCGGCCTCTGCTCTGACGTAAATCAGCAATCCAGGCTTCAAAGCCAGGGCACACTATATCAGCAGAGCAAACTGCGCACACAGAATAGGCGTGAGGCTTGTGGAAGCATAGTAAAACTGCGGATTTATTAATCATAAATCAGGACAAAGAAACATGTCGTCTTTCTCTTTGTCTTCTCAGAGAGACAGAGAAAAGTGAAAGCTATACACAAACAGAAGTTCCCAGCATACTGTGCTGGAATGTAAACAGACATGTGACATGTAACAATCCCATGTCTGCTCCTTAAGGTGGAATGGAAATTCTCAACATGGCTGGGGCTGGTGGGAGCTGGGAGTCCAGTCTCATCTGCATAGGAGCCGACTCCTGGGGGCCAAGGGGTCTTCAGCCCCTCCAATAAAATATTTGTGGGGGGGCAGACCCCCCCCCATTGATGGACATTGCCATTCAAATGGTGTGCATGCACCGCATCATGTGTAGGGCTGGGTGATACCTGGTTCTCAATATCATGATATATCAGCAACTAAATACCGTGATGTGCTGATACATCACGATGCCTGGAACCCAGCCCTACATAATGAGCGGGCCTCAGTGCCTCTCAGACTCATGTGTGAGCCAGAGGAACATTGGGGCTTTGCTGAACTGTTCAGCCTCCCCCTCCTCCAGCTGAGCAAGCCCCAATGTCTCTCAACTGATCTGACACCCCCCCCCCCCATATTTTATTCAAGTTGGCACCCCTACACACCTGGATAGCAACAACTTCCACGCCCATGCCAGAGGGTGAAGTCCAACTTAGTAATATTTGGAGCAGGCCCATTGGAATAAAGGAAAGTTATCAACACTGGATATCACCAATAGTCAGTCTCGCTGTGTGTGTGTTTTGTGTGTGTGCACCCCCCCCCCAGTCTCTTGTGCCTTGAGGCATTAATCTTCTTTATCGTTCTCTCAAATTCTAATGCAAGCTCTGGCGTGCTATTGGATTAAGTCTGTTTCCCCCTCCTGAAATGTCAGATAAGCTTAAACCATGGTTTTCCTTCAAAGATAAATTTCACTTTAACTATGTGGCAGAAACTCCCAGATCATCGCCTTGTGGCAGGGGGGTGGCTGAGGGTTGGAATTGCAGGCTTTATGAGGTCAGGTAAAGGTTGGTTTTGCCCTGCTAGTGAGACAGGTCCCCGCTGTGGAGAAAGATTGCAGGAGCGGAGATTAAATAGGAAAGGTTTAAAAGTGAATTTCTTTTTTGCGCTATAGCTGAAGTCTATAATGAAACCGTAGCCGAGAGGGTCAGAGTAGGACTGAGAGTGATTTGATGAAAAAGATTATCATTCCTGATGAATAGCTAGCATTGTGCTCACACCCAGAATGCACAGTTGCTTGTAAAGAATTCGTTGTGTAGTATCTAGTGAAGAATGCAGCCTCTGTCTCATATCAGAGTTCTGTTCGGAAATACTGGGACGTGGGGCCTACTGCTTCGAATCATAGAATTGTAGAGCTGGAAGGGACACAGAGTCATCAGGTCCAATCCCTTGCGATGCAAGAATCACAGCTAAAGACGCCCTCACAGATGGCCATCCAACCTCTGCTTTAAAACCTCCAATGAAAGGTCCCCCACCTTCCAGGGGAGTCTGTTCCACTGTTGAACAGCTCCAACATTGGAAAGTTCTCCGTAATATTTAGCTGGAATCTTCTTTTTTGTAATTTAACTCCATTGGTTCAGGTCCTACCCTCTGAAGCAGCAGAAAACAAGCTCCATTATCCAAGTGACAGCCCTTTAGAAATTTGTAGATAGCTATCATATCACTTCTCAGTCTTCTCTATTCGAGGCTAAACATACCCAACTTCCTCCACTGTTCCTCATAAGGCTTGGTTTCCAGAGCCTTTATCATCTTGGTCTCCCTTCTCTGCACACGTTCCGGCTTGTCATCCTCCTCCTTAAACTGTGGTCCTCAGAACTGGATACATGTGGCATCTGACTGAGGCAGAATAGAGTGGTACTACTACTTCCCTTGATCTGGGCTCTATACTTCTGTTTGTTGAACCCTAGATTTGAAAAATAATAACCCAGCCCTTCAGTTTTTCCAAAGTGTGGAAAAAACTTCTGGGCCTCAGCATGGCCATTGCTCAGAGTTGGTTCAAGTTGTGGTCTAGAACATCTTCCATGTTGGGGAAGACTAGTGTAGTAGATAATACTGGTCCTATATAAGACAAGTTCCCATGTTCAGCAATGTAAGGGATGAGGAATATGTGGCTGCAGAAGTTGCTAGACCACAGTTCCTGACCACTGGCTGGGCTGCTTGAGGTAGATGGGAGTTGTGGTACCCAATTCATCATTTTGTGTTTTGCTGTGCTGCAGTCCAAAACATTGAGAGGGCAACAGTTTGGGGAAGGCCGGTCTATGCCGACTGGCAAAGGCTCTCCAGGGTTGATGAGGGTTATAGTCCAGCAACGTGAGAAGGCCACAGCTTCCCAGTCCCTGACCCAGTTCAGGGAGCTTCATGGCTGAGTGGGGATTTTATCCCAAACCCAGCCCAGCACTCAAACCTCTACACCACACTGGTTCTCTTCGCTACTTTCTGCTTCTCCAGCTGTTTTGGTGACACCCTGATCTCCTAGGTCTAGGTCAGGGGTGCCCAAACTTTTTTTCAAAGAGGGCCAGATTTGATGAAGTGAACATGCGTGAAGGCCGACCAAAGTTGTTGACCTTTTTTTAGGATTGAAGTTGTTGAGCTTAGGCCCCCGAAGTGAACTTTGGACATGCCTGGTCTGGGTGAATCCTTGGAGATGGTGATAAAAATGCTGTGTCTGAGGTGAGCATCTGTCAAGTTACTCTCTTTTGTAGGCCCTCTTAACCTCAGAATCATGGGTTCAAGCTACACATTGGGTGAAAGATTCCTGCATTGCAAGGGGTTGCACTAGATGTCTTCATGGTCCCTTCCAGCTCTACATTTCTGTGATACCCTCCCCACCCTCTCATCTCAACTTCCTTTTCTTCTTTTTCGGCCCCTCCGGACTGGTGTGTTCTGCAACATGCTATTAACACAATAACAGGGGTGGATTTAGTCTGCTTTATCAGTTGTTCTGTGATGCTTCCCTTACACTTAACATATTATTGCTGTCGGAGGGGGTATAGCGCTACCAAAGTGGGACCAAAATGAACCCTTGAATATTTGAGACACAAAAAGTTACCGGATTTCAGCAGGAAGTAACAGGATGTGCACTGGTGGGAAATGAAGTAGTATGCCCACTCCAAAACTTTTGCTAGTGCAGAACAGTATCGACCACTGCCCTGATAGCATCATGAGCACAAAGAATCAAGAATGTGCAATGAAAAGGATGACCAGAGCTGACCTTATACTTGTATGACCTTCTACAGTGCTGTCAACATCTCACAGCAACCTTCTTCTAGTAGGGATACTGGCGTCTAGAATCAAACGTAGACTGCGTGCTTGGCTCTAATATTTTTTTCTAACAGAATTGCAAGCCCTCCAGAGTTGTAAGGAGCTCCCTAAATATTTTGCCTGTTTGGAATGAGTCTAATTGGGCAACTGCGCTGGTTTTAACTAAAATTGGATTTGCAATTGATTTGAACGCAAGCTCTTCTCCACCGACACTGTATGCAGCTTGAAAACTAGTTTATATTGATTTGCTTTTAATCTCGCAATTTTTGTGCCACGATACATCTGCTGTGAATGGTTTTCTGGAGAATAACCCCATCCTTTCAGAGGGGTGCTTTTTCGAGATTACTTAACCATTTCTGCAGTTTCCATATCAGATCTAAAACTGCCTGTGCCCTGCTTACAAATGGGGCTGAGGGAAGACAGGTCTTCCACCTTAAGCTCCTACACATTACAAGAAACAGAACCAGTTTCTTGGTTGTAGTGGCGCCTTCCCTATGGAACGCCCTCCCACCAGATGTCAAAGAGAACAACAACTACCAGACTTTTAGAAGACATCTGAAGGCAGCCCTGTTTAGGGAAGCTTTTAATGTTTGATGTATTATAGTATTTTAATATTTTTTTGGAAGCTGCCCAGAGTGGCTGGGGAAGCCCAGCCAGATGGGCGGGGTATAAATAATAAATTATGATGATGATGATGATGATGATGATGATGAAGTCCTGGTAGCTCTCGACAGTCAGAAATTGTGTTTGCCTGAAGAGAGGCTGAATAATGGTGGGTTCCATCGGATCGTCTCTTTTTTAAAAAACATATTTTTTATTAAAGATTTCTTGGTTTACAAAAGTATGTGCAATATCTCTTTTTTCAAGTTACATTTTCTACAGGTCAGTTTCATTTGTTGAGACATTAGTGTTACATTAGGAAGAAAAGGGGGGAAGAGATGGAGGGGGCTATGGTGAGTGGGGTGGTGACGGGTGGCGATTTTTCTATTTTAATTAATATATGTGTGGGGTTTTGTGTCAGCGTCGCTTATGCAGATTCTCTCTGCTATTCGCTTGTGTTCTTTTGGTGGTGAGAGAGGTTGGGGTTGGCCTAGGGTGTGGTTGTTCGTTTGTGATTGGCTGTGGTGAATTTTGTTTTCATGTGTGAGTGCGATGGCTGGGTGTTTTTGAATCAGGTTGGCCATGTTGATTTGTTGGTGGGTTCTTGTTGTCTTGTCAGGCTGTGTATGTGTTAAAGGGAGCCATACTGGGGTGAAGGTGTCTTCTTCTATTTGTCCCCGTGTCAGTTTCAATTTATTGGTCAATTTTTCTAATAAGCTGTTTCCCATACTATTTGGTACCATTGGTCCATACTTACTTCTCACAGGTCTCTCCAGTGTCTGGTTATGGTGTTTCTGGCTGCTGATTGGGTTATGAGTTCTTTGTGTTGTGAGTGGGCATTATTGTTTTGGAAGATGTTTAGTAGGGTCATTTCTGGGGTGATTTCTAATACTTGCTCGGTTATGGATTGTGTCTTTTTAAAAATTATTATTATTGACACCGTTTAATCCTGGCAAAATTATCTTCCCTGCTGTCAGGAACCTTGCAAAATGTAGCCCTGACTCTTCAGTTTCCCAGAATTTATTCATTGCATTTCCAAGCAGATCTTTCAACATAGATTCACAAGGTGGTGTACGTAATGACAACAACAACGCAAACACCATCGGGTCTAATTAAAAGGATGTCGGCAAGTGCAAAACTAATAAAAACAGCTAAATTAACAGTGAAAGGTCCCTTTCTAAATTTTTGGCAGGAAAAGTGTGTTTTCCAGTTTTCTGAAAGTAGCCGGGGAAGACAAATGAGCTTCTCAAGGGAGAGCATCCCATAGCTAGTACTCCATAAATTACCATGACAAATCTGACTCTTCACTCTAGTAGTATCCATGCATACAGCTTTTGCCTCCCCTCGCCTTAAAGTGAGTGACTTTTATTCATTCATTTCTGTGAGGAAGAGCAAAGTGCTGCCCTCAGGAATAAGCTGCCGTTGTCCTGGGGCTGCAGAGCTGAATGGGCAGTGCACGGTGGCCTCTCCATAGGCCAGGAGACCAAGGGTGATTGGTGGTATGTCTCCCTTGCCTCCCAGAAGGAGCATCCCAGGAAGACCAACCTGGCTCTATCCATCAGTTAAAGAAGATGCAGCTGCAGGGAACACACTTTCTTCTTCCTCGCAGGGGAGAATGCATGGCTCCAACTGCCATCTGCCTTGGGAAATGAGACTCTGGACCCCACCCATTGGTCAGAGGAACGAGAGCCACCAACTGCTATTGGAACGAAAAGTGCCTGGAATTGCCTCTTGCTCTGTCTGAGGCAACAGCATCGCTGATGGATGAAAAGATGGGGAGTGAGGGGAGAGAAGTTGGGGAAGGTGGCACTGGTAAACTCCCAGCTTGCCAAAACTTGGCAAGCCTTTAGCTAGTTTTCTGATTAGTGGTTTCTTGGCTTTCAGGACCCAAGTAGCAAAAAATAAAATAAAATAAAAACAAAAATCTCCCCATCATTGCCAAACCACAGTGGAATGTCCTCCTCTCCTCCCTCTCCTAAATGTGGTTGTGAAACTTGCTGAACGCCAAGGGCCAAATGGGAGATATATAGCGAGCCTTAAGGCTTCATCTAACCTGCATATTTTAGTCTTTGGTAATTAATGTGCTGATTACCATATACGTAGCTGGTGGACATTTTGCACCGCTTCTGGAATTGTTTTGCCATAAACGTGAGAGGACTTGGTCCAGCCTCTTCAAGCTTAATATGACTGCAAAACCCACGTGTTGTCTGGAATTGGGAGACTTAAAAAAAAAAGTCATTTAGCATTTGTCATCTTGTTTTGCAATTTCTCCTCTTCATTCATGGGCTAGACAAACAAGCTGTAGTCCAAAAAGCACACTCGTATTTTGTGTGCGCGTTCGTCTTCCTTCTGATCCAGCTGACGTCCTGCCAGCCCTACATTCTGAGCTTTCCTGAGATTCAGACAGCTTGAGTTTTGAGGACGTGATTTTGCAACCCTTAACTTTGTGCATTTTTATTATTTTTTCAAGAGAGAGAGAGAGAGAGAGAGAGAGACCTTGCAGCATCATTTTGGCTGGTGTGTGTATTTTGGCAATGGGCAGCATAGGCTTCAGAGGGCCAAAATTGTCCACTCTCCTTAGTGACAGGATCTCCTTAATGCAGAGGTTTTCAGCCGTTTTGAGTCTACGGCTCCCTTGACCAACTACCGTTCCACCGTTGAACAGCTCTTACTGTCAGAAAGTTTTTCGAATGTTTAGTCGGAATCTCCTTTCTTGTAACTTGAAGCCATTGTTTCAAGTCCTACCCTCTAGAGCAGGAGAAAACAAGCATGCTTCCTCCTCCATGTGACAGCCCTTAAGATATTTGAAGGTGGCTATCATATCTCCTCTCAGTCTCCTCTTTTCCAGGCTAAACCTACCCAGCTCCTTCAACTGTTCCTCATAAGGCTTAGTTTCCAGATCCTTGATAATTTTGGTTGCCCTCCTCTGCACACGTTCCAGCTTGTCAATATCCTTCTTAAATTGTGGTGCCCAGTATTCCAAGTGTGGTCTGACTAAGGCACTTGCAGTATTCCAAGTGTGGTCTGACTAAGGCAGAATAGAGTGATAGTATTACTTCCCACTACTGTTGATGGAACAAGAGAGGAAGAACAAGCCTTTCCATGGGTCCCCAATACTACTACTATGTTCCCACACTATCCCCAAACATTATGACCAATGTCAAAAAGAGGAGGAGGAGGAGGAGAAGAAGAAGAAACCACTCTTGAACTCCCAGGAGTCTGCTATTCTGTGGTTTGGCTTTCCACTGTAACACCATTAGCCAGTAAGTGCAGCAAAAGTGTAAACTAAAATTAATACCATAGCTGTGTGGAGGATAGTATTACTATTCTATTATAATTAGGATTACTATGATTACTATTTATATTATGTTAATTGTGTACTGGCTGCATTGCCAAGATGGCTTCCATGTGGTTTGCAAATAAATAAAACCACACATATTTAAAATACACAATAAAACAAATTTCATCAAAAGCATTAAACATCCACAATCAAAAATGTGCAATGCAACAAGCCCATAAAAACAGCATGTCAATTAAAATGCAATTAAGCAGGAAGTCCAAATCAAGAAATCAGGGAAACCAATGTGTTTTTGGATTATTGGATGCGTATCTAGTCCCTGGCAGATGAACGTGCTTGGAGGCTTAACGCCTAATGTAACTCATTTGTTTTATGACTGGATTTTGAATACTGTGCAGAAGACTTTCTGGTTTTGTGAAAACAAGAGTGTTGCTTTTAGGAAACACTTTCTCCCTCCCTCCCTCCCTCCCTCCCTCCCTCCCTCCCTCCCTCCCCAGCTACCTTGAACCAGGTCTGTAGTTACCTGTAGCAAATACCTTTCTCAATGCAGGGGTAACCTCCCTCTTTAAGCTTTGGGAGTTTTGATTGAGTGCCATGGGCACCATCCCTTCTGGTCATTTCTCTCTTCCCCAGATGCCAAATGCCACATCAAGAGACAGAAAGTGTACACCTACAACTTCACCTTTTCCAGGGGATCTGGGTAAAAGTTGGAGCCAGTAGAATTAATCTGAGCCTTGTAAAGTACACAGAGCTAAAAGAGGAGGTGGAAAAGAGTGCTGCTCTTCTACTTCCCTTATTCAGCCCTGTGTATTTTTTCAAGAGAGAAAAGGGTAACTACTCTCACCACTTCACCACCAAGGGTAGCGTGTGTGGACCCCATTGGAGGCTTTGTGAGCACCAGGGGAAGACTTCAAAGGTGCCATTTTGCCAGTGGGACCCCTGGAATGGTATGTTTTCAGGGGTCTGTCCTGGGGTAAGTATTGGAGCCGAAGAGATTGCCCTTCTAGTGCAGGGGTGTATTGGACTACAGTTCCCATCATTCTTGACCACTGGCCATCATGGTTTGTACTGATGAGAATTGGAGTCTAATGCTACCTGGTGGGTCACAGGTTCTCAAGCAATGCTGTAGCATATGAGAATCTCACACTGACACTGTATTTTTATGGAAGGACTATGTATGCTCTGCTGATTCTACTGCCTTATGTCTCTTCCTCCCACTTAACATCAGTCATTCAGACAAGGAGTTAGCATGGGCTGAGACCTGGCTCTCCCTGCACATTGAATACCCCCAAATAGCCTATGTAGGTGTGCCATCAGTGCATGGAAGCATAAATGAACAGCTTTGTCTCAATGGGCTGCACTGCCTTGGAAAAAGACCAAGATGAATTCAAATAAGGCACTATAAATAATCCACAATGTCTTTAATTGACCCTCATTTGATCTTAAGCCAAGCTTTATGGATTTCCCAAGACTGATAATGTCTTCTCTGCCATCAGTGTTTTTCACTTACGAGAGGTCGAACGTGAGATGGAACGATCCCTCTTCAAGCGTTCCTCTGTTTGGTGCTGCTCTGCACAACATTGACTGAGTTGTGCTAGCAGTTAGCGACTGCCTAGTCCACATAACCACCACAAGCCCCTTGCATTGACTCATCTGCATTATGAGGCACTCTCAAGCAATTTGCTACGTTTGTTCCTCTGTAATAGCACTGTGTGCGCTGATGGCATTATTCTGCTCCCTTTCTCCCGATCACTAAGATGGATGTCTGTACAGCCATTTTGGCTATAAAGTACCCACTGAGATTGGACTGAAATGAGAGGGTTTTGCGTAGATCTTTTCCCACTCATTTACTCTAGTAGCTCTTTATGCATCGGTGCAAAGGATGCCAAAAACTCGGCTGCTTACGTTTTGTAGAATTTGTAGATGGAGTTCCTCAAGTGCTACTCATCCTTAATAGTAGTAATGTGCTGTGCAAAAATTGGTTGAAATGGGGTTTTGCACAGTAGATCTCAGGGGCAAAGACTCTTTATGCATCTTTATGCTGGTTAAAACCTTTTTGAAAGTTTGTTCTTTAGTGAATTGTTGTTCTCACTGGTATACCAGCATAATACACACGCAGGTTCTTTGCACAGCATGTTTCAGCAAAGGGGGCAATGTTAATATAATAAGTTACTATATTTAAGTATCAACATGAGGCCTGCCTTTTCCTTGGTTCATCTGGGTTTTTGGTTCATCTCCACCCCGAACCTTTTCTATTTCCAAGTTCCATCAGTTGCTGGTCAAAGCTAGAGAGACATTGGCATTTGTCTATTTACCGTTAGGTAAAGGTAAAGGGACCCCTGACCGTTAGGTCCAGTCGTGACCGACTCTGGGGTTGCGGCGCTCATCTCGCTTTATTGGCTGAGGGAGCCGGCGTACAGCTTCCGGGTCATGTGGCCAGCATGACTAAGCCGCTTCTGGCGAACCAGAGCAGTGCACAGAAACGCCGTTTCCCTTCCCGCTGGAGCAGGAATTTATCTACTTGCACTTTGACGTGCTTTCAAACTGCTAGGTTGACAGGAGCAGGGACTGAGCAATGGGAGCTCACCCTGTTGTGGGGATTCAAATCGGCGAGCCCTAGGCTCTGTGGTTTAACCCACAGCACCACCCATTTACCGTTACCCTGGCACAAAAATGGGGAACCTGTGGCCTTACATATGTTGTTAGATTCCAACTCCCATCAGCCCTGCTCACCGTAGCCAATGATAAGGGATGATGGGAGTTGTAGTCCAACAGAATCCCAATTCCTAGCAAATTGAGATTCAATGTGTTTCTTGTACTTACCTGAGAACTGACCTCAAGATTTGCAGAGGATGGGAATGGCTTGTTCTACTAATTAAATCTGCCCACAGCCACAGTGGCAATATTGGCATTTGATGCCTTGGATCTTTCCATGTTTGTGTGCTTGTGCGTTGGGAGATGTTGAGAGAAAGGAAACGATCACAGGTGATTTTGCCCTTGAGTGCTTAGGTGCCTAACAAGATAAGTGCAGAAATAACAACGTTACGTGTAAAACTTTACCACTGGAAAGGCCTGCCAGTGTTATGGGCTTTTGTGTGTTCGCGTTACGCTGACGCTTGATGCGAAATGGTTCCATTATGCCTGATAAAGGCTGAGTCAACTCAATTTGCTCATCAGGCCTGGCCGGGAAGGCTGCTCAGGCAGCGATAATCTGCAGCACTTCACCTGGAAGAAGCTCCCAGCAGGGAGGGTGCCATCTTCAATTTCGGAACGGGCTCTTGCTCTATAGGCCTCTTTCTCTCCCCGGAGAGAGCTGCCTCATCTCGTCTAGGCTGCCAGAGACGCTTCCTGAACGGAAGGGACAGACCTCGGTGACATGAAGCGCTTCTGACAAGTGAAGCTGTAAGACCTCTGCAATAAATAATTCAGCTTCTCCCCGTGGACTCTTTGGCGCGCAGGCTTCAGCAGCAAGCGTGCATTTCTTGCGGTTGCTGCATCTGTACCACCTTTGCAGACTTGCTGGTGCCTCCGCCCCTTGGAGGATTGTGCTTGGAAGCCCACTTTTGAGGCACAACCTGTGGGTTGTCGCAAGGTTGGCCCTATTGATTTTTGCTGCTGCTGTTAATTTGGCAAACAAGGCAACAACCTCTTCTCTTCCGGCTGCAAAGAATTCCAGGTCATCACGGTTTACCGATGTCAAGTCCGTTGGGTTGCTTCCCCATGTCAGCTTTGTACTTGTGAACTGAAGAAATGGAAGTCAAGTCTATGCCATACGTTTAAAGCACTCTTACACCATTTTAACAGTCATATTCCCCCCGCCAGTGAATCCTGGGAACTGTAGTTTGTTAGAGGTGTTGATCTACTATAAGAGCAATTTCCAGCACACTTAACGAACTACAGTCCGCAGGATTCTCCACGAGTCTAAAGTGGTGTAAGAGTGATTTTAATGTATGGCGTGGATGTGAATTGGAGATGCAGGCATCTAGTTTCTGTTTCTCCAGCTGCCATCCTTGTGTTTTAAAAATACAGCTAACTCTCAATGGTTGACTTCTCTAGGAGTTTTATAAAAGCCGTGTTACTTTAAAACACACACACACCAAAACTTGAAAAAGGAATGGGCTTATAGGAGGGGCATTGCAGGTGTTGCTTAGATTCCCAGCTCCCATCAGCCCCAGTCAACAGCCAATTGTCAGGGATGATGGTAATTGTAGTCCAACACAGCCATCCTGCTTTTGGCAAGGTCCAAAATGTGCTGGGTTATTAATGTGTGTTGGCATTTCAGCGGTGTTTTGAAATGAAATGGATGTTTTAAATGGTTTTAAAATTCTGTTGGACTGATTTATTTTATGGCGCTGTCTATTTTGTAAACCAGAATTATTTTCTTGAAAAGCAGGGTAAATTTTGTTAAATAAAAATTGGAAAGCCAACACAATAATTGCTGGCATATAATGCAGTGCATTTGTTACTGTTACTGGTTTATTTGTGTACCACATATTCTATGGATTTATGCTCAAAACGGTCTACTACAGAACAGCCCAAAGACAATAATACAATGCCCATAATCCCATAATTAAAATAATACCATTTACAGCACTACAAATTATCAGTTTAATAATTGCTGTTACTCAATAATTAACCATTTAAAACACACCCAGAAAATTTAATGAACATGAAACACACCTACAGGCCAATTAATATCCCAGAACAGCCATAAAGCTAATGACAGTAATAACTGCAACTAACACATTTCTCTTCAGCAACATAGATTCACCAAAGGGGCACCAAGCACTGCTTTTCCAATTCTAGTAGCATTGTCCTGCAAGACTTCTTAGTTGAAGGGATCCTTGCCTGACAAGGACCTCAAGGCTGTATCCTGGACTAATAATTGCTTCTCTGTCTTGTGGCCAGAATCTACTTGTGGCAATAAGTATAGACAAATCTCACTGGATAAGACATCTAATACAGGGTCTATTTTGACATTGTCTCCATCGAAAGATGCTCATTAAACCACATTAAAGGTGTCAATTGCTACCAGTGTAGTCATCTTACAGTACTGTATTCTGTTCTTTTGGTGGAAAGAGACTTCCCTGGGAGTAGCGCTCAGGAAGAATTGGGCTGAATCATGCATTATAATAATGAAAGCAGTAAGGAGTGGGAGGGAGAGTTCAGTTAAAAGTGGAGGGTTTTGCTAAATTCTAGAAACCTCTGTGCAGGGAAAGGAGGGGTGCTCTGTGCTTTTCATTCCCTTGAGGCAGGTGAAGAAGAGGGACTGTTGTGACGTTGGTGTGTGTGGGATGGATGAGATGGTACAATCCTAAATTACTAAGAGAGAACTGTACCATTCATATTGCTGGTTTGGGTGCCATTTTTGAGTGCTGTCCCCCATTAATAATAATAATAATAATAATAATAATGCATACCAGGGAAAGGGATTCTGACGCAGCTTGATCTCCCCCGTGCTACTTTAATCCACATGTTCCAGGGAGGAGCAAAGTGGGAATGTTCATAGAATTGTAGAGTTGGAAGGGGTCTAGGATTGTCTAGTCGAACCCCCTGCTATACAGGAATATGCAGTTGTCCTGTCCCATACGGGGAGCAAACCTGGAATTTTGGCAATATTAGTACCACACTCTAACCAACTGAGCTATCCAGGCAGATAGCTGAGAACGATCAAGCAGTGCACACCAGCATGCTGATCATTCACACTAAGCCATGATAAGCTATCAACTGGAAAGTCTGGCATATTGTTACATGCAAACTCAGCCAGTTGCAGCACATGATGTTTCCCAACCAGTTTTTTCCTGAGCTAAATTACAAAAAAAGTCCTTCCATCTTTTTTCTCTGCTTCTGGCGTAGGGGTGTGTGTGTGTGTGTGTGTGGACACACACACACACACACAAACAAACACACACACACACACTGTTCTCTACCATCTCCTCTGCCCCTTCTCTCTCCCGCCCCCAGATTGCTCTTCTTATAGTAACCCTCTGGCCATAGTCTGCCTAAGTGATTTATATCGCTATGAATCACTGTCAATAATGAAGATTCGTCTCCGGCTCCTTTGCTCAAGCCCGCAGGGCTCAGCAGGTCTTCTACCTGACTAGAGCGGTGTTGAACAGACCTAAAGACTTGGAATTTAGGTCCTGAAGGATTAGAACGGTGGAAGGAACAAGGCAGTTAAGGCTGGGTTTTCCCTCCCGTGTCTGCAGGCGTGAACCTGTGACAAAACAATGGGTGTCGGGTGATGAATGAGTGTGGAATTGGAACAGCTGCTTAGGATGCTGGCCGGTCTCAGTCATGGCTGGAGAATGTGACAAGCTTTGCCTCTCTAGGGATGCTGGTTGATTAGCAGCCCTTCTAGGAACTTAGAAACGTGCCTTATATTGAGTCAGGCTGCTGTGCCATCTAACTCAGGGTTGCCTCCAGGTTTTCCAGGGGCTCTCCAGGTTTTCCAGCAGAGAGTCTTTCCCAGATGTGCCTGGAGAGTCAGGGGATTGAACCAATGACCTTTTCTAGGAAAAGCAGATGCCATAGCTGGGGTTTTCTGGAATGGGGGTTCCTAGACAGGGATCTGCAGGCCACTGATGGTCCACGAGCTTCAATCAGTTGGACCGCGGTGTAAAAAGACTATTTAAAATCATACAGTATGTAGCACAGTGCATTACAATTGCTACCAAAGGCACAAAAAATCGTTAAGTGGTCTGCCAAGACTCTCAGCAATTTTCAAGCTGTCAGTGGAAACAAGGTTTGGGAACCGCTGTTCTAGGGGAGTAGGGAAGAGCTTTCATTCAGCCTTTCTTTTCTCCCCTAAGATCAGCAACATTCCAGTTCTTGGTCTATGAAATAAAACATAAGGCGTGAGCATATGAACAAGCGCTGCTGGACCTGGCTGAGATTAATTTGCAGCATTCTGCAATGGTCAACCAGATATCCATGGGAAACCCACAAGTTAGACCTGAGTGCAACTATTCTCACTTGGGCAGAAGGTAGATTGGCATCTGCTGGTAGATCTCTGAGTAAGTTCAGCAAGGATTCTGACTCCCAATTGCTTAATGATAGAAACAACAACAAAACCCTACTCCCTATATAAATCGTTCTGCTGAGATGAAGGAATCTGGGGGGGAAGGCGAGCGAGGAGTGGATCTTTCTAAGGCAGGAGTGTGAACTCAATTCTGGTCCTGAAAAGAAATTCCTGGCCCAAACATGTGCCCTGCAGCAGCCCCTTTCTTAACCACCAATTCATGCCTGGCTCTGGTTGGGTGAATCTTTGGGTTCTCTTAGCTTCCTGCACGCCATGCATTCAAAACACATTGCGTCCTCCAAATAATCCTGGGAATTGTAGTTCCCACACAGAGAGCTGCAGTTCTGAGCACCCTTAAAGTAAAAGGTAAAGGGACCCCTGACCATTAGGTCCAGTCGTGACCGACTCTGGGGTTGCGGCGCTCATCTCGCTTTATTGGCCAAGGGAGCCGGCGTTTGTCCGCAGACAGCTTCCGGGTCATGTGGCCAGCATGACTAAGCTGCTTCTGGCGAACCAGAGCAGCACACGGAAATGCCGTTTACCTTCCCGCTGGAACGGTACCTATTTATCTACTTGCACTTTGACGTGCTTTCGAACTGCTAGGTTGGCAGGAGCAGGGACCGAGCGACGGGAGCTCACTCGTCATGGGGATTTGAACCGCTGACCTTCTGATCGGCAAGTCCTAGGCTCTGTGGTTTAACCCACAGCGCCACCCGCGTCTGAGCACCCTTAGCAAACTGTAGTTCCCAGGTTTCTTTGGGGGAAGTCCTGTGCATTAAATGTATGTACACAGCCAAAGCAGATCTCACAAGCCTGAAGTTCATCTGCCCCTGCAGTAAAGGAAGCAAATCTCTTCCCAGGTGTATGCTTTGCTGACAGTAAAGAGAAGGCCTGCCATGGAGCCTCACTAAACGCAGTACAGAATTAACTCTGGGCTTCTGACTCCAGGACTTAACTGCAGATAAAAATAAGTATTCAGGGAAAACTAGAATGAAAGAGGAAATGCATAGATTATCAAACTGAGAAGCAAAAACAGTGCTTCTGGATTTTAAGAGACACTCGAGGGAGGCCTTGTGAATGAAGATGACAATTGAGGTTGTCAGTTTTTATTTCAGCAACTTATAAAGGGGGTTTTATAGTTTTAAATTGGGAATATGATGCAATTGATGGCCAAATGCTATCTTACAGGATGACGGGATGAGGGCGGGACCTATTTCAGTAAGCTGCGTGGGATTGTTTGCAGGGCCGTTTCCTCTGCTCTTAAAATTTAAAGCCTCTCCTCCAAGGGAACGCAGAAAGGCTGAGTTATACGGCATGTATAAAGTATACATCCTCCTGCACTTTGGCTTACAAGCTTGAGGGACTGGATTTGCTAAGGTTTTAACTCACATGCCACTTTCATTGCCTATCTGTTGCTTCAGAAAATTACCTGTCTCCTCCATCTCCCCATCAGGGGCAGAGTTTGGGGAAATGATGCCCCGAGCGAGGACAAAATCCCCCTCCCCATTTCCTTTTTTCACAATAATTCCATTTGGAATTGGTTTTTTATGGATCTTCTCAGTAGGTATCCATAGCTTTTATTTATTTATTTACTTATTTATTTATTTATTTATTTATTTATCCATCCATCCCAGAAGCAGGGGAGGAGCCAAGTAGCCATGATTTTAGCCCCCATGCACCAGCAAGTGATACATTCTCCTTTAAACTATAGTTAAGTTTAACTGTGGTTTAAAGTGAATGTGACCAGGCTCTTGTCTGTCACTCTAATGGAGACGTAGGCAACCTGGAGCCCATCACATGTTACGGACTACAACCCCCACTAGCCCAAGCCATCATGACACACAGTAAAGGATGATGGGAAATGTAGTCTGCAACAGCTGGAGCGCACCACATTGCCTCCACATTATACTAATGTAATATAATGTTATAGCCCATGGGTAGGCAAACTAAGGGTCGGATCCAGCCCAATCCCCTTCTAAATCCGGCTCGTGGACAGTTCAGGAATCAGCATGTTTGTACATGAGTAGAATGTGTCCTTTTATTTAAAATGCATCTCTGGGTTATTTGTGGGGCATAGGAATTCGTTCATTTTTTCCTTCAAAATATAGTCCGGCCCCCCACAAGGTCTGAGGGACAGTGGACCGGCCCCCTGCTGAAAAAAATTGCTGACCCCTGCCATTCCACTGCACTAATATATCTTTCCTCAATGATAAAAGTTCTGCTATTTTTATGCAGATTGCTGTTCCTTCCCTGTAAAGAGAGGATTGTTTTTTGTCCTTATTATTTGCCAGCATCAATTTGATGTGCGGTTCTAGCTACTAAGTCTGGTGAAGATGCAGAGTCTTACCACCCTGATTTCTGAACCATGGCTAGGAAAGGTTGGGCAGTGCCATCTCTCCACTGGGCACCAGAAATAAATGTTGTGTTTACCTTATAATACAGCAGCTCAAGCTAAAATGCAATGCATGTGCAGACTTGGAATTTATACAGTTTGTAAACTTTCCTTTAAAAGGGATAGCAGAGCTATCTGCTTTAGTAAGACTTACACACCATTTCCCACAATTAAGATCATATTTAGGATTCTTTTCTTAAAAGATATAAAGACTAGCAGTATTATGCTATCGAGTATGGATTTGTAATAGTAAAATAACAATGAAGAGAGTGGAAGGAGAGAATGAAGGTAGTAAATAGTAGCTGTAGTGCCAATCCAGATAAGATGAAGTCGGCTCTGTGCAGCTAATAGAACTACGTTTCTCCATTGGCTTTGATTGGTCCAGACAACATAATTGTGTTGGGTGCCCATGTGAAAACAGAAAAACAGCCACACTCATAGTGGCACGTTTTATGGGAATTGCACAGCATTCCCTGGATATTTGGAATGAGAAGAAATGCTACTTAATAAAAGAAGATGAAGAATAAAACAAGATTTGCAGAGTTGATGGAGCATAGTGGTTTTGAGGATGAGGTGTATGCCTGAATGTTCCTGATTCGGCACATCAGTCATAAATGCTCCGGCTGCTCAGAGGCAAAACCATCACAGCTCTCCTCTCAGCCTTGGTCCCCTCCCACAATCAGTATTTCATGGATATTTGCCTGCCTCATAAGGTTGTAGTTAAGATTAGTGAGAATGCACCATAGCTCAGCACATGTTTTGCATGTAGAAGGTTCCAGGTTCAATCCCTGGCGTCTTCAGGTAGGGATAGCAGAGACTCCCTACCTGAAATCTAGGAGAGCTGCTGCCATACTGATGCAGGTGGCACTGTGGGTTAAACCACAGAGCCTAGGACTTGCAGATCAGAAGGTCGGCAGTTTGAATCCCCACAACGGGGTGAGCTCCCGTTGCTCGGTCCCTGCTCCTGCCAACCTAGCAGTTCGAAAGCACGTCAAAGTAAAAGTAGATAAATAGGTACCTCTCTGGCGGGAAGGTAAATGGCGTTTCCGTGCGCTGCTCTGGTTCGCCAGAAGCAGCTTAGTCATGCTGGCCACATGACCCGGAAGCTGTACACCGGCTCCCTCGGCCAATAAAGCGTGATGAGCGCCGCAACCCCAGAGTTGGTCACGACTGGACCTAATGGTCAGGGGTACCTTTACCTTTTTACCATAGCTCAGCGCATGTTTTGCATGTAGAAGGTTCCAGGTTCAATCCCTGGCGTCTTCAGGTAGGGATAGCAGAGACTCCCTACCTGAAATCTTGGAGAGCTGCTGCCATACTGAGCTATATGGACCAACGGTCTGCTTCAGTGTAAGGCAGCATCGTATATTCTGCCTGTATTCCTCTCCATCATTCTGCTGCCAAAATAATTCACTTCTCTTGTTCCTCTGACCATGTGATGCCCTTTCTTAAATTCCTACTCTAGCCAGTGTGGTGTAGCAGTTAAGAGCGATAGACTGGTAATCTGGTGAACTGGGTTTGCGTCTCCGCTCCTCCACATGCAGCTGCTGGGTGACCTTGGGCCAGTCACACTTCTCTGAAGTCTCTCAGCCCCACTCACCTCACAGAGTGTTTGTTGTGGGGGAGGAAGGGAAAGGAGAATGTTAGCCGCTTTGAGACTCCTTTGGGTAGTGATAAAGCGGGATATCAAATCCAAACTCCTCTTCCTCCTCCTCCTCCTCTTCTGCTTCTTCTTCTTCTTCTTCTTCTTCCTATCTGCTCTGGGATCCTGCACAAGCTTGTGATCCTGACTTTCAAAACCCTTCATGGCTTTGCCCTCTGTATCTCTCCCCTTTTAACACATCATTTCCTGTGATCTTGGCTCATCCCTTAGCTATTCAAATAATTCTGTTTCCTTGAAATTACTTTATGTTTCCTGCCCCATATTCCCGAAACACCTCTTTGCGACCACCTCTCTCTTCCTTCCTTCAAATTCTTCCTCAAAACTTGCATTTTCCAGGAAGTATTTGGAACAGTCCTATAGCCCAGGCTTCCCCAGAATGGTACCCTCTAGATCAGGGTTTCCCAAACTTGGGCCTCCAACTGTTTTGGACTACAGTTCCCATCATCCCTGACCACTGGTCCTGTTAACTAGGGATGATGGGAGTTGTAGTCCCAAAAACAGCTGGAAATCCTGCTCTAGGTGTTTTGGACTACAACTCCCTTTATTCCTGACCATTGGCCATGTTGGCCTGGCCTGATGGGTGTTGTAGTCCAACAACTTCTAGAGGGCTCCAGTCTGTAGAAGGCTGCTCCAGTGGCAATAACTTGTAACTAACATAATTTCATATTGCTTTCCTGTTTGCTCCTGCCTCTGCGTTACCTCCCCTTCCTGTTTCCCTTGTGTATATCTTCGTAGATTGTAAACCCCTTGAGATAGGAAGCTGTCAGACTCGTTCCTTGAAAGCGATGTCTCACAGACGTGGCGCTATGTAAACAACACAACTGCTTATTAGTATTTGTGCAATGATTTTCCTAAACATTGGTAAGTCAAGGCTGCTATTCTGTACACACCTGCCTGCAAGTTACCGGTACTTCCACTGACTTCATTTGGACTGACCTCTGATTACACATGCATAGGAATATGCCATATACAGTGGTACCTCGGGTTAAGTACTTAATTCGTTCCGGAGGTCTATTCTTAACCTGAAACTGTTCTTAACCTGAAGCACCACTTTCGCTAATGGGGCCTCCCGCTGCCGCTGCGCCGCCGGAGCACGATTTCTATTCCCATCCTGAAGCAAAGTTCTTAACCCGAGGTACTATTTCTGGGTTAGCGGAGTTTGTAACCTGAAACGTATGTAACCTGAAGCGTATGTAACCCGAGGTACCACTGTACTGTATAAGACCATTAGTGCATTTGGCTCAGTACTGTCTGCACTGACTGGCAGAGGCTCCCCAAGATTTCTTGCAGGGATTTCTCCCAGCCATCTCTGCAACAACAGCCCAACTGGCTACCTGTCTGTTTCTGGACACAAATCAAAGTGCTGGTTATGACCTATAAAGCTGTACAGTGCTTAGGTCCAAGCTATCTGAAAGACTGTGTTTCCCCATATGAGCCTGCCTGGGTTTTGAGATCTTCGGGAAAGGCCTTCCTCTCGGTCCCACCATCCTCACAGGCATGCTTGGTAGGGAAGTGGGAGAGAGCCTTCTCAGTGGTAGCTCCCAGACTTTAGAACTTCCTTTCCAAAGAAGCTAGATCGGCTCGCCTCTTGCTGTCCTTCTACCCGCAGATGAAGATTTTCTTGTTTCAACAGGTTTTGGGAAACTGCTTTAAATGAGGGGGCTGGTGTTATGCTGTTTTTATTGTTATTATTTGTATGGTTTTAATAGATGTTATAAATGTATATAGTTTTAATTTTGTCAATGTTTAATTGCTTTTAAATGATGCTTCCCTCCCCCCCTGCTTTTAGTGGGCCTTGTTTTTAATCTGTAAGCAGCCTTGAGTCCTGTTAGGGAAAAAGGCGGGGTATTAAAAAAAAATGATAATGATAATAATATTAATAATAATATCTGGACTTGCTAGGGATTGAAGCTGGGATCTTATGCATACAAAGCATATATTCTGTCATTGAGTTATGGATCTTATTATTTATTTATTTATTTATTTATTATTAAATTTATATACTTTCCTTCATCAAAGGATCTCAGGGCAGTTCGCAGAATAAAATACAAGATAAAATGCAAGTTTTATCCTAAGGAAGCATAGGATGGTACTGTGGCAATACGTATGGAATAATTTTCTTGGGTACGAAGCATACTTTTTAAATTCCTTGTAAAAGCGAGGTCTTTAAGTTCCCCCAGTGTGCGAGAGAGTTGCGACCACATTTGACCAGTTTGGAAACTTCATTCAAAATTCATCAGCAGAAAAACCAGCAAATGTGTTTCAATTTACGAAAGGTATAAACATAATCTTCAGATAATATAAAAGGAAAATCAAATTGTTTTATACTTTATTTTCCCCTATAATCATTGCATCTTTTTTTCCTCTTCCCCTCTGCACATGCTGCTTCTTAGATTTCTTTCCTTCTCCAAGATTCATTTAAGTATAATGTGCTTTTGATTTTCCTTTGACATAATCTGTGGATTATGCTTGCATCTATCATGAACAGAAATGCAGTCACTGGTCCTTCTGCTGGTGTATTTAAACTAAATCTCCCAAGCTGATTTCAGTCTCTGGTCATATCTGGCCAACAAACCTTTCACCCACTTGTGGGGGTGGGATGGGCAGGTGGGGGAATTAAAGACCTCGCTTCCACTTTGGGCTTTTTTGACCTTAGCATCCACCACCCATTTTTATCTGGCTATGTTTGACGCTTCGACACCCCTGCTGAGCAAATGCGGGGCTAACCCCGAGAAACGGAGGCTTGAACTGAAGACGCTATCCGTTTCACTGCGTTGAGCGCTTTTAGAAACATGGCCAAACAGTTTCTGAGGATGAGTGTCAATCTTTCTAGACTCTGGTGCTTCCAGAGCTCTCTTTGGGGAGCAAGTTAGCGTAAGGGACATCTGAATGCCAGGATTCCATTCTTACTCATGTATTTCTCCAAGATCACCATCTGGCATTGTTTTTAAGAGCCATATGTGTGCAGGGATTTTTGGGCTCGGATGCAAATGAAGTCCAATATGAGTTGCGGGTGGTGGTGGGGGATATGACTTAGCTGCTCCAGGAAAAGGAAAACATGATCTCAGGCTGAAATCCTTAAATATCTTACTTTGCTTGACTTCAAATACTATGGCGGCAGTCTTGCTTCCGAGTAGGCATGGTTAGGATTGCACTGGAATTTTTCCCTTTCCGTACTAGCAAACTGGTAATGTGGCACACATGTCAGTAGCAGAGGGTTTTTGTTCTAACCTTTCCTTGTGCAAGAGGAACTAACGAGGCGAAAATATAAAGCTGTATTAATGGTGTTTTAAAGAACTTTATTAGTCACCCTCTTCGTAGTTTATTCCACAGCTTTTAATCTTTCTATTTAAATACCAAGCGCTCTTATTAACTTGGAGCTGACCAAGTATTGGATTTATTTTCAAGGTGGCTACATCTCATTTCTTCCCTCAGCTCTCCGGTAATTAGAGGTGTATGAATGTATCGTATTTATTAAACATTACAAATGATACTGTACAGGCGGCACAAACAGTACAATTATTATTTGATTGCACAAAAACCGAGAAAGGCCAGTCATGCGGTTTAGTATATCCTAATTTCCAAAGCTTGTCAGGCAGCCCACTAGATGAACCCACTAGGGATTCTGCACACTTTTTAAAATTGCTCTCCATAAAACACTTCTGTGGTAGGAATTAACAGGCAACCTGCCTTTTGACCCTCAGGTGCTGCAAATCGTGCAGATAGTTTCACAATGTGTGCGCTCAGTTGGGGTGGTTGGGGGATGTTTTGAAAATGTGCGTTGATTGACCCTGTTGAGCGGCATGTCAAGTTCTATATAGAACCATTTTCCATATTTGAATTTCACAGCGTGCAAATTTGACCTTCACTCTCAAGTGCATAAATGAAAGTTCCTAACTTGCTGCATATCACATCTGAAAGAAGGCATAGAAGCCACCTTGCTCTGCTGTAGTCGGTTTGGTGATGGATGACCTTAGTTGATCTACTTTTGAAACCAGTGTCCTTCAGACTTCATTAAAGGAAGCGTTTTCCACCATCAGGTTGAGAAAAGTGTAGTTTTCAAAGTGTAGTTGACCAAACGAAAGGAGGATCTCAGGCCTGTTCCATACAGGTATTCCTTAAGGGTACACAGATCATAAAATATTTGGCTTTCCTCCACCAGTTCCCCGAAAGAAAGAAAGAAAGAAAGAAAGAAAGAAAGAAAGAGGAGGATAAGGTTGACAATAGCTACTAGCCATGATGGTTATGTTCTGCCTCCACTGTTGCGTGGCGAGTCTCTCCACCCCAGTGGAAATAAAGACACATGACACAATTATTAAACTTAATTGGCTAAATAAGGCCACAACTTTATTGGTAAGAGGTGATGAGCAGTATTGGCTTAGGCATTGGTCCTAACCGACTATATCTGCCTTCAGCCCATCTGCTTGAAGGGTTAACCACCAGTAGGGGGAGTCCTGCTGATGCACATCAACTAGGAACTCCCCTGGGGTCACTGCTCGGGGGCGTGCCTTAGGCCCTCACCTCCATAGGCTTCAGACAGGGCCACACCCCCCGGAATCCTTTATCGGACTACCCTTCAATATGCAGGGCAGGTGATGGCGCTTCCTTCCGTCTTCAACTACAGAACAATATCAGTGCCTAGCCACCAATACCAAGAAAGTTGTGACGATTTGCTACGAGGCAGGCGAAAACCAAGTGGCTGGTGCCATATTGCCAAGTGGAAAAATTCCTGCCAGGCCCCTCATTGGCTACCAACCAAGGTCCATAGCAAGTTCAAGGAATGAAAACCCTTGTAGGGCAGGAGGGTGGGAAATGGGAACAGCTGGTAAGTGGCAAAAGAGGGAGATCCCCAGCTTCGCCTGCCTTAAACAGTGCAGGCCACACCCCCAGAGCCATCCGATTGGCTGGCCAGGGGGTGATGCGACCGGCTCGTGAAGCTCGCAACCCCACCCACCTCCTCTGCAGGGCGGAAGTGGCTTTGGAGGCAGCAATGCTTCTGAATGCCAGTTGCTGGATACGATGGGATGGGAGAGTGTTCTTGTGCTTGGGTCCTGCTTGCTGGTTTCTCCTAGGCCTCTGGGATAACTCGCTGGATAGCTTAGTGGGTTAGAGTGTGGTGTTAATAATGCCAAGGTTGCAGGTTCGATCCTTGTTTGGGACAGCTGCATATTCCTGCATTGCAGCGGGTCGGACTAGATGATCCTCAGTGTCCCTTCCAACTTTTGTGATTCTATGATCTGGTTGGCTACTATGATAGGAAGATGCTGGACTAGATGGGCCATTGGCCTGATCCAGAGGAGCTCCTTTGTTCCAAAAATGTCCCAGGAAATGCTGGGACTACCTGGTACAGCCTACATCTTATCCTGAGTGTTTTTATTAATGTTTAATTGAATTGCATCACTGATATGTTTGTTGTCCCCTGAGCTTGTTTGGCAGGAAGGGTGGGATATAAATTCTTTTTTAAAAAAATAATGCCTCTGATTAGGATCCTCCACTACTAGGCTTTGCTACAAAAGTCAGTCTCTCATCAAATAGCTACTTTATGCTCATAGTCTTCCCTCCAACATATGGATAGCTGTCGTAAAACGTTTTTGTGTGTGTTTCGCAAGCTGTTTTACTTAAAACAGCAGGATGCATCATTTACTTATTCCCCCCAAAAAGATTAAGTAGGGCACGTGGAAGACATTTATAGCATTATGCACTGTGTCGTGTTAGTTGATAGAGAGAGGTGTTTTGTCCTTTCTCTCCCCCCCCCCCCGTTTTTCTTTCTTGTAGCTCTGGAACTGGAGGTCTCCCCGTAAAATTGATTGACACTAAGTTTGTGGCAGACAAAAGAATTCTTCACAAAACATGTAATTATGGAATTCGACGCCACATGATGTGGTGATAGCCAGTAGCCTAGTTAGTTTTAATAAGCATTAAACAAAACTCATGGAGGGTGCCTGTTGTGGGGGGCGGGAAGGAAGTTTAATTCATCTAGACTAGGGGTGTAGAGAGCTGCCTTCTCTTAGGTGTGGGATGTAATCTGCTCAGTTCCAGAGCCAAAGATGGTGGTCACCCACTTTTCTCTCTTGATTCTGTTTCTTCTTTCTCTCTGTGTGTTGTTAGACTACAACTCCCATCATCCCTGACCATTGGCCATGCTGGCTTGGGCTGATGGGACTTGGAGCCCAAGAGCACCTAGAGGGCCACAGATTGCTCATCCTTGTCTTGCAGTAGGAGTAAGTCAGTGTCTGCTCCCGCTCCTTGAACATTCCCTTTCATTTCATTGGAGAAGTATTCCTGGATCCCCGGTTCAGTTACCACCCAGGGCTAGGAGAGACCCTATTTGAAATCCTGGAGACATGCTGACATGTTGACCACATCGTGGGCCAGTGGTCTGGCTTATGAGACGTCTCCTATGCTCCTCTGATGCCGCCATGCTGCTTTTTCACTGAAGATGTCCGAAGTGTCTGGGCATGGACCTGTGCCTTTTATTGTCTTAACTCCTAAGCTCCTATCACTTAAAGTCTTCCATGGCACCCTAACTGGCATCTGGAGTTCTTTGAATGCTGGTTTCATTTTGCCCAGCTTAGTCCTGAGCATTACACTTAAGACGCTTAATGCGTCAATTCTCTTCTTACCAAAACTTTAGAGGCATAGTTGGCAGTCCCACTTGAGTGGGAGCCCACTTGGTATATGCATAGCCAACCCTCTTCCTTCATTCTCCTCTCTCTCCTCCACACTGTATGAAATGAGCATGGGCTGGGACAGGGATGTGCAAAAGAAAGTCGCCTCCTCTATATGCTCTTCTGGTTCCTCCTTTTACAGATAGGTAGCCGTGTTGGTCTGCCATAGTCAAAATAAAAAAATCCTTCCAGTAGCACCTTTAAGACCAACTAAGTTAGTTCTTGGTATGAGCTTTCGTGTGCAAGCACACTTCTTCAGATACACTGAAACAGAAGTTGCCAGATCCTTCTATATAGTGAGAAGGTGGGGAGGGGTATTACTCAGAAGGGTGGTGGGAATGGGAGATTGGCAGATAGCTGGGATGAGCCTGCTGACGACTCTTAACGACTGTAATGGGTCTTACAGGAAAAGGCAAGGGGTGAGAAGGTGAGAAATGGCTTAGTCATGTATAATGGGATAAGAATCCAATGTCTTTGTTCAAACCAGGTTTCTCCATGGTTTTAAGTTTGGTAATGAGTTGCAATTCAGCAGCTTCTCTTTCCAGTCTATTTCTGAAATTCCTTTGTAGTAAAACAGCTACTTTGAGATCTTGTATAGAATGTCCTGGGAGATTAAAGTGTTCTCCTACTGGTTTCTCTGTTTTGTGATTCTTGATGTCAGATTTATGTCCATTTATTCTTTGGCGTAAGGTTTGGCCTGTTTGTCCAATATAGAGAGCTGAAGGACACTGTTGGCATTTGATGCCATACACAATGTTAGATGATGAGCAATTGAATAGTCCCGAGATGGTATGTGTGATGTTGTTGGGGCCAGTAATGGTGTTGTCCGGGTGTATGTGGCAGCAAAGTTGGCATCTGGGTTTCCCCAGCCAATCTCCCATTCCCACCACCCTTCTGAGTAATACCCCTCCCCACCTTCTCACTATATAGAAGGATCTGGCAACTTCTGTTTCAGTGTATCTGAAGAAGTGTGCTTGCACACGAAAGCTCATACCAAGAACTAACTTAGTTGGTCTTAAAGGTGCTACTGGAAGGATTTTTTTATTCTGGTTCCTCCTTGTTAGTTTTCCAGCTGGAGGGATAGAGGCAGAAGATGGAGAACTTGTGCCTCTCTGTTTCTCACTTGGTCCAATCTCTTGGAGCATTTCCAGTGGCATGGGGTAGGGAAGTGGGAGACTTTCGATTCAGTTTGAAGCCGAACTGAAACCCAGCCACCCTTTGAAATTCTCACTTCTTCAAATTTTGCATCACTGGTTCTCCAGCCAAGGAATGTACTAGAGTAAAGTGCGCTTAAAAGCAAACGTACGAAGACACATCATTCCAGGGCAAATTGCATTGCATAAATGTGCATATAATACTAATACTAATACTAATTTATTATTTGTACCCCGCCCATCTGGCTGGGTTTCCCCAGCCACTCTGGGCGGCTTCCAACAAAGATTAAAAATACCGTATTTTTCGCTCTATAGGGCGCACCGGACCATAGGGCGCACCTAAATTTGGGGGGGGGGATAGCTTGCTGCTATCCACAAGCCTTTGGAGCCTGGCGGGAACTCCTGCCGGGCTCCGAAGGCTTGTGGATAGCTGCCTGAAGCCCGGGGTGCGCAGTGGGAGTTGGCACTGCGCTCCCCGAGCTTCAAGCTTCAGGCTGCTATCCGCAAGCCTTCGGAGCCCGGCGGGAACTCCCGCCATGCTCCGAAAGCTTGCGGATAGCTGCCTGAAGCCTGGAGAGTGAGAGGGGTCGGTGCGCACCGACCCCTTTCGCTCTCCAGGCTTCAGCGAAAGCCTGCATTCGCTCCATAGGACGCACACACATTTCCCCTTCATTTTTGGAGGGGTAAAAGTGTGTCCTATAGAGCGAAAAATACTGTACATCAAAATGTCACACATTAAAAACTTCCCTGATGTCTTCTAAATGTCAGGTAGTTGTTTATATGAGGAGGAATCCGCACCAAAGTGCTATGAATTTTCACAAACTCTTAATTCACAGATCAATGCAGAAGTGTGGAGGACTGAACTTTATAATGGAAATAAAAATTGACACCTTGGACCATACCTACATTTGGCAGGGGCGGGGAAGATGCTCAACTTATGCAGCACCCAAAAAGAGGATTTGCAATTTGCTTAAAAGTTGCTTGTGCCATTTTATGTGTATAGATACAAATGTAGAACCAGTTACTAAAATTTAAGTAGAAATAAGGGGCATTTCACTATAGTGGGGAAGGCACTGGCCAGAGGTGACCGGTAGTGCTTGCTCAGTCCAATGTACAGGTTCTTTCTAAGTATTTGAGGTTCTTCCTTCTTAGGTTTAAACTAGACTTGGCTCAGACTTGGCTTTGGCTAGAGGAACTGTCCCCTATAAAGCAGGGCATATGGCCGAGAAGGAGAATGGGATAGAGAGTTTGCATTTTGGCGAGAGAGGCAGTACTCCTCAGGGGGCAGGATTCATCCTGTAGGCTGCTAGTTGCTGATCCTCTATTCTAAGATAAGATTATATTGAAGATGCTTTTATAGACTGCACATTGCACATTGACATGAATTATTAACTGGCTATTGTTCATGCTGTAAGAAATCCAGGCTATAAAGTAACTAATAATGTCCAAATACCCAAGTGTGCTTTGTCTACATTACTTATCAAAATGCTAATGTCCTTGTAAAACACCACTTTTGACTCTCGGCTAGAAGAGCCCTTTGAGTGCCTTCAGTGAGGAAAAAGGACCTGATTTGAGAGTCCCCACATCACAGTTTTTTAAAATAAAAAACATTCTGAGTTTGGCGGCTTAAGCGTTCCATGGCTCTGTTCTGCATTTCCGCACCAATTTTGGTTTATATTTTTAACTTGGGTTAGATAACTTGAGATATAATAATCCTCTCATGGGCAGGCTATCTTTGACTTGAAACCTTTTATCTTGCTAATCAGGTGACACCATATTCCAAATGTGTCAAACTAAATCAGGATTATGATTGTCAGTCTTAACTCTGATTACTTAACATCACGGTTTTCAAATGGCTTTCCTGGGAACCCTTTGAGGGTTTTTGTTACGATCAGCTGGAGGAGCGGGCGGGGAGAGAGAGACATGCAGCTAGGATTTTAGTTTTTAATTATGCAAAATAAAATTCTCCTTCTAGTTGCTCTGAAACAGCATAGAAAGGGTGGGGAGAACACCTTAAAAAGGCAGGAAAAATATAAAGGAAATAAGGGATGCTTCCAGACTTCCGCTATTTTGGGGTGTGATTCAATCACATACTGTACTGGGAAATTTGGGGTGCACAGAGATATTGAGCAAGTTAAATTGCAAGTTAAATTGCTAGAATATCTGCAAATGGCAAAAATGACGGGGAGGCTAAGAGGATACTCAACGCAAAAAGTAAACCAAGAATGGATTATATTTAAGGAATACCTGAAGAATTACTGTAATAGCAAAAACCTCCTAGCAGATCTTGAATGAGTCTTGCAATGTATAGATAATATATTTAAAACAAATGTTTCTATTCAATCTTTGTCCTGTTTTGTTTCTTTTATATTATTTCAGGAATTAATATGATACTGTGTAAGATATAACAAGTATGATCTAGTTTCTTTGAGAACAATTGGAAGGCTATTTTAGGTCCTTTTATGTTTTACAGTTTTTTTGTATTTTTAAATTTTCTTTTTTCTAGTATGGGATGGGATACAAACGGTAATATAGTAGATTGTTGTATAAATTTGTGAAATATGTTCAATAAAGGGGTGTGTGCATGTGTATGGAAGATCTTGGGCAACAAACCCACTTCCTCCAAATTTCTGTTAACAAATGAGAATGACATTGGGCACATCCACTTTCCCACATGTAGCTATTCTCCCCCCCCCCCAACCTTTTCTCATTGGGACAAACCACAGTTTACTGGTTTGGGCAAACTACAGTGCCAGAGAAGAGGAAACACATAAGCTCAGACAGGTAACGCTGATCATGGCTGAACCGCCCGCCCCTCCCCCCCAGGTAATAAAGGGGAAGGGGTTAAAAAAACCTGTTTTTCAAAGTGTTGTTGTTGTGGTACTTTATCAACAGCACATTGGCTCATTTTCTTTTTTGGCAGTGCTTAATTCAGTGCTGACATTTGGCATGTTTGCCGAAGCCCCCTCTCTTTCTTAATCCCCCTGCCTGCCATTCCTTCAGTGTTGCCGGGGGTAAGTCTTGCTCAGAGATGCTTGTGTGGGAGAGGCACTGCCATCCGAGAGGGAGGGCTTGCTCAGCTTGCAAGCGAAGCTGTGGCTGCTTCAGCTGAGCTCAGAGGGATGCTGGGAGGCTCAGCCCGTTCCTGTTGTGCTTATTTTCGGCCTTCAGGTTATTTCCATGGAGGGGGATTCAAGCTCAGCAGCGAGGAATGGGTGACATTCACTTTACGGGATCCAGCTTGCGACTGCCTAACGGACTGGCACGGACGATGATATAACTGCTGTGCAAGCTCCACCGTCCACCACCCCAGATTTCCTTCGTCCTCTCTCTCCTCCAAGAAACCTACCACTGCTTCAGGGCTTAGGAGCAGCTTCCAGTCCTCTCTCAGCCCCAGGGAAGTAAGGCTGGCAGTGGATTGCTGTTAGCTCCAATTGCAGGAAGCAGGCATCCTGCAGGGACACCGTAATGAGCATGGCAATGAGAGAGAAAGAGAGAGAGAAGCAGGATCGCTGTGAGCAGAACAGTGAACTGATGCCAGCTTAGCTCAGCCTTCGCCAGTGTTTCCTCTGTCTGTGTCGGACTATTTCCAGCATCTGCCTTTGCTGTGGAAGAAGCGATTTGGTAGAATCGGATGCATTTCTCTTCTTCTACGGCTTTGTGGTAGCTGCACACATGCTGCTTGGACAGATCTGTGTGCTCAGCTTGTTACCAATAACCCTTTTTTTTTAGGGTGGGGAGAGAGAGAGAATATGTCCTCCTGTTTTCAGAGATTTTCACATTCCTGAGTGGTCTAGGCAGTCATTTCTTTCCTCTGTTCCTTACCTAAAGAGTGGCCGAAGCCAGTAAACTGCTGCCACCTTGAGGACATTGCAGGCTAGAGGTGTGGATTATCCTGTTCATCAGACCGAAAATGAACTCTTTGAGAAGTCAGGCCTGGGTGGCAGAAGCCGTGGAAAGGGTTAGAGGGATTGGCTAGAGTGATTGGCAGGTGGAGCAGGCTTGCCCGGGCCGTCAGAAATATTGGTGTTACGAGAAGTGTGGCATGTGGCTTATCTTGCTCAGATAAAACGGCAACGAGTCTAGGGACACCTTTGAAGACCAGCACATGCATTGTGACATAAGCTTTATTGTAGGGATAGAAGAGGCATTTTTTCTCACCCGCATTTGGAAGCGAACCAACCCCTTTCACACCGAATTCCCAGACTAACACATGAATGAGAGCCTGATAACTTGTCAGATTTTGCCCTTTTCTGCAGTTCGCAATACAGTGCTTGGCTCAGGAAAAAACCAAACTATCAAAATATGTAAGGAAAATAAAGCACACATTCAGACAAATAGGGGAAATGAGTACTTTGAGATAAATAAATGCATATTCTTAGGCACAGTTTTTTTAAAAAAATGTTCACAGGTTAGTGCACAAACACGACGGAGTGGATCTTTGAATGAATGCATCTAAGATTGACGTAGGCAGGAAACAGACAGATTCATCCCAAATTCTGTGGGCTAGAGTCCACTTTGTCAGATGCTTGAAGTGTTGTCCTTGGTTATCAGGTGTGAGTGTGAATTATACACCTAGAAAGGAGTAGCTAGTGGGTTGGTGCTGGGACACCAGACTCCCAGTTGTAGCTTCACGGCGCCACTTGCTGAGATGGTGTGGGGGCAAGGCAGAGCATGGTAGTGCTGTCTCCCCAATCCGACACTCTCATCAGCGTGTCAGGAGTTCAGCCTACACTCGAGTAGGACCCTGGCAGAGACACATGCCCAACTGGCATGTTCTCTCCCTCCTGGTCGATCGTTCGGGAGCTTCATAAGCTTTCTTCAGCCCGAACATCACAGCGACCGATGCCAACTGACACCAGCACACTTAGGGATCCACAGACTTTGCACAGCATTGCTAATCTACTTTATATACATATAAACACACACGGAGCACTGCAACATGGCTCCCTCTCTTTCTAGCATCAGACAGCAAAGAGAAAAAAGAACTAAGGACAATAGTCCCACTTCACGGAACACAGTAACACAAACATCCTGTCAATGTCACTTCCCACTCTGTGGAGTCAAAACATATACCGTCATGTGATAGACAACAATCCCATGACTGCAATCATGGAGCAGGAATTCTAACACAGCACTCCCACACTGGCACAATGTCCCTGCTGCCCTCCTGCCCCACATGCTGGTAAACGACCGCAATGCTAATACTGGGAGACCAGCTCTGTAGTGCTGCCCCACACTGGCATGTATATGTCTCTTTGTGTCTCTATCTATCTATCTGAACTTTTAGGCACCAAGTGAAGATGCTGCTGTTCACTCAGGAATATGGCTCACAACTGGGGTCATATGGTGTCGCCATGATACCCTAGCTTGTCTTGGTGCTCATCTTGTAGAAGGACAGGGTAGAACTTGTCCCTTTTATGCCGTTGCAGGATGAGCACATTTCGTCCATGATGACTTCGTATCTTTTTGATGTATGGTGTATTTTAGATATTGTAGTATATGTGCTTTTATAACTGTAAGCCACTTTGAGGCATTTTATATAATAAACATAGAATGAATGCAATAACAACACGCACGAGCATAGAATGGGACATGGTTAAAACACATGGCAAAGAATGGGACATGGTTAAAAAATGTTGATCTAATAATAAACTGGGGAAGGGGGATGCAGAGAATCGTTTTTTGTGTATTTTGCTCCTACTCCTTTTGAGAGGGGAAATCTCCCCCTGCCCCCTTTCTACCAAGAGCAGAGCCTCTCTGCCTCCAAGACTCTGCTTTTCTTCTTCCCTTCTCCTTTGTTGGCTTTGAACTTTTTTCTTCCCCCCCAAGCATCCCTGAACAAGACTTATTAACAGCAAGATTGAAGGAATTAACAGAGAAACGAAACTCCCACCCCCTTTTTGTCACTGATAAAAAGAAGACGTAAGCCAATAGGGAGTCCATGCTGAAAAGCTGTATTTGAAATCAAAAGAAGGTTGAATACGCTATTCTTTTGACTTTAAATATTGCTTTTTAACTTTTATGTGTAGGCCCGGGGGGGGGGGGGAGCAAAAATTAGTTCAGGTAGGAAGAGAGATCCAAAGAAAGCATAAATCCCTCCCCACCTTTCCTTCAATGCTTATCACTCTATCCTTCCATTTTCTTGTTGGGGTCCAGTTAAGGGCCAAACTAGATGATACATTCAATATGTGTATGTATTTTAACCTGTTTAATTTTTGTGGGAGGCGTGTGGATCAAGACAACACGGTGCTGTGAAGGATTTAACCCTCCCCTCCGCAATTGGTGGTCCTGATGAAAATCTCCCCCCAGCTTCAGAAAGGAAACTTCCAGTGGCCTCCCAGTGGAAGCTTCCTTCTTGCAGTGAAAAGCAGTTATATGGGAGGTGGGATTTTTCCTTGACTCTGTATCATGATGGCCAAGGCTATAACCCTGCTCCTCACATGGTGCAATCATGATCTTGATCTTTCCCCCACTTGTTCTTTTGAAAACAAGCATTGTTAAATGCCCATCCACACACCCACACCATTGGCCACAATGTCTAGCGGAGCTCTAAGAAGATTGGTGTGCGGAAGCAGCTTCTGAACACAAATCTCATTTGTTGGGGCAGAAACAGGTCTAGATTGGAGTGTGGGTCTCTATTCACCACGCACTGCTTTCAGTGGGGTGGACTAGATAGCTCAAAGTGTGAGAAGATGCATATTTTGTATCCTTGCAAAGTGGTCAAATGAGCACCGCACCCAATTTATTTCTGCTCCTCATCCACAAGTAACTTCTTCGCCTCTTAGAAAAGTGCATATGTGGAACTTGCTGTGCTGGGCCTGGGGGTAACCCGAGAACCGTGGTCCAGGTCCGGGCCAGAAACCGAAGGTTCCACTAGGAGTCAGTCCAACAGGGTCAAGGCAGGACATGAGGCAGGAAACCAGGCAAGGACAGGTACAGGATCTCAGGCAGGATCTGGCATACAGCAATGTTGCTCCTGCAACCTGGGGCAAGGTCCGACAACCTTTTATCTTTGTTGGGGTAATGGCCGGTCCTGATCCCCCGGCGACTCACCTCCCTGTTTCGCCCGAAGGTGAGCACTCCTCCTGTGAGTACTCAGGTCTCTCCTTCTCTCAGACCTTGGTCTCTGCAGCTCAGGAGACATCAGTGGGTTACTAGACCCAGGGGCCGCCTCAGCCTCCCCTGACCAAACCGGTAGTGGAGCAGCTGTAAGTGATGGCGCAGCTGAAGGCAACAAGGTAATCCCCGCATCTGGAGCCAGAGCAGGCTCAGGCCCCAGACTTGGTACAGATGATGCCTGAGGCAAAGGATCCGGTACAGACTGAGACTCCTCTGGTTCCGAGTCCAAGCCCAAGTCCCAGGCCATCACACCTGCTTTGCATTCGTAGCCTCAAAGCTAAAGGTAGTGTGATGTGCATTGCACAGAGCTCTCACTATTATATCTGGGAGCTTGAGCATGTATTGAGCATACGAACGTGCCTCCTGATGGGGGCAGATCAGCAGGAGCACATGGCAATCCTGTTCCCATGTCTGCACTGGCTTCTTTTTCTGGTTGCAAATCAATATGGTGGCTTGCAACCCAGTAAAAACCCAGGGATGGGGAACCTATGACTCTCCAGGTGTTGATGGGCTACAGCTCTTGGCATCCTTCAACGTTGGCCATACTGACAGTGACTGATGGGATTTGGAGTCCCACAGCATCTGCAGGGCCACATCTCCCTCATCCCTGCTGTAACGCTTTATGTGTTTGGCTTAGGAAAGCTGGTCCCACTGTTGTCTCCTGGATGTCCCATTATGATACATCCGATTACCTGGGAGTTTTCTGTTAGCAGCGCCTGCGCAGCACAACTTTGCATTATTTCAGTGTGTTGTAAAATCGTTTTATTTGAGCTGCCATTTGTGTGGTGTGCAGGTTTTAGATGCATTTTAATTGACTGTAAAAGCTATAAAAGAACTATTTTATAGGTTTGATCTACTGTTGCCCACTTTCAGCCTTTGGGCTGATACCTAAACACAATTCTCCCCATCTCTAGTTAGAACCTTCTTTGTTTTACTTATCCCCAAGACTGCTGTACCAAAGCCAGCCTTTGGTATCAAATTCTGCATTTTAAGAACCCCAGCTTTTGCTATTCTTCTTAAAAAACATTGCTAGGCACTTAGGACTATAAAGAGAATTAAAAATGCTTAATATGGTCTGTGCCTGGTGGTTTCTTAGTGGATTCTTAGAAGCTAGGGATGAGCTGAACAGAACTTTCAGAAGTGAGCTTTGAGGCTCATCTCATCTCTTATTTTCCCTCTTCCATTACTACAATTCCCTCCTCAGGCAGTCTGCTGATTTAAAAACCTGGCTCTTGGAAGCACAATAAATTATTGAAAGAAAGAAATTGTTGCAGATTTGCTTAAATGCCAGAGTTAACTCTTTTGGAATTTTGGCAATTGTTTGTGTCACAGTACAGGGCCACATACACATCATATATCTAAAGGACATGGTTCCCCACAAGGAATCCTGGGAACTGTAGTTTATACCTCACCAGAGCTACAGTTATCAGCACCATTAAGAAACTATCCTTCCCAGGATTCTTTGGGGGAAGTCATGTGCTTTAAATGTATGGTGGGCCCACAGTCTAGGATAGATTGCTGGGAAGTTGGAGGTGTGTTAGCAATTCGTAAGTAAGGGCTGCTGGCTTTTAAAGAATGTTCTTAAGGGGCTGTTGATTCACAGTCCGTTCCCACTGTGCTTTCAGGGCCTTTTTCACACGACTGCCAAATTACAAGAATGTGGTAGAATGAACCTGTGCTGACATTAATGCCCCCGCCCCCACTCCACCCCACCCCGGACAGATGTTTTCTTGCGCATGTATTCTACAATATTCCATTAATGAATAACAGTGTGTTAGTTGTGGATTTATTCTGCAGTGCTTCCCCAACAGCATTGCATTACTGCTGCAATGCAAGGATGTTGGGGCACTCTTGTCCTATAGTGCAGCAAAAGCGGGGATGACAAACAAACCCTGGAACATTTGTAGTGTTAAAAGTTGCAGGATGTAAGCAGGAGGCTGTAGGGCACATACTGATTGTGGAAATGAAGTTGTCTGCCCACCCAAACATTCTGCAGGTACAAGCAGGATTGAAAGCTCAATGTGTGTAACTGCCCCGATAGCATTATGATCGCAAATCATCATGAATGCACAACAAAAAGGATGTCTGGAAGGGCTGCTCGACATGCATAGGATTGTGCTATAAGTTTTTGTTTTTATGTCTGTATATATTACTCTTTCCAGTGGATAGGGATTTGTCAAAGAACACTCCTGGTAACAGGTTTGATGATTAACTCAGTGTTGATTGCCCTATTAAAAATCAAATATGAAAATTATGATTTTAAGAAACAGTTATTTTAGAAAAAGTAATGCTGCACGTAAGGCACCGAGCTGCATTTTATAAAGCTTGCCATTAAAATTAAAATGTGTTTCCCCTGATAATTTTATGTATGAAAGCAAAATGCTGCTGGCTGCTTATGATATGAATACAACGAGCCAACATTTTTAAAATCTTGATTTAAATGACTTGGATAAATGGAAGCATTAACAGAAGTTGGCCTATATTTTACTGCATTTTAATCAGGATTTTTTTTAAAAGATAAATTTGTGTTATAGTTGCTCACGGGTACGAGAACAAATGGATGGGGTATCAAAGGAGTAAAAATCTTGATGAAATCTCCTTAGAAGCAACATGCAGGGAAGGGGGGGTCCTCATGTTGGAAACTGAACTGAAAAACAAAACATATGAGGGATAGTGCATGATATGTAACTTATTGGCTCGGTAACAAGTCTATTTGGGTGAGGTAGGTAGTTTCTCTTTCCACACCCTTGTCCTGGCAAATATTCCGTTGGATAATATTTGTTGTTTTTATTTTATTTATATATATATATATATATATATATATATATATGGTGGGGTTTTTTTTATAATATTTATTCCAAATTTAAAATCACAGAAAAAAAGAAAAACCATACAGAGTACAAAGAAAATTTTGACCATAACAGAGCAAAAAATAAACAAGTAAAAAGAACAATAAGATAGAATAAAAAAGAAAACTTAACAAAAAATATAAAAATGTATTAAGTTAAAAATAAAACAAAAGCAGGTTAAACCTTTACCCTTTTCCCTTTACTTATTTCCATTGACCTCCTCTCACCTCCCAATTTTGTATTCTAGTTCAAATCGTATTTCCAGCAAATCCCTCTATAGTGGTTTTATATTTTGATTTTGTTCTGTGAACTACCCCGAGACCTCTGGGTATAGGGTGGTATATAAATTATATAAATAAATAATATTTGTCTTAAGTTTACCAGATACTGTTAGATTCTCATTCGCTCCAGCTGGTATGGCTATTTGTTAGGGATGATGGGCGCTGTAGAGCATCAACATCTGGAGGGCCAGAGGTTAGCCACCCCAAACAGGAATCAAAACCAGACTTGACAAATTGAAATTGAGAGACCTTTAGTTAAGTCCAATTTCAATGGGTGTGTTTGAATTACCGTATTTTTCGTTCTATAGGACGCACTTTTTCCCCTCCAAAAATTAAGGGGAAATGTGTGTGCGTCCTATAGAGCGAGTGCAGGCTGCGCCACTAAGCCCAAAGCCAGAACAGGGAGACGGAGCACTGCGGAGCGCTCCGTCTCGCTGTTCAAGCTTGGGGATGGCTGCGCGCACAGCCTCTCCAGGGCAGCGGGGTGCCTTCACCCCGCTGTCCTGCAGAAGCTAGCAAGGCTGTTCCCAAGCCAGAACAGTGAGACGGAGGGCTCCGTCTCGCTCTTCTAGCTTGGGGATGACTGCGCGCAAAGGAAGGCTGTTCCCAAGTCAGAACAGTGAGATGGAGGGGCTCCGTCTCGCTCTTCTAGTTTCTGGATGGCTGCGCGCAAAGCCTCTGCAGGGCAGCGGGGCGCTGCGCTCCAAAGGCTTCAGGGATCTTTGAGGCTGGCGGTGGGGAAAAGCAGCGCTCCCCCCCACCGCCAGCCCCACAAGCTCGGGTGAATGTACCTTGAACGCACCTTGTTTTAGAGGGGGAGAACAAGAAAAAAAAAATTTCCCTGTTCTCCCCTCCTATGGTCCGGTGCGTCCTATGGTCCAGTGTGTCCTATAGAGTGAAAAATACGGTACTTAAGTCCAGTGATTTTGACGGATCTGCTCTGGTTATAACTAACACTGGGTACCACTAATCTTCCATCAAACCATTTGACTAGAACCAGGATCAGGGACTCGCTCGATTGGATGCCTGTTGAGACCCACACCCCTGCAAGGGCCTCACTGTCATTCTCTGATGCTCCTTCTGCTCTTCCTCCTCACCATCTCCACTTGTTTGCTTATCCTCTCCTATCCTGACTTGATCCTGGAGCATGGGAAATAGTAAGGGAGTATGTTGGAACTTGGACGTGGGTGGCGCTGTGGGTTAAACCACAGAGCCTAGGACTTGCCAATCAGAAGGTCAGCGGTTCGAATCCCAGCAACAGGGTGAGCTCCCGTTGCTCAGTCCCTGTTCCTGCCAACCTAGCAGTTCGAAAGCATGTCAAAGTGCAAGTAGATAAATAGGTACCGCTCCGGCGGGAAGGTAAACGGCGTTTCCGTGTGCTGCTCTGGTTCGCCAGAAGCGGCTTAGTCATGCTGACCACATGACCCGGAAGCTGTACGCCGGCTCCCTCGGCCAGTAAAGCGAGATGAGCGCCACAACCCCAGAGTTGGCCACGACTGGACCTAATGGTCAGGGGTCCCTTTACCTTTACCTTTACCTTTACCTTTATGTTGGAACTTGGGACACCTCCGGACCGTCTGTATTTTGTGGGAGGGATTTGAGCGCTTATCAGGAAATTCAGGCTTACACAATGATATTGTTGCAGGCACAAAGCCTGTAGATCCTGCTTGAATATGGGACTAAAGCACGCTTTAAAAACAAAATGCATCGTAGAGCATGGAATGAATGGACGATGGACAGAAAGATGTGTAAACACCCACAAGCAAATCAGGACAAATGCTTCATCGCCGTGTAACTGCACCATGAATAAATCAAAGTGAATGCTCGATAAAGAAGCTGTCTGGAGGAGCCTACGGTCAAGAGTGCATTTCTTTCACCATAGAAGAGCAACCCACCTCCGTTCATCCAGAATTAAGGAGCATGGCTTTTTCGGTAAAGGTGGCAACAGGGGTCAGAAGGGTCTGAACCTTGGCACCATTCTGAAAAGCAGCTGCTTTGTGAAAAGTGTCCTGTTAGATCAGATCCCCAGAAAAGAGGAAAGAAGAGAGCAGTTGTTGACTGTTGGATCATTCCCTGCGTAGCTGCAACCAGCAAGAGGACAACTCCTGCGGGCTCCTCCCGTCTTTCCCTATAGATCCTGAAGCGGCACGGGAAGGAGCTGGTGGAGGTTTGGGAATTAGTATGTGCGTATCTGTTTGCGTATGTTTAGAGATCTGTGAATACCGGTGCCCTCTTGGGACCCAGACTTTCCCTTTAGTCTCAGGGCTGGTTTATTATAGTGAGCCGAAGATCAATGAAAGCTAGTGCTCAGTAGCAATAAGAGGATTGGGGTAAAGCATTTTGCTAGAGTGTCCCAAAAGATGCATTCTCCTAATTGGCTTGTGTGGAGGTGCCTGTCGTCGTTTGCAGACTGACTAAAGAACCACAAAGGGAGTGCATATCGTAAACCCTTAAAAGTATCTATAGGACTGATGAAAACCCCATTGTAAATATAGACTTCTTAACTGGAGGGCGAAGGCTTAGGGAGCTGTAAAAGTGTGGTTGTTGTAGAAAAAGGCTTTTGGTGGCTTACATCTGCTGTAGTTGCCATTCTGCTGTTGCTCCATCACACAGCTCTCCAGGAAGAGATACAATACACCAGAACTGGTCAGTCCTTTGGGGCCAGGGAGCACATTTGGAACTTTTTGGCCGTGCTGTGGGTGCCAGTCACAAAATGGCGGCAGTGGGGGTCATGGCATAAAGCAAAGCAGCTGCCATGTCTAAAAGAGAAAACCTATCGGACCAGAAAATGATGGTAGCATGGCTCCCCCAGGGGCAGTGGTTTAACTTCTTCCCAGGGAACTCTGGGAATTGTCGCTGTACAGGGGGAATAAGGGTCTCCTAACAACTCCCAAGCCCCCTTAATCAACTACAGTTCCCAGGATTCTTTGGGGAAGCAATGACTACTTAAAGTGGTTTGATACTGCTTTAAATGTATAATGCAGATAGGGCCTTAGTCTGTAAAATGCACTAGGAAATCCCCCCACAGGGGAGGGAGGGAGAAGGAGATGTCAGCCAGTACGGCTTCTTTTCCATTGATGATTATATGCCATCTAAACACACACAATTTTTCATATGGATTCTTGGATATGTGAGTTTAACGCTAAGCTTTCTAATAGATGCGGGCTAAGAATGCACACTAGATCTCTACTTAATGGCTTACTCAACTCATTTGAGATTTCAGGCATTCTCTTTATGACAGTCAGTCATCTTCAGCGACGCTGGGAATGAATGGAGAGACTCCATGCCTTCATCTTAAAATGATTTTGCTTTCTTATTCAAGCCCTTTTAATCCCTTTGATTGCAGAAGCTGAATCTACCTGCAGTCCTGCATTTGCTCTCCTGGAACCGAGCAAGACTTCCTCCCATGTGATCATGTTTGGGAGTGGGCTGCAGCGCATAGCTGTCAACCTTCCCTTTTTTGGGCGGGAAATTCCCTTATCCCAGCGCTGTTTCCCACAGCTTCCCGCAGCTATCCCGGATTGTTAGATATCCTGTAGACTGTCCCCGGGACAGGTGAGGCTGCTGATCCCTTATTTTCAAATCTGAAAGTTGACAGCTATGCTGCAGCGGGAGAGGGAGGTGCCTTGCTTGTGAGTAGATGGGGTTTAAATGACCTAGGGTTCGTTGCTTTCAAGTTTATAGAGAGAGCAGGGGTGGCGAACCGTTTTCAGACCAAAGGCCTCATTCCCTTGTGGGTCATCTTTTGGGGGCAGAATATCAGTGGTGGACAGGGCTAGAGACAAAAGTGGGTGGAACGACAAATATGGCTCTTAATTTTAGTGCAGCAGACTGTATTCTAGCCTTGTAAATGTTAGAGGTTTCTTACACACAGTCCTCTATATCCAGGCAAGCAAAGGGCATTATTACAGATCAGAATTTCAATCTAGCCACGAAAAGGCATTCAAGGAGAGAGACTTGGAGACTGTGAGAGAGGAGCTGTGCCTTGGGGGGGGGGGGTGGCCATGGGGAAAGTCCCAAGGGCCACCCACTTAGGATGATCCCTAATTTGGTGAAACAGGGCCAAGCCCCCAGACGTGCGTAGCTCACAGGCCAAAGTAGATCCATATTTGTGACACTCCATTTCCAATATCAAGATTCATTATCCGCTGCCCCCAATAGTATACACGGCAGGATGCTCAGCTCTACCTTCTGAGTGTTTTCTTTCATTTATTCTACAATAGCTTCTATTCCATTGACTTAAAAGCCAAGAGGGCATTTGTTTTTCAGTTTAATGGTCTTCTTGAAAACCACAATTGTCTACAGCAGGTTATCCCTAGTTCAATATATACCATGGCAGCTGCAGATATCTAAAGTTAATAAGCTGAGATAAGAAGGAGGCCAGACCCCCCCCACCAAACACACACACACAGAGAGAGAGAGAGAGAGAGAGAGAGAGAGAGAGAGAGTTCTAAAGTTTTCCGATTGCACAAACCAGCCACCATACAAGCCAGGAAGCCTTCCATTAATAGTTTCCCATTATGTCCAGGCTGGGAAATGGTTAACAGCTGACTGTTGTGAAGGGAGGAGCAAAGTGCTAGCATGTACAGAGCACAAATGTCATTTGTCATTAAGCTGACAGATGACCACCCAAATCTGACCAGTGTATGAAATGTAGGTTTGGGCGAATCGGTCAACTTTGCGTTCTCTCAGTTTCTTCCTTTTCAAATCCTAAATTCTGTTTCCCACATTTGCACATCAGTTTGTAAGTGTTTAAAAAAACAAGTCCTCATGAAAATTCAGCAGCATTTTGGTGTTCATTTCTCCTAACAGGCACATCATTGTGTGCAGTCTTGCTTCACGTAGTTTTGGAAAGCAATTTCCTCTTATTCACTTGCTTCGTACATCTTCCTCTCTCCACCTTTCTGCCAGCCCCAGTTGATAGTGGAAAGCTGATAAACTTGCCAGTGTCAACCAACCCCAGAAAGATGGTTTATTTTTTATTGGAAATTCTTTGCCAAGGTGAGCTAAACTCTATGCAAAGGAGACCTGACTTTTGTGATGATGTGTTTTGTACATACTTGCAGACCTCCTCCAATGTCTTCATTAGTGTGCCTAAATGTGAGTGCTGTATCCATGAATGGTAGGCATGGGGATCCATGCCAGCCGTCTCCCAGCATCCCCTTATGCACCTACTCTACATTGTGTCCCTTATCATCCCCACCTTGAACCGGACTTTATCAAAGTTTCCCCCCAGAAAATCCAAGTATGTCCTGTCTGGCAGATCACCCCATGTTGTTGTTTAGTCGTGTCCGACTCTTTGTGACCCCATGGACCAGAGCACGCCAGGCACTCCTGTCTTCCACTACCTCCTGCAATTTGGTCAAACTCATGCTGGTAGCTTCGAGAACACTGTCCAACCATCTCATCCTCTGTGCCCTCTCCTTGTGCCCTCCATCTTTCCCAACATCAGGGTCTTTTCCAGGGAGTCTTCTCTTCTCATGAGGTGGCCAAAGTATTGGAGCCTCAGCTTCAGGATCTGTCCTTCCAGTGAGCACTCAGGGCTGATTTCCTTGAGAATGGAGAGGTTTGATCTTCTTGCAGTCCATGGGACTCTCAAGGGTCTCCTCCAGCACCATAATTCAAAAGCATCCATTCTTTGGCGGTCATCATTCTTTATGGTCCAGCTCTCACTTCCATACATCACTACTGGGAAAACCATAGCTTTAACTATAGGGACCTTTGTTGGCAAGGTGATGTGCTAATTGACACTCTTGAAGACCTATAAAAGGGGCAAGGGGTATTTGTCTCTTCTTTGGCATCCCACTCAGTGGACAAGGAAAGTGGAGGGTGGAAAGAGAAAGAGAAAGAAAGAGAGAGAATAGAGTGATCCCACCCACTACAGGCTCTGGTCAGCATGCATCCTCAGATAGAAAAGAGGCCTCCTTCTCCTGCCACAAACTGCGGAAATCCGACTCACACACCACTCTGGATTCTGAGGCTCACATGTTTACAAACCTGCCTTGATGAGTATTATTGGCTATGGCTATCGGGAAATCTTCAAGCATATGCTTGTTTGTTTTTTAAAAGAAGGTTCAGTATCTAATAGCAGCTGCCAAAATATTTTTTGGCACGACTTTGGAAGGACTCTAAAGTGCCAGATGTTAAAAACACGGTTAAGATGTGGGATGTTGTGTTTTGTGTGTGCGTTTGTGGAGAAAGTAACCAATTATATTAAATTGAGAGAGGCCAAAATTTCTACAGATGCCTGCCAAGTAAAATGACTCTTAGGTATATAGTTTTGGTTCACTGCTGGGTTGGTGGGAAAAATGATCCAGAAATTGGTCTTTGCTTTCTGTTGCTGAAGGACTCTTGGACTGCTACAGTTCTTGAGAACTCTGCAGATTAAAGGGCTAGAAATAATAATAATAATAATAATAATAATAATAATAATAGTTGAAGATGCTGAATATTATGGTGACAAGTGTTATTTTTCACCCTACCTGTGCAGTACCAAAATTCACACATGGCTGTACCTGAACTTTCAAGGTGCATTGCATAGGACAGTTGCCCCATGTCACTTAAATCTACCCATCTGGAGTTAATGCACAGCTACATCTGGACCACTGCTGTCCCCGTACTGATGCCAGCAAAAGGGATGCTGGTGGTGCAGATGCGGGGAGTGGGATTCTTCCATCTGCTTTTTACAATGGCGATGTTTAGTGCTGCCCAGGTGCTGTGTGCTGTATTGATCCCTATATACTCCCCTTTTCCCAGCAGCTGCTCCTAGTGCCATCTCAATATTACAAAACTGCCGGTATAATGAAACTGGTCCTGGCATGTTAAGCAAGTATGTGGAATTCATAGATAATCTGGATCTTCTCCTCCTGGTGGTATTAGGAGCAGTTTTCTTTCTCTGGTGGGCTGCAGCTAGTAGACCCCGTGGAAAAGCACAGGAGGGGAGAGTGTTGTTGTGTATGTGCTTTTCCTACGGGCATCTGGTTGGCCACCGTGAGAACAGGATGCTAGATGAGATGGTCTGTTGGCCTGATCCAGCACGGCTCCTCTTATGTTCTGAAAAACCAGAAAGAGATGATGGGTCATATTTTATACTTAATGCACCCAGTCTTCATTTCTGCAACCTGTATTGGTTTTCTTTCTTCCCCTCATCTTGAATGCCTACAATCTGATGTACATGTATTTTTGTTTATTTGTTTTAAAAATAAATCGTGATGCGCAGGAGGGGGGTTGGCATTTCCCTCTACTCAGTGCAGGTGGATCAGGGAGAATTGGGCCAAGGGATGCTTGCAAATCCGAGGCAGGACGAAACTTGGGGGAGCCAGCATGATTGGACAAACAGACCAAGAGATTCATGGACTTGCTTGCCAGCTTGGACTGCCAGCTTATCATTCAGCTCCTGTGTCTCTTAGCGTCGGATTGGAGCACTGATAATCCATCGTAAAGAGCAGTTGCTTTTTTGCATCACATGGTTAAAATGCGACTTGTAAATAAGCAGTGTGAATTTATTTTATTTTATTTTTGGTTATGTGAAGTTGAGGGCAGGGTTGCCTTGAACCGGGTCATTTCTATCCAAGCAACGGCAGGGTTAGCCGAGATGTCTGAGCGAAGAGCTGGCCGTGGCTCCTGCTGGGCAGGGATCTCTGCTCCACATGCCCTGCAACTTCCTGTCGGCGCATAATCCCCCTTAATCCTGCTTTGGCTCTGTTAATTTCCCTCCTTTCCTCTTTTTCCGATCCGCTTTCTCCGTGGCGGTGCACGGCTTCGCCCTCTTCCTCTGCCGGGCAGGCAGCTGCGGGAGCAGCGGTGGCCTGCCGACCTTCCAGGCTGTCTCCAAAGCGCCTCGTACCATGCGGCAGGGGCCCTGGGATGGTGGTGCCTGAATGTGTCCCATTCTCTCTGTCTTACAGGCTGTGCAGTCTCCGCCTGAAGAAGCTGACCGTGCTGAGGGAACTGGACAAGGAGCTCAGCTCTGTGCTCATTGCTGTGAAGATCCAGGTAAGCCGCTGATCTCGTGTCCTCAGGTATCTCTGGTTATGCGACAGGTGCCTCTCTTTGCCATCTCGCTCCTACCGCCTCTCCATCTTCAAGCTGTTGCTTCTTTCCATTGTGCCAGACATCTAGCCGCTGGCCTTTACATGGGGGCTACTTCTTGCTTGTTTTCTGCAAGGCTTTTTTAAAAAATAGAGATGGAGGAAGGGCACCACCCTCCATGTCTCTGTACATTGACCTTTGACTTCTAGGAAACAGCGAGTGTGATAAATGTGTTGGAGCCAGCAGGCTGCTATAGAATGGCGAGATTGTTTAGGAAGGGCCCAGAAGGGCGAAACGTCTTCCTCCTTTGTGCGAAAGTTTGTTTACGAGCTCGTGGACTTCCCTAAATTGCTCTGCTATTGCTTCATTCTTTTTATTTCGAGAACATAGCTCATCTCATTCACCTTAAGGCGAGGGAGGGGGGAAGGCTATTATCTCGGACATGGAAACTCAGAAAGTGGGACCAGCCTTTTGCACCCTGCAAGTCAAGGATAGGGAGCCTGCAGCCTTCCAGCGGTTGTGGGACTCCAACTCCCATTTGTGCCAGCCAGCCTGGTCAATGGTAAGGGATGATTGGGCTTAGAGTCCGGGAACAGCTGGATTGACACTTTTCCATCTTTCCCCTAGCTTCCTATGTTCTAGGAGTTAAATGGAAGTCTAGGGTCTGTTTGGATCTGGGTTTGTGGTCTGTCCTCCCTGGTATGGCTGTTTCTTGTTGATTTCCAGTCCCTCAGCTGGGGAAAAACCCTCCACAGCTTTATTTTCTTAGCATCTGTCAAACAAAGATTTGCCAAAAATATATAAATTGAACAACCAAATGAATGGAATTAAGCGCGCCAACAGAATTATGCAGATTCATGCGACCCATTTCTGTCTCAAAACTCGGAGCAGAGTTCTGCACCAGGAAACCAATCCCCATCAGGCCGTCTTGCCAGGAATCGCTGGGATTGTGGCCTCGTTGTGCTCCAGGGTAGGCACCCGCAGAGCACAAATCTCCCTATCTTGGGCCTGCCTCAAATGCTGGACCGAGGGACCGCCTCATAAAGCAAAGAAGCCATCTCGTAAATGAGACAAACTGCCGTTTTTAATGAAATATTTGCCTATCGCAAGGGAGGCCTTGCATTTTGAACTTTGGAAATGCTGTCAGGGGCGCTTCAGCCTTCTGTGTTTTCTGCTTTTCTTGGATCCCTTCCACTTGGGGATTTTGAATGTGCTGTTCTTGTCCCTTGGGGCTCATAACCTTCTAGGAGTAAAGAAATATATGACGTGCATTACAAGGATATATGGGTACAGTCTCTGAAAGGGTAGCTACCCCGCAGCGCCAGAATGCAGCAGCTATTTCGTAGCCTTCAAGCACTTAACACACAATGGGATAGAAGGAGGAGGAGAGTTTTTGTTTAAGTATTTATTTAACAATTTTTATGTGTGTTAAAATTATCAGTAGAAACAATTAACACAGGTATTTGAAAATCATAGAATCATAGAGTTGGAAGAGACCACAAGGGCCATCGAGTCCAACCCCCTGCCAAGCAGGAAACACCATCAGAGCACTCCTGACATATGGTTGTCAAGCCTCTGCTTGACAATGTTCAGGAATGATTTAAATTAACAGTAGCGAAAAAGAAGTAAAGGGCCTGTAACTTGTACGTGTCTCGGTAGGCTTTCCTAAAGAAAAGTGCTTTGTGCGGGCAGCAGAAAAAGTTCAGCGCCTGCCTCATGTCAATAGGCAAGGAGTTCCAAAGTTAGATGAGTGGGGGTATAAGTAATACATCATCATCATCATCATCATCATCATCATCATATATTATTTATACCCCGCCCATCTGGCTGGGTTTCCCCAGCCACTCTGGGCGGCTTCCAACACAATATTAAAATACAGTAATCATCATCATTCTGCAGAAGGTATTGAATAAGAACTTTCCTAAATGGGGCGCCAGAAGTAAAAAGATCAGCCTACTTTGCATCTTATAGTTTTGAGACATGTACTTGCCTATGTGCTTAAAACTGAAATGTTTGAATGAGCAAACATGTATTTAAGCAGACACATGTCATAACACACCAGCCTTCCCCAACCAACTACCCTTTAGGTGTTGCTGGATGACAACTCTCATCGGACCCAGCCGGCATAGCCAATAGTGAGGGGAGTTGTCATCCCAACAGCATCTGAAGGGCACTAAGGGACAGCTGATATAGGCAAAATCCAGGGAGCCACAGGTGTATGAAGCTCCCTGTCGAGTGCACGCTTGGTGACAAACCTAAATTTGTGGCTAGAATTTCTAGCGGTGCTTGGAGTACAGGGGGCGGCAGAGGGGCCCCTTCTCCTTTTCTGACAGCTCCTTAGCTCTCGTTTTTAGAAGACTATATTGGGCACTGTTTGGCTAAAGTTGAGGACAATCAGGGCATGTGATGGTGATGTCATGAACTTCTTTGCCCTCCCCTTCTAAAATGCATGCATTGTTCGTAGGAAGGAGGGGGAAATCTCCTCTCTATCTCTCTAATAATGATTTGTGCCCAGGTAGTAGATAGTTATTGTAATAATAGCCCTTTTGAGCAGGGTGGGTGGGTGCGTGGGCAGAAGGTGGGTCTCGGTCTACTGCTAGATTTCTGGGCATTGTGCAAAAGATCAGCAAAGATCTCTTTAATGTTCCCAACGAAATGATCACTCCCATCCCCTTCAACGTAGACTGCTGAAATGAAGGAAACTTGAGCTAACCAGGCATGGTTGCTGCCTTTTTCTGTGGAAGCCCAGTGAGCTCAGACCAGTAAATCCCTGTGCTAGCAGCATCCTGCTATTTAATCTAAAATGTGTGGCTTTTGCACCAGGCCCCAATTGTTGGATCTCTGGGTTTTAGAAAAACACAGAGTAGATCCTGAAAGCCTGAAATCTGCCCGCCCCTGCCACAGAAGAGCTTTTCGGAAAAGCTGCCTTATGCCAGAACCACTCATTGTCCATTGAGTCTAGTGTTGTCAGCTCTGACTGGCAGGAGCTCCCCAGGTTCTCAGGACATTGTATCTCCTTCCACCCAATCCTTCCCCCACCCCCAGTGTCACCCACTGAGCTGCAGCTCCCTCCCTTTCTTGCACACCTGTTGGCAAATCCTTTCATGTTGAAGAGGACTTGCGGTCTGTTCTGAAAGGCCCCCCATCCCCAAGTCTTCCCAGACTTCCACTCTTCCCTTTCTAGTGAATGTGTCAAGAGAAGAGGGTTCAAGCCCCATGTTGGGCACAAAAGGGTTTGGACTAGATGATCCTTGTGGTCCCTGCCAACTCTACGGTCCTATGATTCTATATTGCTGAGCAGACATATTTGGATCCTTACCTCAGTACGCAGCAAGTCCCTGTCCTCCTCCTCCTCTAGCCAAGTTTTGTTTTGTTTTGTTTATTTAATTGCTTACTTATTTTGTAAACCACTTGCTCAGAAAATAAATTCTCTAAGCAGTGTATAAGTCCACGTTTATGTGTGTGTGTATACACCAAATACAGTGGTATCTCGGGTTACATACGCTTCAGGTTACAGTCTCCGCTAACCCAGAAATAGTACCTCAGGTTAAGAACTTTGCTTCAGGATGAGAAGAGAAATCGTGCTCCGGCGGCGGGGCAGCAGCGGGAAGCCCCATTAGCTAAAGTGGTGCTTCAGGTTAAGAACAGTTTCAGGTTAAGAACGGACCTCCGGAACGAATTAAGTACTTAACCTGAGGTACCACTGTATACATAAAACCATAATTAAAATCAATAAAACGTTGGAAACAAATGTTAGCTAAATCAATAGGCTTTCTGAAACGGAAAAGTTTCCAGTGGGCACCTAGAAAGCGCAGCGAAGGTGCTGACCGAATGTCAATTCCCCGATCTGCTGACCTTCTCCCTCATTCTGCAGCAAGTGGAGCAGAGCAAGATGGGTGCATAAATTCCTTTGATGGAAATAAAGGCCTCGCCACCCCCTCCCTCTCCCAGCTTCCTGGCTGTGCCCTTCTTGTGCTCTTGTCAGCTGTTTCGTAAAGCCGCTGATGCTCCCGACAGCAGGCAGGGGCGAAGGGCCAGCGAGAGCTTTGCGTCCTGCCCGGGCGTTTCTGTGCACTGCAGTCATTAGGATTTAAATCTGGGATTAGTAGCCGAAGCTGGTGTGTGTTTTAAAGTCGCCCCGGGGCCTGGTCTTCACATGCATATCGAGGGTTGTCCAAATGGCATGTCCGAATGGGAGCCACAGGGAGGCATGGTGCGCAGAGAACAGCTGGCCATGTGACACCCACACGCCCCGCATTGGATGGAGACGTTTCATAGCCATGCTTGGAAATCTATGTGTTGTGCATAAGGCCCAGCCTCAAAGAAAACTAGCGAGACTCTAATATGGCAGGTTGTGGTGGAGGTTTGTTGGAACAACCATGTTTATTGAGTCAAATTCAGCCGTGATATGGGGCAGAAAATTTTCTAGTGCTTTATTTTTCTGCAGAAAATTGGGTGGCCGCAGGCTGCAAAGAATCATCAAGCTTGGCAATTTCAGAGTTTTTAGCTTTGTTTACCAACTGAAATTGCCAAGCTTGATGATTCTTTGCAGCCAGCGGCCACCCAATTTTCTGCAGAAAAATAAAGCTTCTACTAAGTCAGCCCCTTGGTCCCCTTAGTTTAGTATTGTCTACACCAGGGTAGCCTGCATGCCTTGTACCCCGCCCCCCAGATGTTTTGGTCTTCAAATCCCATGAGCTGTAGTTAGCGTGGTGAATAGCCAGGGATGCGGGAAGCTGTAGTCCCAAATATATGGAGGGCATCATGTTGCCAACCCCAGTCTGCGGTGACTGACATCAGCTCTCAAGGGTTTCAGGCAGGGGTCTCTTTCAGTCCTAGCTGGAGATTTTGGGGGCTTTGCACTGTGGGAAATTTAAATGGTGATGCTAGGAAATCCAACCACCCAGCTGTGTCTTCTGTTGGGGTGGGTGGGATACGTGGATGTTGACAACAGGCCCAGTATGAACTGTTCCAGATTTGGACTACTCCAAAAGAAGGGTGAGACTTTCTTCCTGTGCCTGCTGTTCCCTTCTGCGATTGCATCTATAGGATCCACAGTCTGCAGGTTCTTAGTAGCAGAATGAGAAACTGCTTGGGGTGGTTATGTGGGTTCCAGTTGTAGCCCTTGGGGTGTGGTTTTTCTGCACGTCTGTATACAGTCATACCTCAGGTTAAAGTAGCTTCAGGTTGAGCGTTTTCAGGTTGCGTTCTGCGGTGACCCGGAAGTAACGGAACGGGTCACTTCCGGGTTTCGCCACTCGCGCAGGCACTCAAAATGATGTCACGCGCATGCGCAGAAGCAGCGAATCGCAGACCCGCAGACGTGGGTTGCGTTCTGCTCAGGATGTGAACGGGGCTCCAGAACGGATCCCGTTCACATCCAAAGGTACCACTCTACAGTGGTACCTCGGGTTAAGTACTTAATTTGTTCTGGAAGTCCGTTCTTAACCTGAAACTGCTCTTAACCTGAAGCACCACTTTAGCTAATGGGGCATCCTGCTGCTGCCGCGGCGCCGGAGCATGATTTCTGTTCTCATCCTGAAGCAAAGTTCTTAATCCGAGGTACTATTTCTGGGTTAGCAGAGTCTGTAACCTGAAGCGTATGTAACCTGAAGCGTATGTAACCCGAGGTGCCACTGTACTCAGAATTTTCCGGCGATAACAAGAACCGAGTGTGTCAGGGCTTGGTTCGTGCTGAAAATGGGAGTGGGTGGCAAAAATAGGTTCTGAGAGTCAGAGGCGCTGAATGTGGGACTATATCTGAACTGAGTGCTAAGAAGGCCGTTTATCTGCCGGCTTAAGTTCTAATGTTTTAAAACAATTTAGCTAATGTCTGTAGCAGCTGTGATACTAACTATGTACTCTACTCTTGCCATCAGTGTAGTATTTTTCCATTGTAAAGTTTGAATGCTGCCACCGTCAGACGCCTGTGACAGCAAATGCCATTGTTAGAGCAGATGGGAGAAATGCCAGCGTGAACATGAAGACTTATCACGGCTTGGGTTTTTATTCCATTAAAAATTAATGGATTTCTTAAGCAACTCTGCAGACCTCATCACACTCCTTTTTCATAGTTTGCATCTAATTTTTCAGGACGTGCAAATCATATGGTTCTTATTAGAGTTTACTTGCATCATTTTTGCACCCTGGATTGCAGCGGCTTTTTAATGCAGTAAAGAGGAATGATTCCCCCACCCCCCTTTCCCCTACCGTTTTGTTTGTGCTTGTGTCTCAAATGACTGGAGGGATTTCTTTGAAACCAACCAGAAACATGTTCAGAAAACAAGAAAACATATGCCCCAAAGGGGGAACATTTCTCAAGACTTTTTAGTATCTGGGACACACAGCCGCAGAATGGAAATGGCTTTGAGAATGCATTGTGGAGGCCTTTTGCCATTCAAAACACTGGCTAGGCTGGAAGTGTCCAGTCCTGAGAGATGGGAGTGTGTTAGGAATACAAATGGGGGCATCTAGTTGACAGCAATTCCCCCCCCCCCAATGCCGGCTTAATCATGTTGCTGTGGCCTGCAGTGCAATGATGGCTGGGGTTTGCGTGGCTACCATCCTAGAAATCCTGCAATATGGCACAAATGTCCATACCTCTTTATTTTATTTTTTATTAATTAAATTTATATCCCGCCCTTCATCCAAAGATCTCAGGGCCATTCACAAGATAAAAATACGAAATAAAAGCACAATATAGTTAAAACAAAACAATAAACCCCCTCCCACAACCACATTTAAAAGGCCAGGGAATATTAATCAGACAAAGACCTGGTTAAAGAGGAACGTTTTCGCCTGGCACCTGAAGATGTATAATGAAGGCGCCAGGTGAACCTCCCTGGGGGGAGCATTTCACAAACGGAGCCACTGCAGAAAAGGCCCCGTTCTCGTGTTGCCGCTCTCCAGACCTCTCATGGAGGAGGCACACGAACAAGGGCCTCAGGGGATGGTCACAGTCAGGAATGGGGCTGTTTGTGTTCAACATATTCTGATACCTAGGTTGGTGGTGGCGCTGTGGGTTAAACCACAGAGCCTAGGGCTTGCTGATCAGAAGGTTGGCGGTTTGAATCCCCGTGACGGGGTGAGCTCCCGTTGCTCGGTCCCTGCTCCTGCCAACCTAGCAGTTCGAAAGCACGTCAAAGTGCAAGTAGATAAATATGCGCCGCTCCGGCAGGAAGGTAAACGGCGTTTCCGTGCGCTGCTCTGGTTCGCCAGAAGCGGCTTAGTCATGCTGGCCACATGACCCGGAAGCTGTATGCCAGCTCCCTCGGCCAATAAAGCGAGCTGAGCGCCGCAACCCCAGAGTCGGCCACGACTGGACCTAATGGGCAGGGGTCCCTTTACCTTTACCTAAGTTGGTGGCAGGGATGCTATGGGGAGACTGGCAAGCAGAGGCCTTAACTGTTGTGACTCATCATTTGCCCTTTCTGAAAGGAGCTCAGGGTGTGGGGTATGTGCTTCTCACCACCACCACCTATTTTCTTCCCACAATAACTCTGCGAAGGTGGCAACTGATCCCAGGTCACTCTGTGAGCTTTATGGCTAAGGTAAAGGCTGAATGGGGATCTTTAAATCTGGGTGTCTCTAGGCCTAATCCACCGCTGCAATCCCACAGCTTCTCTTTTGCTGCACTCCCTGTTTGGGCATTCAGAGTAACACAGGAGGGTTTAAACTGGGCAGTGGCAAGCATGCGCCTGCCTGCTCCATCCTAACCATCTCATGTTGAGCATGAAGGGGGTTGTAAGTGTGTTCGGCTGAACATTGTTTGTTTGGAGCATTTGTGCCCCAATTTGTTCAGCCGAAAAAGTGGCAAAAAAGTGGCAAAAATGCTACTAATTCAAATCTGCAAACTGCAAACTGATGCAGAAATGTGGAGAACGGGCTGGCGGAAAACACACAAGATTGACGGATTTGCCCCATCCTAGCAAGCACTTGGATCGACAGCTTCCTCATCCTCCAGCCTCTTCCATCCTTTGCAGAAAGGTGGACCTTCTATAGGAGTGCCTGACAGCTGCCTCTCCCAGCTCCACCACCTGGGCGAGGGTAGACGATGACGATGGCATAGTGATGAGGATGGTGGATGGACCATGAGCTGAATTACCTTTGGCCTAATTTGAAATGGAGCCACCCCACTTTCTTATCCCCCATCCCGCTTTGAGAATTGGTGGGAGCTGAGTGGAAGGATGGAACAGCGAGGAGTCTGAAGTAGTCACGGCCTATGGCAGGAATGGGAAACCTGTGGCCTTCCAGATATTATTGGATGCTTCTTCCCATCACCCCTGACCATTGACCATACTGACCAAGGCTGAGCCTCTTGCTTGCTGGATGTAGGGAGAAGGGGGTGTTAGTGTGTGTAGAAACCAGTCCACTGTACGAAAATGAAATCGACATTGGTTGTCAGTTGCCCATCACTAGCATGCTGCCCTCAAAAGATTGCCCAAAATGGAAAGTGGCCCTTGAACTGAAAATACTTTCCAATTCCTGTTGTAAGAGTTCAGGACAGTATAGGGAACCTCCTGGTGGTGCTGGGGTTGTTGTTGTTTAGTCATTTAGTCGTGTCCGACTCTTCGTGACCCCATGGACCAGAGCACGCCAGGCACTCCTGTCTCCCACTGCCTCCCGCAGTTTGGTCAAACTCATGCTGGTAGCTTCGAGAACACTGTCCAATCATCTCGTCCTCTGTCGTCCCCTTCTCCTTGTGCCCTCCATCTTTCCCAACATCAGGGTCTTTTCCAGGGAGTCTTCTCTTCTCATGAGGTGGCCAAAGTATTGGAGTCTCAGCTTCAGGATCTGTTCTTCCAGTGAGCACTCAGGGCTGATTTCCTTGAGAATGGATAGGTTTGATCTTCTTGCAGTCCATGGGACTCTCAAGAGTGTCCTCCAGCACCATAATTCAAAAGCATCCATTCTTCGGCGATCAGCCTTCTTTATGGTCCAGCTCTCACTTCCATACGTCTCTACTGGGAAAACCATAGTGTTTTCTATACAGACCTAATGGTAAAACTGAAGTTTGGAGAGCTGCTGTGTTCCTCTCCTGCTTCCTGCCAGGGAGGAGATAAAAAAGACAGGGAGGCAGAAGCTGAGGCCGGTCCAGGCTCATTTCCTATTTGCATTTGATTTCCACAGCACAAAATGCTTCCCGGCATGAATAATTACAGAGGCAGAGGAACAAAAACAACTTGTTAACTCAATTTGTGGGTGATTATTTAGGTGTCACAACCAGCTGTTAAGAGGGTGGGATAATAACACCCAAAGAACAGAGAGGGAATAAAAATAAGGGCAAGAAATTAACACAACAAGCCATTCAGCTGAAAGCAGTGCTACCAAATTCGCTTTTGAGAAAGCTGAGATGACCATGTCATGTAATTGAAACAGTGCGGAAACATTTATTTCCCAAATTTTGGGCCAATTTATGAAAACAGATTCATATATTCGGTAAACTGATGTGCAGTTTGGTCCAAACAAAGGAGGCATTCCATAGCTTCACTACCGACACCTCTTCCTTTCAGGTCAGCCTGTATCTACCACAGCACTGGAAATGACCCATAGCTCAGTAGGTAGAGCATGAGACTCTTAATCTCGGGGTCATGGGTTTGAGCCCCACATTGAGCGAAGGATTCCTGCATTACAAGAGGTTGGACTAGATGACCCTCATGTTCCCTACAATTCCATGATATTTCTTTGTTATCTTGGCTCATGGCCTGTGGATCTTAGGAGCTTTGAAATCAGGTGTTTGGTATTGTGGTTTTGCTGAACTACAATTTCCGTTATCCCTGAACATTTGTTGTCCTTGCTGGGACTGACTGGAGTCCAGCAGCAACCTTTGGAGGGCCACAGCTCTGTATTACTATAAATTTTGGCAACCACTATCATTTGCAGATGACACCAAACTGGGAGGGGTAACTAATGCCACAGAAGACAGAATCAGAATTCAAAATGATCTTAACGTATTAGAAAACTGGGAGCAAGCTAACAAAATGAATTTCCATAGGGACAAATGTAAGGTTCTGCACTTAGGCAAGAAGAACCAGATGCACAAATATAGGATGGGGAACACCTGGCTTACTAGCAGTACATGTGAAAAGGATCTAGGGGTCTTGGTGGACCAGAAGCTTAACATGAGTAAACAGTGTGATGCAGCAGCAAAAAAAGCTAATGCTATTCTAGGCTGCATCAAGAGAAGTATAGATCAAGGGAAGTAATAGTAGCACTCTATTCTGTCTTAGTCAGACCACACTTGGAATACTGTGTCCAATTCTGTTGTTTTTTTTTAAATGATATTTATTACTTTCCAACAATTTGAACATACATCAAAAAAGAAAATAAACAATACAATACAATACAAAAACAATACCTAACACTAAACTAACAAAAACAATTTAAACTAAAGAAACAAAACAAAAACAATTTAAACTAAGAAAACAAAACAAAAACAATTTAAAACACATCAAATAATTTCAATCTTTCATTCACTTATTTCCATGACCTCCTCACACCTCCCTTTTTGTATTCCACTTCTATTTAGTTGTTTCAGCAATTCCTTTCCATTTTCCTCTGCTTTCAATCCTATATTTATCTTAACACATTTTAACCTTATTTTTCCCTTTAATTCTCTGTTAATCTATTTATACTTAATTCCTTATAACATTTCTACTGAAGCCATATAACTTCATTCCAACATTTTTCTAACATTCATTAATTTTACAATATTTCTGTAAATAGTCTTTAAACTTTTTCCAATCTTCTTCCACCGACTCTTCTCCCTGGTCTCGGATTCTGCCAGTCATTTCCGCCAGTTCCATGTAGTCCATCAACTTCATCTGCCATTCTTCCCGGGTGGGTAAATCTTGAGTCTTCCAATACTTCGCGATGAGTATTCTTGCTGCTGTTGTAGCATACATAAAAAAAGTTCTATCCTTCTTTGGCACCAATTGGCCGACCATGCCCAGGAGAAAAGCCTCTGGTTTCTTCAGAAAGGTATATTTAAATACCTTTTTCATTTCATTATAAATCATCTCCCAGAATGTCTTAATCCTTGGGCTACTGTGTCCAATTCTGGGCACCACAATTTAAGAAGGATGTTGACAATCTGGAACGTGTGCAGAGGAGGGCAACCAAGATTATCAAGGGTCTGGAAACTAAGCCTTACGAGGATCGTTTAGCCTGTGAAAAAGGAGACAGAGAGGAACTGTGATAGCCATCTTCAAATATCGTAAGGGCTGTCACATGGAGGAGGGAGCATGTTTGGCTTCAAGTTGCAAGAAAGGAGATTCCGACTAAACATTCAGAAAAACTTTCTGAGAATAAGAGCTGTTCAGCAGTGGAGCAGACTCCCATGAGAGGTGGTAGACTCTCCTTCCTTGGAGGTTTTTAAGCAGAGGTTGGCTAGCCATCTTTCATGCTTTAGCTTAGATTCCCGCATTGCAGGGGGTTGGACTAGATGACCCTTGGGGTCCCTTACAACTCTAAGATTTTATGATTCTATGGTTGATAGGGATGAGGGAGAAATTCCATTTAGTTCACATTTAAAGGTGAACCTGACAAATCCATACCTTCCAAAATAATATGCACGCCTTCCTTCAAAATTTGCTCTTTTCCGAATTTTGGAGTGCAGTTTTCCAGGCAGTTGAAGTATACAAAAACATCGCTATGGTAAAGTGTGCATAAAAATTCATATATTAGTGGAAATAACATACAAATGCATTATAAGAAGAAATGTGTACATTAGGGGAAATTACATACAAAAATCTGCTTGTTAGTAGAATGTCCTAGTAAAATGCTGGCAAATTTCATGACTATAATATAATATAATATAATATAAATGCAAGTTACTGCAGAAATGTGGAGAATGGAATTTAAGGTTGGGAAAATGAGAAACCGACAGGTCCATACATCCCTACTGTTTGAGATACTGGTTCTTGTTCTCTAGATGTTTTTGGGTCTCTGTTGATGGGAAGGATATTTGTATCCAGAGTTATATTAATGTGGGTTAAGTAAGTTATGTAAAGACATATTTAACTGTGAATCGAGAGGGCTCCATAAATTGGAGAACAGGATGGTAGATAACTGCACTTCAAAGATCTTCAAAGAATGCCAGTTAGTTTTCTTTCTGGTAGTCAAGAGCTTCTGAAAACATCCCAGATACTTTCGGTTCCTGTTGGGAAGGTGGTTCTCCAGCGTTCCCTTTGTTCTTTAAAGAGTCTTTTTCAAAAATGCATTACCATTAGGGGTGCATCTTTGCAGCAATGGTGGTTCCACCGTCAACTCTTAGATCTACACTTTACATCAAATGGCTTCCCAGGATAAGCTGTTTCTGCCTCCCCATTGAAGGGAAGTGTTCATTCTGACAGACAGTCTCACTCCCAGCAAGTGATCTCTCTAGTCCCCTCCAGATTGCCATTATTGTGTAGGGCAGGATTCATTCGCATACCGGAAATTTATATTTGAGCAATTAAAGTGGATTAAAGCACTCTGGCACAACAAATCCACTCCCTCCCCCCTATAAAACCCCTGACTTTTTGCAATTAGGAGAGTGACAGGGATAAACGTCTGATTAACAGGAAGATGTATAACCCTCACCCAAGCAAATCAGAATGAATGTTCATTGGCATGTAACCTCCCTGGCAAGCAAATGAGGATGAATTCTCAAGAGGTCAACTGGAGGAGCAGGTCAAATGGCTGGATGCAATTCTGCAGAACAGATGGTTCTGATAGTTACAAAAGAGTTATCTTAATATAGCCCAGGTGTGTCTAACTTGTGGACTGCAGGTTGCATATGACAAAACTTCAGCAAGCCCACAACTTACACAGGGGTTACATTCGGGGATTGCGCCTAAGGCCAAAGTCGCTTACAGTCATACCTTGGAAGTCGAACAGAATCCGTTCGACTTCCAAAATGGTTGAAAACCAAATTGTGGCTTCTGATTGGCTTCAGGAAGCTCCTGCATCCGATCAGAAGCCCCGTCGGACGTTCAGGTTCCAAAAGAACATTCACAAACCGGAACAATCACTTCCGGGTTTGTGGGGTTCGGGAGCCAAAGCGTCCAAGTTCCAGGGCATTCGGGATCCAAGGTACGACCGTATAGTAAAAACCATTTGTTGGTGGGTGTCAAGGAGCTGTCAGGCGAGCACAAGTCATCTACAGGGCAGGAAAGAATGTGAGGAACAAAATGAAGTTAGCTTTTATTCACAGGAAGTGACAACACAGCAGAGTTCCTTTGGTTCATCTTAATCCAGCTGGAGACATTACTGAAACTGACCACTGGCCCTTCCCTTCCCCTCTAACCTCTCACTCTCGATCCCTCCCTAGCCGATGGGGCTCTTCCTCTGGGTCTGTCTGGCTACTTGCTCAGCAACGCGCAGGACTCTCCTCGATCAGGGTATCAGAGGGAGACGAGAGCCAGCAGGACTGGGTCTGGGTAGCAAGGGCAACCTCTGACTCCTCTCTGCCTGAGTCTGTGCTCACACTGTGACTCTCAGCCTCTAGCCCTGTCCCTCAAGGGCCTCCTCCTTCTGACACCCCCCTTGATTGTTGAAATCTTGATTCAAGCAACTCCCAACTTGTCCCTTCCCCAGGCTGCCCCACCACCACGATCCAGGGTCATCTTTCCCCCCATCCTCCCTGGGGGGCTCTTGGGCACTTGGTGCCCTCCACTCTTCCTCATCCAGCCAGTCCCTGACAGTGGGTGGGATTGCCAAAGTCGTTTTCACCAAATCCCTGCCCCCTTTCCACCCCTTTTAAAATTTCTGCCATGTGCGTAAAGCTGAACGTTCGCAGATTAAAAGTGCGTAAGTTGAAAACCAACTGTACCACACAGTGAGCTTGGGTAGAAATAAGTCTTGCAGTGAGCTGTGGGGGGTCTGAATGGAGAGGAGAAAGCAATGGTTTTATTAGAGAATGTTTGATTGCAGATCAGGGTACAGGCAGTAAAGCAGTATATCTCATTCCTGTGGGAACTGGGTGGATACAGAACTCTTAGCAAGTCTTAGGCGGATGCAGCATATAACAAGGCATGCAAGTCCTGTCTGGGGAAGGTAAGTGGCAGGTCAGCACCCAATGGATACGTTCTGACCTGTGTTAATTGGAGGGGGGAAGCAGGATGGGAGCCAGAAAGGATGGGGACGGAGGAAGAGGGGAAAGCAGACACACATGGGGGGGGGGGGCTCTGCCCATCTCCCTCATGCTACCTCCAATATATTTCCCCCAAGGAATGTGACCCTCAAAGGTAAAATAGAAATAAAAAAAATACATCTCATAGTCCATCTGAATAAGTCTTCAGTTCTGATTTCCAGATTGACTCCTGGGCTGTAAAGTGATGCCTCTATACTGGAATTGGAGCAAGTTTTTCCCTTCTAAAGCGCTTTACTGCTGGAAATTCAATCTTGAAGCATGTACCCATGTAACTGTCCTGCAGTAGCAGCTGAGGAAAGAATCTTAGAATTATAGCATTTCAATCCTTCATTTTATAGTCCATAAAATAGTGTTTTTTTCTACTTAGTTTTTTTTTAAAAACAGTATTGTACCTGATCTGCTCTGGCCCAGCCCTACTCAGCGTTTCAATGCGCCAGGTTTGTGCCTCTGGTGTTTTGATCTATGGATTTTGGAATAAGTGGCATAGACAGATTTTCAGGAGCGAAGCCGAGATGAAGTGAAAAGCCAGAAGTTTAGAAGTTGAAGAATGAAGGCATAAATATCTCCATAGAGGTTCTTTCAGTTGTGCTTTCCCCCTCCTCAGACTTTCACTAAGGGAATAAATAATACGTCGCATGGTGGCAGCTGGTTTGCTGTGGTGTGATTGGCACCATTGCAACAGCTAGGGTGACTAATTGCCTTCCGAGACCGAATTAGTGCTCCTCCCTGGGGGTGCCACGGTAAAAATAGAAGTAGTTACTTACCAAGGACCCCTAGATCTGTGACAGGAACATTAGAGGCTTATTCCAACCACAGCATAATGGGGCACTTCACTTAAATTAATGTTCATTTCTCCCCCCACCCCCCACTGCCCCGAATGTAGAGTGCAGTCAACACAAACCAAAGGAGGCAAAATGATTTTTAACAGTTTTCCTGCTTCATTTTTAACAACTGCCTGCAGGTAAGATCTGCTAAGAGGATGAAGCAGTTAATGTACCATTCAGTCACTCCATACTTGCTTTCTGCTATGCTTCTACTTTGTTTAAATTGGGAAGGAGATATCCCAACTTCCTTACCTCCACTAGTTCTTATCTCCTCCAGATTGCCGTCTTCTCCTGCCTGCCCCTCCTTTAGCAGGTAACCTCTCTTTTCTCCAGGCTCCTCCCATGCCCCTTCTCCAGTGGTAGCTGGTGGCCATTGTGGGTGGTAGGATGGAAAGCAGGAGGGGCCAACAGTAGGTGGAGCCATAGTTAGTTGAGAGAGTCAACTAGTTGTAGTTTTGCCCCGCTGGGGCTAAGGAGGAGGAAACCAGCAAGCAGTGCCACCCCTGGACTAGCTATGAGGAAGAAGGCAGGCAGGTGGGAGCTCAGGGCATTGGGAAGGACCCATCTTGAAAGTTTGCATCATCTCACCATTCCCATTTTTTCCCCATCTGCAGCCTGTACAAGGTGAGTGCTGGTCAGGCTACTTGCAAGTAGCCAGCTGGCTTGGTGGCTTCTTCCACCTGTTCCCTACACAGTGACTTGCAGTGCTGAACCAGTAGTGCCTGATGCATTTTGACTCTTGGTTCCATTTTCTTTGTTCTTCCATTTTTCCTATTGCCTCCAGGCTTACAGTCACTCCCCACTTCCCTTGAAACCAAACTGAATGTCAGAAAAGAAGGGGTTTGTCTAACAAATCTTTTAGCAGCAATAGAGCAGTGCTAGAAGAGAGCGATCTCTCTGCCTTTTTGAGAAAGAAAAGTTAAGCCCTGGGGATTCTAGAGCAGCGTTCCTCAACTTGGTGCCTTCCAGATGTTTTAGACTGGTGCCTTCCAGATGTTTTAGACTGGTGCCTTCCAGATGTTTTAGACTGGCTGGGGCAGATGGAAGCTGTCGTCCAAAACTTTTGGAGGACACATGTCAGGGAAGGCTGGACTAGAACAGGATCTTGCACTCTGCAGCCTGTGGAAAGTATCAGGGTGGGCCACGTAGTGAATACTACCAAGAGCTATTTCACCTCTTTGTGTTGGATGAGTGGAAGTTTCTGTGTAAATACTGGAGAGAGCAGCAATCAGTAGGAAGTTGCCTGCTGTGTCTACCTGTATCACACATATGCTTTGGAACCCAATCATTATGTTTTCAGCTGTATGCACATGTGTGTAGTTGCTTTTAGCTGGAGGGATCTTGCACTTATTGTCTCCTGATCCATGGTGATATCCACCACCAAGAGAAGGTGATGGCCCAACTGAAGAGATCAGTTGTCCTGGGGTTCTGGAACAGATGGCCAGACCTGTGAATAAGGACCAAGGTGCTGATTCAGGACCATGGTCAGCAGTCCTGTAGCTGAGGTAGAAAATACAAGTTGTCTCAGCAGTGTCTTAGAACTAAACAGCAAGGGTAGATGAAAGATACCACAACCACCAGTAATAATGTAACCACAGCCATTACACCATTTCAGAAAGAGAACAACCATTTACAGCCCAAAAACTTTCCTGAAAAAGGAAGGCTTTGATTTTCTTCTGGAAGACTGTTAGAGATGGGATGAGATGGGGGGGGGGGACATGTTCTGGGCACAGTTGCTGAACAGACCCTCTCCCTGTTCCGGACCAAGTATATTTTGGGGAATACTGGAAAGTATCTGACAATGATCTCACAAGGCAGCCAGGCTTACACTCCTTCTCTTGACACCAATAATTATGTCATTATTATTGCCAGTTGAGACGGAATCATGGAAGTAAATACCACTCAGAAGTGGCGCTGCACATAGCCACACCCAGAAGTGTACCGCATCAAATGCTATTCCTGAAGGCAGAATTTGAGCCTTAAGAGCCACACCGTATGAGGGAGGACTAAGTCGATCTGTAGCATTCACTACCTTGTTTAATTCTATCTCAAAGCAACCTTTGAAGTAGGTTATCGTTCCCTTTATGCAAATGGAGAATTGGCACGGAAACGTGGCGGCTTCCTTGAGGCCTCCCAGCAAGTTATTAATTGGGTTGGGCTTTGAACGCTCCCCTTCTAGGCCTTAATTTACACTTCAGCCAATGGGCCACATTTGCTTTTATTTACAAGTCATGTGAGAGCACAGCAGGGTAGGCCCTGGAGCAGCAGATAATATCTTCCTTCTTGTGGAGCTTCCTTCCTCCCAAAACACTTCTCTCCAATGATTTCCCCCCCACCCAAGCAACTATTTTTGACATTGGCCACATGCTATGCCTGTTTTAGGTTCATTCAAGTCCATCTCAAATTAGCCCTGTTGTGAGTGTCAGGAGTTATATCTCGTCCATTCCTTCTGGCTCGCCTTTCATCTGGATTATGCAGAACATCTACCAGAGGCATTCGGTCCGTGGTTTTACCATAAATTCGGACCTGCTCAGGGTCGTGCCCTTTGGCAAGGCAAATGATGTCAACTTTCTGAGAGTTTGGAGAAGACAGGGACAATTGGCCATTAAAGAGAGTAGGGCATTATTTAGGCCTGGGAGTTTGTTTCAGAACAAAATGGTAGAAGTAGAAATACTGTGTGTGACTGTTTCAGGTGTGGGGAACCTTTGGCCCCTCAGATGTGACTGAACTACAACTCCTATGATCCCTGACCGTTCACCAAACTTGCTAGACCTGAAGGAAGTTGTGGTTCAGCAACATCTGGGGGACAAAGGTTCCTCACCCCTGCCCTATTTCAAGTGCTGAACACCTCTGGAATTGGGAATAGGCTGAATAACAGCTAATTAAAAGGTAAAGGTAAAGGTACCCCTGCCCGTACGGGCCAGTCGTGTCCGACTCTAGGGTTGTGCGCCCATCTCACTTAAGAGGCCGGGGGCCAGCGCTGTCCGGAGACACTTCCGGGTCATGTGGCCAGCGTGACAAAGCTGCTCTGGTGAGCCAGCACCAGAGCAGCACAGGGAAACGCCGTTTACCTTCCCGCTAGAAAACGGTACCTATTTATCTACTTGCACTTAAGAGTGCTTTCGAACTGCTAGGTGGGCAGGAGCTGGGACCAAACGACGGGAGCTCACCCCGCCGCGGGGATTCAAACCGCCGACCATGCGATTGGCAAGTCCTAGGCGCTGAGGTTTTACCCACAGCGCCACCCGCGTCCCTAACAGCAAATTAAATCTAGACAAAATGGTGGCACTAGCAGTAACTGCCTCACTGGATTAATAGGGTGATGTTCAATCTGTTTTGGATGGGGTTGCAGTTCCCCTTAAGGATCACATTTGTCACTGTTAAGTACTGTTAGATTGGGGCCTTAATTTGGTGGCCTGAATGATCCTTGACAAGAAAGGAGATTCCGACTAAACATCAGGAAAAAGTTTCTGGCAGTAAGAGCTGTTCGACAGTGGAATGGTCTCCCTTGGGAGGTTGTGGACTCTCCTTCCTTTGAGGTTTCTAAGCAAAGGTTGGATGGCAATCTGTCATGGATGCTTTAGCTGAGATTTCTGCATTGCAGGGGGTTGGACTAGATGACCCTCAGGGTCCCTTCCAACTCTATGATTCTATCCGTGTGGCACAAAGCACCTTTCACCTGCTTAAGTCTGTGAACCAGTTGTGACATTTCCTACACAGAGCCTTGTGACTGTTATTGATGCCCTGCTAATGTCCAGCCCTGGTTACTGCAGTGCATTACACATGAGACATCTATTATTTCTTTACTGGCTGCCAGTTTGTTTCCAGACATAATTTATTAGGCTGATTTTGACCTATAAAGCGCTCTATGTCTTGGCACCAAATTAGATGAATGACCATTTCTCCTGCATGAACCACCCAGTTTCTTAAGTTGTTGTTGTTGTTTGTTTGTTTGAATTTATATACCGCCCTATACCCGGAGGTCTCAGGGCGGTTCACAAAATAAATATAAAATATAAAACCACAAAATACATCATCAGAATAAAAATAACCCAATAACACCCCCCCAAAAAAAAAACCCTGAGCAACCTGGTGGCTGAATTCTGCCCTAGCTGAAGTTTCTGAACCGTCTTCAGAGGCAGCCCTACATATACTGCATTGCAATAATCTAACCTTGAGGTTACCACAACATAGACAACAGTAGTTAGGCTATCCCTGTCCAGATAGGGGCGTAGCTGGTCCACCAGCCGAAGCTGATGGAAGGCACTCCTGGCCACTGAGGCCACCTGAGCCTCAAGCAACAGCAAAGGATCCAGGAGTACCCCCAAGCTATGAACCTGCTCCTTCAGAGGAAATGTAACCCCATCAAGAGCATCAAGCCCATCTCCCACCTGTCTGATATAGGGAACCACCCTAAAATGTTTGTGGGAGGTTTTTCTCAGATTAGCCTCAGTTACTGGTGTGAGCCCTACTCGTGTCAAACAAGAGGCCCTCTAGATGTTGGGCTCCCCTCCTTCCTGCACTGGACAGAGTGGTCAGTGGTCAGAGACAGTGGGAATTGTAATCAAGCAATGTCTGGAGGACCACAGGTTCCCCATCCCTGATGTAGGGTTCCACCAGACAGACCCAGATGAAGGACGATGAACCCTGCAAAGCACAGTTTCGAATGAATGCATTGATGGAGAGCCACAGGTTCCTCACCCCTGTCCAAAGAATCCTAGAGCGAGCAGTGCAATCTCCTTCTGTTTGTGATGCCTAGGACTTTGGCCTACAGCATACACCAAGCAGAGGCTGGTCCATAAGGGTGAGTGGGGCTCTTCCCCAGCCTCAGTCTACCTTTGGGCACCTCCACCCCAGTCTGTCATCTTGCTTATAACCAGTCCAGTGGATGACACCACCTGCCAGCTTCCTTCCCTTCCTTAATTGGTGTAGCTTTTGTAAAACTCAGCAGGGAGGCGGATGGTTGTCAAAACCAGACCCTGTTGACTCTGCGTGTGTGGCACTGGCTCCACCTACTGTTGACCTTCTGCCTTGCGCCCCACCAGTCCCAACTGGCAGCCTGCACCCTCATCTTCCTTGTTGTGGTTCACCTTGTAGACTTAACCCCAGAGGATTATCGTATCCAGCAAAGGCTACTTTTCCCCCTCACACATTGAGTGCCTTTGAGCTCCGAAGGCACCAGAATGCCTTCTTCGATAATGCTTGGTGGATTAATATTATTTTAAAACTAATTAAAAGGGCATTACCAGCATAAGGCCTTAGGAGTCCTGGTGGGCAAAGTGGGAGAGCTGCCGCAACTCTCCGCCAGCTAATCCGTTTCCTTTTCCCCTCCCAAGGTGAGCAAGGTTAATCCTGCTGGAAGTGGAATCTCTCCACTCAGACAGATCTATGTAATGTTTGCCCCCGAGCCAAGTTAATTCCGCGCGGCTTAATAAGGCGAGGTGGGTGGATAATTTGGCTATACTCTGCTCTTTCTCTGAACTTCTCACTGGCAGTGGAGCGACCCTCCCTGAAGCATGGAGAAAATCGCCCCGGCTCATTTGAGCAGGGAAATAGGCAATTGCTTTCTTAGCAGTGGCTTGTCTGCCGAGGTGGAGGATCTAAGCGACTCTGCACGGTGTACCAAGCATTTGGGGCAGCCTCGGTTCAGGAATGCCCAGCTGGGGCTTGATAAGTTGTGCTTGCTTTTTCCGGATGAGAACTGGAGGCACACTTCAACCTTAAAAACCTGGGAAAGTTTGTTTTTAAGCACAGGTACGAGCATAAGATTGGGACGCGGCTGGCGCTGTGGGTTAAACCACAGAGCCTAGGACTTGCCGATCAGAAGGTCGGTGGTTCGAATCCCTGCGACGGGGTGAGCTCCTGTTGCTTGGTCCCTGCTCCTGCCAACCTAGCAGTTCGAAAGCACATCAAAGTGCAAGTAGATAAATAGGTACCGCTCTGGCGGGAAGGTAAAGGGCATTTCTGTGCGCTGCTCTGGTTCGCCAGAAGTGGCTTAGTCATGCTGGCCACATGACCCGGCAGCTGTACACTTGCTCCCTCGGCCAGTAAAGCGAGATGAGCGCTGCAACCCCAGAGTCGGTCACGACTGGACCTCATGGTCAGGGGTCCCTTTACCTTTACCTTTACCTTTGAGCATAAGAATTGTTCTGACAGCACCACGCTCTGCTTTTCTGTCCATTCATAGCAAAGCACATGATCCTCTGTGCAGTAGATCCCAAGGCTCACCTTCAGTTGAAAGGATCTAGGGTAATAGGGTTAGGAAAGAACTCTACCTGAGACCGTGGAGAACTGCTGCCTGTCAGAGTGACCTTTTGCACTTGTTCAAACACAGTAGCAAAGATGAAACCCCAGAGTAATGAGTCCTTTGCAGTTTTGGGCTTCATGCATTCAGACATCATATTGCTTACAGCAGTCTTCCTCAACCTAGCACCCTTCGTATGTTTTGGATTAAAACTCCCATCATCAGCCAGGACTGATGGGTGTTATAAGCCTAAACTTACGGAGGGCACCAGGTTGAGAAAGGCTGGCCAACCGATGGCATACTTGTTGCATCCAAAATCCAAAAGAAGACTTGTAACATTAAAGTGTGGGAGCTCTCTTCATTTCCTACAACTCTTGACATTTCCCCCCTTCCTCACAAGCCAAACAGCGGACAAACCTTTCAACGTGTCTCGTTTAAAACTCTGTAAGACCACCAGGCTTGGGAGGAAAGCAATGACAAACCTAGACAGCATCTTAAAAAGTAGAGACATCACCTTGCCAACAAAGGTCCGTATAGTAAAAGCTATGGTTTTCCCAGTAGTGATGTATGGAAGTGAGAGCTGGACCATAAAGAAGGCTGATCGCCGAAGAATTGATGCTTTTGAATTATGGTGCTGGAGGAGACTCTTGAGAGTCCCATGGACTGCAAGAAGATCAAACCTATCCATTCTTAAGGAAATCAGCCCTGAGTGCTCACTGGAAGGACAGATCGTGAAGCTGAGGCTCCAATACTTTGGCCACCTCATGAGAAGAGAAGACTCCCTGGAAAAGACCCTGATGTTGGGAAAGATGGAGGGCACAAGGAGAAGGGGACGACAGAGGACGAGATGGTTGGATAGTGTCTTCGAAGCTACCAGCATGAGTTTGACCAAACTGCGGGAGGCAGTGGAAGACAGAAGTGCCTGGCGTGCTCTGGTCCATGGGGTCACGAAGAGTCAGACACGACTAAACGACTAAACAACAACAAGACCACCAGGAGCATGTTGAAATCATTGGTTGCAAGGAGGAGGGCTAGTTGACCGTGTCCTGGTCTTCTACAATTTGTGGGCGGCTGAATGGAAGGACTTGTCTTATGCCTTTGGCTCAGATCCAGATCAGCTGGCTGATGGTGTGCTGTGGGAGAATTGGGTGGTGAAAAAGAACCTGTACCACTTGCCTGTCTTTGCTTGTATATATGTATTTATTATTTTTTTAAAGCATGACATAAATGCAAGATATATTGAAATATATAGGTAAAGCTCAACACAGTCCTTCTGTGGCTCCCCGGGTCATCCTGTGTGAACTCATTCACAGTGAATTTTGCTTGCTGTGTTCATTTATTAGGAGAAAGTCTTCTTAAAGCATTTGTACCTAGTTGCTTTTCAGTGTCATGGCGCCACCCCTTGCCCCTACATTGCCCATTTCCTTTTCTTTAAGGCTCAGATCTCTGGAAATCATCTTCTGCTTAATACAGACTGCTCTGTTGCTTCACCTTGTGTCATCAAATTCTTAGTGTTGTGTTTTTCCTCCTTCACACAGGCCAGCTGAGGTTGTGATGCGATAATTGACTCTTAACACTTCAATCCGGGTCTTGTTGCAGGGTTCAAAGCGAGTCCTGAGATCCAATGAATATGTTCTGCCCCCTGGAGGCCTGATGGAGACTGACCTGGAACTGACATTTTCGTTGCAGGTAATTTGAACTTTGCTTGCCAGATAGCAGAGAACTGTCCCTCGACAGGATGATTAAAATCTTTTCCCTGCGTCTCTGGCTTTCTGAACGGACCGTGCATTTGGGAACAGACAGGAAAGAGCTTTAGGAGTTTCCTTGAGATTCTGTTGAAGAGGCTTTCCCTTGCACACGTAGGGTATGATTGCTATTCTGACAGCAGCTCTAGACATGTTTACCCCCCGGAAGTCAGTTCTGCTGTGTTCAGTGGGGCTTGCTTCCTAGCAAATGTGTTTAGGATGGCAGCGAAAGGCTCCTTTCAAATCAGTCATTCATGAGAGTCTGCCTGCCCCAACCTGGTGTCCCCCAGCATGGCCTAAAGTATGGGAGCCAGTGTGGTGTAGTGGTTAAGAGCGGTGGACTCGTAATCTGGTGGAACCGGGTTCGCATCTCTGCTCCTCCACATGCAGCTGCTGGGTGACCTTGGGCTAGTCACACTTCTCTGAAGTCTCTCAGCCTCACTCACTTCACAGAGTGTGGGGAAGAGAGAAAAGGAGATTGTTAGCCGCTTTGAGACTCCTTAGGGTAGAGATAAAGCGGGATATCAAATCCAAACTCCAACTCCTCTTCTTCTTCTTCTTCTTCTTCTTCTTCTTCTTCTTCTTCTTCTTCTTCCTAGAGTCAGGGATAATGGGAGATAAGATCTAGTGAGCATCTGGAGCGACACCAGAATGGGGAAAGATGGGCTAGGCCGAGTGAACTGCTAGCCATGGTGTAGTAGTAATAATAATAATAATAATAATAATAATAATAATTTATTTATACCCCTCCCATCTGACTGGGTTTCCCCAGTGTTGAGGAGATGCATGGAAGAAAACATGGAGAGCATTTGAGAGATCAAGCTTGTTTCTTCTTGAGTTCTCTGCTGGGAGCTTATTTATTATTTACTTGCTACTCCTACTCCTACTACGTTTATATCCCACCTGCCCTTCAGGGAGCTCAAGATGGCGTATATGGTTCACCCTTTTTTAATTTTATCCTTGTAACAACTCGGTGAGGGTGGCTGAGAGACTGTGACCGGACCAAGGCCATCCGATGAGCTGCATGGCTTAGTGGAGATTTGAATGCTAGCACCACCCAGCTTATGGAATGCTCTCCCTAGGAAGGCACGCCTGGTACCATAACTGGCTACTTTTAGGTGCCAGGCCAAAAAACATTTCTTTTCAGCCGGGCTTATGACCTTCCGTTTGGAGAGTTTTGGATAATGTGACCTCTTCAGTGGCTGGGATGTGTTAGACCGTCTTCCGCGTGTGTGAATGTTTTAGCTTTTGGTTCGTTTTCGTTTTATGTTGGTTTAATTTTTTTCTATTATACCATAAGTCACTTTGCATTTACTTCTTGCAAATGGAAGAAAAAGTGGCTAATAAGTGTAATTCGTTATCATCTTCTTCTTCACCCTAACCCAGGGGTTGGCAACATTTTTTGAGGCTGGTCCGGTCCACTCCCTGGCAGACCTCTTGGTGCGCCGGAGCGTGTGCCCCAGTGCGTGCACTCAGGCTATTTCTGACGCTCTTCTGGATCAGAAGTGTACCGGAAATAGCGTGTGCGCAAGGGCGCTCCTCCGTTCCAGAAGTGCGCCAGAAATTGCGTGTACGCACGCGTACAGGTGCTCCTCCAGGTGAGGAGTGCCCGTGCGCATGTGCACACACACAATCCGGCGCTCTTCCGACCCAGAAGTCGGTCCCCGCGGCGAGAGAAAAATGGCGCTGCGGGGGGAAAAGAACATGGAATCCCCACACCAATCCACAGAACCGCCGTGGGCCGGTTCCAGGAAGCTCATGGGCCAGAACCAGCCCATGGGCCTTAGGTTGCCAACCTCTGCCTGAACCGCTACACCGAACGGGCATCTCAAAAACAGCATATTATCTGAATTTGTCTCCTCCTCTCCCTGTAGTACCCACACTTCCTGAAACGTGATGGCAACAAGCTCCAAATCATGCTCCAGCGCAGAAAGAGGTACAAGAACCGCACTATTTTGGGCTACAAGACCCTGGCAGTGGGCATCATCAACATGGCTGAGGTAAGGGAAGCAGCAAGGTGGGCAGTTATGTGGGCATCCCATGCCTTTAACCATCTCTGAGCAATGGGCTCTTGGTGGTGCCAGAGCTGATGGGAAGCGGGAGAGGCACCAGGGCATCTTCTCAAGATCTTGGGAGGTTGTGCTTCTTGTACGTGGGAGGGGACTGGTCTGTTCTAGAAGCCTCCTCCTGCGCAAGGGAGTAGAATTGGAGCCCCTCCTCTAGGTAGATCCTGTATACGGAGCTCCTCTTCCACATGGAGGCCCAGATGTAGCCGCAGTTCCCATCAGCCCCAGCAAGCAAAGTCAATGGCAAGGGATGCTGGGAGTTGCTTGCTTGTTTTTGCTGATGTTATTCATTGTATTTGCCGGTCGCTGTTTTCATGGAGGGAACCAAAGCGAGTTACCTTAAAGCCAATTAGGAATTTCCAATAAAAAATCAAAAAAGCACAGCTGTACAGAAAAAAGGCAGGGCTTACAGGTCCCACCCCACTAAAAGAGGACACAGTTTCACCCTTCAAAATAAGGGCCGAAAGCCTGGGTAAAGTGAAAAGTCTTTGCCTGGCGCCTAAATATAAATGGGATGGGTGCGGTGTGCCAGGTGTGCCTTCCTGAGAGCATTCCACATCTAGGGGGCCACCACTGGAAAGGCCCAATCTCATGTTGCCAACTTCTGAGCATGGAGGGGCCACACTAAGGAGGGTTTCAAGATAATGATCATAAATTGTAGAGTTGGAAAGGACCACAGGATTCTTCTAGTCCGACCCGATGCAGTGCAGGAATGTTTCGTCCAACGTGGGGCTCAAACCCACAACCCTGAGATTAGGAGTCTCATGCTGTACCGACTAATTGCATGGTCCAGGCTGGTTCCTGTGGGGAGAAGTGATATCTTTTAAGGTCCTGAGTTTCTAATCTGCATAAGTCGTTACAGGCGGAAACTAGCATTTTGAATTAAGCCTGGAAACTAATTCGTATCCAGCACAGTCATCCCAAAAGTGGTGTTCTTTGTTCAGACAGTCCTGCTGTGATCAACATTCTGCTTGCTGAATTCTGCATCAACTGCAGTTTCCAAGCCATCTTCAAAGGCAGCCCAATGTAGAACACATTTCTCTACACGGAGCCCAAATACATGTTATTCTGCCTCCCTATGGCAGGTCACTGGCCTGCTCCAGAGGCTTCCTCCTGTGTGCTGAGTATCATTGATCCCTTATTCAGGTCATGCAGCACCCGACAGATGGAGGGCAGCTCCTGGGCCTCCACAGCAACATCAAGGATGTGAGCATCCGAGTGGCCGAAATCAGCATCTACTCTCTCTCTAGCCAGCCCATTGATCACGAAGATGGAAACGTCCCCTCTGGCCCCAAAATCAAAGCTGGTAATGTATTACTTATTTTTATTTTATTTTATTTATAAATTTTATTTTTCAGTTTTTCAAAAGAAATTTACAAACATGCAAATAAAAAAAACACAAATCACATATATTTGACTCCCCCCACCCCACTTTTGTGGTTTCTTTTAAATTTTAATTTTCATGCTGCATTTTCCACATTACTCTATCTTTATTTTATAGTTTATCAATCTAACTGCTAGTTTTACGTTAGTCCTGCTAATGAGCTTATTTGTATACATGAGTTTTTCAAATATACCACAAAATTTCCCCAATCTTTAATAATTTCTTCTTCTTGGTTTCTTATTACACCCATTAATCTTGCCATTTCAGCATAATCCATTAATTCTATTAGCTAACTATCCCTAAAAGAAAAGCTTCGGGGGGGGGGGGGTTGTTAAAAGTTATCGCAAACATAGTAATGTATTCCTTAAACCTAAAGCTTCTCTGAGCCTAGTACCTAAAAACTGTTTGAGTCAGGTTCTCATCCAACTCTCATCTGTACCTTCACTGACTTTCGGTCCTGTGATATGTCCTTTCCTACATCCATCCAGAATAGCTTTGTTTCCTAAACATGGCCTCTATTCTTTCACTCTGCTTGTGCCACACCTCTTCCAGAATCCTTACAGTGGCTCCCTGCCATCAGTGACAGATTCCTAGGCCTTAATAGCAAACTCAGTGGCTCCGTACCATGTTTTCCCCCAGACTCCCTTCCTTTCCCCTTGCTGGCTCAGTGCAGTTTGGCCATGGTCTCTGCCTTTTCCCATTCCAGATCGCTCTCCAGATATTGACAACTACTCTGAAGAAGAGGACGACAGCTTTTCCTCCGAGCAGGAAGCCAGCGATGATGCTGTGCAAGGCCAGGTAGCTACTGACCAACCAGCCTGCTGTCTGTCTCTCTGTCTATTCAGGTCTCACCTTCCCTCTATGACAGCGGTAGCCAATGTGGTGCCTCTCAGGTGTTGCTGGACTAGAACTCCCATCATCCCTAACCATTGGCTGTGCTGCTTGGGGCTGGTGGGAGTTGGAGTCCCAGCAACGAAGGCAGCACATTGACATCTGCTGTTCTCCCCATGTTGCCTTCCAAGTTATGCTGCTGCTTTAGCAGCTCACCCGTATCCAGTCTCTGAGCAGTATTGCCATCAGTTACGTACAGTGGTCTTGCTCAGCCTGAAAATGGTATTTCCATCCTGAGGGCCACAGTCCCTTATGGGCAACTTTTCAAGGGCCACATGGCAGGTATGGGCAACAAATTCTGCCTTTCTACAGCAAGCTAGTTTCTACTCTCTCCTCCATTCAGACCAGCCAGAGTCTTTATCAAGTTCAGGGACACATTCTGCCCAGTGCGAAATAAGGCCAGTGAGGGGAGCTGCCTGGTGCATCTCTGAGGGCCACGTGGAGAGGGGTGGAACTTCACATTCTTCTGATTCTGTGCTGCCATCTCTCGCTTCTCAGGATTTATATGATGAAGAGGATGAAGTGAGGAAGCCGAAGAAAGCCAGGCGGAAAATGATCAGAACCACATCGATGACCAGAGTAAAGACAACCTTCCTTGCTTTTCCAAAGGGGAGTTTGTGGGGGTTGGAGTTTTTATTTTATTTTATTCCCAGCGCAACAGACTAGATGCGGGAGGCTCTCCGATCCTCCCCAGCAGGTGGCGCCATAGAGGATAGCGCTCAGGCTAGAGTCTGGTTGACCAGAAGTTGAACTCGTTGGTATGCTGGAGAAGTTCATCTCCAGTTATTTCCCCCCAAATTAGCAGGAGCCGAGTAAATTGTGCAAAATAAGCAAATGTGCTTAATCTGCGTAATAGACAAGCTGCGTAACTCATTGATCCCATATAACAGTCTTCTCCGCTGATGCCCTCTGGATATTGTTGGACTACAGTTCCCATCATCCCTGACCGTTGGCCATGCTGGCTGGGGCTGAATGGGAGATGGAGTCCCACAATATCTGGAAGGCCACGGATTCCCCACCCATGCTCTTAACACATGCCTTTGTGTGGCAGCTGCTTTTCAGCAACCCGGCACCTTCAAGCCATCCATGCATGCAAACCCCCATCCACTGTTGATTCCTGACCTCCACATCCCTCCATCCAAATGGCCGTCTACATGGCAGGCTTCTCGTGCGCCTGCTTACGCGCAGCACTTAGGGGCACACGAGTCAGCTGCCACATTGATTTGCTTTTAGATGTGGCTGAAAGGGCTGCTTGTCAGCGGAGTGGCAGCTCTGTCAGGGCTGGGGCAGTAATGGGTCTTGACATTTTCCCACCCAAAGCCTGTATTCCGGCCTCGCAGATTCCAAGTCCTCTGAGCAAAGACCATGGCTGCTCCCACGTTCTGTTCAGTGCTCAGATGATTTATTAAGCAGTCGTACGTTGTGTTCTTGTCGTTGGCCGTAGTTCAGCGGTAGAGCATCTTCTTTTCATGCAGAAGGCGCTAGGTTTAATCCCTGGCATCTCCAGGTAGGGTGCAGAGAGACCCCTGTCCGAAATCTGGAGAGTCGATGCTACTGCTCAGTGCAGACAAAACTGACCTAGATGGACCCAGTGGTCTGACTCAGTATAAAACAACTTCCAGTGTCCCTGGCTTCCAATGGGAGGCTGGAGGAAAGGTAGTGTTGATAATAGGCAGTGCAAGAGAACTGGCCCATAAGCCGCTGTGGGGATTGGGGTGCTGTCAGCACCCATGGCAAGAGCCCTGAGTGGAGGTGGCGGTGATAAGTACAGTGGTACCTCGGGTTGCATACGCTTCAGGTTACATACGCTTCAGCTTACAGACTCCGCTAACCAAGAAATAGTGCTTCAGGTTAAGAACTTTGCTTCAGGATGAGAACAGAAATCGTGCTCCGGCAGCGCAGCAGCAGCAGCAGCAGCAGCAGGAGGCCCCATTAGCTAAAGTGTTGCTTCAGGTTAAGAACCGTTTCAGGTTAAGAACGGACCTCCGGAACGAATTCAGTACTTAACCCAAGGTACCACTGTACTGGGCAGGGGGTGGTTGGTGCCGAGGGGGCAGCCTGCCCGACAATACCTGGAGCTGGGCCTTCTTAGGGTTTTCGCCCCTATCATTATTATTTTGGCTAGCGGGTTTTGCCTTCAGGAAAACTTTTAAAAAACCAGCGAGGCATGTTTCTGTAGCCAGGGTAGGTGGGAAGTGAGAAGCCTCTAGCACTGTGATTGAAATGTTTACTCCCATCCCCAACTTCCTTCTCATTTTAGCAACCAAACTTCAAGCAGAAATTTGTTGCCTTGCTGAAGAGGTTTAAAGTGACGGACGAGGTAAGAAGCTGTGAGTTTGTCCCTGTCAGGCATGTGGCCAGCCGGCTTTCTCTCTTCTGCCCTCCTCTTCCTCTCCTCCCCCCCCCCCTACATAGGTTCCTGTTTGCAGGAGCAACACAACACCTGTCTCTTGGGCAGCTGGCACCCCGTGAGCAGGACCCTGCTGAGGAAGGCTTAGCTAGCTCAGTGGTGGAACATTTGCTTAGAGCGCAGAAGGTCCCTGGTTCGTTCCCCATCATCTCCAGGGAGGACTAGCAAAGACTCCCTGTCTGAAACCTGGGAGAGCAGCTGCCGACCAGTGCAGGTGCTGCTCAGCTAGATGGTCCCATTGTCTGACTCGGTATTAGACAGCTTCATTGTCTACGGTGGACTTCATGCCTGTAAGAAGGTGTGGAGAACTGCAGACATCCCCCCCCCTTACACGGGGGTTACATTCCGGAGCCCCTGCGCGCATAAGTGAAATCGCGTAGGGAGCATCCTCTATAAAACACCCTTTAAACGCCCTCTCTGCCGCTCTCTCTTTAACCCCTGCCAAAAACACTGCATCCCCAAATATCCACAACTAGAATTGGCGCTCCAGGACTGGCTGGCACGGGAAAGTGGCTGCTTCTGCGCTACTACACGGATCAGCTGTTAGGCGGGGAGGCTGAACAGAGTAAACAAAGTCCCGCTGCACCTCCGGTCTCTTCGGAGATTCCCCTGCCCTCACTGACATCTTTCTTCAGGCTCCGGGGAGGGTCTCCTTGTGAGCCACGAAGACGCTCGGGCTCTCCCTCTCTCCCGCCATTTCCGGGTTTGAATTGGATTATTTAATTATTTCCTGGCGCCGCGCACGAGTCGATTAGTGCGTTAAGTTGGGGGGAGGGACGACGCCTATAGCTGGAATGGGAAAGGAGGAGCTGCATGGGGTGGTCTCCCAGCAGACCTGACACAGACTACTCTGTTTGCCTAATTTAACCCTTGCTGCAGACAGATGAATGGCCACTGCCAGGAGACTGTGGAGGGTGAAGAATAATAATAATAGTTTGTTATTTATACTCTGCCCATCTGGCTGGGTTCCCCCAGCCATTCTGGGCAGCTTCCAACAGAATATTAAAAACCCGATGAAACATCAAACATTAAAAAATTTCCCTAAACAGGGCTGCCTTCAGATGTCTTCTAAAAGTCAGATAGTTGTTTATTTCCTTGACATCTGATGGGAGGGCGTTCCACAGGGAGGGTGCCACCACCGAGAAGGCCCTCTGCCTGGTTCACTGTAACCTCACTTCTCACAGTGAGGGGACCGCCAGAAGGCCCTTGGTGCTTGACCTCAGTATTCAGGCTGAACGATAAAGGTGGAGACGTTCCTTCAGGTATACCAAGGGCAGCTGGTTTCCCTTCTCCGCCTGCTTCCCTTCTCCGCAGCCTGACAGCAGATCGCTTGCTTTGAGTACAGAAGGTGCAGTCTTCCAGCACCAGCAGTAGAAAAGAATCTCTGGCAGCCAAGTTTGGGGTGGCTTCTTCTGGAAGGACCTCTGCATTGCACAGCGGACCGGCCTTTGGCAACCTGGTGCCCTCCCAATGTTTTGGATGGCAACTCCCGCCAGCCCCAGCCACCACTGGGAGTTGTAGTTGAGAACATCTGGGGGTTCAGGTTGGCAAAGGCTGCAGGAGATAAACCTGGACTAGGTGGGCCATTAACCCAGTATAAATCCACGCTGAAGTACAGATGGGATTTACACTAGGACAAGGAAGATCAGAACCCCTCACCCCATGCTTGGTGCATGAGAAGTAGGTTAACTCTGCTTCCTCCTCCCACTCTGGCAGCATACAAATGCCTGTTATTTCTTGCTTGCTTCCCACCCCCTCAACCTTGCTAGATCCCCTTAAACAAAAAACAAAACAAAAACCATTTCAATCCGTCCTTACTTAGCATTCACAGCTTTCATCATTAGTAATATCCGCAAATGCCATTAACATGCTGTTTTAATGCCATCTTCTATGAACAAAAGGGGCAGGTGGGGGGGATGAAATTAAAAATCCTGCAGATATATTGCCCCTTTACAGTATTATTTATTTATCCTTTCGGCCTTGGTTAATCGGCTGGCTTCAGGTCACCAAAATGTCATCGTTAAGGGTTTCCAAGCAGGTCTTAGCAGATAATGTTCAGACGGGCAGAGTGGGCACAGCACACACACACCCTCACCACGTTTCATCTGTTTGATTGCATGAGATTGATGAGAAGTATTTGTTATGGCCACAACTAGAGAGAAAGGGGAGATTGGTGGGTGATGTTGTCTGGTACCAAACAGCTGAAAAATGCTCTATCTGTGGTCAGAGTGTGTGCATTTTGATACTGCAGGGGAGCAAAAAGGGATTTCCCCCCCGTCCCCGCAAATTCATTAGATTATTGTTTGATTTTTGCCTGGTGTTGCAGAGTGCACTCCAAACTCCACTGGCTTTAGAAACCTGGGCAGCCAGGATGCTGCAGGCATGTGCTTTCTACTTCTCTTAATTTCCCCCCTGTGGCCTGGTTCGAGCTTGAACTATTTATTTGTTTCATCCAGGATATTTGTACCCTGCTCTTCAGCCAAAAAAAGTCTCCCAGAGCAGCTTACAATAAATCATTTGAAATGAGACACTCCTGACTAGCAGGCTGGCCATCTAAAAAAGACACAGCACTAAAGGGAAAAGGAGCAGGGAGGGTGGAAGAAGAAAGCAAACTCACTTTTAAAGTTAAATAGTCTTAACAGTGACCAACTGGTGGTGTTGTTGTGTTTTTGTTGTGTGTGTGTGTGTGTGTGTGTGTTTTTACATGATGCACTTCTGCCTTAGAAAGGTAAAAAAAGGTGTTTCAGAAGGGATAATTAAAAAAAAAAAAATCTGCCTGGGGAGTAAAAAAGCTTGTTCAAAAGGGGGGGGGGGTGGAAGTGACTTGGAGAATCAATTGTTTCTGTAGCTATACACAGAGCTGTTTGTCTTCTCAAAACTCCCAGTGTGGATAATTTCGTATGGAATCTGATGCCTGGCACAGAATCTGGTAATTGGATTTTTTTGAAAAGACTTTTTTTTATTGAAGCACAAGTATATGCATTGCGAGATGGAAAAGCAAATAACAGAAAACAAATGTGGATAAGACAGCTTATAACAAATATAAATTGCCATAGCCCAGAAGACCTATAAAGAGGATTACTTTCATGAGTTGGGCAAGTGTGCCTTTCAAATTAGAGGATGGAAGATGAATCCCCGGCACCCCTTTGTTGGTGTCAGACGGGTGGGGAGCAGGGGCAGAGCTGGGTCTCCGGCACCCGGAGCGGCACACATTGCCGTGCACCTGGGGGCGGGGCCGATCCGCCCAAGGGGCGGGGCAATCCACCCAAAGGGCCGATTGGCGTGACTGCACAATCCTCCTTGGGGGCGGATATTGACGCAGCGCCACGATCCTCCCCTACAGCAAGGAAGGAGGAAAGCCGCAGCTTTGCCGCTTGCAGCTTTGTCGCTCACCAGGCTTGGAGTAGTTGTGGGTGGGGGGGGGCCACGCCGAATGCCACCCCCCTTCAGAATGACACCCAGGGCGCCCCACACACCCCGCACCCCCCTTCCTACGCCCCTGGTGGGGAGCGGCTTTCACTCCAAGGGCCACGCAAACTTATAAGGAAGCTTTTGGGGGCCAGCAGTGAGTGTGGCCAGACAGAGTCATTGGCAGAATACAGGCGATGGCTCTAACCTTGGCACAATAGGCCACATATTCCATCCACTCAGAAATCAGAGGTTTTCACATCCACACCCACAAGACCCGCATCTCTTCCTCTTCCTGCCAGGCAAGCAAGGAGGCATCCTCTGAATTCAAAGACACATTCCCAGTTAGGCAAAAACCTCCTGATGAGGCCGTGGGGAAGGGCCAGGGAGGTTTATTAGAAGGGGGGGCGGTCCTGGGAAGGAAATGTGACCCCAAGCGCCAGATAGAGAGGCCTAGAGCGCTTCATTCATGCCTGAGGCCTAAGGTTCCACACCCCCCCCGATAAAATAGATTGAGGAAAGCGACAGTCACATCCACACCACACATTTGAAGCACTTTTATACCGCTTTAGCAGGCAAGTCTCCCCCCCCCCCAAAAAAAAAATTCCAGCAACTGTTTTTTTAAAGGGTGCTGGGAATTGTAGTTCTATGGGGTCAGCACCCTTAACAAACAACAAACCTCAAGATCCCTTGGGGGGATCCCTGACTGTTAAAGTGATATCAGAGTGCTTTAATATTTTTAAATGTCACTGTTGGCTTTTAAATTTTGTTGCATAGCGCACAACACAGGTTACAAATGCAAAAACAACAGAACTACCATAGCATAACGGGGCACATCAGTTGCACAGAGAAGTGTCACATACAGACGTAAAGATCAGTTTGAGAATCTGTAGGGACAATTTAATCAAGAATATGTCTAGGAAATAGCTCCAGCTAAGACGTGTCCCTTCCCCTCCAGTAGTTGGGGGTATTTTGCCTCCCTGCCTAGCTGTGTAACACAAAAAGGGATTCCATGTGCCTTAAAATTTGTCACATGCAGGGGTTTGTTTGTTTTTTAAAAAAAGAAACTTTCCTATATTTCACGCTAGAAATAGCATAAATAGAGTATGCTAGAAAATCTGTAATCTTCAACCTTTTCTGAATGGATTACAACCCTTGATGACTTAATTTTTTAATTTTTGGTCTTGGAAAGACGGGGTTACAAGTGGTGAAATTCATTTTCAAAATGGTCTTGTGGTGAATGTGAGAGTATACCCACCCCCACACCCCACTGTGTGTTTTGGGTTCTGCAGGTTCTGGATTCTGACCCAGTGGATCAGACGCAGGAGGTGGAAGAGGACCTGGGTCTGCTCTACGACAGCCTTGAGGAATGCAACAACAGTGACAGCGGCCCCGAGATTGAGGATAATGAAAGCGTCCACAGCACTCCAAAGCCCACCCTGAGGTAAGAGCCGGCAGGAGGTGAGGCAAGAAGCTCAGGCCTCGTACTAACGGGAGACTCGTAGGGTTGCAAGGTCTTCCCCTGTGCCCTGGAGGCCATTTCCTCCTTCCCCAAAGGAGACACAACCCCCCCAGGCAGACGCCGTGCCGGAAAAACAAGACCGTTCAGCTGCATGCACACCCTGCATTTAAAACACTTCAGGAATCCTGGGAACTGTTAGGAGTTGCTATGGATTGTAGCACTGTGCAGGGCATTTATTATCTACTTCTTTATTAAATGCGTAACGCCACCCTTCACCCAGAGATCTCAGGGCAGCTCACAGCATAAAAAACAGGCCATTTGGGCAGGTTAGAATGTGCTTTAAATACACTTTAAATGTTCGCAGCCTTGGTTTCCTTTCCCACCGTGAAGCCAGGCTCCTTGACGGTGCCCCAGTGGCAGGGTGTGACTTATGAGGCACAGCTCCTGCACTTTTGATTCATTTCCTGAGGGGGAAAGAGGGAGGTTTGGGACTATAAAGTAGCTGGGTGATAGATGCTGATAACTTGAGGCTGACCTTGGATTTGACAGGCTGATAGAGAGCCCTGTGTAAGCCCCACCAGAGACCGGCGTGGATTGATGGAGCAGGATAGCCCCTCCTTCGAGAGGCTGCACTGCCCGAGGGAGGGGAGGGCGTTACGATCACATCCATCCCTGCTTCAGAAGCAGCCCTTTCGCGTGTGCGCTTGGAAGAGGGGCAGAGAGGGAGATGGTGGAAAAACAATTGCATCTCAGAGCCTGGTAGAGGAGATAGGCCCAGCCACCTCACTTAGCAGCTGTGTTTAACTGGCTTGTTCTCTGCTGGGCCAGGCTGGAGCAATGTGGAGAGACAGAACATACATATTGGTATTTCATATTCTCTTACGATCCTGCAGATCCCCTATCTCATCATAGAGCTGAGGAAAGGGTGCAGAAAAGCACAACCAAATGATCAGGGCAGGAGCAACTCCCCTGGCAGATAAAGATCAAAACTTCTGGAACTTCGGGGTTCAGAAAAAAAACACTCTTGGGAGATGATAAAGCAGGACTGGGGAGCCTGTGCCTGGACTCCTGACTCCCAGTTGCCACAGGCAGCATGGCCAGCGGTCAAACATGACGGGAGTAGCAATTTTACTACATCTGGAGAGCCACAGGGTCCCCAACGCTGGGACAGAGGTTTTGAAAAGTGTACATGGGTTTGAAGAACGGGGATGGTAGGTTTCAATCAAGGTAATGGATTTGGCAGTGGATTCAAGACTACTGGCCTCTGTAGTTGCAAAATGTGGTGATGGGCACCAGTTTAGGACAGGGATGGCGAACCCATGGCCTGCCAGATGTTTCAGGAGTCCAGCTCTCAGCATCCTCAATTGTGGGCCATGCTGATTGGAAGCTGATTGAGTCCAGCAACATCTGGGGGAGCTGTTGGTTCCTCACCACTGACTGGCTTTGATGGTTTTCAAGGGATGGCGATGGGACAAATTCACAAAGGATACATTAACCTAATGGTTGATCCTAATTGCAAATTGGTACCTCCAATTATGTAGTCAGTTGCAGGGTTGGGGGGGGCGCTTGTAAAGCTTCTAGGAAGTGTCTGGTTGGCCTTATTGCAGATATTAGTGTTGCACAGCTTGAAGCAGCTGGATGCATAAAAACTGACTCCTTTTGGAACCGAAGCATTGCCCAGACCCATTAGATATTATTCAAAAACGACTTCCGGCGTGGTGCACTTGAGGAGCAGGTCGGGGAAAGTGCTCTGCTTCAGTCGAGCACACCCATTGTGGAAAAACGAGGGGGGGGCACGAAGGCGACGCTAACCCCCCGGAAAAAACTGGAGAGGAGGTCTCCAGCCAAAAGCACTGAGCGGCGCAAAAAGGGGTTTCCTCTTACTTCATACCACCGAAAAATATATAAAAGCAGTGAGGAAGGAAACAGGGGTCTGTATCTCCTCACAGCCTGCATTCCAGACTGCATCCTTCCTTAGGATACGCAGCTCCTGGAGAGTCTTTTACATCCCTACAGAGTCTGGGAACAAAGACTTCAGCCAACACCCTTCCAAAATGGCAAATTTGCAATTCAATACCTCTCATGTGATGTAAGGTTAAAACTCCAGCCTGAGAACAATAACAGTTAATTATCAGCCCATTAAGGCAGCTCAGAGAGCCTTTTTTGCTCTGAATTTAGCTTCAGAGGAATCTTCCAGTTAAACCCTTCCACCAGTGCACACTGGCATTCCCATTTCATTGTGAATTAAACCAATTATACTTAACTGGTTTCTCTGTGAAACAGCATGCTGGATTAGGTGGAGTGTTTGACCTCTGAAATATTGCTATCCCTGCTGATCTCCAGCCATCAGACCCAGCAGGAAAAGGTCCTGCTCATTGCAAAGGATGAGAATGTGGCTTTATGCAACCTCCCAGAACGCAGAAACTCCATAGTGAGGGAGTGGCTGCTAGGAGTGGCCTCTTACATAGTGACCTTGATGCATGGCCAGTGAAAGGTCAGAGGTGCACATCAGGCACAGAGGTCACCTTGAGACATATGATGGTTGTCCTTGCAAAGGTTACAAGCCTACTTGGTTGCTACATGTGCTTGCTAAATGCTTTGCAGCTCACTGGTGACCAGAGAAGAGCAAGGGAAACCACTCTCTTCCTGTTTAACAAAAGCTTTTTGGCTGCTCACCTGGAGGCAACTGTGACTCTTCCAACATCTTCACCTACATTTGAGGTTCCCAGTCATTACGTTTGTCTGTACTGTCTAGAGCTGCAGCTCTGATGCACCAGGAACAGTCGGACAGGGTAGGGGGAGCTGTTGAAGCTGCGTCAGGCGTCTGAAGTCAGACACAGCCTAAGTCATTCCCATCCCCTCTGCTGACACCCCAGCAGAGGTCTGTACAGCACTCAGGCGTGTCTTTGGTGTAGATCTTGCAGCGTGGCTATAAAATCCAGGCCAGAGCTTGAACCACTTGCCTTTGCCTCTCTCTCTGGGGCTTCTTAACAACCTCATCATATTGCAATGTCTGCAGTTTCTTGCTCAGCGAAGTGCTGTGGCTCAGCGGCAGGACACGTGCTTTGAATGCAGAAGGTCCCAGGTTCATTCCCTGGTATCTCCAGGTGTAGGCTGGGAGAGACTCCTGCCTGAAACCCCGGAGAACCTCTGCAAGTCAACGCAGACCAGGGTTAGCAAACCTTTTGCAACCCGAGGGAGGCGTTGCCTTCTGGGCAACTTTTCCAGAGCCGCATGCCAAATGTAACTTTTGTGCAAATTCTAGCGTGGCAAAAACCACTCGAGAGCACAAAGCAAGGATGGTGAAGGGAAAGGTGGTGGTGTTGCAGAGGGTGTGTGGTCTGGGCCAGATGAAGAAGCCTGGGGAGCTGCATCTGGTCCTGGGCCTGAAGTTCCCCACCCCTGGGTGTAGCCAATAGATGGACCAGTGGCCTGAACTGGCCTATAGCAGCTTCCCAGTTTAGTGGAACGGGGAGGACGTGACTTTTTCTGCCTGGAAACAGGGGTGCTTTGCTCTTGCGGTGTCCTTTCTCTGCCTCGAAGGTGAAGACTTGCTTTCACGCTGCTCAACGGGCCCCACCACCTCCCTCCACCCACCCCCCGCAACTGTCTTTGTGTGTCCATGTCAGGCCAGGCCAGGGCTCTGGTGACGGGTTTTTTTGCTTGTGGTGCTTCCTGGGGGCAGAGGCTGGGGAGGGGTTTGAGCCCAGGGGGCGGGGCGGGTGATGGTGACTTCACTTCTCCCTCATTTCTCTTTCTCTCTGTCTGTCTGTCTGTCCGTCTGTCTCTCTGTCTGTCTGTCCGTCTGTTTCTCCTGCAGGCGCTTCTTTGAGGGCGTCTCTCACTCTGGTTCCCAGACTGAGATCAGCAGTCTGCACGGCCAAAAGGGGCAGGAGCGAGAGTCGGGCAGCCCTGTGAGTTACTCCTCCTCCTCCTCCTCCTCCTCCTCATCTTCCTCCTCCTCCTCCTCTTTCCCCCTGCTAGCAGCCTGCCTGCCTGGGCCTGCCCCCCCGCAGAACAGCAGTGGGGAACCTGTGGCCCACCTGATATTTACCGGACTCCAGCTCCCATCAGCCCCAGCTTGCACGGGTAATGGGAGTTGTAGTCCAACAACATCTGGAAAGCCTCAGGCTCCCCCCGCCACCGTTCCAGAACCGGCCTGCTGTCGAGAGCAATCCCTGTTACATTTCTTCCTCCTTTCCCCCACCCCACCCCCTGTCTTTTCCTGGATAAGCTGCTTCTTTTCACAGTATAGGAGAGGTGGGTTAACTGGACTTACTGGCTCAGCTGCTGGGGTCACCCTGGTCCCTGCAGTGCTGGGGATTGGGCTTCCCGGCCCCCTGACCTCCGCCGCCATGTTGCTTCTCTCCTGGGGCGCCTAAACCAAGCAAAGTGTGTTTTGGAAGTGTTTTGTTTTCCCTGTGCTCAGCACCGACCTGCTTCCTCTCTCTTCTTGGAGATGCTGGAGGTCCTATCTGCTAACTTATTCAAACTTTTATTCTCACTCCTCTCCCCACTGCCTCCTCGCCTGTCTCCGTTCGCCCAGGGAGAAGCAGAGAAGCGGAAAGTGGGTGTCCCTCGCACCCAAGACGAGGGTGTCATGGAAACAGCGGCTATGGTGAGTCCAGCCTGATGGGTGATTACCAGCCCTCTCCAGGCAAGGCTTTGCTCATTTTGTTATGCTGTTTTTGTCTGGTCAATATGAAGGGTATTTGCCAGAAAAACCGACATTCTGTCGCCTATCCCAGCATTCCTTCAGCAATTAGAGCTGTCCTGCGCTCTGAGGAACTCCCAGAGCACAACTGGATCATCTGTGTGGATCTCTAAATGGTCAGCTTCCTGCTTGGACAACAGAAAAGCTTTACCTGAATAACAACAGCTTGTAGATACCACTGGGAAACAAAAATAGCAGTTACTTGTGTGATCCTTTGGTTCTCACCAAACCATGGGAACCCCAAAAGGCATACTCTTCCATTTTCCTTTTGTCCAGTCTCTAAGCATTTCCTCACAATTGTGACAAACAATATGCAGAGCCCATTTCTTGTCTTGGTCGCCCAGGGGAATTTCAAAATAGCTTTTATAGGCACGCCTCACAAACGCTGTTATATTGCATCTTTGACGAGGAAGTGCGTAGCAGCCACATCCATAACAAAAGGCATCAGGCTTGTTTACACATTTTTGTCTGCTTGAAGAAGCCATGGTCCGATCTGAAAAACACAAATATTTAGGTTACAAAACTATAAAAATAAAGAAAAATTTAGTTTGCAAGACAATAATTACCATATGGTTAGGGTAGATCAACATGTCAGTGTCCATGTATCCCCAGTGTAAATATGACATACAGTGGTACCTCGGGTTACATACGCTTCAGGTTACAGATGCTTCAGGTTACAGACTCCGCCAACCCAGAAATAGTACTTCGGATTAAGAACTTTGCTTCAGGATGAGAACAGAAATTGTGCTCCGGCGGCGCAGCGGCAGTGGGAGGCCCCATTAGCTAAAGTGGTGCTTCAGGTTAAGAACAGTTTCAGGTTAAGAACGGACCTCTGGAACAAATTAAGTTCTTAACCTGAGGTACCACTGTATCGGCAAAAGTCGGAAATTGAAAGATAACAATAGCATGTACACAAAAATTGATTTCAGATTTGAAATCAGCATTGAAAGAACATATAAGAACAGTTGAAAAATCTCATGCAACAGAAAATGGGGAAAAAAAATTGTTCCCCAGTGTAATTTAATGAAGAATGTAGTGCAATAATTTTTATGAAGGATTATTTATTACAACAGCAGTCATAAAGATGAAACATGAAACACATAGAAAAAGTGAGATATGCAAAAATTCTCACAGGGACGCTGAAACATAAAGCAACATAAAAGCAATACAAAATAATCGTTAACATGAGCAGCTGATCACGAAAGCTTGTACAGCTGCGCAGGCATAAGAGGGTTTTCAAGTTGCTCTTGGAAGTCAGAAGCAAGGATGCTTGCCGGATCTCTGCCGGCAGAGTGGCCAGGGACACCAAATACCCAATTTCTAGCTGAAGCTGATCTGCAACTTGGGGGGCAGAGGGTGGGAACAGAGCTCTTTTCCAGGGCTGGCTCTGCGCATTTTGCCCAAGGGTACCTGCCCAGGGGAAGAGAAGCTGGCTTGCTCCTGTCAGTCAGGCAGGGGAAGCGGCTGGCTTGGTATACTAGCTGTTTGATGTTACCAAAGAGTGAAAGAAGAAAGACTTTCTGTGCATCCCCTCAGGAGCTGGAGGCTGATGAATCCTGCCCAGGAGGACCTGGCGAGACAGTCCTGAAGGAGAGCAGCGTGGACAGGCTGACCCAGCTCAGCAGCAGCAGCAAGCCAGAGTTCCCAGCCACCGTTTCTCCCAGGTAAAGAAAGCCTCTCTCTTGTGGCTGGTGGCGGAACAGCGGCTGCTAGCCTGTCGCTGTTTGGCGGGTGGGATTCTGTCGCATGCTGGCAAATCCAGGCGGCGCGACTGAAGTGCTCAGGCGACCGCAAGCCGCCTGTGGTCGCAGTGCTCTGAGTGGGGATGGAAGAGGAGCAGGGCCTGGTGGAGGGGACACTACAAGAGGAGCGGCTTGATAATGGCACAGTCTGGATACTCGGGGAAAAGCGAATGAACAAAGCACAGCAATCCTGAGTTAAAACACCTTGTGTGGAAGCAGCTTGAAAGAGCTAAAATGCAATGAATTGTAACTTGGTTGATTTGACAGGCACCCACCCACCAAGAATGTCTCCCCTGGAGATCCTTCCAGTCCTAGGTTTGGCACGTAGATACTGAAAGCAGGGAGAGGTGATCTTTGGAGGCATGGTGGCTCTTCCCTGCTCTCTGAATCCGTGTGAAAGCCACACACACCCCGGAAATGTCTGGGACCCAGTGGGGTCTCTCTGAGCCTGGGCTTGTCACTTCCGCCACTGACTTTCCCGCTGCAGCTAGTGGCAGCTGCTCAGTCGCCTGGCAGGCTTCTTTTTTTGCCACCCGCCAGGTCCAGCTTCCTCTGTATCACTTCGACAAACCAGACTTTTGCCTTTCAGCAAAGTTGAGAACAAGCAGTTGTGGCGGCCGCGCAGCATGTCCGTCAAGGACAGGCAGAACTCCAAGGGACAGGGTGATCGGACCAGCAGCCTGGACAGCGAGAGCTCCCCAGACTCACGGCAGGGCACCCAGGTCAGGCAGTGGGGTGCAGGGAGGGGCTTGTAGGGGGAGGAAGGGTTTCCCCCCCCCCGGGAGGGAGGTGAGTGAATCGCTTGGAAGCGGTGGGTTGATGGGTTTTCTTTCCTTCCTTCCTTTTTCTTTCCTCCCTTTCTTTCTGTTGTCCCTTTCTTTTCTTCTTCTGTTTTTCTCTTTATGTATCTTTTGTAACTGCAATTTTACTGTATTGTGGGAAAATGTCAATTAAAAAATATGATAATAATAATAATAATAATAATAATAATAATAATAATGGGGTGGGTTGGTGGAGCTCTGAGATGAAAAGAATTGGCAGCTCCTGGCATCAGAAATGGGCCAAGCAGTGAAGGTTGGTCCATTAGGGGGAAAGGGAAACTATCCCATCGTCCTTAACAACCAGTTAGGAAGTGATTCTGTTTATCATTGGCTGTGGCGCCACCTGCTGGTTGTCTCCTCGGCTTCGGCCCTACCAGTCCCAATGGACACCAGCCACTGCTGGGGCCACGAGGTCTTACCTGCCTTTGCCATCCTCTAGGTCTTTGCATAGCCAGCCCAAGGGTGGCTGTGGGTTCGTGCCAGTCTGTGAATGCTCCTCTGTTGTGCTATTGCAGGTGCCCCGAAAGTCTGTTTATGATCAGCTCAACCAGATCCTGGTCTCGGATGAGCAGCTGCCCGAGAGCATCATCCTGGTGAACATAGCCGAGTGGCAAGGCCAGGTAAGGGAGCCCTGGGGATGGGCAGGGAAGCCTTGGTACCATCTTCCTGCATCTTGCATGCCTCTAAAGCCAGCCTTTCCCAGCTGGATGCCCTTTGGGTGCTTGTTGGACTCCATCTCCCATTAGCCCCAGTCAGCAGGGCCAGTGGTCAGTAATATGCATGCTGGAAGCAGCTCTTTGGGGTTTCAGGCAGGGGGTTCTCCCAGCCCTACCTGGAGATACCAGGGATTGAACCTGGGCCCTCTTCTAGGCAAAGGCAGGTGTTCTACCCCTGAGCCACAGCCCTTTTCAGTGGGTTTTCAGCTCCCCCATAAAATGTCACCCTCTATTATTATTATTTGGACATTGAGCCAGAGCTTTGCAAATGCTGCTGGAGGCTCCGGCTCAAGGAAACTCCCCAGCTTGAGAGTAAAGAAGAGGCTTAGTTCACATGAACAAGCTGGGAGAAACACCCCAAGCCCAAGTGATCTGGAGCAGAGGCCCTGAGCTCTCTTGAGTGCTTCCAGATGGGTATTTATTGTGGGATGAACACTCCTCATGCATGCAAAAAAAATTATTAAAAATGCTGCATCCCTGCAATATAATTGGCATCAAGATGTCAGCTCCCTATCCCTTCTCAAATTTAATTTTCCAAGAAAAACCCACTGTTAAATAATTAAAAAACACAACTGTTGCCAATGACCCATTTGCAATATTTGAACCACCCTCTTACAAAATTAAAAACCCTCAGCTGGAAGCACTGCCAACCAGGAAGCTTCAGTGGCTACATGTTTGTTTCCAGAGCGGATTTTTAAAGTGTGGGTAAAAGCCTCTCCAGGCTCAGGCAGGTTCATATGAGCACAGAGACTCCTTCAAGTAACCTGGGTCTAAAGCCAGAATGGGGAACCTTAGAAATGCTAATGATTCTCAAATCAAGCCAACAAATAAATGAAACCAACCTGTGGCTCCTCTAGATCTTGCTGGACTGAAAAATCCCATCATCCCTGACCATTGGCCATGCCGACTGGGGGCAATAGCTTGAAATTCAACATTCTGGAGGGCACCATGTTGGCGACTCCTGGATTCGGGGGAGGGCTCTGGTACCTCCCCAGCAAGTTATTTTTGCAAAGTGTTTGCATCCCATTCCTGCCTCCTATTTCTGGTTTCCTCTCGGCAGTATCTGTGCGACCAGCTGCAAGAGCACAAGCAGCCCATTGTCTCCACCTGCTCCATGGCGGATGTGCAGGCCGCTTTCAACACCATCGTCTCTCGCATCCAGAGATAGTGAGTATTGCCGGCGGGCAGCAACAAACCAGGGTCTGAGTGCCCCATGTTGGTTTTTCAGGTGGACCCCGAAGAAAGGACTTTGGGGGTTCATGTATGCAGGGGTTGCAGCCACCCAAGTTGCTAAGTGGTGTGCGCCTGAACCCTCAGGCTTGCGCACCACACGCATGAACTCAACATGCAGGTCTCTAGGAGGATTGGAATCTTCTGTGTTGAGTTAGTACCTGCGTTCATGAAAAATGCCTGTGTGCCTTTAACCCTTATAAAGAACGTGTCATGCCAGGATGTAGGAAAAGATTGGTTTGCTACACGGAAATAAAACAAGAATAGAGTCATACCTCGGGTTACAGACGCTTCAGGTTGCGTTTTTTCAGGTTACAGTCACGCCAAAACCTGGAAGTACCGGAACGGGTTACTTTTGGGTTTCGGCGGTTGCGCATGCACACAAGCGCTAAATCGCTTTTTGCGCATGCGCAGAAGCGCCGATTCGCAACCTGCACGTGCGCGCACACGGTGCTGCGGGTTGCGAAAGTGATTCCCGCACGGATCATGTTCGCAACCCGAGCATCCATGTGTGGGCAGCAACCATTAGACACCCACACCTTGAAATCTGTAAAGAGAGGGTCTGATGACCCCCGAAAGCCTGGAAAGTAAGTGCAGAAAAACCTGATCTTGAAGAAAACGGAACTCAAAGGCACAGAACAGAGATTTGAGCCTTCTGCAAGTGCTAAGCTCTACTCTTCAGACCCCTGTGCTTGGCAAGGGGACAGCTTCACTCACCGTGGTCCAGCAAACTATAGGATTGATCATTGAGGTCCTTGAGGAGCAAAGAGGGGGTCCCATTGAAGCCGTGAGCTGGCCAGCCATTGAAAATACGGAGTTTATAGCTTGTGGAGAGGGAGTTTCCTGAGTAACGTAGTTCAGAAGTCCTTTGAACTATGTGTTTACTGGTTTGAAGTAAAGAGGATGAAGCCTTGCTTTTGGGAAGACTGCATCTTTATCTCTGTGGTTTCTGGATAAGAAATGCACCTTGAAAGAGATGTTGGTGTCTGAGTAAAGTCTGGTTCCTGCAATAATATAAGCTTTTCTGGTAAATACAAGGATTAGTGTGCTGATGTTTTCTGCAGCTATTAGGTCAGGATGTTAGTCATTCATTCCAGGTAGTGAGCAGAGACCAAGACAAGACTGGGCAGGGCACCAGTGTTTCTCTCTCTGCCACCCCTTCTCCCTCCCTCTTTCTCCCTCTTTCTGCCACCCCCCTTTCTTCTGCCACCCCTTTCCCTCTTTCTCTCTCCCCCCTCCTTACCACTCGCATGGAACCGCTCCTGGTTTTGTCCAAAGGGTGGTAGATTCTAGGCTTTCTGATGGCAGTGGAGTAGTGAGGCGCCAGGGGGTGGGGTCAGTAGTTTGGCTGTGCTCTTTCCGGGGGGCTGCTTCTTTGTGAATCTCTCAGCCTCTCTCTTCCTCCGGCAGCTGTAACTGTAATTCCCACATGCCTCCCCCAGTGAAAGTGGCCGTCGCAGGGGACCAGAGCTACCTGAGCATCGTCCTGCGCTTCTTTGTGGAGCAGCTAGCCGGCAAGACCCCGGACTGGCTCAACTATCTCCGTTTCCTCGTGGTGCCGTTGGGTAAGAGCTTTGCCATGGGGGGGGTGGCTGTCCTGGAAGGCCGCTGTGTCTTCCCTGCTAAGATGTCCGCCCTGGTTGACCTGTGGGAACGTCCCTTTGGCCTCTCCAACTGGAAGAAGAAAAAGATGGGCTGGAAATAGTGGAGGCAAACCAGGCGAAACAGGATTTTGCCCTTTGGCACAGCTTCCTAAGGCAGTGCAAGCTTTGCTCTACTTGCCTTCTCCAGTGTCGTAGGTATTTATTTATTTATTTTACAAAATGCTTCCTTTCCTCTGTGTCGTTCGCAGGCTCTCATCCTGTGGCCAAGTACCTTGGCTCTGTGGACAACAGGTACAGCACCTTGTTCCTGGATGCAGCCTGGAGAGAGCTGTTTAGCAGAATTGAGCCCCCTAGTTCAGGTAAGTAGTCCAAGCAGGACTTTTTAAAGACAAGATCTTTATTGAAAATCCAAAAAGTACATAATTATATGTGAGACGTAGATAAAAGAGAGAGAAAGAGAAATAGAACCCGTGTAGAAGGGGAAAGAAAGGGGGGGGGACCCAAAACTGTATATTTTACAAAGTTGTTCTTGTACTTCACCAGATCTTAACCTATAACAGTATTTGTAAGAATGGATTCCAAATATCATGGAATTTGTCCATGGCAAGTCTGCGTTTATATGCAAGTTGTTCACAAGTTGCGAGTTTGTATACTTCTTCAATCCAATCGTAGAAGGGAGCCACATTTTTATTTTTCAGTCTTTTTGCTGTGGTAAGGGCACGCACAGTCCACTCGTACTGTCCTTTTGTAAGGTTCCATGTGCTGGGTATATAATTCAAGAGGATGTTTTGCTCTGTAAATGTCAGGTTGTTCCGTACAGTTCTGTTGATAGTTTCAGTTACCTTCTGCCAAAAATCTTTCAATATAGGACAAAGTAGGCCTGTCTCCAGCTGGGGAGGAGCAGGGTGGGACCGGGTGGGATGGGGCAGGGGCCTTGTTCCTTGAGGATGTTCTGCCTCGTCTAACTCTTCCACTCGCCTCCTTCCAGACACAGTGGATGTCCCTGGTCGGGTCGTCCAGTTCATCACTGGCGCCAATGTATCCCACCAGTTGCCCATTTCCGAGGCTATGTTGACCTACAAGCAGAAGAGGTAAGAGGCCATCTTCCTTTCATACACACACACAAACACACACACACACACACCATGGGCAAACGAAGGAGCTACTTAGACCCACCTTCTACACCACATGGGACCCTATCATGGGCCATGACTGCTTCCCCGGATTCCCAAGGAATAGTGTGCTGGGTTGGGCAGTGGTGCAGAAGCTACATAGAGAGTCCCACTCTTTGTTGCTGGCTTTTCCCTGGCTCCTGGATGGCTCCAGTGTCTCTGAACCTGCTCCTGAAGCACAGTAGGGTTGAGAGCAGAAGGAACAGGCAGCTCTTCTGTCATGGGGCGGAGAAGAAAACCTTCTGCCAGGCGCCAGGAGAAAGGCAGGCCCGGTCAGTGGTTTTTGGGAATTGCAAGTACTGTTTCTGTGCTTCCTCCCCCCGCAGTTCAGGTGTGTGGGGTACTTCAAGCCCTGCTGTTCTCTGCTTGCCCCTACAGCCATCGGGGACTGGCACACAGTACGTACGGCTGGCTTGCTGCACTCCCCGCGGGAGCTTCTGCAGGGTTAGGGGCTCTGCTTTGGGCTGGGACATGTCCTGGGATGGGTGTCACCACGCCCCAGGCAGGCAGGGAAGCCTGTGAGTTTTGGGCACAGGGGAACTTCATATCCTTCAAACTGGGGGTGGTGGTGGGGTGTCCTTCAAACTCATTTCAGAGTCTTGGAGCATCAAGTGGAAGCAAAATGGGCATTGGCTTCTGAGCACTGCATCTCCACTTCCAACTCGCCACTTACAGTAGTTTTACTTGCCACTAAGTTAGACCTTGGACGCGGGTGGTGCTCTGGGTTAAACCACAGAGCCTAGGACTTGCCGATCAGAAGGTCGGCAGTTCGAATCCCCGCGACGGGGTGAGCTCCCGTTGCTCGCTCCCAGCTCCTGCCAACCTAGCAGTTCAAAAGCACGTCAAAGTGCAAGTAGATAAATAGGTACCGCTCCGGCGGGAAGGTAAACGGCGTTTCCGTGTGCTGCTCTGGTTTGCCAGAAGCGGCTTAGTCATGCTGGCCACATGACCCGGAAGCTGTACGCTGGCTCCCTCGGCCAGTAAAGCGAGATGAGCGCCGCAACCCCAGAGTCGGTCACGACTGGACCTAATGGTCAGGGGTCCCTTTTGTTGGCTATTTGCAGTTTAGTTGCGCTGCAGAAAGCTTGCTGGGGAGACCACACATTACAAGGAACTCAAAAATAACTTTAACAAGGTTTTAATAAAAAAACCAAAAACGTCTTTTACACTAAATATATCAACAAGCATGACCCATCCACCAGGGTGCTGAGAGAGCTAGGTGCTGCTCTTTATATACTATACCCAATTGCTGACACAGCTTAATTAACACAACTTAGCAGCACCTGCTATACTGTTTCACAGCTGTAAAACTGGGTCTCGTTATTTGCTCCGGCCCTTAAAGACATACACATCTTGTGGAACCATAATGAACCTTCACATTTAAAGAGACCATTCAACACCTTAACTTTTACCTTTAAGTTAGACCTTGGACTTGGCAAAATATGGGCAATGAAGCTCATGGAGCTGGGGTTTTTTTGCAGGCATGGGCAACATGTCATTGATGCAATAATAGTGCATTAGTGGTAGATTTGTACTGGACCGTTTTCACTTCATTATGCTTCATTAGTTGTTTGGTGATGCTTCCTCGATGCGATCTCACTCTTGGCATCAGAACAGGCCCTACAGCAAGGGTGGCCAACTGCAGCGACCACCACGTGCAGAATTTGGCACAGTATTTTGTGTGCAGACTGCAGAGCTTCGCTTTGGGCAGGGTTTGGCTTTTGACGTTCCTTTTCAGACATCTGCAGCGGCGGATGCCGGAGGTGTAGCGATGCGTCACAGCAATGCATGTGTGCAGCTAGCTTGCCCACGGGCTGCCACACAGTGTGCCCAGGCGCTTCACATAGTTAGCGCAAGCTTGTGGTTGTGCAACTCAATGCCGCTGTCGGAAAACTGAGGCTGGGGAGAGAGATTGCTTTGTGTTGGGGCAGGGCGGGGAAGAGTCTGCAGTGGTCGACTTAAGAGGAGTTCATCCATGGTGACCTGAAAACTCTGGGCTAGCCTATCCCCACTGCACTCTGGGCTGGCCTAATGGGAGGGGGGCCCAGTGGCCCTGCAGCTGTGTCATATTCCCATCAGTCCCAGGCAATGTGAGTTGTGGTCCAGCAACATCAGGAAGGCCGCAGGTTCCTAACCTCTGAAATAGATGGTTTTACTACTCCACTGGCAACTAGCCTACATGTAGTTTTCAGTCCTTCACCAAGCTGGTAACCTCCATCGTTGTAGGACTTCAAATGCCATCAGCCTCAGCCAGAGTCCCAGTTAGAGGGTAGATCCACCTTCCCCAGCCTGTAGTTGGACTCCAACTCCCATCATCCCTGACTGTTGGCCATGCTGGCTGGAGCTGATGGGAATCAGAGTCCAACAACATTTGGGGATCCAAGGTTGGCCAATGCTGGCGTCGAGCAGAGTACGTATTCTGGAACCCACTGCAAAGTGTAGCAGCTTTAGGGCAATTTATTCGGGGTATTCCAGAAGCCGTGTGTGTTAGATGCGGAAAATGCTCTTCAAAAGCGTGAAAACTGTGGCATCAGCTCCAGCATCAGCCTACTAAATCCCAAGATCAGGTGGAGAGGACTCTGGGCGTGCTGTTGTCATTTACACGGGAGAGTGCAGGTCTGCCAGGGCATCTGAGTAAGACTGTGTCATAAAAACCAAACAAACCCAATAATAATAATAATAATAATTATTATTATTATTATTATTATTATTTTGTTATTTATATGCTGCCCATCTGGCTGGGTTGACCCAGCCTCTCTGGGCAGCTCCCAACAAAACCCAGGGGTGCCTGCCAGGCCTGGCGCCAGGAGTGGGCCCAGCTCAGTATCTGCCTGTGCCTCAGCAAGGGGCCGTTGGCCAAGGATGGAAGAGAGGCAGAACCCCTCTGGTGCTGTAAGACATTATGTGTACTGACAGCAGCCTCTGCCAATCTGGTGCCCAGCCAGTAGTCCAGTTCCAGGTTTTACAGAACCATCCCAATCAATTCCGTTTAGGCTACTGGATGGAATGGAATGATTCTGTAAATAAAGATGGTTCGCCGGCAGGTAAGAAGACAGTCTTTCCCAGTCTGATGCTCTGCAGATGTTTTGGGCTGGCCAAACAAGTTTTGCCTTCCTTTCTCTTCATGCAGCTGTCTCCCCTCCACCACCTCTTTTCTCTTTTTGGCCCTTCTGCAGGAGACCCACCCCACCCCACCCTGGCCCTCCCTCTCCCTCTTACTAAGCAAGAGCCTCCCTCTTCTTTGGGGTCACTGTGCAGTTTGGACCCAGAGAGATGAGGGCGCAGGCAAATGGGCTGGGGTCAGAAGGCTGTGGGTCTTTAATGGGGGGGGGGGATGAGGATGGTGATGATGATCATGAAATTACCCACCCTCCATCCTAAGATCCTAGGGTGGGTTACTAGAATTAAAACATGTTAGAAACACTTCAAAACAACTTACAACCATACAGAAAGGTGGGTCCTAAAAGCATGCACCTGAAAAGCCAGGGTAAAGAGGTGATGTCCCAGTCCCAGTCCCCCCTCCCAAAAAAAGATCTGGAGCCAAATGACAATGCCTACATTTTTATTATGATTATGGTTAAATTCATTTAATCACCGGCAGGGCTCAGTGTGGCTGCCAAGTGGAGCATTAAAAACAATTGAAACAGATGGCAATCACAGGGATAGCTGTTTGTTTACTATTGGGTTTGCTTCCTGTTGCGCAGTTGTATAGGCCACCCCTTATCTGTACTGATACCAGCGAAGGGCAAGCCATAAACCCAGGGGGTGGGGGCCATTTTCTAGCCCATGGTTGCATTCCTTTGTCTCCAACATCCGCCATGTGTGATCTAGTTGAGATTCCTGCTTTGCAGGGGGTCAGACTAGGTCCCTTTGCACTCTGCAGTTCTATGATCCTATAAATAGGCTGGGCAACCAAAACACAAACATCGCAGGTGTCCCAAGGCCAGGGTGAACAGGTGTGTCTTCAGGGAGACATCCCCCTTCCCCTACTTCTGACTCGGTTCACAAGCTCAGAACCTGGCTGCTCAGATCCAGCCAGAAGAAGCTTCTCCCCCTGCTGCTCAAGAGTTCAGGACCCCTCTCCTCCCCAAAGCAGCCATTCAGACGGACACCACTTCTGTGTGTGTGTTTGGGTCACCTCCCGGCGCCCGTCATCTTAGTGACCGCTTACGTTCCAGCAGTTCTTTACGCCTCTCCCTCTTCTTGGTCTTTTTTGTTTCTTGTTTGTTTTGGCATTCAAGGAAAAGAAGCCTCTATTTTGATTTTTATATCAGGTATTGGAACTGTGGCTTGCTGCAGTGTTGCCCTTCTTCCCCAGTGTCTGTCCGTCTCCTCTTTGTCCAGGAACAAAGCTGCCTCCTGCCTCCTTTCTCCCGACCCCCGTCTTCTGCCTCGTGTGAGACAAGGGCTGCTGCCTGTTCCTGGTTGCATGTTGGGGAGGGAAGGAACCCCCCCCCCACTTCCTCCTAAGCCTCTTAAGTGCATCCGTCCCTGTGCTCCTTGTCTTATTCCTTCCCTCCTGCAACCTTCCCTACGCCGTGTGATCCTGTGCTCAGCATTTGGGGTGGCCGGGGGTGGGGTTGCTTTGCTGCGTAAGGCAGAGGAGTCTGTCCTTCTTCCCTCGCCCCCCCGGTCCCATCCTAAAGATGAGACGACATCGCTTTGGCTCTCTCAGAACGGCTGCTTGTTTATAACTCTTTGCTGGCTGGGGGGGGGCGGGGCGGGGGGGAGGCTGCGCACTGACGAGACACGTCAACAAGGACGGGGACAAAATAGCCTGGATGAAGGTGGGGTGGGGGCCATGTCCCTTGGCAGCTCAGGAGGATGGTGAGCAAAGGATGATGGGAGGTCCTGCTGGCTGCATGAGCTACCCCCTTCTCCACAGTTGCCTTTCCAGGCCAAGGATTCTTTCCAGGAGGGGGGGCGGGTTTGCAGCTTTTAATTGCCTCTGCTCCATTTCACAGCCCTGACGAGGATTCCTGCCAGAAGTTTGTGCCGTTTGTTGGGGTGAGTGCTGTTGTTGGGGGGCCACTAGACCACTCAGAAAAGCCCTTGCCCTTCTCCTTCTCCTTGGCAGCACCCATATAACTTGTCTTGCAAGTTAATGTTAAGAGAGCCAGTGTGGTGTAGTGGTTAAGAGCGGTGGACTCGTAATCTGGGGAACCAGGTTCGCGTCTCCACTCCTCCACATACAGCTGCTGGGTGACCTTGGGCCAGTCACACTTCTCTGAAGTCTCTCAGCCCCACTCACCTCACAGAGTGTATGTTGTGGGGGAGGAAGGAAAAAGGAGAATGTTAGCTGCTTTGAGACTCCTTCGGGTAGTGATAAAGTGGGATATCAAATCCAAACTCTTCTTCTTCTTCTTCCTTTCACCTTCCCCAAGAGAGGAGGTAGTTTGGCAGGAAGCCACAGTCACTGTCATGTGAGGTGTTTGTTCAACCTTTGCTGATCTGGCACCTTCCAGACATTTGGGACTACAACTCCCATCATCCCCTGCCAGCATGACGAAGGCTGTGTTAGCCGCTCCTTGGCATGGAAAGTTGGCTCTTGGCAAGTCTTTGGGTACTGACTGAGGCTTTTCTCCTTGTTCCTTGGCAGGTGGTGAAAGTGGGCCTTGTGGAGCAGTCCTTCAACACCTCAGGTGAGAGGAAGGCACTGAGCCAGGTGCCCGGAGGCTACGGCCAAGACAGCCTGGCTCTGGTCTCCCACCCAGCCTGCATCTTGCAAGGACCCAGCACAGATCCTTCTCCAATTTGCTGGTGGGATCTGGTGGCTGGGCTCTGTCTCCACAGTTAGAGGCAACAATGCTTCTAATAGCAGTTGCTGGAAACCGCAGGAGGGGAGAGGACTCTTGTGGTCATAGCTCGCTTGTGGGTGCCCCATGGGCATCTATCTGGGTGGCCACTGTGAGAACAGGATGCTAGACTAGATGGTCTTATGTAATAACTGGATCTTTTAATGTTTGGTGTTTTATTGTGTTCTTATATCTGTTGGAAGCTGCCCAGAGTGGATGGGGCAACCCAGTCAGATGGGCAGGGCACAATTATTATTATTATTATTATTATTATTATTATTATTATTGACTAGGCTAAGCTGTGTCTAACAACAGTAAGCTCCCCAAGGTGTTTTTGGTGCAAGGCTGTAAATCCCAGCTTTGGGAGAGCAGGTTATATAAAAGATGTAAAACATACAATGAATGAGGGTGCTTCCAGGTGTCACTATTTCCAGGCAGGATTCAGTCACAGGCCAGAAAATTAAGATTGTGCAGGCTGTAAGGTTGCTATTGCTCAATAGAAACACATGCCTGCATGTAGTGGTTCTAGGGGTTGCTCGTGCGTAAGCCGGTGCAAACACCTGGCTGGGTTGCCTGAGTGAACCTTTTCTGTCCGGACAGCCACTCACCCGTGGCTGTCTCAATCGCTGGCAGAATCCGTCAGTGGGCGTTTCTTGAACTTCTTCCAGCAAAGAAGCTCTTTGACGCCTAGTCTCCTCCTACTCTCTCTGCGCGAAAGCCTTCTGCGCAAGGAGGGCGTAGGCAGCGGAGGACCCCTACTCTCCCCGCTGGTCCCTGGCAAGGAGTCATGGGACCGCCTCGCCGCTTCCCCCATCTGCCCCCCTTCTCCACTGGTGCTACGCTGATTCTCTTCCCCAGAAGATGGGCTGCCTCTCCCAATCCCGGGACGCTCTCTGGAATCCCTCTGGATTTTGCTCTCTCCCTCCGGCACTGATGGCAGTTCCCTGACACTGCAGAATCAAGACTTTTTTGCAAGAAGACGAATGATGGGGGAAGCCATTGGGAAAGGTGGAGCGACATTTGATTGATGCAACATCACCTAACCTTCCTGCAGACAAAGCATAACAAATTATTATTATTATTATTATTATTATTATTATTATTATTATTATTATTTATACCCCGCCCATCTGCCTGGGCTTCCCCAGCCACTCTGGGCGGCTTCCAACAAAATATTAAAATACAGTAATGCATCAAACATTAAAAGCTTCCCTAAACAGGGCTGCCTTCAGATATCTTCTAAAAGTCTGGTAGTTGTTCTCTTTGACATCTGGTGGGAGGGCGTTCCACAGGGCAGGTGCCACTACCAAGAAGGCCCTCTGCCTGGTTCTCTGTAACTTGGCTTCTCGCAATGAGGGAACGCCAGAAGGCCCTCGGTGCTGGACCTCAGCGTCTGGGCAGAACAATGGGGGTGGAGACGCTCCTTCAGATATACTGGACCGAGGCCATAGTAAACATCTAAGACAGTCGTCTAAGCTTCCCCCAAACTTTGTGCTCAAGAAACAGGTCATCTGGAAGCACTCTGAATTGGATGGATGTTAAAATGCCACCCGGGTCCTGAAATCAGCCACCATCTCCCTGGTATAATATGGCCATTTCCCCCCTTTCCTTAGTTGATTCTGACGATGTGACCATCTGCACCACTTCGCTGCTCAGCTCGTCGTCTCCATCTGGCGGAGGCATCCCCTATACCAAGGAGGTGGTGGGTACCCCTCCACCCTCCCCATCGGTCAGCAGCGGGCTCTCGGGAGCTGGGTAAGTGGCACGCTTCCACCTCTGTCCCCCTCAGAACCTGCGGTGGTACAGTCCGGCCTCAGCTATGCCATGTGGCTCTGCTGCTCACCTAGCTTGGCTCGGGGTCCATTTTGGTTGCAGCTTCTGTTTCCCCTCTTCCTTCCAGCAACCTGAGTCCCGGCGTGGAGGTGATGGGCCTGCAGGTCGATTACTGGACAGCACAGGGTCCAGAGAAGAGGAAAGAGGCCGAGAAGCGGGAGACGGGCATAAAAAACACCCTGAAGAGCAATTTCCGCTCTCTGCAGGTCAGCCGCATCCCTGGCCCTGGGGAGCTGACCGCCCCCAACACCATGGCCATGACTGTGGTCACCAAGGAGAAGAATAAGAAAGGTAATCTTCCCCCAGAAGCATCACAGCTCTTTGTTGTCTGCCTATACCAGCTCAGCCTGCTCGTTTATTTATTGCTGTTGTTTTACTATTGACATTGATTGGTTTCCTACTAGCCCAAGAGTCTTCTAGTTCAAACAGTGGTCCCTGAATTACCAGCGATCCCATTTAGGTGGGCCAAGACGTGCCAATGGATTTGTGGTTGAAGACAGGAAACAGATCGTTCCACACAATGCATACAGTGGTACCTCGGGTTACAGACGCTTCAGGTTACAGACTCCGCTAACCCAGAAATAGTACCTTGGGTTAAGAACTTTGCTTCAGGATGAGAACAGAAATCGTGCGGCAGCGGTGGGGCGGCAGCGGGAGGCCCCATTAGCTAAAGTGGTACCTCAGGTTAAGAACAGTTTCAGGTTAAGAACAGACCTCCAGAACGAATTAAGTTCTTAACCCGAGGTACCACTGTATTACATTTTAATTGCATTGTAATTGCTTTTCTTATTTCTTACATTGCACTTCATTTTATTACGGTTCAAATTTCACGGAATTCAAAATGTTATACAATGAAATGCAGTGTGTAAGAAACAAAAGAAGCAGTGAAAACACAATTGAGAATCATAATGCATCATAGCTGCCGCTTCAGGCAGAAAAATTGGTGAGTGGGCTGGCAAAACCCTCAGCAAATTTCAAATGGTCTGTGGGGCAGGGGGGAAAGTTTGGGAACTGTCCTTATAGTCCTCATGGGCAGACTCTTTGCATGCGCTGTGGAAAGGGGCATGAAACTTTTCCAGTGCTTGCTCAGCGATAGGATTTCACTGTGTGGACATCTGTTGAATCTCGAATGGTTATCTTTTGGCAGTCATGTTCCTGACTAAGAAAAACAAAGAGAAGGACTTGGAACCGAAGAGTCAAGTAATTGAGGGGATCACACGCCTGATCTGCACAGCCAAGCACCAAAACACCATGCTCCGTGGTGAGTGGGCCTTTTCTATGGCGGCTGAGTTGTTGTCCTTTTCTGAATAGCCCTAGCCAGAGCTCTGTTCGCCTCGTGGCTCCGCCAGCGCTCTACAACAGGGTGTTCGCCAACCTATTTGGAGAGAGTACAGTCATTGTTACTTCCAGCCCTCACCTACCAACCTGGTACTGATTGTGGAGATCACACAATAACGATTTCACACTCAGATGCTGTTGATGTTTTAATAAAAGGGGAGTTTCCCCCCAGTACCAGGGGAAATCTACTAGGTGGCTAATAATAGTAATAATTTATTAATTGTACCCCTCCCATCTGACTGGGTTCACTCTGGGTGGCTTCCAACATACAGTGGTATCTCGGTTTAAGAACAGCCCTGTTTACGAACTATTCGGTTTACGAACTCCACAAAACCGGAATCAGTGTCCCGGTTTGCGAACTTTACCTCGGTCTCAGAATGGAATCCGAACGGTGAAAGGGCACCGGCGGCAGTAGGCTTCATTAGGGAAAGCGCGCCTCTGTTTAAGAACTGTTTCGGTTGAAGAACGGACTTCCGGAACGGATTATGTTCGCAAACCGAGGTACCACTGTACTTAAAAACACATTTAAAAGCTTCCCTATACAGTACTGCCTTCAGATGTCTTCTAAAAGTTATATAGTTGCTCATTGCTCATCTCCTTGACATCTGAGGGGAGGGTGCCACTACCAAGAAGGCCATACCACACTCACCCTCACCACACAATCCACACTCACTCATTCTCCCTCTCTCTCACAGACCACACATTCACTCATACTTCTTTGCGTCTCTCTCACACACATACCTCTCCTTTTCAGACCACACATGCATATGCTCCGTCTTTCTCGCACACAGACCACATGTGCATCTCTTCCTCTCTCACACACCTAGACATGTGCAAGACTTTTCCAAGGGCAGCAGGGAGGCACAAGTACAACGCTGAAAGAGCAAGCAAATTTCTCGCAAACCATAGGCAGAATGGTGTGTGCATTTGGCTTCATATTGCACATCCTAAAAACACTTCTTACTCTCTTTTTAAGTAGAAGATGGGAATCTGGGGCTTAATGGATCATCCTGGGGGCACAGAAAAAGGCCTCCAGGGGCAGCACGGTGAAAGTTCGTATAAGAAGGTTAGTGGAGAATGTAGGCACAATTCAGGCTGCGGGATTATTGCCTGAATTCTCCACCAATCTGTTACACCATGGTATCTGCAAGCCCTAAGTTAGCAACCTCTGGGCTTAACTTGAATGGCATTTCCTCCTCCACCACCAGCACACAAGAGCCAGCGTGGTGTAGTGGTTAAGAGCGGTAGACTCGTAATCTGGTGAACTGGGTGTGCGTCTCCGCTCCTCCACATGCAGCTGCTGGGTGACCTTGGGCTAGTCACACTTCTCTGAAGTCTCTCAGCCCCACTCACCTCACAGAGTGTTTGTTGTGGGGGAGGAAGGGAAAGGAGGATGTTAGCCGCTTTGAGACTCCTTAGGGTAGTGATAAAGCGGGTATCAAATCCAAACTCTTCTTCTTCATCATGTCTTGCTCTTCCCTGGAAGCCCCAGTTCAGCTTCTCTTCTGAACGCTTGCTTCCACACCTTCCCTGCTTCTGGCCTGAATGTCCTTCCTCTCTTTTGCCTCCTCTCCTACAGTTTGTATTGACGGCATCGAGTGGAACGATGTGAAGTTTTTCCAGCTGGCCGCACAGTGGCCGACACACGTCAAGCATTTCCCCATCGGCATCTTCGGCTACACAAAGAGCGCGTGAGGATAAAGGAAAGGAAGCAGCCCGAGGCAACAGCCTCGGGGAGGACTTGGGCTCTGCCGTGCTGAACAGAGGAGGGACAATCCAGCTCCTTGCTTCTGCCGAAGATGACTGACTGGACTGGACTGGACTGCCTGATGGCCCAGGGCTGGAGCCCTGATCCGGCCAGGGCTCTCTTTGGCTCCATTTGTTCTGTGCAAGGAGCATCCCGATTTGCTTTACGTCTCACCCATGAGGTTTTTTTTTGTTTTCGTTTTAGTTTTTAACGTGAACTTGGTCCTAGGAAACGGAAGGAAGGCACACACACACACACCTGCACCATTCACAGAGCTTTCTCAGCCTGAACTCTTGAAGACTCGGCCGTTGGGCCAGTTTTCCTTGTTCCAGGAATGAAAGAGGCCAGGGGGGAACTTGCACAGCTCCCCAACCAGCCGGCGGCTCGGGGCAGCTGGGGCTCTGTTCCCTCCCATGCCTTGCCATGGGCAAGAAAGGGGGTTTGCTCAGCCAGGCTCACCCCATTGCATTCTGGGCAAGCTGGACCTCTGCCCACAAGTGCCACTCTGCAGTGCCCGCCCCCAGTGCACAGAGGGCTCCTGGGATCTTGGGTACCTTGCCATCTTTTAACACAAAGTAGCTTTCCCCGTCTCTCCTAAAAAATACTTGGCCCCTCCTGCTTGGAGTGGGTCTGGCACTGCTCAGCTTCTCATGCCCCGAGGAGATGCCCAGGCGGGAGTATAGAAAGCAAGTGGTACAGAGATGGCAAAAAGGAAAGGCAGGGGCAACTCATTTCTGCAGCAGGCAGCTGGTCCAGGTACGAGCTGCTTTGTGTAGTTCAAGACGTTGGCAAGACAAAAGGCTGGAGTTGCTGCGTTGCTGTTTGCTTCCCCCCATTTGTCAGGGGGAGGTGGCACAGGAGTGCCCGAGCCCAGGGCAGCGCTTGCCTCTGGGACCCGATACAGATCCACAGACGGCGGGATTGCTCTGGTGCAGCAGAGCAAAGGGACTGAACCCTAGAACGGCTGGTTCTTTGCCACTTTAAAGCACAGTAGGCCGACCTCCAGGGCAAAAGGCGGGAGAAACTCGAATGAGTGCCATTCCAATGGAATAGGAAGGGGGAAGGGCCTTGCTAAAGCAGCACAGCTTCTATAGGGCTGGAGGGGGAAGCCGAGGGGCTTCTTCACTAACCAATCTGTTCTGGTTTTTATTTGTGGGGGGCAGGGGGAAGTACAGAGAAAGCAGGACGAGAGAAAATGAGAGTTGCGGCAGGGCAAGGCTCTCTTCTTGCAGGATGTACTGCAGCTCTGTGTAAAACAGTGTGTGCTTTGATTGCCGCATTGCTGGGCCCTGCTAGGTAGGTGAAGCAAGAGGGGGAGCCATTGCTCGCACAGCTGAGGGAGGCCAGGCCAGAGGCCCCTGCGGCCTGTGCCCCCGGGAAGGCTTTCTGGCCAAGGTGCTGTCTTGCAATGGAGCGCCAGCTTACACTCCATGCACTCCATTGATGGCCACTGCACTCACTGCAGCGCTCTCCTGAGCTCCGCAAGCCGGGCCGAGTTGCACCTTCGCGAGGCAGGTCTCTTGCAGAACAGGATGTACGAGGAGGAACAAGTTCCTTTTAAAAATGACTGACACACAGACACAGATATATACACGGACACATCCTAAAATCCAACACGAGTACCAGAACGAGAGAGCCAGTAACTGCAGCAAAGGTGTCCTGAGCCTCGCCTTCCCGTGGCAGCTATTTGTGCCTCTTTGCCCTCCTCTTCCCTGACGAGACCCGCCAGCGCCCCCCCCAACCCCTTCCCTTCTCTCTCCTTTTCTCAAAAACCAAGTGGACTCCAAGGCCCAGGCCTCCCTGCCTTCCTGGAGCTCCTTGTGTCACTAGAACTGCCAAACCAACCTTCCCCTGCCTTGAAAGTGTATCCTACCGAACTCAAGAGACCTAAACTGTGGTATTGCGCCTGCTCGTCGGACGCAGCTGCTCGAGGTTAGGAGAGCAGGGATGGTGGGTTAACCCCATTTTTTACAAGATTCTATTTTTGTTAAACTTAATGTAAGGTTGCTTTCTGGATTAATTTTAATAAATTAATGCTGGTACCATTGTGACTGACAAGGCTTCGGGTCAATTTGTGAGTCGGCTTGGAATTTTTGGCTTGTTTTGTAAAAGGTCAAAGAACTATGGCGACTAATTCTGTGAGCAAAAGGGGAACCTGGGCTTGCCGTTTTTGAAAACACCGGCCTCTCCTACTGCCATGCATGTGGCAAACCGCAAGGGGGGCTTCGAAAGCGGTTGTAGAGCTTGCCGGTTTTGAGAAAACGTAAATGCAAAGGCACCAGGCTACTGCAAGCTTCTTGCATGAGGCCAGAGCAGCTTCTGCAGCACATCAGAAGTTGGTGACTTGTTCCTAGACTCTTCCTTCTTGTCTCTCTTCTTTAAAAGCTATCTGAATTCCAACCAGCCCATATCGCCAAATGTTTCCCTGTTCAGATCTTCATAACGGATTGATCTTTCGGTGTCAAAGGTAGCGGGCCAGCAATGAAAACCACTTTCCAGTATCTCAGACTTATCTGTTACCAGGTTAGAAACAAAAGCATGCCACACATGCATACTTCCGAGAGGAGAGGCACTCTAAGCCTTTGGATAAATGTCCATCTTTTACTATTGGCAGCCCCTCCTGCCTCCTGTTAAACCTGACCCCAGCATGCACAGTTAGACGCTGTCTACCAGCATGCTGATCTTGGGGAGAAAAGGTGCAGCGTGGGTGCAAGAAGCCAGCTCCAGAAGCCTCTGCATTGGCTTCCACAGTTCCACCTGTCCCTAAGCAGTTGAAAATTTGCTTTCCAAAGAAGTTCAGGCCTGAGAGTATAAAGCCTTTTGTGATAGTTAGTTTTCCCTTGTCTAAAGAACCGGTACTTCTTTGTTCCACATCCTGTAGTAATCTGCTGAAATCTTTGGCAATGGGAGGGTATTTTTTTTAAAAAAGGGTGGGTGGAGAGAATGGGTGTGTAAAGATGGCTGAAACACTTGTGCAAAGTTGCTTGTGCTTAACTGGTTAAGGAGTCCAGCTGCATGAAGGCAAGACACCTACGGTGTGGCCACCTATGAGATGGCCATGCTCAGACTGCCTTTCAGGAGCTGAGTGCCTTCCTCCCTTTTTGCAAGCTGAAGTCCATTAACCCAGGCACCCGATCACATTTCTACCAAACAACACACCGCCTGAATTCAGTTGCTGCAACAAAGACAGTAACTTGGTTCATGCTAACGTTATACCGCTGGACCCACGATAGTGCAAGGAAACCAGGCCATGGATTCTTAACCAATTTGTTTTATTGTTACTATTATTATTTGGACTTCAGCAGTTAATGGGATTACAGGTTTTGGACTTCTTCAGAAAGGAATGAAATGACAAAGCAGCTGGCCATTGCATTGAACGAGGCAACAGAAAGCATGGGAGGTAAAACAATATGCAGAAGTACCAGTGAGTGAGATGTCTTACACCTCATTTTTGACCCTCCAACAGGGCAGTCCAATTTTTCATAACAAGTGGGCTGCCAAGAGTACTTTGACACAGAAACTGTGGGCTGCACACTGCCCTGATGTGTGGGAGAGCGGTGGGGGGAGCAAGGTGAAAATATGAGCTCCCAGTCCTCACACTGGCTTCCCAAAAATTAGGTAAGCAAGGTACTGTGCTTTGGGATGGAGGCATGAAGCTCTGGCAGGATCCTAGAGCCCTCCCACCTCCTTGCCAAAGCTGTGAAAGTGCTAACTAGGCTTTGGGGAGGAGGTGTGAGGACTCTGGAACCCCAAAGCCCAGCACCTCACGTACCTGATTTTGGGAAGATGACAGATCCTGTTTATTTCTGACCCCCGGTCATGCTGGCTGGAGCTGAGGAAGGCTGGAGTCTTAACAGAAGGTCAAAGGCCACATGGCCCATCCCCACAAGCCATATCAATGTGTAATGTTTAAAAACTGGGTGTCTCCAACCATCCCTTCCTTCAGTGACAGCTATAGGTCCCTATAGACCTCTACAAATACACATATTACCTACTGGGGATGTGGACATTATAGCTACTACACAAATTGTGTGCACTTGTTATGTAAACGAACTTGCTCACAAGCTACATCTGAGAGTACAAACTTCTAGGTCTCGTTTTAAAATTAAACAGCTGGCCCTAGCAGCTAATTTACTGCACCGTGGTTCACAGTGACCACCCCAGGCCAGGTCTGGCCATTGGCAAGGGCTTCAGCACCCATCAAAGGCTGACTCATCCATTGCAAAGCGAAAGGTCTGGCCGTTCACTCTTCAGCCTCTGCCCAATGGCACTCACTGTTAGGCTAGAATGCGAGCGGCTCAATCATTATTGTGATTATTTATTACATTTGCATACCACCCTTCGTCCAAAGATCCCAGGGCAGTTCACAACACAAAAATATAAAATGAGAACACAAAATACACTAAAAATAAAAAATAAATAAAAATAAATACACCAGCACTAGATTCCTACACAAAGGCTAGGCCGGATGTCCTGTCTTATGGACTGAAAGGATGTCTTAAAGAAATCAGAGCACATGTAGCCAACAGGAGGCACTTTAGATGACGATGGACTACAACTCCTGAAGATCCTGGACCACTTGCTATCTTGGCTGCAGCTGTCAGGAGTGAGTAGTCCCAACATCATCTAGAGGACACCATGTTGGCTAGCCCTGGATTTGAGGATTACAAAAAAGAAAAACGGACCAAAAGTGGCCTGAGTATCAGCTCAGTGAGGTGCTAGCTTTGTCCAGCAGCCAAACGAACATGCAAGGATGGGCGATGCTCCTCCCCTAAGGCCAGAGACATTAATCAAAAGATCACATTCCCAGTGAGGGGGAAGGAAGCAATCCTTCCATTGGGCCATGTTTGCATGGCAATTTGACACTGGGGGAAATAAGGCAAGTATACAATCTGGAGAAGACGCTTCCCGAGTTGCCTGGGTTATACAACCCCAAGCGATTCTGGACATTCAGGAAAGGCTGTGGTTGCTTACCAACCAGTCTTTGTTGCATCCTATTGCACCAAACAACAGGCCAGCTGCTAGCCAGGGAGGCTTACAGCAGTTAGGCAGTGGCAAACCCTTGGCTCGAATAAAAAACATCCACCTTCTGGAAGCAGCTGCTTGCGGCAACTTTTCTACTTTCTCCTTGCAGGAGGGAGCCAGCTCTGCCCAACGCAGCCCGTAACGTTACTGAAGCTCACTTTGCTCTTTGCTGAAAAGGCAACTTGCAATCTATAAGGAGGAGGAGGAGTCCGCCGTGGAGCAAAAACACCCGTCGCCCTCCTCGCCGTTGCCTTGAAAACACAGGAAGGCAGCATTCTGGGCAGCTGTGTTGGCAGGCTAGCAGCCAGTTCTACCTAAATGTAGAGAACGCCTGTCTCTTTTCTGGGCAGGGTGCAGTGGGTGCTTTTTTTATCTCAACAGTCTGGAAGACTACTTGAGGCTGGTTCCTTGGTGCCGGCAGGGCGGGGGGCTCCGTGGAGACGCACTGCAGGAGATGTGGGTGGTCTTCCCGGCGCTGGATGGAGCCCTGGTTTAGCAGGTGGAGCACGCAGGACAGGACGTCAGCGCTGCTGCAGCAGAAGCTGGAGAACTTTGGGACTGAGCCCGGCTTCGGTTTCTGGCAGGCATCTATCACCTGGGAGAGGCAGAAAAAGTGGGTTAGTCTCTGGTACTGGCTACCAGCCAGACTGCGCTACAAGGCCAGACCCCTGCATTTCGTACCCTGAACACCAGGCTGTCGATGTGCAGCTCTCTCTCCTCTTTCAGGATCTCAAGAAGGAGGCAGCAGATGGTGTTCCTCTTCCTCTCCAGAGCCCTGCCCTTGTTCTCTTCCACATCGAAGTAGGTCTGCTTGGGCAACAGCCACAGGCGCTGGCTGGGCGCTTGGGCCAGCGTCCCCTCACTCAGCCTCAAGATACCTGGAGCCAAAAGACATAGGGCAGGCATAGCCAAGATTGCAGGGGCTGGTGAGAACTGTAGTGAAGAACACCTAGAAGGTTGGCTACCCCTGATGTAAGGACTTCAGACTGGCAGAACTTCTCAGATTTCCAGCATAGCTGGCTCTTTTTGAGGCCTAGCTTGGGAAACTCTCCTTGGCTGTAGTTTTCGAAAGGATTTGGGCAAAGCAAGTGCTCCATGGAAGTAGCTGGAAGTCAGGATCCCACCCACCTCACTGGGAAAACTCAAGATCCCATCTCCATATTTACCCTGGCTCTGGGTCAAGATCCCATTCGTCATCAGAGGTTTCAGCGCACAATCGAGGAGCTCAGGGGAGAGACCTGTGGCTTGAAAGAGCCTTTCCACAGAAACCTCCTAGGGCCAAAAGGGAAAAGAAAACAGAGGTAAACGAAGACAGCCTCAGAGGAATTATTGAACACCTGTCATGGTGATGGAAGCAGGTTGAGTTAGTGCCTCCTTCAAGAATTGGGGGGACTTGCAAATATAAAATAACAATGATTTTATTATTTATACTCCGCCTATCTGGCTGTGTTGCCCCAGCCACTCACAGGAAATAGGAAATTTGCAGGGTGCATGCTCAAATCCACACAGCAGGAGTCACTGAACTGCTAGTTTCTGCCACAGCAGCAATGACAGGATGTGGGGATAACCATGAGAAGGTTTTGCAACTTCTGAAGCAGATAGTTTAGGGAAGCTTTTAATGTTTGATGTATCACAGTATTTTAATATTCTTTTGGAAGCCGCCCAGAGTGGCTGGGGAAACCCAGCCAGATGGGCGGGGTATAAATAATAAATATTATTATAATAGAAGGCAAGCTAAGTATTGTCCAACAAAGCACATCTGGAGTTAGTTAAAGTTAGTTAAACAGGAACTGTGCTTGGTGCTAAGGGCTTTCAATCTCTACTGTTCAAAATTCAGGCAGTGGGGCTGTTTCAAGACAGGGTCACCAACATTTCAGGACCTGTGGGCAGATCTGCAAACTGGAGGATGTGTCATGGGCAACACACACACACCCTTGCAACCAAGCACACCCCTAAACCAATGCTGTTGGTGGCAACAGATTGCTTCTCTCAAACTAAACTTCAGTGAGTGGAGGAGCAGAGGAAGTCCTCTCTTGAGCACACCTGTGCTAGCAGGCATCACACTGGCAACCCATGTTTTATGCAAACGCAGGCCATCCTATGAGTCACGGAATATGCCCTGCTGATGGCAAACAAGTGGGGACCAAGGGAGTGTCAGACCTCGGCAGTGTTGAAGCAGAGGAGGATGTACATCTGCAGGGTGGAGACGTGTAGGAGGCAGCCCTGGTACTCAAGTTCCGCGTGGCCCAGCCACGTCCACTGCAAACGCCGCGGCTTGGTGTGCTCCAGCCCAAAGCGGCTCTGACCTGAGAAAGACAAAGGCAACGGTCAGGGAGAAATACTGCAGCAAGACGGGCAACACTCTCTCTGCTCAAGGACAGGAGATCACAATACTGGGGTTGGAGAAGCATGAACAAAACACAAATCTTGTTGTTTTTCAAATTGTCTCATCCCACGTTCCGTAGATTAGCCAGATTTTCCAAAGATTATGAACCTCTTAACGCTGCCTCTCTCAAAGGATGGTTTAAAGACTCACAGCTCCCTGCGAAGGTTTGTATCATTTCTTTATAGAAAGTTTGATGGTTCTCATTTCCAAGTTCAGAGTCTTGGGTCAAAGTGGGGTCCACCTGCCCCCCAAAACTCAGCCTGAGAGAGGCAGGGCTGGGCTCAAAAACAGCCTGGCACTCACTCTGGGTGTAGAAGTCAGCAAACTTGCTCAGGTGCTGACTGAGGGATTCTGGGAAGAACCTGGCAGGATCCTCCAGGTAGCAGAACGAGGAGATGGTCCAACAGCGTGGAGACAGCGCCAGCACCTTCACCTCGGCCTCTTCCTTCCGAGAGAACAGCTGCTGCGCCTCCACCATCTGGGGAAATACAGAAGGTCTGTGGCTTTGGCGGACAGTGGGGGCTGCCCAGGCAGTGTCAGCGGAGGAAGAAAAGGCCTTGGGGGCAGAGGACCTCCTGCATGGTCCACAGGGATGGGGCTCTGCCCTGCTGGCCCCTCCTTCGCCTCTCACCTCGCCTTCCTCCATCTCCTCCTCCGCCTCCCAGTTCCCGTCCTGGTCGAGTTCCAGCAGGTGCTTGTCGAGCTGCTCCAGCTGGAAGAGGTGGAACTGCTGCTGCTGCTCCTCCAGCTCACTCAGGTTCTTCAGCATCTGCTGGGGGAAGCGGTTGGGGAAGCAGAGCCCAATGTGCTCCACCACCGCACACTCCAGCCACGTCTTGCCCTGAGACAGGAGCCGGTCTCCCAGGTAGTATCTGCGCAAGCAGAGAGGGCAGACCCATCAGCCCAGACCCCCCTCGCCCCTCCTGCAGGGCAGGCCAGCCTCACGTACAAGAGACCCAGGAAGGAAGGAAGGAAGGAAGGAAGGAAGGAAGGAAGGAAGGAAGGAACCCAGCAGCTGAACTGGTGCTCTCAAGTCATTCTTCCTTATGGAAGTGCCAGGAACAGGCTGCACCACTTCCTGCCCGACGCCTGCGCCGTCTCCCAGAACAATGTGATAAGCAGCTCCTTGGGAATATGGGAAGCTGCCTTGGACTGAGCCAGGTCCCTTGGTCCCTCCACTGACTGGCAGTGGCTCCAGGGCTTCAGGCAGGAATATCTCCCTCCTTCCTGGAGACTGAACCCAAGACCTTCTGCCTGTACGGCAGCTGCTCTCCCCCTTGATCTCTGGCCCTTCCCTCCCCACTACGATTCCGCATATCTGCCCCACGAAGGCCTCCTCACCGGTAGAAGTGCTCGAAGGTGTTGGCCAACTCCAGGCCTGCCAGGAAGAGGACGGGCTCCAGGCTCCGCTGCAGGGGCCGCAAAGTCTCCACGTTGCCAGAGTCCGCCCAGCTCTCCTGGATCCACCGGTCGATGTAGCGGGCAAACTGCTCACTCACCTGTTGGCCACAGAGCAAGAGGCACCAGTTGAAGCCGGGAGAAGAAGCAGGTGGAGCTTCCATGAAGGGAGAGGGGGGGTGAGGGGGGCGGAGGGGATTCCTCCCTCAAACCAGCAGCAACGCCTCCAGGGAAGGGGATGGACAAGGCATCTGGGGAAGATCCCAGAGGGGGAGGCTGGCTGCTCTGTGATCAGGCCAGGGGAGCCAAGCAGGCTCTGAGATGAGGCCACGTTTGACATCCCTGGAAGTGCAAGGGGCAAGGCAAGGCTGCCTGCAGAGCCGGAGGGGGGATGTCAGAGGGACAGTTCCTGCAAATGAGCTCCCCCGTGACTAGGCCATGCCCCCCACCCTTCTGCCCTTACTCACATGCATGGCTGTCAGGAAGGAGAGCTGCAGCAGACCCCCCGAGAAGCCGTGGCACAGGGCCAGCATGAAGGACATCTGCTGCCCAAAGAGCTCCTCCATGGCGGTGCGGAGGCGCAGGTAGATGTTGCAGTAGCGCTCCACAAAGTCCGGGGCCTGCCAGGAGGACTCCAGGAACAGCTTCACCTGGGCAGAGGGACGGCAGGAGCACAACAGGGTCAGAGCAACCCACACGCCCTTCTCTGGCTCCCTGGGGCCTGCCTGGAAGTCTTCCTGCGGGCAGGGATGCCTGGCTGGTTGCCTGTCCTGGGTAGCGCTAAACACCCTTTAGCTCATCTTTTGGTTGGCTGTCAGTCGTCAGGAAAGTCTGGGCATGTGACTGGAACTGGGGCAGAAGTGTCAAAATCAGAACGAGGCTCCCACCTAATTTAGCAGCACCACGTAGAGCTTGGAGCCAGGAAACCCCCTTTCCTGGGAGAGTCTGGTCCACACCCCGTCCTGTCCCGCAGCCTCAGCTCTCCCCAAGGCTGCCTTCCCAGTAACTCCTTAATAGGCAGGGAAGCAGCTGCATGCAGACACAGTGAGAACAACGCAGCAGGACTAGTGAATGGTCTGCCATGGAAGACGTGGCCAGGAAGACATCTGTTTGCAGCAATGGAGAGTCGCTACGCCACATCTCACCCTGCTTGGCGCCCCCATTCGCACCTGGTCCTCTGCTCCCCCTACCTGCTGCTGGACCACCCCTTTCCAGCACTGGGTGATGCCAGTGGTGCTGCTGGGCTTCTTCACGGCTGCCTTGACAGTCCCAGAGCTCGACTCTTTGTTCTTCCCGTTCTTCCCGTTCTTCCCATCTGCAAAGTGGGGGTTGTGCGGCGTTATTCACGGGGACCGGAGCACCCAGGCACCCACTTCTGACTATACGGGACCTTGAGGGCTCTCCTCCCTCCCCAGTTCTTCCTCCAACGCCACCCCCCTTGCAGCCCCGGACGCCAAAGACACTCTTGCTCTCCTGCCAAGGTCTGCCTGGCCCCCAGAGGCTCCTCTGCGGCGACCTTCCCCCCTTCAATTGGGAAAGGGGACCTGCCCCTCCTGGGCTGCCCATCTGCCCAAGCAGGGAGACACTCACTGGATTTCACGGGGGGCTTCAGCTCCTCGGCCTCAGGGCTGCTGGAGTCCACGTGCACCAGCAGGTGGCTCAGGCGCCGGACGCGAGAGTTGAAGATGGCTGCCCGGCTTTTGCTGCTCCGGGAAGCCTCCAGGTTCTCCAGGTATTGGCTCAGGAGCCAGGAAAGGGGGCTGATGCCGCTGGGATCTGGAGGGCAGGAAAGAGTCAACACGGAGGGCTGCTGGGAGAGGGGAGGGGGGGAGGGTGTGGCTCCTGAGGACTTGTGCCAGGAAGGAGATGCCATACCTGGAGTGGTGATGCTCTGCACCAAAGGGCTGATCAGAGCCTCCCAGCAGGTCTTGCCCAGGGCCTGGGCAGCTTCGTCGTCGGGAAGGAAGCGGTCGGCAAAGACCTGCTCATGGCGCAAGGCACTGTTCAACCTGAAAGGGCAAAGGGGTGGAGGGTCAGCTGCTGACTTGGGCGACGCTTGGAGGCCTATGGAGGTCAGGGGCAAATGGGCTGAGAAGCAATGGCTGCACAGGGTGCGGGACAAAGCAGGGCAGGAGCTTGAACAACATGAAACCCAGCCAGATGGGTGGGGTATGAATAATAAAATTATTATTATTATTATTATTATTATTATTATTATGGAGATGGAAGGGGGGGGAGGAGCAGGATGGATATCTTCCGACAGGGTTTCCCAAACTTGGGTCTCCAGCTGTTTTTGGACTACAACTCCCATCATCCCTAGCAGGACGTATGATCAGGGCTGATGGGAATAGTAGTCCATCAACAGTTGGAGACCCAAGTTTGGGAAACCCTGTCTTGGGGTAAGCGTGGGAAGGGCTGGGAATGTGGACCCCCTCCCAGCGCAAGAGGGAGACCCCTCCCTGCCCCGCAGGACACCCTGCCCCTCCCCACCTGCGGCCCCAGGGAAAGGGCAAGACCTGTTGAAGAGCTGCAGCAGCTGCATCCGGTCTTCCGAGATTTCCTGGCACCAGGTGTGCGCCTTGGTGGTGTAGAAGAGGTACGTGCGCCGGCACAGCTGCTCCTTGAAGATGGGCCAGAAGGTGGGCTTGGGGCCCAGCACCTCGATGCCACGCACGCGAGTGTCAATGCCCCCCTGAGAACGACACAAACCTTTCCAGTGAAATCAAGGCAGCACCCGTGGGGAGGGCCCACCAAAACACGGCAAAAAGTGGACAGTCCTACCTGCTGACAGCGCTTGATCTTGATCTGTATGATGGGCCAGAAGCAGTTCATGTTCTCCAGAAGGATCACTCTGCTGGCCGATGGCGGGACAGTCACCTTTGGGCAGAAAAGGAGAAGATGCGGCTTGGATTTGTCATTCTGAAGATGCCTCTTCATCACAGAGGAGGAGAAAAGGGGCAGAGAGGCCCTAAAGTTGTCTTTGCCTAATTCCCTTGCTCTCTTCTTCCCTCCCACAGGGTTGTTGGTGTCAATTGCCTCTGCATGTGTTTGTGCGTGCATACTTAATACAATAATTCTGTAAGTTGCGTGTCTTTGTTTCTCAGTTTGATCCTTTTATCTGGGTTTTTTTTATGTATCGTGCAATTTTATGCTGTTATTTTTATTGATGAATAAATTAGAAATTATTTATTGCAATGATCAAGAGTGAATTTCTGTTTTAATTATTATTTTCTGGTGTTTAATTTTATTGTGTAAAAAGCTGCGTGTTTTTTATCATGACTTTTTTTGTATCGGGTTTTAAGGGGCGTGATCTTCATTGTGTGTTTCTTGTTTCTGCAGCTAGTGATACAGAAAGGTGGAATGTTAATTAAACATGAAACGAGATGAAATTTTAAACGTCCTCCAGATGCTGCTTGAAGCACAACTTCCACCATCCCAGATAACTGGAGGGATGCTTGTTGGGGCTGATGGGAGCTGCTGTTCAGCAACCCCTGGAGGACCAAAGAAGAAGAAGAGTTTGGATTTGATATCCCGCTTTATCACTACCCGAAGGAGTCTCAAAGCGGCTAACAATCTCCTTTCCCCTCTTCCCCCGCAACAAACACTCTGTGAGGTGAGTGAGGCTGAGAGACTTCAGAGAAGTGTGACTGGCCCAAGGTCACCCAGCAGCTGCATGTGGAGGAGCGGGGAAGCGAACCCGGTTCACCAGATTACAAGCCTACCGCTCCTAACCACTACACCACACTGTCCCCTGCGCCTGGTCCACTCCAACTGGCAGCAGCTCTCAGCCAAAGGTCTTTCCTATCGCCTGATGACTCCTCCTTTGAACCAGAGACTAACCTTCTGAAGGCAAGGTACGCTTTCTCCACTACTTAGCCTACAGTCCTTTCCCCTTGAAGCTGTGCCAACAAAGGCAAAACCTTGACCTGAGAGAAGAGACGGTAGAAGAAGATTGGAAGAAGTTTAAAGAATATTTGAAAAAATATGTTAATATTTAAATCTGAGAATAGCTTTGGAAGTGGATATAGGCTGTAGGTTTAGAAGTAGAAGACAGTGTATTTTAAAATAGTATTACTTGTAAGGGATAAAATGTGAAGATTTTTATGGTAAAAGTAAGTGTGGTTTTAAAAAATGGTTAAAAATTATGATATATGTAAACTGCTAAAGATGAGGTAAAATGAAAATCAGATATGGGGGGCTTGGGGAAACTCACCTAACAATGTTTAGAAAAAATAAGGGTAAGACAAGAATTTGTTTGTATTGTTTGTTTTTCTGTTTGTGTTGTTAAGTTGTGCTATAAAATGAATAATTTTTTTGGGGGGGGGGGGACAAAAACAAAGGCAAAACCTTGTCAAGTGTGGTGTGTGTCTCAGAGACAGGAACCCTTCTGTGGCACGGGGAAGAGCTTGATGCTCTCTAGCCACGGAAGCACCTTTCAGGCTGAAGCACTGACCGTATTGAGCTTGATGCTGACACTGGCTGCGCTCTCCCCTCCCATGACCATAATACGCGCTGGCATGTAGCTGGAATCCTCGCTGGTCACCAACAGAGACAACTGCCTGTGCAGGGAGAGAGCAGGGGTTTCAGAGCAAAAACCAGGCACCCTATTGGGAGCCTGGGACCTTTTCAAAGAAGGCAGGAGAGCATGTCTGCCTCGTTCCACGAGAACCAATATGTTCACACATTCCTGGCTCAACAAGAAACTTGGCTCTCTATGCCTGGCATCCAACCGTCTTATTTTATTTATCTGTGTTAAATTTTCTGTTTTACAATTTAGAATATTAATTTAGACAACCTTAAAATATCAGTGACTTCCCTTCTTCTCTTTCCGCAGTTCATTTTGCATAGCATAAATCCCTGCATATTCTTACATAAACTAAACCATTCAGCATTCCATTGTTACTTCCATCAAAACATATTTACACTCTTGAGTTTATCTTAATGCTGCCTCTGGCTCACAGCAAGAAATCTCAACTCATTTGAAAATGACTATGTTAAACTGTGGAAAGAGATTAAGAAAGAGCTGGAGATTTGGGAGAGAATGACGCTCTCCCTGCTTGGCAGAATCTCAGCTATCAAAATAAATCTATTGCCCAGGATGCTGTTTCTATTCCAATCAATACCAACTGTAAATAATGCAGGCTGCTTCAAGGAGTGGAAGAAGGATATTTCTAAATTCATCTGGCAGGGGGGAAAGCCAAGAATTAAACATAAAATTATGATAGACATATTTTGTTTGTTGTTTGTTTGTTTGTTTGTTTGTTTATTAGACTGATACGCCACAAGAGATCACAAGATCTCAGGGCAATTCGCAAAATACAGGGTTAAAGCAACAAATAAACACAACAACAACAACAATTTATTATTTATACCCCGCCCATCTGGCTGGGTTTCCCCAGCCACTCTGGGAGGCTTCCAAGGGAATATTAAAAACAATACAGCGTCAGACATTAAAAAATTCCCTAAACAGGGCTGCCTTCAGTTGTCTTTTAAAAGTAAAATAATTGTTTACTCCCTTGACATCTGATGGGAGGGCGTTCCACAGGGAGGATGCCACTACCGAGAAGGCCCTCTGCCTGGTTCCCTGTAACCTCAACTTCTCGCAGCCAGAAGGCCCTCAGCACTGGACCTCCCTGCTTGTGTATACTCACCGGATTACGACCCCACGATGCATATAGATGTTGATATGGTGGGAGGTGCTGTTGCCATTAGACTCCCAGTAGGTCTTGGGGTTCCCGTCTGTCAGCTTGCTGGCTTGGTGAGGGTTGGAGGAGACTTCCACCCTCTCCCAACACTTGTCGTCTTTGACCTCCGTGCTGCAGCCTGAGGAAAGAAGAAATGACCCTGGGCTTGGTACAAACGGCCAGAGCCGTAAAAGGAATGAGACGTCGACAGCTCTGAAGGCTAAAAGGACACTCACCTTGGCAAAGACTGTGCAAGAACACATCAAAGAACGGGATGTTGATAGGCTGGTGCGTCTGCCTGTGTTCTTCTATTTGACCCAGAATCACCTGTGCATTTGGGAGCGGAGAGAGAGGAGAAAGAGGTAGAAGAGACACCAAGAGACACCAATGTATCAAAGGGCAATAAGAAGGCAGAGCTAGCTTTATGGAAGCTCAAAGTGTGCAGGTACCAGTGGACCAGCATAAGAAGGATATTGAGAAGCTGGAAAGTGTGCCGAGGAAGGTGACCAAGATAACAAAGGGTTTGGACTCACAGCTGTCCATGGAGACGCAGGTCAATTCTGTATCCAGGGCAGCTGTCTACCAACTCCACCTGGTACGCAGGCTGAGACTCTACCTGCCCGCGGACTGTCTCGCCAGAGTGGTACATGCTCTAGTTATCTCCCGCTTGGACTACTGCAATGCGCTCTACGTGGGGCTACCTTTGGAGGTGACTCGGAAACTACAACTAATCCAGAATGCGGCAGCTAGACTGGTGACTGGGGGCGGCCGCCGAGACCACATAACACCGGTCTTGAAAGACCTACATTGGCTCCCAGTACGTTTCCGAGCACAATTCAAAGTGCAGGTGTTGACCTTTAAAGCCCTAAACGGCCTCGGCCCAGTATACCTGAAGGAGCGTCTCCACCCCCATTGTTCTGCCCGGACGCTGAGGTCCGGCGCCGAGGGCCTTCTGGCGGTTCCCTCATTGCGAGAAGCAAAGCTACAGGGAACCAGGCAGAGGGCCTTCTCGGTAGTGGCGCCCGCGCTGTGGAACGCCCTCCCATCAGATGTCAAAGCGATGAATAACTACCTGACATTCAGAAGACACCTGAAGGCAGCCCTGTTCAGGGAAGTTTTTAATATGTGATATTTTAGTGTATTTTTGGTTTCTATGGAAGCCGCCCAGAGTGGCTGGGGAAACCCAGCCAGATGGGCGGGGTACAAATAAATTATTATTATTATTATTATTATTATTATTTGGAAACCAAGCCTTATGAAGAATGGTCGAAGGAGCTGGGTATGTTTAACCTGGAAAAGTGACAGGAGATATGATAGCCATCTTCAAATATCTCAAGGGCTGTCACATGGAAGATGGAGCAAGCTTGTTTTCTCCTGCTTCGGAGGGTAGGATTCCAACCAGTGGCTTCAAGTCACAAGAAAGGAGATTCCGACCAAAGATCAGGAAGACCTTTCCGTCAGGAAGCGCTGTTCGACAGTGGAACAGATTCCCATAAGAGGTGGTGGACTCTCTTTCCTTGAGGGCTTTTAAGCAGAGGTTGGATGTGTTAGTATTTCGCGCCTCCGATGCTGCAGATGAGATTGGTGTGAATCACATGCCTGTCTGGGAAGAGCGTGGGAACGGAAGAGAGTCTTATCTCTTCCGCTGTATGTACTATTTGTACTGTACTTTTGCTTTTACTTCTGTCTGTTTCTTCTCTCGGAGCTGGAAAGAAAGGACGCCATGAATCCTATGTCTGTACATAATTTGTAAATAAATACGTAGATCAGCTCTACAATGTCTCACGCTTCTTGGTGTTATGCCAGAAGATTAGTGTGCCGATATCATTTGATATATGTTGCTGAAGCGCACTGGAGAAGAAGGAAAATGCCTTTTCCAGAGCTGCGCATACCGAAGGATGCTCGGAGTTTGGGGGCTGCAAGGGCACCCCAGGGCGTTTTCCAACAGGGTGGTCGTAGGAAGTGATTCATGAATTAAATTATTAATAATAATAATAATAATAGAAACATAGAATTGTAGACTAGGAAGGTACCACAAGCATTATCTAGTCCAACCGCACACAATGCAGGAATCTTTGGCCCAACGTGGGGCTCAAACCCACAACCCCGAGATCGAGAGTCTCATGCTCTACCAACTGAGCTGGAAGAAGCCTGGGACTCAGAAGCTGTTTGGGGAGGATGACTCCTTCCTTCCTTATGGAATTTTTATCCTGCCCCTCCTCCCAAAGAAGCCCAGGACAGCAATGTCCAAAAGCAAGGCAAAGCTGCCATGACATTTCTTCCTGTTTCCCTAATTCATTTGCCTGGTTTTCCTCCATACCAGAACAAGAGAGGGGGGCGCATCTTGCTGAAGGACCTCAAGAAGCCAGAGAAGGACAAGTGGGGCAACAGCCTGGATGCCCTGCAGTCTGCCCTGCAGCTGGAGAAAAAGGTGAAGCAGGCCTTGCTGGATCTGCACAAGCTGGCAACAGAAAAGGGAGACCCTCATCTGTGTGACTTCCTGGAGTTCCTGGAGGAAGAGGTGAAGGTCATCAAGCAGCTGGGAGACCACCTCACGAACCTGAGGCGCCAGGGACTGCCCCAGAATGGCACAGGGGAGTACCTGTTTGACAAGCTCACTTTGAAGAGCAGCAGCTGAATCCTCTCATCGCTTTAGAAAAAGAGTAAAATTTGTGGTCAAGTTTGTGTAGAGAGCCAGTGTGGTGTAGTGGTTAAGAGCGGTAGACTCGTAATCTGGGGAACCGGGTTCGCGTCTCTGCTCCTCCACATGCAGCTGCTGGGTGACCTTGGGCTAGTCACACTTCTCTGAAGTCTCTCACCTCACAGAGTGTTTGTTGTGGGGGAGGAAGGGAAAGGAGATTGTTAGCCGCTTTGAGACTCCTTTGGGTAGTGATAAAGCGGAATATCAAATCCAAACTCTTCTTCTTCTCCTCCTCCATGCAATGCAGCCAATGCTCAACGTAAGCGACTCTGCTCCACCTGGCCTGCACTCCCAAGCTAGATTCCCCCACAAAAGGTACCGGGATTTACCTGGATGCAGCCAGCCAGGATGCTGGCAGTCATCTTCTTATACAGGCCGGCGTACTTCTCGCACTTGCTCACGAGGTCCCTCAGTTCCGTCACCCGTGGGAGACCGGAGCCATGCTTCTCCACGACTTTGGCCAAGGCTTCCTCGGTACGCAGGCAGCACATGGAAACAGCACAGTCTCTGTCCAGGGTTGCCAAGTGATGAAGGAACTCAATGGACTCCTGGACAACCTGCAGGCAAAGGGAAGAATATAAAAGCACATCAGGAATTGATAACAGTATTTAAAATAAATAAATAAACACAACAACAAGTAAGTAGTTTGCATAAAAATGCTGAGATCAACTTTTTCTTTAAAAAATCACCATTCACAAAAAAGCGTAGGAAAAGAAGGCACTAAGTGGACTTTTTACTTTTAGTGGGAAAGTTACGTTTAAATAATCATCATCTGTTCTACAAATTCCATAGAACATCTGCAACGTATGAAACGGGATCACAGAACATGCTTCAATAGTTCTTCCTCCCAGCTCCCTCCCCACCGATTCTTCCTCCCTACCTCTTGATCATTTAGGTGAGCACTCATGGAAGACAAGCAAGACTCAATGCACTTATGCCAGGGCACTGAGTCTTCCCAGGAACTGTCCAGGAACTTGTTCAAAAGCCTGGAGCAAAGAAGAAAGAAGAGGAGGAGGAGGGAAAGTTCTGAAAAGAGACACGTTAAAAGCAACAACTGAGCTCCTCCAAAGTGATCGCTCCAGACCCTGCCAACACAAGACCCTGCCAACAATAATCTTGCGATGCAACAGCTAACTGCCTTGCAACCACCCAAAAGCATTCTCTACTTTCTTTCATGCTTCTGGTTTCTTTATATTATTAATCTCCTTCATATTATTATTCACATGCACAGCTTGGCACTCTCTCTGGAGTTCTAGTTTGGGATAAGGAATGGCAATACTCTGCACATGTCGTGCATCATGGCACATTTCCCCCGGTTGAGAAAGTGTCGGGTTTTTAAAAGCAGTCAGCGTGCTTTGTTGATTTATCCTGATGTCTGCATTCCCCATTGAAATAACGTTCAGTGCCTATAAAAGTCACAAAATGATTGGAGAGCTCGACTAAACATACTGATTGGCTGGGCTTTTGCTGTTGTTGTTTGTTTCCAAATGGTTGCGAGGGACTTGTACACTTCTCATCCATTTCCCCAAAGTCTGTGTTTGCTTTTGCAAAGTTCCAAACTTGCCCCATTTACAAGGTGAGAGAGCTATGATGGGCTCCCAGCCTTTGGGGTGAGCGCAACTCTCTTGGGTCAACATGGCAAGCTGCCATCGAAGTACGTGAGCCATACCTTAATGTTCCCAGCAGTACGTCCCTCTCAGATCCCAGTGGCACCAAGTCTTTGAGCAGAAGCACATCTGCCAGAAGCTCACAGCTGTTTCCCACGGGGAAGGCACCCTGGCCACAAATGCAGCCCTCCAGAGCCATCGCCATCTCCTTGCAAACGCTGCTGGTGTGCAGACTGCTCAGCAGTTTGGGAACATCAATGTCCTTCGGGCCAAAGGAGGCTGCAGAGACTGGTTGGTTGGGGAGGGAAGACATTTTGAAGGGCAGAGCTTAGAACTTTGCTCTTGAATAACAACAACAATAACAATTTTATTCATACCCTGCCCATCTGGCTGGGTTTCCCCAGCCACTCTGGGCAGCTTACAGCATAACTAAAACCATAATAAAAACACCAACCGTAAATATTTGAGTAAATATTTGAACTATCTGAAAAGCAATTGTAATAAACAGATTACGTTAGTAGGACTGCCCTGGCCCTGGTGGAGGATAACCTGACTTCCTTAGGGCCTGGGACTTCTAAACTATGATTATTCATGGACCTTAAGGTCCTCTGCAGGGCATACCAGGAGAGGCGGTCCCGTAAATACGAGGGCCCTAAGCCACAAATAACATTACTGAAAAATGAAAATTTAAGGCAGCGCGGTAGCATCCGTGTGTGACAAATTGAAGTCAAAAGGAAGAAATGTCCTGTGCCACAGAGAGGAGAGGCAGCGCCCTCTTGGCCCAGATGTCTTCAGGCCCACAAGGAAGGAGAGCACAGAGATACTGCTGCTAATGGAGAGCGTTCACCCTCCAGCCAAGATCCATCCTCAAAGCCTCAGCCACATCATACCTGCATTCTCCTGGCTCAGGGGCAGCTTACGTCCAGCCAAGCGGCTAAGCACTATCCGAGCCAGCCTCTCGTTGGAGCTCTGGCCGGCTTGGCAGCAGCTCTGCAGGACTGCATGGAGGTCACAGTTTTCCAGCTGCTCCGCCAGACCCTTGTGGTAGTCGATCAATCGGTTGAGCACCAGAAGCCCATTCCGAACTGCTGCCGAGGCCCTGGGGGAAGAAGGCAAAGGGAACCTGCATTGAGAGGCTGCGGGAAAGAAGTGGGGGTCTCTCCTTCTTTAGAGGGTCTTCAGCAGAGGCTGCACAGCCGCTTCTCGGGGGTGTCGTAGCGGGTTTGCTGCATCAGCAGAGGATTGGGCTAAATTACCTTCAAAAGGTCCCTTTCAAGTCTATAATTCCATGAGGCAGAATAGAACTCAGGCTCATACAGGATTTTCCAGCCCCGGAAAGCTAGGAGCCTCATATTCAAGGAAGATGAAGTGAACCTTCCCTCCAAAATCTCAATAGAAACGAAAGATCCCCTTGGTCTGGGCTCTTCTTAGCCTCAGAGTAAAGATAAATACCATACTTTTCCATGTATAAGACGCCCCCATGTATAAGAAGCCCCCTATTTTGGGAGACTCAAATTTAAGAAAATGGGGGGAGATGGCTTTTTTTGCAAAGGATTGCGCAGGGTTGTTTAGCTTGTTTTATGGGGGATTGCCGAAAATCACCCACTTGCGTCCAAAAATCTGCCTCTCATCTGTCCCCTCACTGGCAGAAGCTGTCAATCGCCCCCTCAATTGCCGCAGTGTCAGCCAATCAACAACAGCCATTGAGGCAGCAACCAATAACACACTCAATAGCCGATGACAGCCAAGGCAGCAACCAATCAAACGTCCACCCTATGCACTATCCATGTATAAGACGACCCCCATTTTAGCATAATTTTAAAAGAAAACAATCTAGTCTTATACACGGAAAAGTATGGTATTCATACAATTTTTACTGAAGTTTTAAAATTATATCTCCTCTCTCTTCCCTTTCTCATTTTCCTTCTATAAATTTCCCTCCTCCTTATAATTTGAAAGCATCAGATACGAACGCTCCTTTGCCTCGCCCAGATTCCCCCTTGAACCTCACCCAGGTGTGTTCAGCATCTTCTCGATCGCAGCAGGGACGGCGCAGAGCAAATTGCCAGGGACTTTGCTGGAAGCAGGACCAACGTCGGTGAAGAGCTCTTGCATTGCCCGGGCATCTGAGGGTTTCAGAGGGTAGTGCTTCTCACAGCCTCCTGGTAGCTCACAGTTCCCAGCTCCCAACAGTATCTTCAACGCCTGGGGGACAAAGACAGCGGCTGAATGGCAAGGAATAAAGCAGAGAGAGGAATGGCGAACTGTAAATTCAGTAGACCAGTGGTTTCCAATTAGCGATCTCGTTTTTCAAAAAGTCATGGATTTCCTCCCCCCCCCCCCACATTTTTGAAACCGTTGATATCTCTGTGGTTGGTTGTGTTATGTGAATGGTGCCATGATACCCTCCAAAACATGTCCCAGCGCAAAATGGGACACACAACTTCTGGGCTGCGCTCCCACCCGAGTCACATGATCTGCATGGCGGCCAGAAATGGAAAATACTGGGCAGTTGAAGGGTACGTGCTGCAGACCAGCAACTGGAAACCACTGCAATGCACATTCATGAAATTACATTTGCACCCAAACCATACAGCATACGACAGGAAACGTACCGCTAGGCCAGCCTGCTGCACTGATGCAGACATGGAGTGCTTCTGCATGCATTGTAGCATGGGGCGCAGCCCCCCTCCGAGGGCAAAGAGGACCCGCCAGTCATACTTGGCCATGAACCGGGACAGCATCTGTAGTGCCAACACCATCACCAGCTTCTCCTCCACTCGATGACTCAGCATCTCCACCAGCAACCTCCCCATTTTCTCCCTGTGGGCAGGAGAAGGGGCAAGTCATCGCAGGAGCCTGGCCCCTCAACAGACGGCTGGAGACCAGGCCCCAAGCACACAGAACCAGGCAAGGCAAATACTTCTTGCTACTGAACAGAAAATAACTTGTCAATAAATTGGTGATGCCAACTCTGGGAGGGAGAGGTGCTGTCCAGGTGGTACTGACCCATGACAGGGCCTTCTCAGTGGTGGTTCCCCAGTTGCGGAATCCCCCTCCTAGTGAGGTGTTCCTATCTCCGTCATTATTTCAGGAGGAATTTATATCAAACCATATTATCCACGGTAATGTTTACACTACACATGAGAAAATCCTGCCTTTGTTTCCATCTGCTTACAATGGTCTCCTAAATTCGGGGGCCACCAGGTGGCGCGTTGGAAGATGGCCGACAATAACATCTCTCTGACCCATACGAGGTACTAAGGGGCTGCTATGGGAAGTATGCAGCCTTCCTAATACCCCCCTGGATGTGGGGGATGCACTGTCCTGCCAGCAGTGTTCACAATGCACCCCCTGATACGAGAGATGGGGGTGCCGAACACTTGGCACAGGCCCTCGGTGAAGTCAGATCTTCCTGACGCCGATTCCAATCAGCGCGTGCTGGTTGCTTCAGCTCGGAAATATAATTGGAAACATACGATTGGAAATGAAGCTGAAAGCACATACATCAAGTAAAGCTCGACTGATAAGACTGCTGATTAATGGATCTCTGCGACCAGGAGTGACGGACGGATAAGTAAATTTTCTGATGAATTACCACAAGGAGACTGTATGTTTGGAACGAAGGGGGGGTGGAGGAAAAAACTCTTTTTTTCTTTGCACGATGTGATATTAATAACCCTTCACCCCAGATAGAAACAAGATCATTGCGTTTTTATGAATCATAGGCAGGATTTTAAGAACTATGTGGGATGGATTACAGCAGGAGAGAAGACTGGTGAATGGTGAGAAAAGAGGAAAAATTTTATGACGCAGTTAAAAAATGGCGTCTCGCCAAGACAGGCTTGCCAGAGAAAGAAGGACTGGGGGAGGAGAATCAGGACTGTTCGAACGAGAAGGAATGTTGGAATGCAAGTTTGACCTGACAGAGCCCCCCGACTCATTTGATTTATTTGGTAAGCCTGAGAAAAATAAAGGACAGACCGGAGATTAATTTTGTTTATGGAAGCGTTGTACAGAGGCTGTCCCTGACCGATATGATTTTTGGAAGAGTACAAAATCCACATAGAATGCCAGCTTTCAACCTGCTTGTGAAAATCATCAGAGATCGCAAAGAAAGGAATTTACGATAACAACAAGAAGAGAAAGGAAGTAATAAAGGACTATCTGGATCAAACTGGACAGAACTGTCTAATTAAAGCAGTAAGATAAGTGAAGCTGTTTTGGACTCGTGCGGAGCTTGATGTATGGGTACCCCCAACAAAATTTAAAATTTGGCTGTATAATTTGGAACTAATGTGATATGGATAATGTGATGTGATTGGCCTGTTAATAAAAATTATTTTAAAAAAATATATACAATGGTCTCCTAAATTCAGGTAGGTAGCCGTGTTGGTCTGACGCAGTCGAAATAAATAAAAAATATGTATCTGAAGAAGTGTGCATGCACACGAAAGCTTGTACCCAGAACAAACTTAGTTGGTCTCTAAGGTGCTACTGGACAATTTTTTAATTTATTTTGAATGGTCTCCTAAGTAACTTATAAATTTTTCCTATTCTTTCATAAAGATTTTGTCCTTGGATCCCCTCAACCCAACTTCGCAGTTGGCAGAGAAAACTACACTCTTTCATCTTCTCACATAAAAAACCAAGAATAAGCCCCAAATACCTGCACCTCCCCACCTCCGAAGGAGGATGGGGAATCCCCAACATAGAAGCATATTACAATGCCAACCAAATACGCCACATAATCCCATATATACTAGAAGATGAGACAAAACAATGGGTACACCTAGAGAGGGACACAATTGAAAACACCTGCACCACAACATACCCACTCCTCCCAAACAAACTAAAGAAAATTCCCACAGCACTTAACAGGTACACACAGACCATGCTCAAAGCATGGAAAACACAAATAGGCAAACTATCCCCAACCCCATCCCCACTAATCCCCCTGGCGTACCACCCATTATTCCACCGTGCAGCACAAAACCTCAAGATAAAAACCTGGCGAACCAAAGGCTTATATCGCCTAATAGACTTTTATAAAAATAACAAACCCTTGTCAACGCAAGAAATACAAGACAAACTAGAAGACACCCAAATGCCCTGGTTAACACAACACCAACTTCATGCCCTCTTAAACAACCCAACAGTAAAATCAACAGCAACTAGGCCCCTGACAACCTTCGAAAACCTCCTCCTAACAACAAAGGGAAACGGTAAAGGGACGGTATCCGCAATATACAAAATACTACTCCAAAATCCTGTAAATCCCCTAGACGCAATCAAAAAACAATGGGAGAATGACATAGGCTATGAGATTAACCCCACTCAATGGACCAGAATGTGGTCTAAACCCCCCTTTAAATCCATATCAACGAAAAGAAAAGAACTCACACTGAAACTCACCTACAGGTGGTACCTAACACCAAGGAAACTAGCGCTAATACACCCAGGAACCTCACCAAAATGCTGGAGAGGGTGCACCTCCACAGGCACATACCTCCACATGTGGTGGGAGTGTCCCAAAATCCAACTATTCTGGACAACAGCCATACAAGAAATATGTAAAATAACTAAGCAAGTAATAGACATCACCCCAGAATTGGCCCTACTAAACATCTTCCAAGACAACAATGCCCATTTACACCACAAAGAACTCATAACCCACCTGCTCTCAGCAGCCAGAAACACCATAACCAGACACTGGAGAGACCTGTCAGGAGTAAGCATGGACCAATGGTACCAAATAGTATGGGAAACAGCCCTACTAGAAAAATTAACTAATAAACTGAAACTGACACGGGGACAAACAGAAGAAGACGCCTTCACCCCGGTATGGCTCCCATTTATCACATACACAGCCCAACAGGACAATGACAATAATCCACCAACAGCATACAAATCAATATGGCTAACCTGATCCAAAACACCCACCCACCTCACTCACACACGAAAACAAAGATCACCACAGCCAATCACAAGCAAACAATCACACCCTAGGCCAACCCCAACCTCTCTCACCACCAAAGGAACACAAGTGAACAACACAAGCAACGCTGACACCAAACTCTACATACATTAAACATAATAGAAACACCGCCACCCGACCCCACCCCCATCCATCTTCCCTCTCTCCACCCCCCTTTTCTTTTTTCTTTTCTTTTTCTTCTCCCCCTAATGCCTCAACAAATGAAACGGATTTGTAAAAATGTTACATGGGGGGAAAAAAATACGAGGCACTACACTTCTGTAAAACAAGAAAATCCTTAATAAAATATTTAAAAAAAAAAAATAAAGATTTTGTCCTCTTGGTTTCTCAGTTTTCCAGTCAGTTTTGCCATCTTGATATAATCCATCAGCCTGGTTTTCCATTCTTCTCCGGTAGGGCCTATATATCTGAGTTTCTAACCCTGCTGGGTTGGGGTGTCAAATGTTACTGAGGACCATCAAAAACAGGCCTTGACCCTGGTGTAGATGTTACTGAGCTAGTATGCCACAACAGCAGCAAGAATTCTCATTGCAAAGTATTGGAAGACACAAGATCTACCCACCTTGGAAGAATGGCAGATGAAGGTGATGGACTATATCAAATTGGCGGAAATGACTGGCAGAATCCGAGACCAGGGAGAAGAGTCGATGGAAGAAGATTGGAAAAAGTTTAAAGACTATTTACAGAAATATTGCAAAATTAATGAATGTTAGAATGATGTTGGATAGAAACTAAGTGGTCTTTAGCTGAAATGTTATAAGGGAATATGAAAAAATGGTTTATTAATAGGTTAAAATCTAAAACTACAATATTTTATGATTAATGATTAGGATACATAAAGAGGGGAGGGATTTGTTGAACTAATAATTGAACTGGAATACAAAAAAGGGAGGTGTGAGGAGGTCCTGGAAATAAGCAAATGAAGGATAAGTAATGGAAGGAAGGAATTGTTTTTAACTATTTTTACTTTGTATTTTTTCTTTTTTCTTCTTTTTGTCTTGTAATATTCTGAAAATCTTAATAAATATCTTATAAAAATATATATATATATGTTACTGAGCTAGATGGAAGAATGTCCTGAATCAGCTTCCTTCCTATGCCCAGAGCCTGTGGTAAGCAGTGGATATTAAAAAAGAAAGAACGAGGAGACCACAACTGACCTTCTGGAGAGCTCACACTCCATCCTGACGACATGCCTCTCTTGCCTCTCTCGCTCAAGCTCCTCCTCCAAGATGCTGGTGGTGAATCTGAGACCAGCCATCTGCTGTTCAGCGTCACAGCTGGGCTTCTGGATCATCTCCAAGGCATCAGAGAGCTGCTCGATGGTGCTCTTCTTCCCGACCAGCTTCACACTGCAGAAAGCTGATCAACAGATCTATCAGCACAACGGTCCTTCAGTCAGTTTCATCTCAGCATCCTCGCACCTGCTTGCTCCTCCTTGTCACCCACAGCACACAAAACCTTTTTGTCCCTAGAGGCTTTCCCTAGCATTTCTTTTTCCCCGACAAGAAGCTACCCAGGCTATTATCAAACCAGAAACTTGATTGTGTTCTCAGGGTTGTGGGTTCAAGCCCCACGTTGGGCAAATGAGTCTTGCACACCGCCTTCCCACTGGTTCACAGACACACAGATAAGAAAGACCGAGCTAGACCTGACAAGAAACACAAGGTTGCTGCTGCGGGAAAAAGTAGGCCTCTCTCCAAAAGCCCGATAAAAAATTTCCCTTGTGCTGCTATGTTCTGCTTTTCTGCCCTCCTCAGCCAATGAATGGGGGAAATACAAAATGTTGTGATGGGACAATCTCAACTACACAAACTTTATAGAGGGCGAAGAGGACTCGATACAAGTCTCTCATTTTAAGTGGCTCCTGTTGTTACATCTACTTTAGTCCAAGGTGAAGTCTCTTGAACACAAAATTAAGTCCCAGTGTCTGCCAGTTACTTACCTCTGGTTTTCTCATCCAGCGTGTCTGGGTAAGAAAGTCCTTCCATTCTGAGGAGCTCATGAACCAGCTGGGTGTCTGTTTTCTCTTCCGGGGATGGAGCTGGAGAAGGCGCTTCGGTAGACAGTGAGTCCTCCTCTGTCTTTTCGGGCGCTGTGGCTTTGGAAAGGCCGCCACACTTCGCAGGGGCCAGGTCCACCTTTTGTCCTCCTGTCCCTCCTTTGCTGGAGGAATACTTGAGATAGACGTGGGAGCTGCGCAGATCACTTTGGGTGTTGCCCTGGCAGCGCCTGCTCAGGAACTGCAGCACTTTCTGAGCTAGCTCTACGGAGACAGACAGCGGGATCAGGCCTTCTTCGTCTAGCTCTGGCAGCTTGAAATACAGAGAGAAAGATTTGATGTACAGAGACCCCTTCCAGTTTTTTGCAACTAGAATCCTGGCGGCAGCTGTCGTGTATAAGAATTCTTTTTATTATTATTGAGGATGTCTTTTGTCACTACACCTAGAAGAAATGCTTTTCCTTTCCTGCCCCGATCTGACCACAGTGATCCATGCGACGGTATCCTCCAGGCTTGACTACTGTAATTCGCTCTACGTGGAGCTGCCCTTGAAACTGTCCCACAAACTCCAGCAAGTGCAGAATGTTGCAGCAAGGATCCTCACGGGGTCCCTGCCATGGGAGCATATTCACCCAGTGCTTTACCAGTTGCACTGGCTCCCAGTGGAGTATAGGGTCAGGTTCAAGGTGCTGGTTTAGACCTTTAAAGCCCTTTGTGGCTTAGGGCCCTCGTATTTATGGGACCGCCTCTCCTGATATGCCCCGTAGAGGACATTAAGGTCCATGAATAACCATAGTTTAGAGGTCCCAGGCCCTAAGGAAGTCAGACTATCCTCCACCAGTGCCAGGGCCTTTTCAGTGATGGCTCCGACCTGGTGGAATGCTCTGTCCCAGGAGACTAGGGCCCTTCAGGATTTAACCTCCTTCTGTCGGGCCTGTAAGACAGAGCTATTCCACCTGGCCTTTAATTTGAATTCAGCATGATCTTTTATTTCCCTTCTCTTCCCTCCCCCTCCCCTTTTATGAAGATTACCCGCTCTGAGACCCCACAGCTAATTCTTCCCTGGCCTCCTCGCTGGCCCAAGTAGGACTTATTCAGCCAGCTAGCCCTGGTGATATCTAATGTTTATTGGATGAATTTCCCCTAAATTGTTTCTGAACTTTGAATTTTATTGTTATTCATGTTTTTATACTGTATTTTATATTGCTTTTACAATTAAGTGTTTTAAATTTGTTGTTAGCTGCCATGAGCCCGGTTTTTTGAACTGGGAAGGGCGGGGTATAAATAAAAATTTATTATTATATTATTTTGGTCTTTTCTCGAATGTTGTTTTAAACATCTTTTTTAATTCTTCATGAATACTACCCCAGAACATTTTGATTTTCTCACATCCCCACCATACATGATACATTGTTCCTTCTGACATCTTACATCTCCAGACTCAGAACCTTCTCATTCTGGAACAGGGAGTACCAACAGAAACAAGAGAGGCACCGGCTCATTCCTACCTTAAATGAATCTCCCACTACTGGTTCTTCCCAGCTCTTTACCTTCTCATTCTGCTGGATGAGCTGGACCACTTCCTGCTGCTCCTGCTGTTCTAGCTTCTTAACGAAGAAGAGGAGCTCCCACCATTCAGCCCGGCTCAGAATCTCAGACTTCTCCTTCATATGATCTGTCAGGTATGGCGCCAAGTACAGGCCCCGAAGCGGTTTACGGTACGTTGCCTGGTTAGCTTGCAGGTGAGCACAAAATAACAGAGGGGTGTTTTATGGCTTCTCAAGAAAGCGTCATTTTAAATGCTGTCCTCAAAGCAAAAATCCCCTTGCAGAGCAACCTGGTCCAGGTGGAAGAAGCAGCCATTTTTTCCAACCCCACAAAGCAACTTTAACACTATAACACACTCCTACAGGTGCCCTGAGCCTGGATTTTGAACCGGGATATAAATAAAAATTTATTATTATTTATTATAACATCCCAGCACTGCCTTACCTGTGTCCCGTCTCAGAGAAGCTGTTAGGCTGGTTAACTTTTCTTGGGCTTTCTCATCTGCATGCCCCGACGAACTAATGATCTCAACCATGTGCCAATGCACCCAGTATGTACGGCCCAGAGACTCCCAGTAAACCTGGAAACAAACAGGGGCCAACATAAAAAAGAAGAAGACTCCGCCTACTTGTCCTGCAAGCAATTTGACCTTGCCCCTTATACGATTTAGCAGCCATAATGATTTATTGTTTATATGCCACCCATCTGAAAGGGTTGCCCCAGCCACTCTGGGCGTCTTCCAACAAAATTTTAAAACCACAGTAAAACACCACACATTAAAAACTTCCTGATACAGGTCTGTTTTCAGATGAAATAGTCAGGTAGTTGCTTATTTCCTTGACATCTGATGGGAGGGCGTTCCACAGGGCGGGTGCCACTACTGAGAAGGTCCTCTGCCTGGTTCCCTGTAACCTCTCATCTCACAATGAGTGAACTGCAATAAGGCCCTCGGTGCTGGACCTCAGTGTCTGGGCTGTACAACAGAGAGGCCCACCCCAGTCAGAACAAAACCCTCCTCTTGACACAGTGGTGATTCTGCTGCTCATACCACCAAGGCCAGAACAGCTTCAGAAACCCAACGAGATCCCCAAACATCAAAATTCCATAGCTTACGGCAGTGGTTCTCAACCTGTGGGTCCCCAGATGTTGTTGGACTACAATTCCCATCAGCCCTGAGCTCTGGCCTTGCTAGCTAGGGGTGATGGGAGTTGTAGTTCAACAACATCTGGGGACCCACAGGTTGAGAAAGGTGGGTACCGCAACCCCTGGGTCCCAGAAGCCAGGATGTTCCCCTCTCCCAGCTTTGCCCCCAAACTCAGCAATACCTGGATGGGTGGCGTGCCGTCATTGCTCTGGAGGAACTCGCCTTCGTCTCCCGCACAGACTTTCTCATAGTCTTCCAACATGCGCACGCGCATGCCCCGCACCAGCTTCTCCTGCACGTACTCCACATAGCTGTTACGACTGGGGAAGGCTGAGCGCAGTTTGAAAGTGCTGGTCTCCTTCTGGGGGACCTGAGTGGCTGGCGGGACGGTGGCGCCACTGGGAGCCTGGGACTGGAAGATAGACTGAGCTGCCCAGGGCGACTTCCTGCTGAGAGTCCGGAGCTGCCAACCGCGATCCCAGCCCATGGCCTGCACCAGCTCTGAAATAAGGCTGGCCATGGCCATGCTGAAGTCAAACTCACGCTGCAGCCTTTTGCTGTCCCCGGAGCATGCACTGAAAGGCTCAGAGGTTGCATGCTCCCCTCCCGGGTCTGTGGCGCTATGGCGTTTGTCCACGAGGGAGGTGGCACATAGGTAGCGCTTCACCAGAGAAAACAGCAGCTTCCCTGGAATCTGGAGCAGGGTAGAAAATGAAAAACTATGAAGAAATAGCCATGTAAACTTGATTCACATCCATTATTTAAAGCAGCCTTTTCTTCCTTGCTGATTGAGAACATTATTTAAAGTGCCTCAATTTAAATCAGCCTTTCCCATACTATTTTGGACTTTTAACTCTCATCAGCTCTGACCACTGGCTGTGACGGCTCGGAACAGCAGTCCAAAACATATTCAGGGTTGGTGATGCTTTTTGCAAGGCTGATTTTGTGAGGCACCTTGAATGTGCAAATAGAGAGGATATAAATAAAGTAATGGGGGGATCTCCGTGCCCTTGTCCCCCTGCCTTCAATAAATAAACTAATAATAATAATAATAATAATAATAATAATAATAATAATTTATACCCCGCCCATCTGGCTGGGTTTCCCCAGCCACTCTGGGCGGCTTCCAACAGAACACTAAAATACAATAACCTGTTAAACAATAAAAGCTTCCCTAAACAGGGCTGTCTTCAGATGTCTTCTAAAAGTTTGGTAGTTATTTTTCTCTTTGACATCTGGTGGGAGGGCGTTCCACAGGGCAGGTGCCACTACAGAGAAGGCCCTCTGCCTGGTTCCCTGTAACTTGGCTTCTCGCAGCGAGGGAACCGCCAGAAGGCCCTCGGCGCTGGACCTCTCTCCGGGTCACTTCACAATTATCTTGCCCACACACTCCTTGAATATACCTCCAGACCTGAACTGGTAGCAGCCCCATCTAGGTCAGTTAATACCTGTGGAAGGGGGATCCCCTCAAAGGACATGCAGTGCTCTTCTGAGGATGTTGTTTCTGCAAACAGCTCAAGGAGGGTGTAGCGGCTGTCGAAGTCCATGTGTTGTTCAATGCCATCCTGCCGGCTCAGGGACAAGAGGACATAGGCTCGGCTTCCTGAAACCAGAGATAACTAATATGGCGCTTCCTTTGCATATGTACTAAAGCATCTTCTTGCTCACAGAACTCCCATCTCCACAGTAAGATGGGAGTCGGTTCTTTCACACAGACATATGCAATAGAATACATAAAATGAGGCAATTCCAGGTAGCAGCTTACAGGATGAGGCTCAGGGGATTAATTCTTGTCAAAAAACTAAGTCAGAAAGCTACGAGGAAGCAGTTAATGGCCTGGTTCACACCTTACCCTAAGCCAAAGTATGGCTTAGTGGGACTGGCAAAATGCTTCTGCCCACACAGGGCAACTCTTCATGCTCGAGGCAGAAATGTGCATACTAGGATCCAGGCAAGAAAATGTCTGGGGTATCCCTTTTTGCTACTGTGAGGTGCATTCATCAAATGCAAACAGACTCCTCATCATTTAAAATAAAGTCAGTGCCCTAATATGGCTTTGGGAATCATAACTGACAGTCACCCTATAATTTTTTGGTAATTCAACCATTTATTAGAAGTATTAACCAAGGCCGAAGAAGAAATCATTTTCATAGGAGATTAAGGGGGGGGAGGGGATAGTGTTTGTTTACATAGGCAGAGGGATGAGGATAGCATTGGCTAGGCACTGTCATTTAATGCAACATACAAAAGAACATGTCTTAAGATACTTTAGAAGCCTTAGGTCCAAACCAGACTTGTCGCATCACCCAGTGAGGTTGATAATTAATGGGATCAGAGCAAGCAGGGAGGGAATTTAACCCTTTTGGCTCCTTCTGTGGACTGAGGAATAAAGGTAAAGGTAAAGGGACCCCTGACCATTAGGTCCAGTCGTGACCGACTCTGGGGTTGCAGCGCTCATCTCGCTTTACTGGCCGAGGGAGCCTGCGTACAGCTTCCGGGTCATGTGGCCAGCATGACTAAGCCACTTCTGGCGAACCAGCGCAGCGCACGGAAATGCCGTTTACCTTCCCGCTGGAGCGGTACCTATTTATCTACTTGCACTTTGACATGCTTTCGAACTGCTAGGTTGGCAGGAGCTGGGACCGAGCAACGGGAGCTCACTCCGTCGCGGGGATTCAAACCACCCACAGCGCCACCCGCGTCCCTTATAAGGACTGAGGAATATCCCTCCTCTAAAATTAGTATTTCCATTAGGAGAAACCTTTCCCCCATCCCACCCTTGACACTAATAAGAGTCTGCAAACACCAGCTTGAGAGGAGGACTTTCCTTCAGGACTGCTGCGCAGGAGGAAAGGATTAAATACCCGTTCATGCTTGCTGCAACCTTGATAATTATCAGTGCACACATACCCCCTGATGCTACTTGCATTTTTAAAAACCCTGCGTATTAAATACAAAGGGCTAGTGTGGTCCTTAAGACAGGAATTGTATCATAGCTGGAGTTAGTCCCTAAAAAAGAACAAATCTTCTGAGTCTCACCTGCATCGTGCGAAGCCAGAGCCCTCAGGATCTTGCCTGCGCTGCGACGGATCTGCTCCTCCTCGTTACACAGCATCTTCATCAGCAGACTGAGGGCACCCGTTTCCTTGAAGACCCCCATCAATGAGCCAATACTGGCATAAGCACTGAGCACTTGAATGGTGTTCAGGATGGAGGACTGAGGGACTGTGGGGCTGGCCATTTGCCAAGCAGCCCGCTGCACTAAGTTCCTGACATCGGCCTTCATCTCCAAAAGAGATGCTTCATCCAACGTGACATCGGGAGGGAATATTCTGCGTGAACTCTCTTCCTTGGGTGTCCTCTTGCCTAAGAGTGTTGGGCAGTTGGCATAGGCATCATCTGCCGACATCCACATCAGGAAATTCTCCATGCTGCTCTCTGCTGAACAGGTGCCAGGCCTACTTCCTGTACCATTTTCCAGGTTCCAGCGAATCAGGTATTCAATGTGCCCATTGTGACCACGGCGCTGCCGGATTAACTCCTCAGGATAGGTCTGAATCTTGGGCCCGAGATGCACTAACACATTCCCATTCTGCCTCTCAATCACCATGACAGGGAAAGCACCTGCCAGTACAGAGAGAAGCAGGTCACGTCCTCTGGAACCACTATAGAAACGTTGAGTGAGATAGCCCAAAATTCAGGAACATTGCTTTGAGACACAACTACGGCATGTTCAGTGTGCTGTTAGAAAATACTACCCCAGGAAGATGACACATTCCTCAAACTTGGCAAATAGCTGAGATCCTTGTTGGAGTTACCTCTCTTCTACTGGATCTCAGAATACTAAAACTCTGGACCATGCAATGAAGCGGAACATGGGAAGATTCAAGGACAGACAAAAGAAAAGAACTTCTTCACACAGTGCATATTTTAATTTGTCTGAATTAATTTTAAGGTGTATTTTAATTAATTGATGCCTGTTTTTATGTATACTGTGTTATTTACCGTATATGATGTTATCTGAGCCCGGCTCCAGCCGGGGAGAGCAGGGTACAAATAATAATATTTAAACTATGGAATTCACTGTGGCCAAAGGTAGCAATGGGTACCAACTGGGATGGGTGAAAAAGAGAATTAAGACAAATTTATGGAGGATATAAGTATCAATAATTACTACTAGTAGGTTCTACTACATTGTCAGATGCAGTACGCTTCTGAATGCTAGTTGCTGAGAATCACACATGGGGAGAGTGCTGTTGTGCCAAGATCCTGCTTTGGGCTTTCCACAGGCATCTGGTTGGCCATTGTGAGAACAAAATGATGGATGAGTCACTTGCCTGACTCAGTTCGGCTAGTTTTATGTTCTTATATCCACTCATGCCAACTTGGGCTGCCCCTTCAAAGAACTTCAACCAGGGTCAACATATTTTGTGAAAGTCAGGAAGCCTTACAGTGAACATGCTCCAAGTCTAACTTAGGCATCTATAACAGTTTGCACTAATTATTTGTTTCTAAAGATTGACACTGCGCTGCGCTGCAGCTGCAGATCGGGCTCCGCCACCTCGCCCAAGCTCCCCACGGGGTCTCCTGAAGCGACGGCAGGGGGCGGGGTCCCCATGGGACGCTGGTGGCGCGCGAGCCTTGGACGCTCGATAGCTGCGGGTTCGATCCTGCCGGAAGCCTCGAGATTATAGGCTAACCTCACTCGCACCCCCCCAAAAAAAAACCCCTCACAACATGAATACACATACGTAAAACAACAACAGCAACAACCACCCGCAACCCTACGGGCGGGCGAGCCTCGTCGGCAGCCTCCCTTATTTTATCCAGCCTAGCAGCTGCCTCACCTCTTCCGCCTTTCCTGCTCGTGTCCCGCCTTCCCACTGACGCACTACGGCTGCCGTCGCGAGGCAAACTTATTACTTTCGCGGAGCGTCTCATTGCAGAGAACAGATGGAACAAAATATCTCTTTTTATCCCCCCCCCTTTATTTTATTATTATTTTTTTGTCTTTGTTGGATTAAAGCGTATTATTTATGCATTCCCCCCCCCCTTTGCTTATATTCTTTAATTATTTGCTTCATGAAATTTATATGCCTCCTGATTGCAAGAGGGAGGCGAACTTCTCAAAAGCTGGTTGGCCGAAAAAGATAAAACAATAATATTACTTTAAAAATAAACAACCACCATATTTTTTTAAAAAATACAGGAAGTTTAAAGCCCTGCAATAAGGTAAAGGTAAAGGGACCCCTGACCATTAGGTCCAGGCGTGGCCGACTCTGGGGTTGCGGCGCTCATCTTGCTCTATTGGCCAAGGGAGCCGGCATACAGCTTCCGGGTCATGTGGCCAGCATGACTAAGCCGCTTCTGGAGAACCAGAGCAGCACATGGAAACGCCGTTTACCTTCCCACCGGAGCAGTACCTATTTATCTACTTGCACTTTGACGTGCTTTCGAACTACTAGGTTGGCAGGAGCAGGGACCGAGCAACGGGAGCTCACCCCGTCGCGGGGATCCGAACCGCCGACCTTCTGATCGGCAAGTCCTAGGCTCTGTGGTTTAACCCACAGCGCCACCCGTGTCCCATAAGCCCTGCAATACAATGGACTAAAAACAGAATTGAAACCCACACCGGGCTTTCTAAAGCATCTGTGATTATAAATCAGTTGGATAAATAATTATTTTTGCATGAGTGTGCAAACGTGGATGCTTGTGAACACACATGTAACTTCAGTGAGTCCCCATCCCTGGGATGGGCAATAAAAATATTTTACCCTATTTAAAGATGTTATCGTCTGCCTCAACTGAGGTGTGTCAACCGTATTAGGGGTGCCTACAGGGCAGTCCTATATACATGTCTGCTCAGATGCAAATCCCATTAAGTTCAATGAGATTTGCTCCCTACTAAGAGGTATTAAGACTGCAATCCTCTGTGTACTCACTGAGGAACAGCCCCCATGGAGCACAACTGGGACATACTTTTGAGTAAACCAGTAAAATTGATGCCACATGTATTAATGCAAAGTTTTATATTTTTGAACATGCAGAATTGCCATTGCTATTCTGCAGCCTCTCTGCATCATGAAATTCATTTTGCATCTATCAGAGACTTGACGCTGCAATTCTATATGGGTCTACTCAATGGTAAGTCCCACTGATTTCCACAAGCCTTTCTCCCAGGTAAATGGGTATAGCATTGCAGCCTAATTCAGTCTAACATTTGTTGGAGCAGCTGGGCATAGAAAGGGGTCATTTTCCTTCAGCCTAATTCACCCCATGGGTGAGGTAATCACAGGTGCAAGGTCAAATGAGCCATTTGCTGTGGTAATGGCTCTGAGCACTACATATATCTATTAATGTATGTCAGATTCCCAACATTTTCATTGCATCTCCAGACTCTTAACAAGATGCAGGCTTTTACTCCTAAATCATGCCCAGATTTTCTTATCCCCCTTCCCTACCCACCCCATTTTGCTTAACCTCTAGCCATAAGGGTTCTGGTCTGGAGAACGTAAAAGCACGCTTGCTATTTTGGGGTGACGTTTTAGTTAATCCTAATCAAGGCATCGCTCTAACACGATTTTTTTCGTACTGCATCGCAATCTGCCCACATTACCCTAACAATCGGATTCTGTACTGAGTCAGTTATACCTAAGGACACCGATTTAAATGGGTTCAGATCCTCCCAATTCTGACTAGGATTAGGTTGCTTAGTGTGTCAACCCCAGTAAACTGTTCTCTCCAGTTGGATTTATGGTATTCTTTCAACAATCCCCAGTTTTGCCAGAACTATATGATTATCAGTTTATTGTAACACAGAGGCAGGCTTTTTCATGCCATCCCTGCTGAAATGAGATGCCCACATCAGTATTGGCATTCTGAGGGCTCCTGAAGACACACTTGTTTGGGCAAGCATTGCCCTGAATGAATTTCCGATGTTATTATTTTAACTCTTAAAATTGTTATGCTATTAAATCCAATTTTGTTATATATTTTAACTGAGGGTGTTTTAATGCCCCACTGCAACTGTACTGATTTTATAGCCGTAATCTATAAATGGCTCAGGACCACAATACCTCAAGGACCACCTCTTCTTATATAAACCAACCCGGACTCTACGTTCATCACCTGAGGCCCTTCTTTGTGTGCCTCCTCCATGTAAAGTCCAGAAAGTGGCAACAGGAGAGCGGGCCTTTTCTGGAGTGGCTCCGTTTGTGGAACGCTCTCCCCAGGAAGGTTCATCTGGCATCTTTATTATACAGTGGTACCTCTGGATGTGAATGGCATCCATTCTGGAGCCCCGTTCGCATCCTGAAGCAAACGCAACCCATGCCTGCGCGTGCACGGGTCATGATTTGCCGCGTCTACGCATGTGCGTGATGTCATTTTGAGCGTCTGCGCATGCACAAGCGGCGAAACCCGGAAGTGATGCGTTCTGTTACTTACGGGTCGCCGCGGAGCGCAACCCGAAAACGCTCAACCCAAAGCTACAGTGGCGCCCCGCAAGACGAATGCCTCGCAAGACGGAAAACCCGCTAGACGAAAGCGTTTTCCGTTTTGGAGGTGCTTCGCAAAACGAATTTCCTATGTGCTTGCTTCGCAAGACGAAAATGTCTTGCAAGTTCCTGCAGGGTTTTTTTCCTTTTTCCTCCCTTTTTCCCAAGCCGCTAAACCACTTATCAGCTGATCGGCTAAGCCGCTTAACAGCTGATCGCTAAGCCGCTTATCAGCTGATCATTAAGCCGCTTATCAGCTGATCGTTAAGCCGCTTAACAGCTGATCGCTAAGCCGCTTATCAGCTGATCCGCTAAGCCCGCTAATACTGTAGCGCTAATCCGCTAAACCGCTAATGGGCTTGCTTCGCAAGACGAAAAAACCCGCAAGACGAAGAGACTCGCGGAACGGATTCTTTTCGTCTTGCGAGGCACCACTGTACTTTAATCCGAGGTAGGACTGTAGATCTTTAGGCGCCAGGCAAAAATGTTCCTCTTCAACCAGGCCTTGGGTTGTCTAACTTTATACAGCTTTTTAAATGTGTGTGGGTGTTATTATGTTGTTTTTGTTTAAACTATTTATTGGTGCTTTATCTTGTATTTTTTATGTTTTAATGTTTAAAGGATTCAGATCCTCAAAGTTTTTAATGTTTTATTGTATTTTTATATATGCTGGAAGCTGCCCAGAGTAGCTAGGACAACCCAGTCAGATTGGCAGGGTACAAAAAAATCAAAAAATTGTTATCATCATCATCTTGTGAACTGCCCTGACATCTTGTGTATATAAATCTAATAAATAATAATAAAACTGCCTAGAGGCCATTTTGGCATATAAGCGGTAAATAAATTAACAACCAGCAACAGCAAGGGATGTACTCTGTAACCTTAGCTGAGTTTACATGTCAGAAAGGATAGCCTTTATTGACAGAATCCTGCAAAATCACTGACAACACAAACACAGACATCAAACATGTGCAGACGCTGATGGGATGTTGACATAGCTCTTCATGGGTGGGAGGGGCCTGATCTTGCGGCCCGCCCATCCCCCTTTGCGATGCCACAGGCCACTCTTGGGCCGCTTCCCTAACCACCGGTTCCGACCAGCCTTCCCAATGATCCGCTTGTTGTGGTCAACGTTGGAAACTCGGCCCACAGTTGCCATGCAGGTCTCCATCACCTGTAAGAGTGAGAAAGGTTATGGAGCAGGAATACAAACCAGGGGTGAAGAACCTCAGTAGACACATTGCCTCACTCGTACAAAACCTGCAAGACTCGATACTCAGCCTCATATGTCTGCATCACCTATGTGGGAAAGTGTAGACTGAGCAATGATAACGTTAGAAGCTTCACGTGTCATTATACCCCCGATTTTTACATGTTGCTGGATCTTTCTGGATTTAACTTCCTTCCGCAGGGCCTGTAAGACAGAGCTATTCTGCCTGGCTTTCAATTTGAACTTAGCCTGATCTTTTATTCCCCTTCCTTCCTTCCTTCCTTCCTTCCCTCCCCTTTTTATGAAGATTACTCGATCTGGGATCTCACGGCTAATTCTCCCCTGGTCTCCTCCCTGGCCCAAATAGGACTAATTTAGCCAGCTATCCCTGGTGATCATCTAATGTTTATTGGATGGATTTCCCCCCTAAATTGATTTTTGAATCCTGAATTTATTGTTATTCATGTTTTATACTGTATTTTATGCTGTTTTTTGTTGCATCAATTAAGTGTTTTAAATTTGATGTTAGCTGCCCTGAGCCTGGTTTTCCGAACCAGGAAGGGCGGGGTATAAATAAAAAATTATTATTATTATTGACAACTTGGTTCAGCACAGAAGGCCCAAAGAATACAACCAATACAACCTGGTGGCCTCCGAATTTTCTTGGACTACAACTCCAACTTGACCACTGGCAACGCCAGCCGGGTCTGGTAGGAACTGTAGTCCAAAACATCTGGTGGGCACCAGGTTGAAGAAGGCTGCCATATGGATGGCACAGCGAGCAGATGCCATCTGCCACGTGGCGGCATATATACCCAAATTGTTTACCTGCATTTGCCTCTTGGAGGGCAACTGGATGATGACTGTTTCGTTCACCTTCCTTAGTATCACGCCACAGGTGCCTGGAAGCAAGAACAAGGCATCAGCAGGGCTTCAGTCTGCTTTGACTCAAGGAACAACCCAGCTCACACTTACAGTACTGGAAGCAGCAAGGAAGCGAATTCCCCATAAGCTTCTTTACAAACTGCTGGCCAGATCCTGATGTCCCACAAAGCAGTGTGGGTCACTTTTTTATTTTAAATTCAAGGCATTTATATATTAGTCATTAGCATTTCTAAGCAGTATACAAACAACAACAACATACAGAGAATATAACAGTAAGAAGTTCATCACAGAGCAGGCACCCCCAAACTCGGCCCTCCAGCTGTCTTGGGACTACAACTCCCATCATCCCTAGCTAACAGGAACAGTGGTCAGGGATGATGGGAATTGTAGTCCCAAAAAACAGCAGGAGGGCTGAGTTTGGGGATGCCTGATCATAAAGCTTAGAATGCCTACTGGAATAAAAAAGTATTTTCTGTTGTGTGCCTCAAGTTGAGCAATGTTCAGTCGGGAGGTAGTACCACAGGCTGGGGCCCACAACACTGAATGAATGGGGGACTCTAAGTGGAGACTTCCCCAAAAGATTTACTGTATATGTTGGGGGCGGGGTAAATACTCAGTGTTGTACGCCGCATTAGAAATATTTTGTTGTGAAGCAGTTTATAAATCCTTAAATAAGAATAAAAAGGGGCAGCTCCTCCAAAAAAGGGGGAGTGTGTATGGAAGGAGGCAAGGTAAGATTCTTTCGGGACACAGACTCCATTTGTTCCAACAGATTTAACCTTCTCCTTTAGTTGAAAAGGAAGGGAGGAAAAGGAGGCAACTGCCTTGATTCTGACCACCTGCCCAGGTTTGCTACCTCCCTCAAAGTTGTTTCTGGCCTTGATCTGGTGCTGACCTGCTGCTCGAATATACTGGGCTCCTTTCCCGGGATGGCTCTCTAAATTGTTGATCAGGGTCCCGACTGGCAGAGCCCCAACTGGGTAGGCATCTCCTTCGTTAGCCGACACTGAAAGACAATCAATCAATCAATCAATCAGTCAATCAATCCCACCACCATATTCACACCAAAAACAGCCAAGGCACAAAAACTCCAAGTAGAACTAAGGCCCAAGTGTGCAGCCTCAGTCTGTCCTCCTTCGGCAGATGGACAAGCACAAGGAATGTCATGCACAATGTTGGTGCCACCACTGAAAAGGCCCTGTTATAGATACAGGGCCATCCAATGTAAGGGTGGGAGTGAGAACAGAGCTTCGGGTGCTAATGCTTCACTGTACATTTAAGTAGTGGTTCCTCAATATTTCCCCCCCCCCCCATGGATCACTTGAAAATCACTTGAAAATTAAGTGGACCACTTAAATGCTTTTGACGTCCACTGTAGCAATTGCGATGTGCTATGCGTAGATGCTGTATGTGTTTTAACTGTATCATTATTGCTGCTTTCACCTCTTATTGCATTTTAGTGCATTACAGTTTACATTACCTCAAATTCAACTATAAGAAATAAAAGAAGCAATAAAAATGCAGTTTAAAAATCAATGCAGATATTGATATTGTGCGGGGAGGAAAAGGTGGATGTCCTAATAATTTTAGACACCCTCAACAAACTACAGTTCCCAGGATTCTTTGGGGGAAGCGGTAACCGTTTAAAGCATCATGATACTGCTTTAAATGTATGGTGCAGACACAGCCACTGCCTGTTCCACTGTCAAAACTGTTTTTACTGTTAGGAAATCTGCTTCCCTGCAATTTCCACACATTAGTTCCAGCCCTACGCTCTGGAACAACAGAGATTGAGCCTGCTCCCGTCTTCTGCAAGACAGCCCTTCAAATATTTGAAGAGTGCTACCCTATCTCCTCTGAAAGCTTCTCTTCTCCAGGCTAAACCTAGTTAGCCCTTAAGAACTATTCGTGGGCCTTGGTTTTTTCAGAGTCCTTGCCACCTGCGTTACCCAGCCGGTCAATGTCCTTCATAAAATGTGGCACCCAGAACAGGACACCGTCCTCCAGATTTACCTGCCATCCTGCCAATTTGTCCTGAAGTTTTGAGGATGTCACCAGCCTGCATGTTTTCGGTCGCAATGATCCACCGTCTCCTCTTCCCTCCAGCCACGAGAGCTATGTCTGCAGATCTGCCGTGGGCAAGAACAAAGAGATACCAAGAGGGCATGGTCAGCTCAAGCTGTCATCCTCATTCCCAAGTATCAAAAAGGAAAAAAACCCATCACAGTCTCCAGACCACGTGTCTGCTACTCACCTGCATGGGTCGTACCGCACCTGAACCACTTTCTCCTCAAAGGAACCAGGCTCTTGTCCAGCTTCATAGTTCAGCCTTCGGAAATCAATCATGCGGTAGCGCTGCTTATGCCCGCCTCCAATTCTATGCACCCGGATACGACCTTGTGACGGACACGGAGCTCATTCAGCATCACACATTGCAGTCAAATGAATAGATAAAAATACTGGACCAAGCTTCCCAGCAACCACCCTACGTCTATGAAAGCGGTCAGAAATTAGGTCTGGCTAAAGGTAAAACCTGAAACGAGACTAAAAGCTTTCCGGTTTCAAAAAGCAAGCTTCTAGTCTTCATGGTGGTTGATACACACTTGGTGGGGCAGGGGGAAGCAGGAATTAACTTGAGGATTAGAAACAGAAACCAAAAGATGCCCAGATTGTTATTCATATTTACTTGGCAACAATACAATATGTTTAGCTAAGAGTCCTAATTGTAAAGTTGCTTCATTATTATTTCAATAGTTGACTCGAGCACTTCTTATTTGAGTCAATGAATCCCCAAAATAAAAATATTAGAGAGCGCTGGTGCAGCTATGATCTGGAAATTCTCACCTCACCCATGAGTTCAATCAGTGGCTTTAAGAAAACTATCGTCCTCTTTGTTCCAGTTCCAGTCGCCCATGTGTAACATGGAGATAACTACCCTGGATAATGCTACACTGGCCTACTGGGTTGTTGTAAGAATTACTTTATGTGAAGCCCTTTGAAGACTTGAAACGCACAATACAAATGCTAAGTATAATGATCAGAAGAACGCATCTCCTCCTAACTGGAGCTTGGCATCCACCATTTTCTTTGAGGTGGGTCACAGTTCAGTGGCAGTGCACAAGCTTTGTGTCTAGCAGTTCCAAGGCTCGATCCTGAGCACCTTCAGTTAAAAAGCAGTCCCAAGAACATTAAAAGAACCTGCTGGATCAGGCCAATAGCCCATCTAATCCAGCAACTCATTCTCAGAGTCATTGTTGGACTTCCACTGCCTTTCCAATGTTGCGCCTGGTTTTGGGAAGAGGCGTCAGGGCTCTGGCAGGGTCCTAGAGCCCTCCTACCTCCTTCCCAAAGTACATTCCCATCTTGCTGCCAGTATTCGGCCCCTAACAAGTTGTCCTTGAGAGAATATGGCCCTCAACAGAAGAAAGGTTGCCCATACCTGCCTTAACGTAGTCTAAAGATTTAAAACAAAAACTGTGTTGTTGTTTTTTAAAAAGAAATTTCCTTGCCATAGGAGAACAGCGTCAGAAGACTTGGCTTTTCCCCCTACTTGGTCTCTCCTGACAGAGGAGGTTGCCTTTGCTCACTTGAGCGCAATCCAGCTGTGAGGGGCTGCAGACATACCTGTGTGGTCTCGCCCTCCTGTCTTTTTCATGCCGATGGGCTTTGTGGTATATTTGATCCTGCATTTCCACAGTGGATCGGAGGTAGATAGAACAGCAGAGGTGCTGATTTCACGGTATGCATGGACAAGGCCAGCAAGGCAGGTAGGCTTGGGAGGCACAGGTATCTAGGAAAGGCGGAAATCAAGCATCATGAACTGAATTTTCTACCCTAATTCCTATGTTCAGGATGTGTTTGAATTAGATCTATGCCAGAAGTCTGCAGCATAGTCTTCCATTAGCACCCAGAAAACATCTTTGTCCTCCACTATTACTGCCCCCCTTGGTCATGAGGTGATGAGAATGACTATCTTTTCCTCCTTTGTAAAGTACATAGAGCTGAAGGAGAAAGCTGGAAGAGTCGCACTCCCCCCCCCCCCACTTTCAGCTCTATGTGCTTTTAAAGCTTGTTCTGTGTCCATTTTCTGTCTGAATGTGCCCATGGTCTTAAACAGGTTGGTAACCTAGGCCATAATCTCGCAATCCTTCACTGTCTATTGTGCTTTGGAAATGCGGCCTTAAAATGCAGTGACAATCTTATCAGCAAAGATCTGAATTTTTATTTATTTTTGGGTTCTGAAAGCAAGCCTTAATTTAATTAGAAACAGAAGGAACTGCCTTATACCACATCAGACCCTTTTTTAAAATCATAGTAATATAATGCATTACTATGTAAAAGATCTGAAAAAATTATCCCACTGCAATGCGTTAAAAATGCAGCAGTTGTTGCAAAACACAGGGTCAAAAACACTTGAAAAGTTTGTGGTGCTTAACAGTCTACAGTGGAAGGGGCTGGGACTGAATCCTGTATTAGATGTCACAACCTCCAAGCCAAACACTGTTCTCCCTACTTTCAGATTTTTTGGGGGAGAGGGGTGTTGGTTGTTATTACTCAAGAGAGCAGAAAACAAATGCTCATAAGAATTTTTCCTTATTATATCTGCATGCGTCATTTGGTCAAATCCTAAAACAAACAGCAACAACTAAAACGGAATTGGTTTCTAGGCTGAGCCCTGGTAATTCCACACAATTTAAGGCCTTGGTGTCAGGAAAATAAGCAAGTTTAATTGCGCTGCAAGGTCCACAGCAAAATTCTATCCAGAGAGAGGACATTCTATATACACAGTGCATGCAATAATAAACCCACAGTGGAAAAAGATAAGAAACTGATCAACGTGGCTGCTGTACCTGGGAGAGACGAGGGCTTGAGGACAACAGCAGGGACCCAAAGCTCCGAATCAAGCTAGATACAGCCATTATCAGTAACACCTGTTCCTGCTGAAGATGGGGAAGAACAGATTATTAGTTTACTGATACGTGTGAAGTGATGTAAGCAATAAAAACCATTAACACAAAACAGACAAAAAGCTTTGCTGGGATAAGTGCCACTACTTCCAGGGGGAAAGCTGAAAACAACCATTTATGATTTTATTTGTTCCATAAAAAAAATAAAATCCAAACCATTCTCCAAGAAGCTTACAGTGACATCCATGGAGTTTGTTCCATTTGATTCTCACAAGCCCGTAAGAGATGTTAGGGGGAGAGGTGGTGATTGGCCCAAGGTCACCTAGTGATTCAGGATCTAAACCCAGCTTTCCCAGGTACTAATTGACACTACTTCAAGGATGGGGAACCTGTGGCCATTCAGATGGTGTTGAACTCCCAATTCTATCTCCCCAGCCAGCAGGGATGATGGGAGTTGTAGTCCAATGTCTAGAGGCCACAGGTTCCCTATGCTTGCTCTACACATTATGCCACCAAAACATAGATAACTGGAACTGGGGAGAATCTTGGAACCATCTTATTCCAAAGCATTATCCTGGAGTTGTAAGACAACTTGTGAGGTGTCTCTCTAAGGAAAGCACTTCAATGTATAAAACAGGATGAAATCCACATGCAGAGTGTGCTTTGAATCACAAGAAAATTTATCGGTAGCGATGGGAACAGTGCTTGCATTCCCATTCTTAGGCTGCAATCCTACACCCACTTGAGTAACCCTCACTGAACTCAATGGTTACTTCTGAGTAACACTGTTAGCAAACAGATTCTAGGACAGCTCAGGAGCAATGACTGCCTCATCTGGGGGAGAGGGGACCATCACAAGTCTTTATTAAAGGTAAAGGTAAAGGACCCCTGACAGTTAAGTCCAGTGGCGAACGACTCTGGGGTTGCGGCGCTCATCTTGCTTTACCGGCCGAAGGAGCTGACTTTGTCCGCAGACAGTTTTTTCCGGGTCATGTGGCCAGCATGACTAAGCCGCTTCTGGCGAAACCAGAGCAGCGCACGGAAACACCATTTACCTTCCGGAGCGGTACCTATTTATCTACTTGTACTTTGATGTGCTTTCAAACTGCTAGGTTGGCAGGAGCTGGGACCGAGCAACGGGAGCTCACCCCCTCGTGGGGATTCGAACCGTGGGGATTCGAACCACCAACCTTCCAATCGGCAAACCCTAGGTTCAGTGGCTTAGACCACAGCATCACCCGCTTTATTATTCTCCTCTAATTGTTGTGCCTGATAATTAAAGGAAAAAACCTCAAAGAGCTTTTCTGAGATGTGCAGGGTAGCAATTCAGCCAAATTTTTTCTCAGAGTCTAGATATTAAAGAGTCTCGTGCTCTACTGACTGAGCCATCCCTCCCACTGAAGTTAATGAGCATGCCTAAGTTAGGTCCATTAGTTTAAGTGGGAGTACTCTGAGTAAAATTTATGTGAATACCACAAGTAATACCCCACCCACACCCAAGGGGTTAGAATGAAGGGTTGTTGCAGGGCAGAATATTTGCAGCAACAGCAGTCTCTTGTGCAACATTGCACCCAGCTTACACAGAAGTAAATTTCACGATGTTCAAGGGCACAGGACAGCAGCCTTAACTGCAAGAAACGCAACTAGGCGGCAGTCCTCTCCGCCCACTTGCCTGGTCGTAAGTCCCGTTGAGTTTAACGGGTCTTACCTCCGAGTAGGTATGTATAGGGGTTGCACGACTGGACTCCGATCCGAACCCAGGATCGGAGTCTGGTTTCAGCAGCCCTTACTTCCAAGAAATCCCTGCACAGAATATTGCAGCTGGAGGAGGGCTTTTGCAGAGAAACGTCTCCGGCAGCTGCAGGGGTCGAGGCTTTCCAGGAAACTATATCCCACCCCAGAACGGAAATGTTTTTCAGGCAGGCATTATGGCCATGCTCAATGAGACACCGGGAATGAGGCCGCCTCCACTCACCCGGAATTAGGTCCCACGCCACTAGTCCTGTGCCTCCATTCTGCCTTCCGGAGCCCACGGAGCATGCGCGCACCAGTCCTAGGCGGAGCTCCAGTTTTGCTTTGACGTAAGAAGAGTCGAGAATCCATAAAAGGGATGGGGAAGAACGGGGTCCCCCAGGTGCTGGTTGGGCTGCAGGTTCCCCGTAAAGGAGGTTGGGAGTTGTAGTCCAACAACATCTGGAGGGCCACTGTAGTACTGCTTAACTACTGCTGCGGACAGGTCTCAGAAATCCTTGTTTCACACATATTATTTTGCAAATAATAATAATAATAATAATAATATATAAAGGTAACACCTCAACCGCTCTAGAAACCCAATGAAAAGCAGTTGTTTAGTCATTAAGTCGTGTCCGACTCTTTGTGACCCCATGGACCAGAGGATGCCAGGCACTCCTGTCTTCCACTGCCTCCCGCAGTTTGGTCAAACTCATGCTGGTAGCTTCGAGAACACCGTCCAACCATCTCGTCCTCTGTCGTCCCCTTCTCCTTGTGCCCTCCATCTTTCCCAACATCAGGGTCTTTTCCAGGGAGTCTTCTCTTCTCATGAGGTGGCCAAAGTATTGGAGCCTCAGCTTCACGATCTGTCCTTCCAGTGAGCACTCAGGGCTGATTTCTTTCAGAATGGAGAGGTTTGATCTTCTTGCAGTCCATGGGACTCTCAAGAGTCTCCTCCAGACCATAATTCAAAAGCATCAATTCTTCGGCAATCAGCCTTCTTGATGGTCCAGCTCTCACTTCCATACATCACTCCTGGGAAAACCATAGCTTTAACTATACGGACCTTTGTTGGCAAGGTGATGTCTCTGCTTTTTAAGATGCTGTCTAGGTTTGTCATTGCTTTTGCTAGGCTCTGAATAATGTCTCTTGCTTCATTTTTCATGTAGGAGACAAGCCCAAGAAGCAGCTTTTCAGGGTGATTGGCAAGGTATTGAGGGCTGATCCCGGAGAGACTGTGTGGTGTAGTTGTTAGCATGCTAGGTTAGGGCTAAGGAAGCCTAGGTTCAGACCCCACTGCCACCCCACAGCCATGAAGCACACTCTCTTTTCTAAATTTATTTGATTTTCCATATTAAAATTTACATTCACACAACAGCATACTACAGTATATAAAAACAAGATTCCAAAGAATCTCCTGGACTTCCCTCCTCCCCTTTGTGGGTCTTATTGTTAGTCCTTTCCTTCTCCATCTTTTATAGTGATCCAAATTTTTGTATCTCCATTACAGTATATCCATTATCACTCTCTCTTTCTCTGCCTGGCCTATCTCACCTGGCTGTAGTGAGGGTAAGCTAAGACGGAAAGAACCACACACACTGCCTCAAGCTCCTTAGAGGAAAGGCAGTATATACGTGCAAGAGTAGTACGTTATTGTCATTTTAAAAAAAATACTATTAAAATAATAAAACTATATGATTATCAATCTAGTGAAGGGGCAGAGTGCCGTTTTCATTCAGGGGAGATAATTTTGGAAAACTGTGAGAACGCTTATTGCTTATTCACCAGCTCCTCTTGCTGTGGTGGTTTATTTCATTTTCCTTTCATCCTTGCTTTGCATTCTTGAAAATAAATCATTATAAATCATAATAATATTATAAATAAATAAATAACATTTTTCATTTCTTAAAAGAAATTATGGTAATTATGGGGACAGAACTACCTAAATTGTATAGAAATTTATTTATGTATGTTACTAAAGCAGCAAGAATGTTACTTGCCCCAAAGTGGAAAGAAGCAAAAGTCCCATGAAAGAAAGAATGGATACAAAAACTTATGGAATTTGCAGAAATGGTGAAACTTACCGCAAGAATAAGAAATCAAGATAACAAACTTTTTATAAAAGAATGGAAATGGTTTATTGAATATTTACAGATAAATTGTAAACAGATAAAAACATTGGCAGGACTAATGTAATAGCCTGCAGTTTTATAAGAGTATATATTTACAGTAGATAAATAAATGAGCAAGTTAAATGAATTTGGATATGCAGAAGTTATTAAAAATAAATTTTAGGAACTGCAGAAAAGAGGGGGAAGGAAGTCAAATTTTGAAATATTGATTGTGAAGCTAATGAAATGTATAAATTTGAAAAGCATAAATAAAAAACTTAATAAAAAATAAAAAGTGAAGGGATTTGGAAAGGCCTTGGAAATAAGGGGCAAAGCAACGAAGCGAACGTCTGAAGGGACGACACGGGGCAAGAGTCTTCCTTTCCCTCGTTTCTGCGAACGAAACTCAACGGGCGAGGCTTGACGGGTTAAGTTCTTCGCGGTCACCTGACCGAAAACGCCCCGCCCCCTCCCCGCGCCCATAGAGATAGGGAGGATCTCCCTAAGCGCGTCCTGCGCCATGTTGGATTTAAAGGGGCCGCGGCAGGATTGGGAAGAGCTTAGAAGGAGGTTTGTTTTTCCTTCCAGTCGGGAACGGCCGCCGGCGCCGCCTCGTTGGAGGGGGAGGGGGGGCGACACCAGCGGCGAGGAAGTGATAGCGCGAGCCATTTGCGCATGCGTGGCTAGCCATCCATCCTACGAGGCTGTCCCTGAAAAAGCAGCAGGTAGGAGCTTTGGTTTCCTTTCTTTCTGCCTTTTCGGAATACGGCGATTGGTTTCCATAATGGATATGCCCCTCTCCAATCTCTGGCAAGAGTGTTTTTGTTGTGGCAGGACCACCCTGGGGGGTAGGCCTCAGAGGGGTGGTCTGCCTGCTGGCGGGTGGGCCGGCGGCTGCTTGCAAGGGGGAGGGAAATGCCAAGAGGCGAGACTGCCTGGAAGCAAGTCTCTGATCTGGGAGCCCCCGCTTTCACCTTCTCCCCTACCCACCAGCCTTAGGGGCAAGGCGATCAAACTCTGCACATGCTCAGGAGCACTGCGGTCTGTCCCTGTGTTCCAAGGTTGAGTGCCGGCCGTGAAACACGGTTGCTGGGATCGAGCCCTGTCACTGCTTCAGCCCTGATTTCCAAGCTGTGTCTGCCGGGTTCTCTCTTCCCCTCTTTGCCAATGGCTCATGCCTGACTCACTTGCAAAGGGTTGTTGCGTTTGTTTGTTTTTGGCTTCTGTAGGGCTGTGGCTCTCTGCTGCGCTGGCAAAGCAAAAGACTCTGCTCCAGGCTAATAGAAGATAGAAGGGCAGATGCCCAGGATTCCTGCCACTCCTTTACTGACAGCAGTTGTGCAGGCTGCCAGAGGAAAAAGCTTTTCCTTCTATCTCAGTCTCCTATTTGGGCTTAGTCTTCACTGATCACAAGTTGCTTCCTGACCTGACCAGGAAAATTGGTTCAATGCAGCTGCTGGGGCAGATACCAGGTTTGCTTTGGGAATAGGAACTACAGTGATGCTTTACAAGGCTTATTTCTTATATTGCAGCTGTTTATTCTCTGTTGTGGTGTTATCTCCTCCTCTGATTCAAGGCTGCCCCTATCAGCTGTAAAATCTGACTTACTTGGCTGCAGTCGTGCGTCACACTAAAGTCAGAGGGTCTTACTTCCCATAAACATGTTTAGGATTATGCAATTAAGAGTGGCAGCTGCCTTAGCTGATGATGGGTTTGAGATTCTTGATTTGGGAGCAGCCGCTACCGAGTTCTGCCTTTCTTTAGGAACCGTGGAGCAAGGATGTTTCATTCTCACAAGAGTCTTCCATACCCATTTTCCTTTCTTCTTTTTTAATGCCAGAGAACTATTTAATACATGTGGCATGTTTTGCTTAGCTGGGATGTGGTTAAAAGCCCTCTGATGCAACATTCTGTAATGGTCCTACCACTTTCCAATTCCTGTCCCGTTTTTACAAAGAATGTAGGACTGTCTGGGCTCTCTGTTGCCTTGTGCTTTTTCCTCAACTCCCACCTAAATAGGCTGCTGGGTTCCTGTCATCCTCTTGTTAATCATTCAGATGTCTGATGCTGTTTTGAACTCTGAAACCAGCTCTGGGAAACTATGGGAGGAGCTGGCATGCTTGTTCTGAGTTTCAAGGTCTGCTGTGTATGTGGCACTGACCTGCTATTTATAATCATGATGCTATCTCACCGTTCGGCTGTGGGCTGTGGCCTCCTGCAACAGGGAATTTAATGGATTATTTGATGCGACTTCAGGCATTTCTTTTGCAAAGGACTGAGGTCACACCCGCAACATACATTCAAGCACATTTATAGCATATGGCTTTCCCCAAACAATCCTGGAAACTTGTTTACCCCTCATAGAACTGCAATTCCCAGTACCCTCAACAAACTACAGCTCCCCGAATTCTATGGGGGAAGCAAAATGTGACCTGAGTTACTGCTGCAATTCTAGGCAGGATTAGATGTACCTAGTTACATGTGTTGCATGTCTGAGTGAAATAGTTGGCATTGCTTTACTCGAATGAGTCTTTTCTCTAAATTATTAGGTGCACTGGATCTGCACTGGGAACATCCATCTACCACAGCTTTTTAGTGTATTTAGAGTTTCTGCAGATAGATATATTGAACATGAATCACAATCAGTTGTGTCAAAGGGCCACATGATTAAGAGTCTCACACTGTGACCAGTTGATAACCTGGCTCATGCTTCTCCTAAAGATTAAGTGTTTTGTGTTGGTGCCCCTATTCAGTGCTTTCTTTCTTTTAAAAAAATGTTTAGGCGTACTCTCATTTTGACTCAAGAAAATCACTATTTTATAGTTCAAATCGGGAAAAATAAATACAGTAAATGGACAAAAGTACAAAGAGTCACAAAATGTTTAGGGGTATGTGTTCCCCTACGTCCCCCTAGAAAAAAAAGCACTGCCTCTATTGTTATAAACTTCTAATCTGAAGATGATACTTGGCTAGGAAAGACGGGGAGAACCGTTTGGCAGGCTGAACTTATTTTCTGAAAGGATAGTGCTTGTTGGTTATATTTACTGATGAACTGATAAATGTACCATTTGATGGCAAAATCAATGTCTTGTTTGTGCTTTGGTAACTTAACAATATTTTTAAAAGGTTGCTTCAGGGAGTACAAATATAGATGAAGGAGCCCAATTTTAAACAAGCTCTAGTATTGCAGAATATGAATTGTCCCTAAATGATGTTCATCTGAAGCCATTTAACAGTTGGTGAATGGCTTCAAAAGACATGACATTTTGCCCTAATACAAAAAAAAAACCCTTAACACTTTTGTTCACTTATGGGGTGGTATATCAACATTTGGATATTTTGCAGTTTGTTGGCCTCTTTTTGCCTTTGTTACTGGCAGATGTTATAACATGGACATCAGGTCTTGTTAAGCCTTTGCACTGCTGGCGTATGCATTTCCCCCTCCTTTTTAAAGTGTATTTATTATTTTGGTATCATGTCTTTTTCTGTGTGTGTGTGTTTAATTTTAAAAACCCAGAAACCTGGTATTGCAAAAGCACACAGGGAATACATTTCACATTTCACTTAGCAATAGGAAAGATAGCAAGGTGGTTGCCTGTATGCCTTGGTTTGTAGTTTTTGGAGAGAGGATCAGTAGCAGAGCAGCATAATGCTATGTGTGTTTGGCCTGTAGTTAGACTTAAGAATTGCCTAGGATGGCAGCCTTAGCATGGATGATAGTTGTCTAGCTGGGTCAATGATCTGTCTTTGAGTAAACTTCATAAGCACATGTTAGCAATACATTATGAAGAGTTCGTGTTTCTCAGACAAAGGATTAATGTAGCAGAGATTGCTAGACAATTCTTAGACACCTTGTATACATCTAAAAACATTATTGTTATAGTGATTGAAATACAGTGGTGCCTCGCAAGACGAAATTAATTCGTTCTGCGAGTTTTTTCGTCTTGCGAATTTTTCGTCTTGCGAAGCACGGTTTCCCATAGGAATGCATTGAAACGGTTTCCCATAGGAAAAAGGAAACAAACTTGCAAGACGTTTTCGTCTTGTGAAGCAAGCCCATAGGGATATTCGTCTTGCGAAGCAACTCAAAAAACGAAAAACTCTTTCGTCTTGCGAGTTTTTCGTCTTGCGAGGCATTCGTCTTGCGAGGTACCACTGTACTTACCTTGATGCAGTTCTTCCAGCACACATACCAAACTATCCTATTTAGGATAGTTCTACTCTTTTATCTCAGATTAAAACAGTAGATTGGAGAATTTGTGTGTTCAGAACACCTTTCCTGTATAAAAAAAGAAAAGAACATGAAGCACTTTGAGCACAGTGAAATGACACTGGCTATGACTTAATCATAGATCCGCTGTCAGTTTGGATTATACCAATTTCTACTTTCATGTGATCTATTCGAAAACATTCTCAAGCTAACTTTTCTTGGACAGTAACGATAAATGGTTTGGACAACGAATCAAGACATGTTCAATATAGGCATGTTTTAATCAATTGGACAGCAGCCTTCAACCTTGCCTGACACAGGACAAACTTTTGAACCCCAACCTCAAACAAGGAATACTCCTGTATGTGTTTCTAACTGCCATCTATGTACGTCTATAAGTACCGTATTTTTCGCTCTATAAGACGCACCAGACCACAAGACGCACTTAGTTTTTGGAGGAGGAAACAAGAAAAAAAATTCTGAATCTCAGAAGCCAGAACAGCAAGAGGGATCGCTGTGCAGGGAAAGCAGCAATCCCTCTTGCTGTTCTGGCTTCTGTGATAGCTGCGCAGCCTGCATTCACTCCATAAGACGCACACACATTTCCCCTTACTTTTTAGGAGGAAAAAAGTGAGTCTTATAGAGCAAAAAATACAGTAACTTCTGATTTACAGTAGAAGCAAAATTAACCAGTGCTCATCACACTGAATATCCCATTGGGAAGGGTTTGTTAGGTTATTCCTTACATTCTTCCCATTCTTGCTCTTCAGATAATTGTCTCCAAAGCAGCTCACAAAGGCATAAGAAACAGGCCCTCACCAGACTCACTACTGAAAGAAACAAGATGCACAAGAAAAGAGGAGTGTAAGAAAATGGTAGAGATTAGTTCTTCAAGGCCAGAATGAAGTCGTAAGCTATGTATGGGTATTTGTATTTGGTTCAGGCCCAGCTGATCTTCCCTTTGCTGGTGTTTTTGCTTGTTCCTTGGCTGCTGGATGGGACCAGAGTGTCCTTTACCCCCGGTTCTGTAGTCCCAGGGACAACTGGCAGTGGGAGCTGTTGGGTTTGGAACTTAACAGGTTAAGTTGTTCCCATGATGCCTCAACATTCTGACGTCAGCTTTCGAAGCTGGGAGGAGCTGGGAGGAGTTTCGTTTCTGTTCCCCTCTGGTTCTCTGAGGGAAGAGGTTGCAGTTCGTCATGGCTGCGGTGAGCCCAGGAGATCCCTGGGGAATGTCGGAATAAAGATACTGAAATAGACAAACTGGTCTCTGTGTGTTTGTCTGAAGCTAAGTGAAGCTACGTGACAGTTTTCGCTGCTGTGTTCGACTCTGCTGAGGCGTGACTGGAGAGCTACTGGAGACGGAGCTGAGTGGCGCAGCTGGGAGGAAGCGCGCCGGGCATAAAGAGCTAATTGGGGACCGTAAATCAATTAGCGGGGTCACGCCAATAAATCAATTCCACAGGTTATGGACCCTTAATCACCGATCGTAAAAGTGTCACAGGAACGCTTTGAGGTTGCGGTTCAGAGCAACGCAAGTGCCGGAATGCGTTTGAAGTCTGCGGTCTGAAGCAGAGACGCTGGCAGGAGTTTTTGCCTGTTGCTAGGAGGCAAAGAAGTGCTGGGAGCTGAAGAGCAGCTGGAAAATCGTTTCCCCACGGATGGGTGCCGGAGGAGCTTGTAATCTGTGAGTACGGCTTGGGGCCCCTTGGGAGAACGGAAGACAATGGCAGGCAGCCAGGTCTTGGAGGACATTCCGATTGAACAGCTCACTCTAAGAAGTTGAGCAACGGGTGCTGGGATGTGCTGTGAAGCTTCAGCAGGAGGCCAGAGCCCTGAAGAAGTATTGAGAAAAGCCTAGAGATGGCTGGTGCCCCTGTTCCTGATGTTTTAGCCTCAAGGAGTGCTGGTGAGCAGATCGGGGGGGGCGAAGGATTCCAAAGGCAAGTGTAAAGGCTTGTCCACTGTGCGTGCTGGAGTGGAATGTCAACAAAGCAGGTTCCCAGAAAGCCGCAGTGGGAGCCAGGCCAGAGGGGGCGGAGCTGGCAAGGAGTGCTTTTCCGGAAGAAGGAGGCCAGCTGGGAGGAGCCCCGGGCAGTGTTTTTCCACTGGAGTTCGTCGTTGCTGCCCATGGAGAGTGGAGACAGCTGGGCAGGAAGGTCCCAAGGTCAACCAGCTGAGTTCTCATGGGAACCAGTCTCGGAGAGGAGGCCAGCGTGGGAACGCAAGGGAAAGACGTGGTTCAGACGCTGGGGAGGGTTGTTTTCTTATCACTGCTTCTATGGCAACTGTGAAGAACAACTCCAGCCAGGACACGGTGACACACTGGGTGTTGGATACTGCTGTTGGTCAGCACCTGCTAAGCGAGCCTGCTGGCAAAATGCGGAACTGCAGGGCTGTTTCAACAGGACACAACTGTGATGTTAGCAGACGGAATGAGAAAGTCGGTTTCTGCTGTGGCTAACATGTTTTTTTCTCCTTTACAGGAGGAGCTAGAGGTCTACGTTGGGGGGAAACAAGTGGCCAACGTGAAAAGGGGGCAGAACAATCTCTTTGTTCTGGAGTCACCTCTGGAGGGTGGTGGGAATGCTGGAAAAGCACAGGCGCAGTGTGCTAAGGTTCCCAGTCATGTGCAAAAGCTGCACAGGTGCACAAAAGGGTACAAACTCCGGAAATGTGGGAGGTCCCTAGGGTGCAGGGCATGCAAGGGTGCACAGGTACATGGTTTTCCCGGGTTTGGGAGGGTAGCCAAAGAGCCCTTTGAGCTCTTTGAGGCAGGTGGTCCAAAGGTTCAGGAAATGATCTTCTGTGGATATGATCCTGCAACCAATGGGTGGAAGTTTGCATACCCAGAGGGTGATCAAACCAAGCTGCTGGTCAGTAAGCAGGCTGAGTTCTGTGAACAGGATGGGTGTTCAAGACTCAGGGATAGTCCTGATTTTCTCTCAGAATGTCTGTCTGATCCCGGTGATAGGGACCAGGTCCAGGATCAGGGTTCAGAACCCGGTGATGGGGACCAGGTCCAAGATCAGGGTTCAGGGCAGGTCTGGGCATCTCCAAAGGTTGTGAAAGGAGTGTCCAGGTGTGAGGCTTCATCTCCGGTTAGTGTAATGGAGAAAGCTCACAAACAGGGTGTCAAGTCAGAGGGGGAAGAGTCTGACGGAGAAGACACAACTGCTGGCCCAAATGGGTCAGTAGGGTATCAGGTCACAAGTGCGTGGAAAAGTGTCGCACAGTGTGATTCTGGGAGTGTTGAAGGGGTTCAACAGGTGCCTGGGAAAGATGCCGGGAAGTGGCATAAGGCAAAGGGGAAGGTGTTGAACTCAAAAAGGTCTTGTCAGAATGGTTCGGCAAGAGGGGGTGTTGGGTTTGGAACTTAACAGGTTAAGTTGTTCCCATGATGCCTCAACATTCTGACGTCAGCTTTCGAAGCTGGGAGGAGCTGGGAGGAGTTTCGTTTCTGTTCCCCTCTGGTTCTCTGAGGGAAGAGGTTGCAGTTCGTCATGGCTGCGGTGAGCCCAGGAGATCCCTGGGGAATGTCGGAATAAAGATACTGAAATAGACAAACTGGTCTCTGTGTGTTTGTCTGAAGCTAAGTGAAGCTACGTGACAGTTTTCGCTGCTGTGTTCGACTCTGCTGAGGCGTGACTGGAGAGCTACTGGAGACGGAGCTGAGTGGCGCAGCTGGGAGGAAGCGCGCCGGGCATAAAGAGCTAATTGGGGACCGTAAATCAATTAGCGGGGTCACGCCAATAAATCAATTCCACAGGAGCTAGATGCCCTTTCTTGCAAGGAAGGGAAAGTAAGCCCCAGTGGAGGCTAGCATGCCAATTTCAGTCTGCCTTCAGGCAGTCCCAACTTGGCTGACTTCTTTCTTCTAAGCCAGTGATGGCCAAACTTGATCCTCCAGCTGTTTGGGGACTACAATTCCCATCATCCCTGACCATTGGTCCTGTTAGCTAGGAATGATGGGAGTGGTAGTCCCAAAACAGCTGGAGGGCCAAGTTTGGCCATCACTGTTCTAAGCAGTCCAGGGGTAGCACTGGCAATCAGCTTCTCCCTTAGTGTCAATGTTGCTTTTGTTGATCTTAGCAAGGAGGAAGATAGGCACAGCCAATGGATTCTAGTTTTGTACCCTTCAGTGTCTCTGGCTCCACCAGCTGTTGCCCTCCCTGCCTTCCACCCTGTCATAACTGGAAAGCACTTTGCAGTTGTTCCTTTTCTAAAAAACAGATGGGGCCAAGCTGATCTTCCCTTGGCTTGAGTACAATCCCTCCATAGCCCTTGACTATGACATGGAGCCCATTTTCCTTTAGATCTTCAGCCCTAGAGTAACTTGCTTGTGTTCCCTCCTTCAGAAATGACCTTCATAAATAACCCTCTCCTTTCTCCGACTAGATGACTGGTCATTGCCTCAGAATCTTTTCCCCTGAAGAAACTATCCTGTCTTGTTTGAGAGCAATTAATTTGTCCGGGTCTTAATCTTCCTATATTAAGAAGCAATGATAGGGCTATATACTAAGATTATCCATGGCTAAATTGTCTTGAGCACATACCAGGTACAATGGCATGTAATTAAGAGGATTAAAGTGCAAGTAGTTTGGTGCTGAATAAAGGTTCAGGAAAACGCTGTCTTTCGGAGTGTGGAGAATGCAGAGATTAGTGGTGCTGAAGTTGTATAATAATAATAATAATAATAATAATAATAATATAATTTATTATTTGTACCCTGCCCATTTGGCAGGGTTTCCCCAGCCACTCTGGGCAGCTCCCAACAGAATGTTGTTGTTGTTGTTTAGTCGTGTCCGACTCTTCGTGACCCCATGGACCAGAGCACGCCAGGCACTCCTGTCTTCCACTGCCTCCCACAGTTTGGTCAAACTCCTGCTGGTAGCTTCGAGAACACTGTCCAACCATCTCGTCCTCTGTTGTCCCCTTCTCCATGTACCCTAAATCTTTCCCAACATCAGGGTTTTTTCGAGGGAGTCTTCTCTTCTCATGATGTGGCCAAAGTATTGGAGCCTCAATTATTATTAATATTCCCACATAATAATTATTAATAATAATAATTAAATAATAATTAAAAAGCGATAAAAACTAGAATCTCTAGTTCTTCCTGAAGTTGAGGAAGGAGAGACAGTTCCATAAGCTGCAATTCTGTATGTGGTTACCTGGGAGTAACTCAGTGAGGCTTACTTCTGTATTCAGACACAGAATTGCGTTTTATATTTCCAATTTTAGAAATCCTTACAGATGTGCTAGGCAACAGTACCCAATTTCAAGTCTTCCACACGCTAAACATGAGCCCTGTTGGCTGGAAGAGTGGAGTGCTAACATTTAATTCAGTGGGGAAAAGGGATGATTCAGCTGTGGGGAGTTTGGGAAAGTGCTTTCATATATAGTGGCAGCTTCATCATTGGAAGCACTCTCTAGTCTGCTGCTTAAATGGTTGCACAAGCACAAAGCAATCAGACTGCTGTAAATTCATGTTTGCAAAAGCCGACCTTCCTAAGGAGGCTTGGGCAGTTGCTAGGCGAGGTACAAAAGGAGACTGAAGGAGAAGTGATCTTAGAAAGGGGAGAGAACAAAATAAAGTAACACTCTACAGAGAAAAATCTTTCCATGGACACTAGCTCACCCTTTGCCAGCCCGGTGCTCTCCAGATGAACTACAACTCCCATCAGCCCTTGGACTTTTTGAAAAGGGGGAAACTAAGTATGGTTGTGCCCAATTGTCTTCTTTTTGCTTTACTACCCGTGGAAGGGCTTATTGAAAGGCAGGGAGAGAGAAACGCTGGGCCTTTTTGTGTCCTCTCTGCTTTACAGTGGTACCTCGGGTTACATACACTTCAGGTTACAGACTCCACTAACCCAGAAATAGTGCTTCAGGTTAAGAACTTTGCTTCAGGATGAGAACAGAAATCGTGCTCCGGCGGCGCGGCAGCAGCAGGAGGCCCCATTAGCTAAAGTGGTGCTTCAGGTTAAGAACAGTTTCAGGTTAAGTACGGACCTCCGGAATGAATTAAGTACTTAACCTGAGGTACCACTGTACTGCCCACTGGTCTCATGGTGCAACAGTAGGCAGCTGCTCTAGCTATGGAGTAGTTTTTGGAAAGTGTGCATTGTGTGGAGTAGTGCAAGAGAAAGTTCAGCATCCACTCTTAATTTGTTTTATTTTGCTGCTGGCCAGCCACGTGGAGCAGTAGGCAAACAGCTAGTTTAAAAATAACTTGTGCATTGGGGTGGGAAATCACAGAGCTCACCTATTGCTTTCCTGCCTGCCAGTTTTGTGGCAGCAGCTGGCTGAGGGACTTTTTTTTTATAATGTGTATGTGGAGGAAGAAATGCACCGATCATCCTGTTGCTACTTTGTTTGTTTTGCTGGCCAGCAGCAAATGGCCACTGACGTAATCACAGGGCGCTGCTGGCCATTGACAAGCAGCATGTTGTTGCTCTGCCTTCCATGGGCGGCCACCAGAAAAGATGCTGCTCCATGGTGACTATTGTGTACTGCCTTCCATAACATTTCGCTAGCTGCTGCAAGCGTGTATTAGACCTGGGCTGCTACTCTTCCAGCTAATTAGGTATATCTCTTGGTTCTTCCTTGTTTGTTGTTCCTTTGTGTTGCTTGCCAATCCAGCTGCTGTGCTTTGCCTTTTAAAACTGTGGATCTCTGCAGCTTGTACAGCAATATCCTGTTACCTTAACTAGTGCGCGGTAGGCAACTGAATGGGGGCATGCCACAGTAGGGTTGTCCTCATTGCAGCTGAAAAGCTGCCCCCACTTCATGTATTGCTGGCTATTTCAAATTGCTGCAGACTCCTGCAGATTGTCATGCAAGAATCCTCTGGTATATCCTTCCCTTTTGGCTCTGTCTGCGTATTTGTGCTTGCTTAAATAAAATTACACCAGAAGAATACCACTGTTAAAGGACATGTTCCTGGTGTGGGGTTTTTTTGGATGTGTGAGTGTGTGTCAGTTGTATAGATTGCTTTGCTGTAAACAGACTTGAATGTTTTAATAGGTATACAGTGGTACCTCGGGTTAAGTACTTAATTCGTTCCGGAGGTCCGTTCTTAACCTGAAACTGTTCTTAACCTGAAGCACCACTTTAGCTAATGGGGCCTCCTGCTGCCGCCGCACCCCCGGAGCACGATTTCTGTTTTCATCCTGAAGCAAAGTTCTTAACCTGAAGCACTATTTCTGGGTTAGCGGAGTCTGTAACCTGAAGCGTATGTAACCTGAAGCATATGTAACCTGAGGTACCACTGTAATTTGATGTAGGTTTACTCTGCGATAGTAGCATGTTCACGCCAATTCCTACCTAAAACAGTTGTTGTTGTTGTTTAGTCGTGTCCGACTCTTCGTGACTCCATGGACCAGAGCACGACAGGCACTTCTGTCTTCCACTGCCTCCTGCAGTTTGGTCAGCCTCATGCTGGTAGCTTCGAGAACACTATCCAACCATCTCGTCCTCTGTCGTCCCCTTCTCCTTGTGCCCTCCATCTTTCCTAACAGCAGGGTCTTTTCCAGGGAGTCTTCTCTTCTCATGAGGTGCCCAAAGTATTGGAGCCTCAGCTTCAGGATGTGTCCTTCCAGTGAGCACTCAGGGCTGATTTCCTTCAGAATGGATAGGTTTGATCTAAAACAGTACCACTGTTATTCTGTATGGAGTGGAGGCATATTATCTGCATCTGGGCCTGTGAGATCTGCACTGTCAGCATGGGTATTGATGTGTGGAAAATGTTCAACTCAGACACTAACAACAAATTAGCCCTTTGTACCTCTGGGGGATTCACAGCATTGGTCTGAACACAGCCGCCCCTGTTTCGAACTCTCCTCATAGACTGTGTCAAGAGGGATCTTGAGAGTGGAAGCAGAGGGATTTCCGCTGGTGCTATCTGTTGACATAGGAGCAGTGCTTCATAGTGGGAAGGGGGGAGAAATCAGTATTTGTGAAGTGGCCTAAGTAGATTGCTTGCATCTGAAGACCAGAGTTCGTATGAGATTGTCTTGAAACAACCATGGGTATGAGACGCCAAGGATTTTAAACCTGCATATGTCTCTTGTTTAAAGAGTACCGTATTTTTCGCCCTATAGGACGCACCGGCCCATAGGACGCACCTCGTTTTTTGGGGGGGAAATGAATAAAAAAAATTTATTCCCTCCCCAGCTGCTTCCCCCGACCCCAGCCCCCAGAACAGGCTGCTGTCCGCAAGCCTTGCGAGCCCGGCGGCAACTCCCACCGGGCTCGCAAGGCTTGTGGACACCTGGGCGAAGCATGGGGCGCCCTCCGGAGGGCGCCCCGTGCTTTGGGCTGCAGGCTGCCGCCCGCAAGCCTTGCGAGCCCGTGGGAACTCCCGCCGGGCTTGCAAGGCTTGCGGATAGCTTCCTGAAGCCTGGAGAGCGAGAGGGGTCAGTGCGCACCGACCCCTCTCGCTCTCCAGGCTTCATCGAAAGCCTGCATTCGCCCCATAGGACGCACACACATTTCCCCTTCATTTTTGGAGGGGGAAAAGTGCGTCCTATAGGGCGAAAAATACGGTAAATGTTGTTGCCATCTGTCTTGAGATACAATGGAGGGCAACTCTGGGGGTGAAGTCAAAATGCTGTGTTAGCAGCACCAAAGTGACTTCTCTGGGGTGCAAGTCTGGACAGTGTGAATGGAGGTCCTGGGCTGCACAAACATCAAGACTCCCCACTTGGCCTCACTGATTATTATTAATTTATGAGATCTATATACCACCCTTCATCAGGTCTGTTCGCAAGATTAAATCTGGGACAAAGTTCCTCCTGCAGAATGATATGGTCCAAAGGAAAGCAGAGCAATACGTTTGGCATCAGCTTGGTTGCAGGAATTGCCCGAAGAAGTCATGCAAAGCGCCATCCAACCGTCTTAGCCACAGGGGTCAGCAAACTTTTTCAGCAGGGGGCCGGTCCACTGTCCCTCAGACCTTGTGGGGGGCTGGACTATATTTTTTGGGGTGTTTGTGTGTGGGATGAACGAATTCCTATGGCCCACAAATACCCCAGAGATGCATTTTAAATAAAAGCACACATTCTACTCATGTAAAAACACGCTGATTCCCAGACCACCCGCGGGCTGGATTTAGAAGGCTATAGGGCCAGATCCGGCCCCTGGGCCATAGTTTGCCTACCCATGGTCTTAGGGACTCCACTCCAGATTTGTGTAGGCATTTACTCCTTAGCCTTTTCTTCTCTTGAAGATATCCTGCAAGATAGTGGAGGTTCAGGATCAGACTTTTCCTTCTCCTAGATGGACTACCTTCCCAAGTTCCCCCTCACTTCCCTCTACAGCACATGCAGAAACCGCCTTCTTGACTGTTGGACCTGTATTGGTCTCATCCAGTCAATCTGCCGGAGTCTTGTCTTGACATGTAGGAGAAGTCCCCAACTCACTGGCAGTTTACACCCATTACAGCTGGTTCAGCCAGCTAGTTGAAGTCATTTCCCAGGGTGTGGACGCTGTCACATTAATGGAGTAAATACCACTCAACTGGTCTTTTGATTCTCACAGATGGACACTGTACTGCAAGAATGAGGAGCCTGTGGCCCTCCAGATGTTGTTGGACTCCAGTTTCAGCCTTAAGCCCCATTTTTCTCTCCTTCTCCACATTTGCTGTTTGGATAGAATTGTATATGAAGTGTGCAAACACTGGCCATGGGAATAAATCACAGTGGGGGGAAATAGCTGTGTGCTATAGGAAACAGTAGGGATGCGGGTGGCGCTGTGGGTTAAACCACTGAGCCTAGGACTTGCCGATCAGAAGGTTGGTGGTTCGAATCCCCGCAACGGGGTGAGCTCCTGTTGCTCGGTCTGTGCGCCTGCCAACCTAGCAGTTCAAAAGCACATAAAAGTGCAAGTAGATAAATAGGTACCGCTCTGGCGGGAAGGTAAACAGCGTTTCCGTGTGCTGCTCTGGTTCGCCAGAAGTGGCTTAGTCATGCTGGCCACATGACCCGGAAGCTGTACGCTGGCTCCCTCGGCCAATAAAGGCTGGCTCCCTCGGCCAATAAAGCGGGATGAGCACCGCAACCCCAGAGTTGGTCACGACTGGACCTAGTGGTCAGGGGTCCCTTTACCTTTACCTTATAGGAAACAGTACCAGCTTTTAGCTTTTATCAAGAGAGTAAATTGGTAGATCCAGGTGAGGCTTTGGGAGGAATGGCACTGAAATGATCTTACTGTGATAGTATTAGCCTTTTGCCACTTGTTTATGCTCTGAAAGAAATGTAATACCTGACTTTAGAGGGTTTTAAAAGTTCAGAAAGGAATGGGATATTTGGAGAGAGAAAAATGTCTTTTAAATAAAACTTTGCCCCTGGACAATTGTGGGTACTAAGCCAAGTTCATGTTATGGGCAGTAGCTCCAGATGGCCTTTTCTTAATGGGGCAGGATGCCTAGAGCCCAAGACGTTGTGCAGAAGTACAAACTCTGGTTTAACATGACATCCAAAACAGTAAAGTGTGTGTTGGGGTGAGGGAGGCAGAACCCAAACTCTCCTTCTCTCTGCAGTCATCAAACTCCTGATTTTGAGTGTCCAGGATATTTTAAAATGGATGAATAAACTAATCAAGCAAGGCATGGCAAGGCAAGTGGGACACACTCAATGCAGGAAACAAAGAAACCTGAAGTGAGATTTGTCCCAAACACCCTCCATCTTTCTCCTCTTTCTACCAGTCTCCCTTCCCCCGGGGTCATGTATTATTTTGTGATAGGCCTTAATTGTTAGAAGCCTCTTGAGTGAATGCTGACTGAAAAGTAGGAGCCAGGGTATATACAATAATTAAAATGGCACACTATTATTTTCTTAGGGGAAAGGGGGTGTGGATGGTGAGAACAGGATGCTGGACAAGATAGGCCATTGGCCTGATCCTGCAGTCTCTCCTTACGTTGTTATTAGACAAGTATAGTTCTGTTCAAGCTGTATGAAGTGCTTCCTCTATTCGCTCTTTCCTCCTGCATGCCGATTTTCATTTCACTCAGCAAGCCGCCCTGTTTAACATTTAATATCCCTTGACGTCTTCCGTGCGGCTTTACAGAGTCGCAATGGCTGTAAGCGACCACAGATCTCCATTGGGTGCGGCTATAATTAAACCACCTTGGAATGGGAGAGCAGAGTTAATATTTACCTAGCCGTGGAGTGAAAAGCCTTGTTTTTCTTCTCTCTTGATATAAAGCAAGAGACAAGACTGCCTTGTACTTGAGTTTTATTGTAAGTGCTTATCTTGCACTTGGGGCAGAGCCCAGCCCCACCCAGTACCTGTTTTAACGTTTTGGCTTTCCTGTTAACTCAAATGGGGTAAATATGTATTAGGGAGCCTGGCATGCCTGTCTTCCCTTTGAAGACAGGCATGTTGGAGGGTAGCAGCTGACAAGGGTTGTGTGTCTTGACATGCCATTAAAAGATGAGTCTGGTGCTTCACTGTATACTTTTCTATTTTGACTCATAATTTAAGAACATAGTGCTATATGAATTCTAAGGTCTCATATATATAAATCTCATGTCCATAAATTTACAAGGCAAACATGTGCATAAGTATAGAAACCACATGTCTGAAATAGTACAGGAGAGCAATCCTGAAACCATTTTGACTCTTCCAGTGACCTCAAATATTATCTGCAATGAAGAAGAAAGCCTCCCCATTGTCTCTTTGCTCAAATTCTGTCTTAAGGGCAAATTTGTGTATGAATAGGGTGAGCCTGTGACCTGGATTCAGGAACTAAGTATTTAGCATCTCAAAATGAATGGCCAGGCTACCCAGGTGGCGCAATCAGTGACCATTGTCAGGTATCCTGACAAACAGGATTTCTGTGGTAGACTGCCCCCTGTGATCTATTTCTGTTGGAGACCGCCTCCTTATGTGATGTTTGTATGATTCTTTGGGGGTGGTATTGAGCTACAGGGTGGGCAATTTCAAAAGTCTATATAAGGGCTTGCACACCATTGTTTGGGATTCCTCTCCACCCTCCCTGCGTGGGTGAGTGGGGGACCCTGTTGCAACAGTTTAATAAAGATCAGGCTTATTAAGCTGCTTTGCTTCTTAATATTCTCTGGTTGCCCTCTGTTATTTTCTCCTTCTGATAGGGAACCTACTTAAGGACTCTATACGGCCTCTTGGATACCCTATAAGGGAAAAGGAGCAGGTTTTTTTCTTATAACAATAGGAAGCTGAGTCAGACCATTGGTCTATCTAGCTCACTTTTACCTTTACCCATCTAGCTCAGTACTGTCTACACTGACTGCCAGCAGCTCTCCAGGGTTTCAGACAGAAGCCCTTCCCAGCCCTACCTGGGGAGGCTGGGGATTGAACCCAAGATTTTCTGCATGCAGAGCACTCACTCACTCACTAAGCTACAGCCCTTCCCCAAAGGAGGGAGAAATGGGGTAAGGGAAAAGGTCTCAATTTGTTTAATACGAGGGCAGTAGCAATGTAGAGACAGGAGGATGAGCAGTGAGAGGTCTAGGGGCATTACTGAGTAAGGTAGGGGTAGCCAATGTTGTGTCTTCCAGATGTAGTTGGACCACAACTCCCATTCACCCATGCCAGTATGGCTAGTAGTCAGGGATGATGGGAGTCCAACAATGTCTGGAGTAAAGAGACATAATTCTAATTCTAAAACAGGATGCAAGGATTCTCCCCAAGCCCACTGCAGGGCACCTAACAGTGTCTTTAAAATATATATGGCTATAAAATCATTAGTAGAACTAGAGAGAATTTCCTCAAATCTTGATCTAGTCCTCCACCAAAGGCCATCAAGAACGAGCCTTTAACGGATTATCCTGGACAAACGCTTCCAAGTCAGGGGTACAGTCCCTAAAACAGGCTCTGTTTCTTTTTGTTAACCTTGGTGGTCCATGATTTTCTAAATCTGGACCTTTGTTTTTTGAAGCTCAATATGTGCAGGAAGGTTCAAATGAAGACATGCTGTTCCCTGGATATCGGAAGGCCACCCATTATGTTTTAGATACTTAGCAGAAGCCGCTCTTGTTTGTAGGTTTGTTTTGCTGCAGGTATGGAGTAGTTAAGGTACAGCTATGACCCCTCCGTCTGTAAGTTGCATTGAAATCAGCAGCGCTTACTTCCAGGAAAATGTGTTCAGAATGGGGATAGTCTTGACTGCTTAGTTTAGTAAGGCTGTGATCCTGAACCCTTAGTAGGAAGAACTGCTTCAGCTTCAGCAGGGTGGCTGCATGTGCTATCACACTATGCCCAGAATCCCATCGTTCCTCCAAGGAGCTCTGAGCAGGTGCCCAACATAATGGCAATACAGTGGTACCTCGGGTTAAGAACTTAATTCATTCTGGAGGTCCGTTCTTAACCTAAAACTGTTCTTAACCAGAGAATCATAGAATCATAGAGTTGGAAGAGACCACAAGGGCCATCGAGTCCAACCCCCTGCCAAGCAGGAAACACCATCAAAGCACTCCTGACATATGGTTGTCAAGCCTCTGCTTAAAGACCTCCAAAGAAGGAGACTCCACCACACTCCTTGGCAGCAAATTCCACTGTCGAACAGCTCTTACTGTCAGGAAGTTCTTCCTAATGTTTAGAGGCACCACTTTAGCTAATGGGGCTGCCGTGCCGCTGCTGTGCGATTTCTGTTCTCATCCTGAAGCAAAGTTCTTAACCCGAGGTACTATTTCTGGGTTAGCGGAGTCTGTAACCTGAAGCGTCTGTAACCTGAAGCATCTGTAGCCCGAGGTACCACTGTACAGTAAGCCTGCTGCTTACTGGTGGCTGAGAAGTACTCAGGGTGGGGCATATTGAAGAGCTTGTTTGCCCTGGCTGCAGGATGGGCAGCCTGCAAGGGTGCTGATTGTGTTCCTTTGTATTTCCGTCACTTCCTATGGACCAGTGCCTCGGATGTGAATCTTTCTGTGCTTGCAGGAGAGCATTTGCTCTCGGCAGTCTGGCTGCATCTCTGCTGCTGCTGCAGTGGGTGGGTCACCACCAAACTGCATAGTAACTCTGCCTCTGGTGGAGAGGGAATTCAGCGCATCAAATGCTGCCGTCTCTCTCTGTGTGATCTGCTAATAACTAATGCCGTGCAGTTTCTGTAGCATCACTTGGCCCGAGGAGGCTTCTGTGGAAACCGGCTTCTTCGCAGTGTAAGTTGCTCTGTTGGGTTTGGGTGGGGGTTCCACTTTCGGGAGCTGAAGGACAAAGATCAGAGGGCTGTCCGTTCTTACTGGCAAAACGGCAAGCTTATTTTGTTTATTTGTATTCAGATGGAGCCCCTCTGGACCAGACTGATTGGTAGAGCAGGAAGCTGGAGCCCACGTTTAACATGGGTTGTGTCGGGATGGATTGGATTAAAGGGAACTCTGAATTATTTCAGCAGCTCTATTGGCGAGTATTGCAGGGTGGGGTTGCTGGCTGCATCGCAAGACAAAGCAGAGGGCAGCAGCTGGCGTGCAGCTCCTGCAGAGCAACAACTCTGAGCTAATAGGTGGAAGGCAAAGCCTGGTTTTCAGTGTGAATTATAGATGTGGCCTACCAGTGTTGGGGATTTGGCGATGCGCTAGGGAGGCACATCAACCAAGGCCATTCTCGCTTCTCTCTTAAAGTCCTTGTCCATTTATTGCTGCCGCCTTGGTTAAACTTGCTTCTTGGAAGATAAAACTCAATTATCCAGTGCAGTGGGACTCGGCACTTCTGCATCAGCCTCTGGGAATGCAGAGTAAAGTACAGGATTAGTGCACGCCAGTCATCTTACAGAGCCTGAAGTCCAGTGTGCTGCAAAAGATGGTGGGTTTGATTTCAGTCTGGAAGCTACTGGGTTCAGATGCTAATCTGTTTCAGACTTTGCATGGCCTCGGGTGAGTCGCTGTTTCTCAGCCTCACTTCCCCATACATAAAATGGGAGTAATAGCGAGCTCCCCTGCAGAATTGTGAGATGGGCATACATAAAAATGGCAAAGCATGTTGCAGATGAAAAGTGCCTTGATAACTACTATTTTACAACAGCTGTACCTAGAAGGCTGACATATTTATTGTCTCATCCCTTAGTAAGCAAGATGCTAATGTATCAGAGACAAGAATGTGGGGGCACTTGTGGATTTTGCAGAAGTTAACCATATTCCCAGTATAAAGTTGAAATCCATATGTCTTAGAAGCAGTAGCTGTTTAAAGAAATGTGGGCACAATCTAATATCCCCCCACCATCTATACTTGAATCATAGAGTTGGAAGGGACCATGAGGCTCATCTAGCCCAACCAAGTGCAGGAATTCTAGCTCTCAAAAGCAGAGGTGGGGAGCCATTGGTCCTCCAGATGTTGTTGAACTCCTGTTCCCATCAGCCCCAGCCAGCTGGCCTAGGATAGTGGGAGTTGCAATGCTGCAACATCTGGAGGGTCACAAGTTCCCCATCTCTGTTGTAAGCTGTAGTCCTGGGGAAAGGTGAAATACTCCCATCTTCCAGTTACAGGTAGGTAGCCATGTTGGTCTGCTGTAGTCGAAACAAAAACAAAAAAATTCCTTCCAGTAGCACCTTAGAGACCAACTAAGTTTGTTATTGGTATGAGCTTTCGTGAAGAAGTGTGCATGCACATGAAAGCTCATACCAATAACAAACTTAGTTGGTCTCAGGTCCGTATAGTTAAAGCTATGGTTTTCCCAGCAGTGATGTATGGAAGTGAGAGCTGGACCATAAAGAAGGCTGATCGCTAAAGAATTGATGCTTTTGAATTATGGTGCTGGAGGAGACTCTTGAGAGTCCCATGGACTGCAAGAAGATCAAACCTCTCCATTCCGAAGGAAATCAGCCCTGAGTGCTCACTGGAAGGACACATCCTGAAGCTGAGGCTCCAATACTTTGGCTACCTCATGAGAAGAGAAAACTCCCTGGAAAAGACCCTGATGTTGGGAAAGATGGAGGGCACAAGGAGAAGGGGACGACAGAGGATGAGATGCTTGGACAGTGTTCTCGAAGGTACCACATTGAGTTTGACAAAACTGCAGGAGGTAGTGGAAGACAGGAGTGCCTGGCGTGCTCTGGTCCATGGGGTCACGAAGAGTCGGACATGACTAAATGACTAAACAACAACAATTGGTATGAGCTTTCTTGTGCATGCACACTTCTTCACGAAAGCTCATACCAATAACATAGTTGGTCTCTAAGGTGCAACTGGAAGGATTTTTGTTGTTGTTGTTCCCATCTTCCAGTGAGGGAAATGGCTGCTGAATGAAATATTTCCCAGCTATTAGTGGTCAAGAGCTCATGGGTTTTCCCTGTTATGACCAACCTGATTGTGTGGGTTGATTTCTGGACAGGTTGTGAATTAGGAATGTTTCATGTTGCCTGTTCCCAATGGACTGCTCTCTTGGTGCATTAGGAAATGTGTCAGAAGCATTATATCAGGACTCAGCTCTGCAGCTGCAAATAAAATGTTTTAAGTGTGACACTGGATGGTGATGGTGAGCCTTATAGAAAATTCAAAGTGTTTTTAAAAACACTTTTAAAAAAGCATTTTCAGAGTGGTTTTTATATGTTTGTAGATTCCACCCCTGTCACATTTCAGTATGCAAAGCATTCTGAAGCCACGTAGATGCATGTTTTAATCTCCTTCCTTAGAAGCAGGGCTTTTTTCAGCTGGAACTCAGCTCTGGCACCTCTCAGGTGGGTGCCATTGCCATTATAAGAGAACAAGAGAGGCATTCACGATGAGTTCCAGCACCTCTTTTTCTAGAAAAATAGCACTCCTGGGAAGGGGTGTGCTTTGCCCTTTAGAGTACTTGTTGGCGCTGAATGTTTTTTGAGGAGTGAATGCCGAAAGGCTGGATAGCCAAATGAACATAGTTTGGCTGAAGGACCAATGTTATCTGCATGGATAAAGGAGATCCATCATTCATTAGATGATCCAGCAGGTTTTTTTAGCTAGAGATCAGGCTGGAGAGCAGGGCGGGGTTAAAACTCAATGGACATCACCCTTCCATGCTCTAAACATAAAGCTTGTTAGGAGGAAGAGTAAGGAATACCTGCCCTAAGAAAAGCCTACCCCTTGCATTTCTCCACTTCACTTGCTCTGGACACGCCTCCTGAATGTATAAAACACTCCCAGAGCAATGACTTGCACAGAAGAAGAAGAAGAAGAGTTTGTATTTGATATCCTGCTTTATCACTACCTTTAAGGAGTCTCAAAGCGGCTAACATTCTCCTTTCCCTTCCGCCCCCACAACAAACACTCTGTGAGGTGAGTGGGGCTGAGAGACTTCAGAGAAGTGTGACTGGCCCAAGGTCACCCAGCAGCTGCATGTGGAGGAGCGGAGACGCGAACCCGGTTCCCCAGATTACGTGACTACCGCTCTTAACCACTACACCATACAGAGATGCAACAGGCACCCTCCTCTGAGGGTGGTTAATTATCCTGGCACTCCTAATGCAGAGAAGCAGCAGAAGTGGCTTCCCTCAGAGGACAGTGGTTTGGAGGAGGAAAGTCCAGAGCAGCAAATCATGCAGAGATGCAACAGGCAGCCTCCCAAGATGAATGCTTCAGGCTTCTAAGACAAAGTACAGTGGTACCTCGGGTTAAGTACTTAATTCGTTCCAGAGGTTTGTTCTTAACCTGAAACTGTTCTTAACCTGAAGCACCACTTTAGCTAATGGGGCCTCCCGCTGCTGCTGCACTGCCCCCATGCAATTTCTGTTCTCATCCTGAAGCAAAGTTCTTAACTCGAGGTACTATTTCTGGGTTAGCAGAGTCTGTAACTTGAAGTGTCTGTAACCTGAAGCGTCTGTAACCCGAGGTACCACTGTAGTTGAATCTCTTACAGGGCAGAGTTTTAGCAGTTGTTGGTTTCACCAAAGTGGAAAATTCAGGGGGGAGACCTGAGATATCTTTGCCGCCCCCTTGCAGCAATTCCCGCCCCCCTATTCTGTGAGCCAGGCAAATGAGTTGGAGGCAGTTGTATGTTTAAGACTGTGATGCTGATCTTAGAAATGTTTTGTTCATGGGATATCATGGTGGGTTTTCCCCCCTCCAACTTCGAACACACACCCTCTGCCTCTTAGCTTGTTTACGTGAAATGCTTCTCCCTTCCATATAGTAAAAGAAAGGAAGATTCATTAAAGAACTCTGAGTATGTCACTAGATTCCCAGTGTACAACTTACCATTTCCCCCATAATTACCTTGACTTGCCTTCCCGGCCAATTTATATCTGGAAGCACAGAGATCAGAGAACCCAGGAGTTTTTATGGAGCGTCTAGTTTAGAAGAGCTGCTATATCTGCTTTCTGCAAACCTTTTCCATCCCACACCTTACAGCTATGATGAGTCAGATCCCAGCATTGGTAGCCTCAGGGCTGAGAGCTTTGTAGGAACTCATCTGTTGTCTTTGCTAGAAGTAAGTATTGATGAGCTTATTCAAACCGGAGATGCGTGAGGATTTAGTAGGCATGACTAAATGGTCACAGTATTGCTGTGACAAGCCCATTTGGATAGGGGAGGGTGACCATCTGCCTGCTATTCTGGTACTCCCCACCCCCAAAGTATTTATTTTTGTAACCTTGGCAAACAACCAAGATCAGAAGAAAACAGAAGTTGTTATAGAAGCTTCAAATTTCCTGGTTTGTTCTCCTTGTGGGTGAATGTTTTTGATACAAAATTGGTAACCAAAGTGAGTTTAATTGGATCCAGGGATCCAATTAAAGGGTGTTTAGGTAGTTCTGTGCCACTTAAAAAAATATTTTCATTGAAAGGTTTTCATGGATAACAAAGCTGCATATAGTGTCTGTGTTTTAGTCCTGTGCCACTTATCGCTTATTCAGTGCTGTGGGAATGACCTCGCTGCTGTACCCCAGACTCAAGAAATATACCGTATTTTTCCGTGTATAAGACTATATTTTTTCCTAAATTTTTGAAGTTTAAAATAAGGGGTCGTCTTACACACAGATAGTGCATAGTGCATTTTCTCAATTTTGAGTCCCCCAAAATAGGGGGCGTCTTACACAGCGGTACCCCGGGTTAAGTACTTAATTTGTTCCGGAGGTCCATTCTTAACCTGAAACTGTTCTTAACCTGAAGCACCACATAATAATAAATAAATAAATAAATAAATAAATTAAAAAAAAAAAAAATATTATTTATACCCCGCCCATCTGGCTGGGTTTCCCCAGCCACTCTGGGCGGCTTCCAACAAAATGTTAAAATAAAATATTCTATTAAACATTAAAAGCTTCCCTAAACAGGGCTGCCTTCAGATATCTTCGAAAAGTTTGGTAGTTATTTTTCTCTTTGACATCTGGTGGGAGGCCGTTCCACAGGGCGGGTGCCACTACCAAGAAGGCCCTCTGCCTGGTTCCCTGTAACTTGGCTTCTCACAACGAGGGAACCGCCAGAAGGCCCTCGGCGCTGGACCTCAGTGTCCAGGCAGAGACTGCTAATGGGGCCTCCTGCTGCTGCACCGCCGTTGTATGATTTCTGTTCTCATCCTGAAGCAAAGTTCTTAACCCAAGGTAGCATTCTGGGTTAGTGGAGTCTGTAACCTGAAGCGTATGTAACCAATTCTGGAACATCCTCCCTAAGATAGCCTGCCCAGGCCAGGCCTTCCAGTTTTTTCGAAGGAAAGTTAGATGTCTTTTAACATAGACAGGCATTCTGTGTGATTACCCGTTGGTATTTCAGTTTACTCTAGTTGTATTTTTTTATTCTTTTTGGTTACGCATTTTTATTTTACCTGTTAGGTTTGTGAATTATTTTGTGATCCCTTTTGGCTCTGTTTATGGAGACAGTTGAAGTACAAGTTTAAAGTACACACACACATGCACTTTTGCCTGGATATCTTCATAGTTAAATGTGCTGGGGAGCCCCTCTCTTTGTCTTGGACATGTGGAAAAGTTCTAGACGTTTGCAGATGTGAGATAGCTCAGTAGAGCACAGGACTCTTAATTTCAGAGTTGTGGGTTTGAGCCCTATGTTGCGCAAAAGATTTCAGCATTGCAGGGGGTTGGACTCTATAATACTATAATTTCTATTTTTTTAAAAATGATATTTATTAAAAGTTTAAAAATTACAGAAAAAAGAAAAAAGACAACAATAAAAGAGAAAAAAAACATAGAAAAGCACTACAACAATACAGCAAAAAAGAGAGAAAAAACTAAAACACACATCCAATATTCCATATCTTTACCTTTCCTTTACTTGTCCTATCGACCTCCTCACACCTCCCTTTTTTTGTATTCTAGTTCAATTCACTCTTTCAGCAAATTCTTATATATATCTATAATACTATAGTATATATATAATACTATAATATATATCTATAATACTATAATTTCTATGATCTATGTAATAAAGCACTGGGTGGCGCTGTGGGTTAAACCACGGAGCCTAGGGCTTACCGACCAGAAGGTTGGCAGTTCAAATCCCTGCGACGGGGTGAGCTCCCATTGCTCGGTCCCTGCTCCTGCCAACCCAGCAGTTCAAAAGCACGTCAAAGTGCAAGTAGATAAATAGGTACCGCTCCGGCGGGAAGGTAAACGGCGTTTCTGTGCGCTGCTCTGGTTCGCCAGAAGCGGCTTAGTCATGCTGGCCACATGACCCGGAAGCTGTATGCCGGCTCCCTCGGCCAATAAAGCAAGATGAGCGCCGCAACCCCAGAGTCGGTCACGACTGGACCTAATGGTCAGGGGTCCCTTTACCTTTACCTTTTATGTAATAAAGCACAACTCAGTTAAGCTGCAGAGTTTGGCTCTTTAAACATCCTTGTGACTAGATTGTGCTGAACAAAAATGCTTTGTACTGACAGGATTGCGAACTGTGTTTAGAAAGCTTTCGCCACTCCAATAGCTTTCCAGTATCCTAAAAATAAGGGACTATGCTAGATTAGTGATTGCAAAAAATGGGAAAACTTTAAATGCAAATATTTTTGAAGCCTGGGTTTCCCAAGAATGGGACATCTTGCTTATGAACATATTAACCATTTCACAAAAGGAATAATAATAAGAGTTGGGGGGGGGGAGAGACTCACACTTTTTATACAACTTAGTAGCCCTTTATTGACTTTGTTAAGACAATCACACATAGTTTTCACCCTCGATCTACTCATGGAACCTTATGGAAAGACACTTTCATTTGATTGCCTTTCTTGGAACGTCTAAAACTACAACCCTCAGCTGCTGTTTTTCTTTCTTTTCAGTACAAGTACTAAGCTCTCTTTTCCTTGCATAGGTATGTTTTATTACTTGAAATTAAAAATCTTTTTTTTTTTTTTAAAGGGGACTATATTAAGCTTAAATGTGTGGAGCTGAAGGTGCTGTAGCTCTGAATTTGGAAGCGGGGGGCTTCTTACTTAAATAGCACCGAAATGCCAACAACATCCCCATCCACCTGTTACAAGTAAGGTGTGAAAACTGCATTCTGCAGGGCAGGGTATAAATAAAAAATTATTATTATTATTTTAGAAAATGTATAGACCATTGATCGTTTAAATAAATAAAAACCAAAACCAAAACCTCGAAGTGGTTTACAAAAATATGCCTGGTGCTTAGGCTCCCCACCATAACACAAAAATGTTTTCTCTGCTTTGCCCTTTCCCCTTCCAGCAAAAACTGCATACCCTGGCCACCCTGCTGGTGGAACGTACCCTGCTTTCCTCCCCTCTGTGCAGCCTGAGCATCCCTCCCTCACTCTCAGACCCCCTTTCTGACTTGGAAAAGCAAACTAGGGCTCTCGCCACTCCTTCCTTTCCCCCCTTCCCTTCCTTCTTTGTTCTTCCTGCTCCCGGTCTCTATGGCCGCAAGGAGACCTAGGTTTGAGGGACAGACCCTTTCCCACCTTGGGAGCAGGGATCAAGGGCAGCTGTGCTGGGAGAGAGGCACCCATTGCCCTGGCGCTGGGTGGTTTCTTTTAGTGGGACTTTCTGGGCAAACACAGGGAGGCGGGACAGTTGCCTAGCAAAGATCCCGGGGAGAGAACACCCACACCCACAGAGAGAGAGGTGGGACCAGACTGAGAACAAAGGCAGATCTGCTGATAGCCTCCTCCCTCTCTCCTCTCCCGCCCCCCTTACTCCGCCTTGTCTGGGTAGCGTAAGAGCCTGGCCTCCTGCCAAGGAGGGTCACACCAGCCCAGGTTTCCGTCTCTTGTCTCTGCAGCAAGCCCTGCCACCGGCAACAGCTGTTCTGATGAGGTAAGCCCCCTTCCTGTGGAAGGCTCTGGGTCCATGGAGTAAGGAGACATGCCGGCCGGCTGGCTGGCTGGCTGGCTGAGTGGGTGGAACAGATCGGATTGCTGCTGCGCATCTTTTTGAGAGAGGATTTGAGTCCAGGTAACTGCTCGGCAAAGGAGCAGGAGCCGGATCTTGGCGTCTTCTTTTCAACAACAACAAAACAGGGAAAGTGTCCGTGCGGCTGGGGAGGGATGTTGCCTCTGTATAATCTGCATCTCTCTCTCCCTCCCTTGTTTTCCTAGGCAAACTTTCGCTTAGCTTTGCACTGCCGGGTGGCAAATGCGTATGTACGCGTTAGTGAGGGCTGCCAGCTTTCTCACTGTCAAAGCTGTGTGTTTCCGGCTCGTTCGTTTCAGCCGCTCTGCAGGTTTCAAGAACGCATTGGCGGCTCCTTCTTTCTTCTCGCCTGTCTGCCAAGCCCCACAAACCCTAATCCTCGACGTTCAGCAATGGCTAGCATTTGTACAGTGCCGTTTGGGAAAACTCAGCCATGGAAATGCAAATGAGGGGTTGTGGGTGGGAGACAGAGCCTCTTCCCAGAGTCTCAGATCGGAAATTAGGAAGGCTTGACTTGTCAATGTGCTTGGAAGAGCTGAGCAATTATACAGCACCTTCTCTTCCTTTCCCCCACTTACTCCAGAACCCTCCTCAGTTCTGAAGAGTGCAAATCCCCGTCGTTTTCTTCTATGGAGTTGAGTCCGGAACCAGACCGTCAAAACATTTTGTCCTCCTAGTTCTCTGCAAGATACACTTGTATTTCTTGAGCCGTTGAGGCTTTCTGTTGTGAGGAGAAAGAAATAGCAACTTAATTTCTCATTGTCTTTCGGTGGCCATACTGTAATCTATGTGTCCCTGTTTCATCCCGTTCCGTGCTGGATTTATGTGACCTCTGGGGCTGGAGGTGTGCTCTCTGCTCTTCCTCCCGTGCTCTTAAATGGCAGCTAAATCAGCTTTCTTTATTCCCAAGGGTGTGGGGGTGGTAGCAGCTTTGACGTCGCCATCAACCTTACCCAAGTTGCGCCTACCAATGACATGCCGTCTTCCTCTTTATGCAAGGACACAGAGCCGCGAGGTGTTGTGGGAATTTCCTTCTCTCTCTCTCTCCCTCTCTCTCTTTCTCTCCAGGTGATAAGGCTAAGTGGGAATAAGACCTCTCTCTCTATGGGATCAGCTGTGTGCAGCTGTTGCTTTAAACGTTTCAGGACCTGACCTGTCCAAGTGAGCAACCTTGCCCTTTCCTTCCGTAGGTGGGGATCGTAGCTGCGCATGACTATGTCCACGATGGTATATCCCAGAGAGGAGAAGATGGACAAGCTCAGCCAAGAGGAGATCATCTCCAACACCAAACTAGTGATGCAGGGGCTGGAAGCCCTGAAGAATGAACACAACTCGATCTTGCACAGCCTGCTAGAGACCATCAAGTGTCTGAAGAAGGACGAGGAAGCCAACCTAGTGCATGAGAAGGCCAACCTGCTGCGCAAATCAGTGGAGATGATTGAGCTGGGACTTGGGGAGGCTCAGGTAAGGGGCAGCCCATTGGGGTGTCTTGGAGCGGCATATGGGTTCGTCAAAGTAAGTGAAATACAGTCGTACCTTGGTTTTCGAACAGCTTAGTTCTTGAATGTTTTGGTTCCCGAATGCCGCAAACCTGGAAGTGACTGTTCTGGTTTGGGAACTATTTTTGGAAGCCGAAGCTTTTGGAAGCTTCCTGCAGCCAATCAGAAGCTGCACTTTGGTTTCCAAATGTTTTGGAAGTCGAACAAACTTCCAGAACGGATTCTGTTCAACTTCCAAGGTACGACTGTATGGGAAATCATTGTTTAAAAAGGTTGTCAAGTACTGTATATTGCCTTAGCTGGCTCTGTGAAATCATGCTTGCCAAACATGTTTGGGTGTAGGCAGGACTCTGCCACTCTTATACAGGATCATTGCAGCTTTGGGCATAGAATTCAACATCTATAAGCTTTTGTAGCATTTCTTTTTTTAAAAATGCAAGTTTCTAGCCTTCCGGTTGTCAGGATAGGCTTGAAACTTTGTGTGAAATTCTGGTGAAGTTGCTGAAGTCTTGACTTTGCAGGGCAGGTGTGTGTGTGTGTGTGTGTGTGTGTGTGTGTTTGGCTGGATTTCCATTCCTTGCTCAGGTGCCTTAAAGTCGATCCTTTCTCCATCCCATAATTTAGCAAAAGTGGTAACTTTTGCAAAATAAGCCAAGTACACATTTATTCAGATTTTTATTATTCATTAAACATGTATGTGCACCAGCATATGAAAGTCAAAGGATCAGCTTCTATAGATGCAAAATTGTAACAGTTTTAGCACAGCCCTTAGAGATACAAATCTGGTACTCAGCTAATCTGCATGAATGATGGGGAATGGAGATTAGGAATTGTTGTTCCTCTGTCTTGGGCCCTCTGTCCAGCAGCACTGCCCATCCCTTCCTCCTTGACAAATAAGGGACCCGAAGAGGTGGTCAGGCCCTCCACATTTTGCTGGTCTTCAAGTCTTCCCCTGTCCCACAACCCTTTGTGTTGTCTTGGAAGACTCCGGAATACAGCTGGGCAAGCAGCTGGTGTGGCCTGCCTGGCGTGGTTGTCTTGAATATGGTTCCAACTTTGTGTCTCCCCCCCTCCCTTTCCTCTTACTCATTAACCGCAGCCTTGCTTCTCCTTGGCAGCCCATAGGTGACTTATGGAGGCAGCTGTGGGGCCCTTATGGCACTCCTTAAGGGGCCATATTCACGCCCCCCCTCAAGACCACAACTTCATCAAATCATAGAACTAGTCCAATCCCTGTATGCAAGAACCTCAAAGCTTCCATGACAGATGATCATCCCAACTTGTTGAACCCAAGCGTTGCATATTTTAGTCTGAGGCAAGGACTTGGGCTAGGTGATCCTCTGACTTATACTTCCTGCAGGCCTTGGAATCTCCTGTAGTAGTTTTTTTCTTTTTACTGAGACGGCGAACCTTAAGTCAGGCCAGCCGGGAGGTTTTTGGATAGAGCAACATGGAAACTGCCACTGAAGAGGGACCTCCCAAGGGGGAACTATTCTTGCAATAGGCCAGGGGTGTGGAGACTCAGGCCTGTGAGGGGCCTACATGCGCCCCCTCAGGCCTCTTTAGCTGGTCCTCTGAACTGTTCATGGCCATATGTTTTTGCCTGGCTAGAATATGTCCCTGAGCTCTGATAATGACTCTCTTCCCTCCCAGCCAAGCAAGAGAGGGGGATATGTATTGGTGGGTGGGTGTGTTTAGAAACTAGCATGCTGTACAAAGGTAACATTTACGTTCATTGCTCCACCCACTTTTGCCTCTAGCTCCGCCTACCACTGTTAATGTGCCCCCTGCCCCCATCACCCAAAGGTTACCCTGAAGGAAACGCAGCCCTTCAGGGTCAAGAAAGGTTTTCCCACCTCTGCGTTAGGCAACAGCGAACGTCTCTTCTTGCTTCCCTTGGGCCAGGTGATGATGGCTTTGTCAAACCACCTGAACGCAGTGGAATCCGAGAAGCAGAAGCTGCGGGCCCAGGTGCGCCGGCTGTGCCAGGAGAACCAGTGGCTGCGGGACGAGTTGGCAAACACCCAGCAGAAGCTGCAGCGCAGCGAGCAAACGGTGGCGCAGCTCGAGGAGGAAAAGAAGCACCTGGAGTTCATGAACCAGCTGAAGAAATACGATGAAGATGTGTCCCCATCGGTGAGCACCCAGAACATTTTGGAGTGGGGGAAGATGCCTGTGTCTTGACATGGAGCTCTTTCTGCTTGAAAGTCTAGTAGTGATGGTCTTTCCAAGAGGTCCTGATAGAGCATCTAGCAATTTGAGTTTGTCTGGGTGGATGAGATAGACACGGCTCACCCCAGCTACAGTAACTGGGTTGGTCTTCTCTTGCTGGGGAGGAGAACCTTTGAATGGGCTTGGTTGGTTAATCTTAAGCTTAACTACTTAAGCGAAATATTAAGCACTCATGCTCTCCTTTCCCCCTTTTTCTTTGTTTCTCCCCTCCCCCCCCATCAATGTCCCAGGAGGAGAAAGAAGGCGATTCCACAAAAGATTCCTTGGATGACTTGTTTCCAAATGAGGAAGAGGACCAGGGCCAAGGGTGTAGGTTGCATTCCTTCCTTATTTTATTATTCATTTATTTAACCAGCAGGATTTGCATACCACTTCCTCATCAAAACCATTAAGCAGTTTGCATAAGACGATATAAAATTTACATTAAGATAAGGTCTTTAAAAACAAGCTTTCAAAATGCAAGTAAAGTCAGCAGTTTGTTTGTTTTTTAAAAAAATACGCATAATAGAATAAAATCACGTGTTAAAACACATGTCAAAATTCCATGTGTCTGGGTATGCTTGCCCTAAGCCAGCCTGTCTCAACCTGTGGGTCCCCAGATGTTGTTGAACTACAACTCCCATCACCCCTAGCTAGCAAGGCCAGAGCTCAGGGATGATGGGAGTTGTAGTCCAACAACATCTGGGGACCCACAGGATGAGAACTGCTGCCTAAGCGAAGAGGTTTTTTGCAGACAGTATGGCAAAGGTGCCTGTCTAATATCAATGGGCGGGGAGTTCCTGGGTGTATAATTCCTTGCAAGTGCAGAACAAGCATCATGTGGCACTTATCAAAGTGCTTGTTCTGCAGATCAAAGCAGTAACTGGGGTAACCGTGTGCAGAGGACACATGAAAGGAAGAGTCATAAAGCTACCTTTTTGGACCTATCTTCCAGCGGCTGTTGTGTCTCATTTGAGAGGGAGTGCTAGCCAGCAGGAATGGGCCATAGCCCCCATGGCATTGCGAGCTGCCTCCTCTATCCTCGATTAATGCGCTCTTATGTTTGCAGTGCCTCATCCGCACAGTAGTGCAGCGGCAGCCGCCCAGCAAGGCGGCTACGAGATCCCAGCACGCCTGCGCACACTCCACAACCTGGTGATCCAGTACGCTTCCCAGGGACGCTACGAAGTGGCTGTTCCCCTCTGCAAGCAGGCGCTGGAGGACTTGGAGAAGACTTCGGGCCATGACCACCCTGACGTGGCCACTATGCTGAACATCTTGGCCTTAGTATACAGGTGAGAGGAGGAAGGAATGGCAGACACTCACTTCTTTTTAATAATAATTTTTATTAGTTTTCAATTACAACAATCCAATAATAGCCTCGTTATAACAATGCCAAATTATAATACAATTATTAATACCAATCATTCAGATGCCAAATTATATAATTTAGGTGGGCCCCCACATGCTAGGATTGATGGTTTGATGATTTACTTTATTTCTGCATTCCAAAATCTTACTAATTTCAATTACACACCAGTCAAAATAACAATCCCTTATACAACAACTGCCATTTTAACGACTTCCATTTGTATTGACACATTAAATGATTTATAAACTTACAGGTGAAGCATTCAAACTATATCCTTGACCTTCCTGTGTGTGGCAATTATTCTGTCTGTGATGTTTCTTCCTGTCCTTGTGAAATGTTATGTCTATCTTTTCCCTGTTGTTGCTGTTCTCCATCATGCCTTGGACAGAGCTAGTATCCCATTGTTGTTTCAGAAGTTCTCCATTGCACCACCCCGTGCTTCATTGTTTTGCAACTTTAACAGCAGCTGCAAAAATCGCACTGTCCCAATAAATATCCTGTTTTCGCCATTTTTCTCTCAGCCTGGGAAGGAGAGCGATCTTTTGAGCTTCAAATAACTCAGTAATGAACCTTATCAACTCCGGCAGACACTCACTCACTTTGGAAGGAACAGGGCTTTCTTGGTTTTTCCCCTTGTGTGACTACGGAACAGTTGTCTGGGACAGTGAAACTCAGTGCTTTGAATTTAACTGTGGAAAGTTGTGTGGCGAAGGAGGAAGGACCTCCCTGGGTCTTGTGTGATACAATCTCTGTCCCTCCAGTATTGCTCACTATGTGCCTCACTTTGTGCTGCAGGGATCAGAACAAATACAAGGAGGCAGCTCACCTTCTGAACGATGCACTGTCCATCAGGGAGAAGACACTTGGCAAGGACCACCCTGCAGTAAGTAGCCGTTTCCCTGGACTTTGATGAGAAGGAAGTTCTGGGCAGTGGGGAGTTGTAAGCCAGTCATGTGGCCAAGGGGACTTGCAGGAGTGTCACGTTACATGGTCAGCTGACCCTTCGGAAGGGTTTGGTGCCAAGTCAGGGCTAGATGACTCAAAAGGGAGTTCTTTTTGCTGCAAAAGCTAAACAAGGAGTTCAAGGTGAGCGAGTTAGTCCCTGAACTAGGCCATTCTGCTGTAAAAATCTTGGACCATCTTTGCCATGGATGGTTGCAAGATAGTGGTGCTTAAAGGTATCTTGCTTGATAGGTCTTTCTTTCTTTCTTTCTTTCTTTCTTTCTTTCTTTCTTTCTTTCTTTCTTTCTTTCTATAGTTCTTCCATGGCTCTAATGTTAGGTCTGCTTATGTTTCTCTACAGGTTGCAGCAACCCTGAATAACTTGGCTGTTCTCTACGGCAAAAGGGGGAAATACAAGGAGGCAGAACCATTATGCAAGCGAGCACTGGAAATCCGTGAAAAGGTAAATTCCCTCCCCCCTAGAGAAGAAAGGGCCAGGGTGTCAAGACAACCAGCCGGGGTGCCTCTGCAACCCTCTTCAATGCTACTCAGGAAAGGGGAGCATGTGTGTTAGATAGGAAGTTTCCTGAGTCAGTCTAGAATGGTCTGTCTAGCTTAGTATTGTCTGCACTGACTGGCAGCATCTCTCCAGGGTTTCATGCAGGCATCTTTCCCTGCCCTACCTGGAGATGCCAGGGATTGAAACTGGCACCTTCTGCATGCAAAGTGTGGATCCATGTGGATTCAGAGCAATGCCTAGGGAGGGGCAGGTGTCAAATACGATGCAGAAGGAGCTATTTCTGCCAGAGCTGAAGCTCCAAATGACTTTCCATGGGCCACTCCCCGCCCCCCCCCCCAAAGTAAAAGGATCCTGCCATATTCCCAGATTTGCTTCTTTTCTTCCTAACTAGCCTTTTCTGTTTGTTTGCCTCCTTTTCAGGTTCTAGGCAAAGATCATCCGGATGTGGCCAAACAATTAAATAACTTGGCTTTGCTATGCCAGAATCAGGGAAAGTATGAAGAGGTAGAATATTACTACTGTCGGGCACTGGAGATATATGAGTCGCGCCTGGGGCCTGACGACCCAAATGTGGCCAAAACAAAGAACAATTTGGTGAGTCCACTGGGTGGTGAAAAGGGGGTGGGGGTGGGTATCGCGCATGAGGATCGGTGGCTGCCTGCGCTGCATTTTTAAGATTGTCATTCCTGTCCTCTGTCCCAGGCCTCCTGTTACCTGAAACAAGGCAAATATAAGGAAGCAGAGGTCCTCTACAAGGAGATCCTCACCCGGGCCCATGTGAAGGAATTTGGCTCTGTGGATGGTACGGACAGCGAAGAGCGAGGAGGGCTTGGTGGGGGTGTGCAGGCCAGTGGTGTATCGTGGGTTGCCCGTGCCCAGGACCACACTGTGGGAGGAAAGGAGTGCGCATGCGCATTCAACTGCCAAACGGCGTCCGCGTCACCCAGGAAATCGCAGCCATGGAGATAAGAAAAGAGTCATTCCGTTGTCTGGAAGAGGTCACTTCCTGGTTTATAGGTAGAAACCATTTTCAAAGGAGCCCAGTGCCAGAAGTGCACAGCTGTATTGAGGCAGCACCAGGTGTTGAAATTTTGCACCCCTAACAAGTTTGTGCCCAGGGCAGCCGCCCTTGTGCCCGCCCCCCAAACACCACTGGTGCAGGCTGGAGCCTAGGCGCCTATCTCCTTCTCCAACAGTACTCTTTGAATTACCTATTTCTTTTCATGGCCCGGCTGACAAAAACTATTTCCTCCAAAGAAAATAAGCAAACGGATCCAAAAATTTAAGCTTCTTCCTTTCTCGACTGTACCATGGGAAAGAGTAGCATTCCTTATGAAATACCAACAGGGTGTTTTGTTTTGTTTTGTTTTGTTTTGTTTTGTTTTGTGTTTTGTTTTGTTTTGTTTTGTTTTGTTTTGTTTTGTTTTGTTTTGTTTTGTTTTGTTTTGTTTTGTTTTGTTTTAACCAGATTTGTAATTTATCCTGCAGACGAGCACAAGCCGATATGGATGCATGCAGAAGAAAGAGAGGAGATGAGCAAGGTGAGTGCGAGAACATTTATTCTGGTGGGTGAGAGCAGGCACACAGCGCACACCTGAGTTTTTCTTGTTCACCTGTCCTGCATTGGGAAGAGCTCCAGAAATGGCAGCATCCTCTCTTTGCCTTAGAGTGGATCTCTGATGGTGCCAAACCTGCTGACTGGTAGCTGCAGCGGAGGGCTGAATACCTTAGTGCAGCAGTATTTTGTTGGGTTGTAGTGTGTTAATGTGTCATGGGGGGCAGTAGGGACGAGGGGTTGCTACTCAGACTGCATAGAAACTTTCTGGGGCAGGAGTTGAAATTGATTGCCCTGTTTTTCCTGTGCCTTGCATGTTTTCTCTTTATTATAGTGCACTCCTTAGGACGAACTGGAGAGTGGAAGATGAAGGGATTTCAGCAGGTTTCTGGGCCACAGACTGCAGAACCAGAATGTTTTTAGAAAAATAAATCTCAAGCCTCAGAATTCGGTCATTTGGAAAGCTCAGTTGACTGATCAGGAAAAAATAGCTCCTTCAGCCCCAAGGCTTAAGAGAAGGGTAATAGGAAGACACTATAGTCTTCTGCACCATCACCTTCTGCTTTAGATTTCCCAGTCTTAGAAACCATGATATGTGGGGGAACCCCTGCCTATTAGAGCTACAGCAAGCCCAAGATACTTAGGAGACATGTTCCAGCCCATGGTGCAGTGAGCAATGGCTCATGGCTCCTTTGGAAACAGATAAATTGCAAAGACTTCACATGCTTCTGAAACATTCTGGGCTAAGGTGCTGAGCACAGCACAGAACTTCACAAGCAGGAATATAAAAGCTCCAGCACACTTTCCATGCTGGAATTCAGTTGAGCGGAACCCACCTGGTTTTCTTTTTCTCAATTTCTCTCCCATTTTTACAAATCTTACCTGATGGCTGATGCCTGCTTTAATGTCTCAGGCTGTTTCCCTTGAACATGGGCCATGTCACTACAAGAAATAAGTAGGGTATTGGCACTCTTATCGCTACCAGGCTTGCCAAATGCCCTCCTGTGGAATAGATGGTTTAGAATGAGTGAGATGGGTGCCTGTTTCTCAGGTTCTGAGCCAGCCTTTCTTCGCTGAAGAATTTTTGCTGCTCTTGCTGGATGATCTCGGAGTCAAGTCAGAGAACTGTGTGTTTATGTGCTGCCTTGAATATTGTTGGCTAACAAAATCTGACCCTGCTATGATATGATCTCATGTCAGGAAGTGGCTGAAATCAAGAGCCACTTGAAACAAATTTTCCTCTGGAAAAAACCAGCTGGGCATCTTTTAATTGGATTTCACCTGGATCATGGGCTCAAATGAGTCAGCTGGTTAAATGAGAGACTTCATACATAGTTCTTGAGGCAAAACTCCCTCTTCTGTCAACCAGGATCTTTATCAAGAAGCTAAGAGTACTGATTTAGGTCCTCTTCATTGCCCTATCAGCAATCTGTCTGCCGATCCTTTTAATCCTATGTAATTTTGTTTCCACCAACCTTCTCTGTTTCTCATCACATGCTTGAAAAAACACTGTGATGCAACACCTCTCTGTCAAGTACTTGTGAACATGATTTAAATATTTCATGCATTCTTCAGTTCCAGACAGGAAGCAAATGAGGGGGGCAGGTTTTGTTCCCAAACCTGGAGCCGTGGTACTCTAATCCCACCTGACTCTTTCCTGCATGGTCTTCCTTCAGTGGACTGCCCTTTCACTACTGTGGCTACTTTGGCCTCCTCTAGCAGAGTTTCACTCCAGCACATTGAGCAGGGAGCAGCTGGAAAAAGGTGGAGCAATAAGGCTCAGACCATTTCCCCTCCCAGTTCCTTAATGCAGCAAGCATCTAGTTAAGTTAGTCACTAAGGCCCAGTTCACACTTGAAGCATTATTGTGACTAGGGAGCTTCCTATTGGTTCATCTGTTTTCTAGTCTGATGGGCAATGGCTCTCCATCATCTCATAGGATCATAGGATGCTGCCTTATTCTGGGTCAGACATTGGGTGCATCTAGCTCTGTATTGTCTCTCCAGGGTTTCAGACAGGGAATCTTCCAAGCCCGACCTGGAGATGTCAGCAATTGAAACCTGGGCCTTCTGCAGGTGAATGAAGTGCTCCATCACTGAGGTCTTTCCCATCACCTGCTACTTGATCCTTTTTACTAGAGGTTCCAGCATTGAATGTGGAGCCTTCTGCAGGCAAAGGATATGCTCTTGTCACTGAGCTGGGGTCTGTCCCCAAGTAGGAATGAAAAGTGTAAATACAATAAAGCTGATTGTGGACACCCATGTGAACTGTGACTGATAGAGACTTCCTGGTACATGCCCACCATGTGGCCCTACGTGTTTGCAAGCACACCTCTCCGCACATTGCAGTACTCGGCATTACAATTAGAGGTCTGTAAGTAGCAAACTCATTGCCTCTTAAAAAGAGTGATAATTGGAAGACACCAAGTGGGTCAGTCTCTGCTGAAACGGACAGAAAAGGGAGATGTCTAAAGGTTCTGTAGTTTGTGGGAACATAGGAAGCTGCCTTATACAGAATCAGACCCTTGGTCCTCCAGGGTTGCATACAGGGGACACTCGCAGCCTTACTTAGAGATGTTGGGGATTGAACTTGAGACCTTTTGCATGCAAAGCAGATCTTCTGCCACAGAGCTACAGCTCTTTAAAACATCTGTATATCTAAACAGCTACCAACGTTCATCTTTCTAGGGAAAACTATCTGAATAATACTGAGTATTTCAGAAGTGTCTCCCAGCCCATATATGTTCAAAGTTATACATGCCATCACAGGAATCACCAACCTTTCTGGGTAGGTCAACACAGTATCCCCAAAGCGGGGGGGGGGGGGGGGAAAGAGAAGCAGATTGAGGAGGGGCAGTCAAGAGTAAGTCAGTGGCTGACTTGGGGACGGTCAGTGACCTGGGGACTTCCCAGCTAAGAACTTTTATCTTAACAGCTAAGCTAAATAAGATTTTCTTTGAATGCAGAAGTGAACTGGAGCTTTCCAGAATGGCAAAACAGAGGATTTTTGCAACCAATGCAGAGGAGTGAGATCATATGTTGTTGTTGGACTAAGCAGCTCCTCTTCAGTAATGTACTTGGTTTCCATTCTCCATGATGTCATCTTCTACTGGCATTCTCGGTTTCTTTGCCATGCTATTAAAAAGCATTAAACCCATCTTGCTAGAGCATTCCTTTCCCCCCCACTTTCCTTTTGTCATATTTTTATCCACGTAACATAGCTTCATCCATACAGATCAGCCTCGTAAATGTTTTCTCAAAGCAGGCTTCCTCGAACACAGTGGGATTTGCTCTCAAGTGAATGTGCATAGAATGGCAGCCATGGCCATCTTCCTGTGGATGGACTTGGGGCACCTTTTCGCAGTGCATGCTGTACATGCTGACCCTGGGAGGTGGGAATAGATAGACAATCTTCATTGTACTACTAAGGGAACACTCCTAAGGAACAGGCTAAGGTAGGGGTGGGAAACTATGGCCATCAAGATGTTATTGAACGCCTGCTCTCATCAATCTAAAGCGCCATGGCCAGTGGTCAAGGATGATGGGAATTGTTAGTCCAACAACATTGGAGGGTCACAGGTTTCCCATTTGTGGGGCAGCCCCTGGGTAGGAACAACTAAATTCATATTGCCCTTTAAAACAAAAACAAAAGCTTTCTGTTCCGAAAGGGAACAGAATTCTATGGGGCAGAAAGATGGTCCTTTTTACAAAGAGATATCTCAGTGCCATCTCAAAGGTTTTCAGTGCAAATTAAGACTTTTAAGCCCCGTTAAATGGATGAGGGTGACTCTCAGCTTCGTATAGGTAAGCTCATAAGTTTGGAACTCTTCTTGCTGGGCAGAAGTTTTCAGCCAAACTGCTGACTCCGACCCCTGACCCCACATCCTGTGACAATGCCTCTTGCGATCCTTACCTACAAAATGCCCTAATGGGCTGTTCTTGGATGCTAAGTCTGCCAGTTCTTCGTACAGAATGATGCAGCTATGTGGGGCACTAGTGTCCATCGGAGCTACTGTGATTGAAGTAGATCAGAGGTGCCTGAGAGATCCAGCACAGTTTATATGGAAAACCTGTGGGAGCCTGTGTTAGAGGTTAATAGCCATTGATGGTCTCCTGCTACCCCAGACTGCCGTCTTCTGAACGTCATTGGAGGGCCAAAGGTCTGAATTGAATACCTTCTTAAGAAGGTCAGAAGCAGAGTCCTCACCCTTCGCAACAGCAGTAATGCAGCTCCCCATAGCAACCTAATTGCGATTTTTAGACTTGGGTGAAACGCAGCACAATTAAAACCCTGTTCTGGGCATCCTGTTTGTCTCCGTAATGAAGAGCCCACATTTTGAATAGCCCTACTGAGGACTACCAAGTCCTCTTGCTTTGGCCTGGTAACACAGTGCTTGAAACAGGATCACCCAGCCTTGCTGGAATGGAGCCCTGGCATGCATTAACCTACTTCCCCCCACAAATTCAGCGCTTAAACCCTTGTCGGCAGTAGCCTGAGGCATGACCGTCTAGGAATCCCCCAGATAGCAGGCCTGCCAGGGAATTTTCTGGAGGAGCAAGTCCTCCAAAGTGATTTAAAAATAACTTCTTCTTTTTTTAAACAACAGGAAGTTTTTCTAAGCCTAGGGAACCTAATGCCTGAATCGGCCTACTGTTCCTTGGCTGACTCCCCCAGAAAAATGGTTAAAAAATAAATAAAACGGTTAGGCACAGTTCCGGTGGGAAGTTGTTAGAAGACAGGAATTTTGTTCCTGGGAGAGGGAGCGGACCAGACAAAGTGGCTTTCAGTTTCTGGCCACACATTCAAGTAGCGCTTTGAGGAACTGTTAGAGTTGGAGACAGTCGATCAGGCCTTGCCTAGCCGAATCCCTTGCTCCATTCAGGAAATTCAGAAACTGGAATATCCATCTGAAAGGGAGAGGGCACACACACACACACATAATTGGAACTGTACTTACCTACAAGAAGCGTCTCTTAACGTCAAATCCGAATCTCCCCCTCCTGTAACTTTCAGCCCATCGGATCTAGCCAGCCCTGCCTTCCAGGGCAGCAGATAACAAGTCTTTGCCCACTTCAGGTATTTGAAGAGAAATGTGAGACCGGCTCTTCTGCTTAAGAAGGATTTTAGTCGCTTGTTAAAGGAATTAACTTTTATTAAGCTCTTACACTACCTTTTACTGTGACTGCATCTTTATGTACTTAGGCTTGTGTCCTTGTTTGCAGACCCGTGAACTCCAAAGTCCCAGGCATTGCATCACCATTTCATCTCTTTTGGCTGAAACAGATATTTGCTTAACAATATGTTTTTCTATGCATAAGCTGGGGCAGCCATCTCCCCTTTTAAAAAAAAATGTAGCAAGACCTGTGCTACAGCTGAAGCCTGTAATAGACCAGCAAGCTCACTAATTTTTATTTTTTAATGGTCAAAGTTGCCTTTGGTATCTTTGCAGAGTTGCCTTAATCACATACTTGAGTCTTCCCAGAATCTGTTATCTCATTCTCCGGTTTTTAGGGGACAGTGGTGTCATTCTAAATCCGGAAGTGCGGAAACTTTGGCCCTTCAAAATGTTGCTGAACTACAATTCCCATCATCCCTGGCCACTGGACAGTGTTGCTGGGGCTGATGAGAGTTGTAGTCCAGGCAGGCCAAAGGTTATTCACACCTGTTCTAAATGGTCGTGGTCTATATGTATGTAGTCTCAAAGCACACCAATATTGGAGCCGACATGGCGGCAAGGTAACTGGGACCAAACAAACTTATATCTTTTTATCCCTGCTAGGCACGCAAGCAGAGGCAAACAAACCAGCCATGGTCTTTTGTGCACCGATGCTTTGACTATTCTAACAAAGTCTTCTCTTTTTTCTCTCCTCCCCCCCTCCCCAATTCCTCTTTCCAGAGCAAGCACAGAGAAAACATTGCATATGCAGAGTATGGTGGCTGGTACAAGGCATGCAAGGTCAGCAGGTAAGTTGCTTTCAGGAGTTCTTTATTACTTGTTATTTCAGCTATTAGTTAATATGCCACTTACTTGCCAAGGTGGCTTCTACGTGATTTAAAAGTATTAAGCTTAATTATAGATAAATAAACACACATAACTAAAGAGCACAATAAGACAATTTCATCAAAATATTTAATATGTATTAATCCCCAATGAAAATGTACAGGTCCATTGAAACAATACAACAATAAAACAGCAATTGAAACAGGAGGTCCCTTGTTTAGAGAGGAGCCAGTGGTACGCCAATACTGATGGGGCTTCATATTTTATCGGGAAGAGTTTTCCACAACACTGGTTCCACCAGTGAAAAAACCCCGTCCTTCCGTGACTCAAAGGGTTGAATTGAATTGTTGCCCAAGTGCTCCTGTAACAGCTTTTGATCCAGTGGGCGGCTTTACTAATGGGAGCTTATTATTTTCCAGTCCCCCCCCCCCACCTTCAGAGCACCTCCTTCCTTGAAAATTGGCTCCAGAAAGTTTGGGGGATACAGCAGGAAGAGCAAATCGGCAAAAGTCACTTCTCCTTTTCCTTTAGCAGAAGTATCCACTGGATCCAAAAGCCTCCTGTAGTTTCAGATCCCACCCAATTTATTTATTTTTAGCTTTCAACTTCTTCTATTAATATGAATATGCCCATTTAGGGCCTAATAGCAAGGGGCAAGTACCTCTTTCCTTGTGTAGCAGTTTTCTGTGTAATTGCTGGGTAGTACAGTGGTACCTCGGGTTACATACGCTTCAGGTTACAGACTCCGCTAACCCAGAAATAGTACCTCAGGTTAAGAACTTTGCTTCAGGATGAGAACAGAAATTGTGCTCCGGCAACGTGGCAGCAGCAGGTGGTCCCATTAGCTAAAGTGGTGCTTCAGGTTAAGAACAGTTTCAGGTTAAGAACGGACCTCCAGAACGAAATAAGTACTTAACCCGAGGTAGCACTGTAACTGTTCAGCTAAGCAGTCTCAGTGTCATGGGAAGTGGGAGGTATGTAGACAAGGACGGCTCAGTGTTCAAGGTATTGCCATAGTAAGCAAGGACTGCTGGCTTCAGTGTTTCCCTCTCTCCTTAGCCCCACAGTGAACACCACTCTGCGAAACCTGGGCGCACTGTACAGGCGTCAAGGCAAGCTGGAGGCTGCGGAAACGCTGGAAGAGTGTGCAGTGCGATCCCGGAGACAGGTAAGGCCAACACCACCCCACGAACAACTTCTTGCGTAAAGGGAACTCTAGGGAGAAGAAAGCAAAAGTTGAGTGTTTCATCTGATGTTTAGATTTGCCAGGCAATTTAAGGCTTATACGGTGGAGCCTAAACCACTGGCTGTCATCAAATATGTAAAATGCCCTTATAAAGTTCCCTGCTGGTGTTGATTGAGAAGGTGTGGCCAGTTGTTTGTCAGTGTGGCTTTTCCTAGAAAGTTGCAGCTCGATATGTTTTTTTTTCAGGATCCTTCCACTTCATCAGCAAAAGAAATCGCAGCAGGCTATAGATTCCGGCCGAAATAATTTCCTTGACATTCTCTGGGTTCAGGCAATAAAATCTTGTCTTATTAAGCTGCAGTATGAATGAGCTTCATGCAATTGTAAGCAGCTGCTTTGCTTCCTTACAGGAAAGCAAATCGGGTAATTGTAATTATCCATAATTTCCCTTTATGTCTGTACAGGAAACTATGGTTAATGGCTTCCAAAACCAAGCCAGAACATGAAGCTACGGTTCATGGCTTTACAACGTTGGCTTGTTGGGAAGCCATTAGCCATAGTTCCCAGTTTGGACGTAATGGGAAGCTAACTGTGGCATCCTGACTTGACGAAGGAGTAGAACAGCTGTGTGCGGGTGCACACAGCTCATTCATATCTCAGTCCAAGATTTGATTGCATAAATGCATTGATTGCCTGTCAAGTGCTTGATGACTCCTTTGGAAAAGTTCTGCTTAATCAGAAAATGAGCTTTAGATCATTAATGTAGATCTGTCCAGCTGGTTGGACTGCAATGAATTTATATAGAATTGTGCCCAGGCCATATAGTTGCTCGAAGGCATGAAATGGAAGAGTTGCAGGAACACTCCTTGTATGTATGTTTATTTTTACCCCGGTTTACTTTGGATGTTCTTGATGGTCTCATCTTGATGTCCTAGTCATTTGTTGCCAGGAGCTGAGCTAAGCTCAGTGTGTTTCACAACTGGATCATTTAGATGACTGTGGAATTCAGCATCTGGAGAACATTTGGCTTCATTTTTTTTTTAAGGCAAGTTTTTTAGCCGTTATGGCAGGCATAGGCAAACTCCGGCCCTCCAGATGTTTGGTACAACAATTCCCATTATCTCTGACCATTGGTCCTGTTAGCTAGGGATGATGGGAATTGTAGTCCCAAACATCTGGAGGGCCAAAGTTTGCCTATGCTTGCATTATGGCTATGGAAGTGTGGGCAATGTCTGGTGAAGCTTATGTAGTGATGGAGGAAGAGGGTTTTGTTACTGTCCCATTACTCCATGCCCCACCCCCGAATAACAAAAGTTGGGGGGGGCAGATGTGTTGGGCAAATATATGCATATATTAAAAATGTGTATGCAATCCATACAAGCCGTGCAACAGCCATGTTCACGAAACCAAATCTCAGCTTAGCTTCCTGGGGGAAACAGTAGAAGAAAGCTGTTTCCCTCTTCTCCTGCTTGTGGGTTTTCCAGGGATATCTGTTTGGTCACGATAGGAGATAAGATTGGACTTCAGGGTCACCTAACATTTTGGGCCCCCAGGCACATTTGCAAACCAGAGCAACAGTCATGGGTACATATTCTGTTAGCTGCAATAGAATTTCAATGAGTGGAAGGACTGAGGAGCAGACCTTGAGGGCACCTGAGAAACCCTGTGTGGCACATGGGTGCCTGCAAGCGCCATGTAGGCGATCTCGTGAGCTTTGGTCTGATCCAGGAGGACTGTTTTTGTATGTTCCTAGAAAGTCAATATATATAGAAGGCGCATGAAGCCAGTTTTGCTCCTCCTCTGTTCCTCCTCTTCCCCTCCCTTCACACAAGCCAACGAGCAAGCCAGAAAGCCTTAGTCAGCTATAGCTTCCCAGTACATCTAAACCGAGGTGGGAGATGGGGTTGTATTCAGCATAGCACTAAGTAGATAGCTCGAAAGCTGCAAGGATTTCTGCTTGTGCAATGGAACTTTAGCCATCTCATTCCCCTGCATCTCTTTAAGTGCCCTAAATCTGTTCTAGGGGTTCCCCCAGTACTCTGAAGCAGATTTTGGGTGGGATGCATGATGCACCAGAAGAAGGAGATGCAGAGGGGAGAAGAATCCTGCAGTGGTAGCAGTAATCCTTGCAATGACGGGATAGTTTAGTTGAAGACTACTCATGATTAGTGGCTTCCAAACAAGCCAGAATATGAAGCCATAATTTAAAGTTAAATTAATACCCCAACTTGTGTTGAAGCCATTAACCATCGTTTCCTAGTTCAGATGTTAGCTGAAAAGTTGGGTTGCTCACTCACGTGAAGGGAGGAGCAAAGTGGGAATAAAGGGGCATATTTTGGCTTAGGAAGCTAAGATCTGATTCTGCAAATGTGGCCAGTGTGTTGGTGCAGAACTTGGCATGCGTACAATGGTGGGATCCAGGAAGCGAAAGGGCAACTCTGTAGTCTTTCCAGTCTCCTTCCTGAACACCTTCCTGTCTCCACCCAAAATCGCCACCAGAAAAAAATAAACACACATGACCTTTTGGCGTGTTAATGGCCAGGAAGCAAGGAAGTGTTTTACATCTCTAGGAAACGTTTGAGGGGCTCTGTGCTTCCCTTGCCCACCCCCAACCCTCCTTGTCTCTTTGTTTTGTGCTTGTCCCCTTGCAGGGCATTGACCCCATTAACCAGACCAAGGTGGTAGAGATTCTGAAAGAGGGCGACGGCTCCGAGAGGCGGAGGAGCCGAGACAGCCTGGGGGGCAGCGTCAAGTATGAGAGCGCCACAGATGGTAGCGAGGAAGTGAGTATGGGCGTGGAATGGAACGGGGTAAGTACAAGTCCACTATCAAGACCCGCCTAGCCCGGCCGAGAGAGGCAGAGGGCAGCAAACTCTACCCAGAGCTGTTCTTTCTTTTTTGTCCGCCAATTGCTGCCCCTGCCATCTCGGGGAGCTGATGGCCTGTCGTGGCATGCCCACCTCCATCCATCCTCTTGCATGCTCCCTGCCCGCTCCTCTTAATTGCCGGGTAGCCAGACTCAGGAAGGGAGCTCTTTCCATCTTGGTTCTCCCCACTCAACTCGGAACTTAGTATCTCCCGTCCCCCCCAGTTTCTTTAGGTGGGGAAGTGGGCGGAAGTAAGAGCAGAAGCCACTGATCGTAGGTGCTTTGATCTCCTCTACTAACATCCCACAGTGCTGCTCACCCCTGATCTGTTGCAGGGACAAGGGACGGGGAGGGAAAGAAGGTTGTTTTGCTTCCCAGGAGATAACTTCGCTCTCAGAGGGAAGCGCGTAAAGGGCTTTGTTTCGGTTAGGATCCTAGGCCTGCTGCTCTCCAGGAAAATGGATGTTTATGGGTTTGTTTGTTTTGTGTGTGTGTGTGTGTGTGTGTACGTGTGTGTGTGTGTGTTCAGCATCTGAAGGGCATGCCAAGAGGCACTGGAATGAATGTGTGAAGACTCAAAGGCATGAGTATGAGCTAGAGCAGGTAACCTCCTTCTCTGCCCTCCTCCTCCTTTGTTGACCCCTGGATTGCTCTTTTATCAACAAGAGGATTTAGCTTCTTCCTATATGCAGCCTGTTTCCTAGCAGAGTGCTTGGGAGCCTTGGGACTGGGCAGACTGGTGGGACATTGTCTCTGGCAAGTAGCAGGATCCTAAGAGATTTCAGCTAGTGGCAACATTACTATGTCCATGTAACAAGTGAGTTTTGGTGGAAGAATTGACGAAAAGCATCTTGACTCTGCCTGGTTTTGGTTTTGGGTTTCCCCCCTCGAAGACTGGTTCTTAGACCTGTTGTCTTTCCTCGGCTTGGCGAGAAGTGCGTTTCGTACCCACTCCGAGGTGGGGAAGGAGTGTGAGGATGCGTAGCTTGCCTCGATGCAGCCTTTAAGCATGTTTGTTCCTTTGGGGTTCTCCATCAGATGCAGCTAGCAGCAAGGACTTTGACCTAGATAAAGGATGAGGAGGGACTTACCGACCCATGGTTTTAATGCTTTGGTTACATTTAACTTGCACTCTCTCCATCGCTCACTAACTCTCCATCCTCTCTGCAGCTGCTCGCTTGCTTGCATGCGCCTCTCCATCCCCCATCTATCGCAGGCACATTGCCATGACAGCCAATCAGCGCCAAGGTGTCTTGCAATCTTGATTGTGGATTGTACCTAAAAGGCAGTACGTGAACAAAAACTGTAAGAGAATGCCAGGACCCCATAGAAACTTGGGGGAAAAGAGTGTATAAAACTCCCTAATCCTAAAAGGCTTTTATTCTTCATTTAACCAAAAAACCCCACAAACCAATATTTTTTAAAAGAGTTCCAAAACCGTTCCAGGAATTGTAGGGAGAGGTGGATGGATGATTTCTGAGATCCTTGGAAGATGAAGGTGGTATATAAATTTATAAATTAAAAAATAAATAGATGATAGATAGATAGATGATAGAATGTCTTGAGGGCCAGTTCCTCCACAGCTTGGGCGCCAGTTTTTCAGTGGTACGTTTTGTATTTAGTCTGGAAAGGGCGCTTTCAAACCACTTCCTTCCGCTCTTCAAATGTTGCGTTTGTCTTCATTCTTAGACTAGTGTCCCTTGCAAGCTATGACTGGGGCTACCCTTTGTTCTGAGGCTGGCTTCCCCAACCTGGTGCCCCCCAGAAGTTGTCAGACTCCCATCAGCCCTAGCCTGCATGGCTAAACGTTGGGGATGACAGAGACTGCAGTCCAGCAGCTTCTGGAGGGCATCAGCTTGAGGAAGGCTGTTCTGATCTATTCCACCTCCTGGAAAAAAGGACTGCCTGTCCCCCTCCCCATCTTTTATATAGCTATCTCCAGGGCTTAGGGTGGGCTTCATCCCTGAGGAAGAGCCGGTAATTCAGGTGCTGGTTTCCTCTGTAGTCATGTCTTTACTGTGAGCCTGCATTGCAGTAGTATTTCTATATTCTTGAATGCTCTTCTTGCTGCAGAGGCCACACCCTTATGCTACAAACCCTTCCCTCTCTCATTGCATGTTTCTTTAGATCAGGGTTTCCCAAACATGGGTCTCCAGCTGTTCTTAGACTACAACTTCCATCATCCCTAGCTAGCAGGACCCGTGTTCAGGGATGATGGGAACTGCAGTCCGAAAACAACTGGAGACCCAAGTTTGGGAAACCCTGCTTTAGATGTTCAAGATGGTGGATCAGCTTGCTTGAGCCTTAAAGGGTTGCCAGTGACATGGATCAGATAGAACTTCCTTCTCCAGCTGAATGGAGGCAGGGCCATCTGAGAGCTATCGATGGAGAGCCTAAGGAGCCACTCCAGAAAAGAGCTGAAACTCACAGCTGCCCAAATTCCCCAGAGTCTTAAAAACAACTGACTGAGTTTAGGCACTAAGCCCTGCTACTGTCATACTTCTTTTTCAGTTCAAACTGTATTCTGGCGAGAACTGAGTTTCCTTGGATTCCTCACTGAGAAGATCAGTGAGATGAACCTTTCTGGAAGACAGGGTTCCCACTGCCACCAGTTGCCTCCTAAAATGTGCTCACTGAAATTATGCACTTGGTTTACATTGGACAAATGCGAGGCCTTGCTAGCCTGCCCACCATCTCTCATGAGCCGAGCATGTACTCCAGACCGCTTCCCAGAATTCTCAGGGCGATCCGCTGAGCATTACGTTAAATGTAACCCAATCCATTTAGCTCACGGGGTCAAGGAGATGGATTCTGGAAAGGAGCAGGGGAGCAGCATTTTCTTTGAGAAACAGAATATGGCCTTTCATATTTGCCACTCCCCCTGCTTTCCTTTCCCCTCTAAACCCTCCCACCCCTCCATATTAGACTGGTAATAGCAAGAGATGTTGGAATAACTGAGGGAGACTTCATTTATGCAACTGCGATGTAGTGCTTCTTCCTTGCACTAGGCAGTCTTCTCCAACCCTGGCATCCTCTGAATGTTTTGGACTACAATACCGATCAGACCCTGGCTGGTGGGTGTTGTAGTCCAAAACATTCAGAGGATAGCAGGATTGGCAAAGGGTCTGGTTACCGCCCCGAGGTCCCATGACTATGCAAAGCCCTATGCCGTGAATATTTTGAAGCACCCTTTAGTGAATCGCATGTTGCCCGAGGAAATTCCTTGCCCCTCACCCACCAATAATAAAAATAAAAATAAAATTTTATTTATATCCCACCCTCCCCAGCCAAAGCCAGGCTCAGAGCGGCTAACAACAGTAAAATAATATAGCATTCTAAAATCTATTCATTATAAAATCAGTTCAAATCAAATTAATGGCAACCATTGGGCTAGAGTTCTGTGAGGATTATAAAGGGCAGCTGTGTGATTTTCTCCCCACCCCACTGACCTGCAGTCGTTTGCTCCCCATGCTTGTACCATTGGCTTGTATCTCCCTTCCCTCCTTTTCGTTTGGGGTTGTTGTGCATCCTCACTATGGCCTTGTAAAATTTTGTCTTTCTCCTCTCTGTGCACTAGGCTTAAATGCCTCCTGAGACTCCTTCCTCCCCACCATCACACACACAAACCCCACCCTACCCCTTCACCACAATCGCCCGGATGTTTGTGTGCCGCCCCTTCTGGCTTTCTTCCTCCAAGCCACCCCTCCCCTCCTTCCACCGTTCCTGCTCTCCTTGGCAAGGACTCCACGGCAGTCCCCAACCCCAACCCGGCGGGCACCGAGGAGTGGAACGGCACCCGCAGAGGAACATCCAGCTGGCTGCACCCTGGTTCTGCTGCTACCATGTCAACCGGCAAGAGAGAGCAGGAAGAAACTCCACGAATCCGCCATTTTGCCCCACCCCTTCCCCTCCGCCAGTGCAGGACTTTGGCAGAACTCCTTGTGACTTCCTCCGTTCTCTTTCCTGTGTCTTAACGGGGGCCCTCGACGAAGGTCTTCTGCAGTCTGAAGATGTCCTTGCTGCCCATCTCTCTGTCCTACTCCTCCTCTTGGCTTCCTTCCACCGTCTCCCACCATCCCTCTCCTTGCCTTCTAGCATAACTCAGATTTTTCTGCTTCCCATTTTAGCTCTCTACCTACCCCGCCTTGCCCTTCTCTCTGCCTCCTCCCCCCTCCACTTTTTCTTGAAGCCAGAGCAGATGGTGGGGAGGCAGGGTAGACATTGGGATATGTGTGTTTCTCACCCCTAGCTTCGGATGGCAGGGAAAGTTAGGGAGATGGGCGAATTGTACTCTGTGCCAGGGATGAGGAGTGTGTGGCCCTCCTGATGTTGTTGGGTTCCCCAGCCTTCATGACCAGGGGTCAGGGATGATGGGAGTTGTAGTCCAATAACCCCCATCCTTGTTCCGTGCTCTGTTTCCTTTCCTGTTCATCTGGTCAAGTCTGGGATGCCTAAATGGCATTTGTATGCCCGCTGCTGCCGCAGGTAAAGGCCTTGCAGCCACCTTCTTATAGGGATTGGGCCTGTCCAGATGGAGATGGAAGAAGCTTCAGGCTTGTGTCCATTCTCCTTGCTGATAGATCCTCTTAGCCTATTCTTGCAGGGTAAAGAAAGAGAAATGGGGCACATTGTATTGAAAATAAAAATACTGACGGACATGCCAGGGCAAAAGTGTGAGAGGCAGAAGCATGAGATGTGACTTTCTAATGAGGACCTTGTTTTAAATGAGCTGGGCATAGTCCGTCTCCTGTATGGCATGGAGACTTTGGAGGAGGGTAGGCTAGAGGGGCTGCAACCGTCATGGATAGCGTTTTCATGGCCTATTCAGTACTGGCCCCTCTGATTAGACTTTTGGTCTGGACTTCCCCTGCCAGTCTAGCACTACAAGACGCCTGCATTTCAGAAGAAACAGCCTCTCTAGGACTCTGAACTCAGGAACATTTCCTCACACAGTTCCTTTTTTTCCGCAACAGGAGGGATAATCGCAGACAAGGGTGACTCAACTGCCTCTACTTCGTTGCTGCTGCTCTTGTTGTGCGGCGGGGGTGGCAAAACGGGACTGCATATTTGCATCTCTTTTATTTATTGTCATGAATGTAAAAGATTTAACCTTGCTGTGGTTTATCACTGGAGATCTCAAGGTCCCAGCCAAATGTCACACACAAACACACACACACAAAATCCACCCTGAAACCCACACCAAATGGGTGTGTTTGTAGCACTTGTAGCTGCTACTTATTTTAGAAGCCTGGCTAGGCAAGTGGGAGAGAGGGTTGGAACTGCACATCCTTGTATAAAAAGGCCGAGTTCTAAGGCTCTTGCATGCAAGACAGCGAGGAGCAGAGGCAGGCAGAAATAGAAGGCCTCGGTTTTAAGGTGACAGTAGGTCGGCCCATTGTGATGGGGCATTGGGGAATATTTTAAGGGATGGGGAAGGGAATTTCTGGTTGGAGCATGGAAGTGTACAGTGGAAGTGTGGGAGAGACGTGCAGTCCTACATGTTTATATAGAAGCGCGTCTCACTGTGCTCATTGGCACTTATTCCCAGGTACATAAGATTTCAGCCTTGGTGGCAGCCATGCCACTGAATACATGAGGGTGTAGCTTTGTAGGGAGCTGAGAGAGCCATTTGGGGTGAGGAGGAGGAGAGAGAGAGTTCCCTTGGGAACTGGGGCGTACAGCGGGACTTGCAGTGTGTTGTCAGAATTTATTTTTTCTTTTTTTAATGAGGTGGGGATTTAAATGTAGACTGTGAAAAAGGGCACGTTGTTGGAGAGAATACCGGAGGGGATTTGTTGAGTAGAAAGCAAAGTCTGGGGAAGTGTTGGAGAGAAGTCCACTTGCATGCAGAGCATTTATTTTTTGGCCCATTTTACATCATGGAAACCTACATGGCCAGTATCGGTCAGGGCCAAATCCAAATTGGACAGAGCAAGGACACACACACACAGAGCATTCATGCATTTCCACGCACTCTGCGTATTCACTCACTTCAAAAAACTATCCTAGTTCTGTCACCCTTCTCCTCCCTCCATCCCCCCACTTCCCCTGCCTGCCCTCTTGTAGTCAAACAGGCAGGGCTGAGTTGACAACGCAGGAGGACGTTGCTGCCTCCCTATATCTTCATCTTGCTGTGCTTCTTCGCTGAGAATAGGACTCCCTTTCTCAGTGCACAGTGAAGAAGCCAAGCCTGCGAGTGTTGCAGGAAGAGAGCAAGCTCCCTTTTACGTTGCCAGCTCGGTGGGCCTGGTTCCCCTGCTTCTCAGCTGTTTCACACAGACAAGGGTTGTGGGGAGGTGGTTGGTTGAAACCTAACTTCCCTGCGATCTCCCTCCCCCTTGTGCTGCTCAACCAATCCGCAGCGAGCATCTGAGAGGCAGTGGAAATGGGGCTGTGGAGGAGGCGGGGAGTAGGACTTGAGGGGGAAGCCGATTGGCCAAGTGGGAGAGCCTGGCAGGCCGTATTTGGCCCACAGGCCGAAGTTCTCCACCCCTGGTGCAGAGGGTCTAGCAATGTCTGAGGGGAAATCTGGGCGCTGGAATTTTCTGGGCTCTGATTTCTAAGGGAGACAGTTAATTCATCCCTTGCACTGGTGCTGGACGTATAACTCCTTTATGTTTCTGAAGGGGAGTCAGGCGCTTTGATCCTCCTCCAAGGCATGCAGGTGTGAGGGAATTTTTCCCCTTCAGCTCTCCTACCCATGCATAGCTTTTGTGGCTGTTTTTGATGTGATTTGGTGTTCTCGTGAGTATAGCTGGCTTTAAAAGAAGACGGCGACTAGATAACGTTTATAAATTAGAATTAGGGCTAGGTGTTAGGTAAGACGTATGCACCCTTTTTGCTCCAGCAGCCCATAACCATAGAGTGCTGGAACTGAATCCTAAGAGTATGCCATTATTGCCCTGTTCTGTTATTTCTGAAGCAGCTGGAGCTGCTGGAGGCAGGATGCAGGTCAAGGGAGTGCCTGCCCCGGAAAGGATGCTCTCGGCTGGAACTGTGTGGCAGGACAGTTTGAAGGCTCTTGGGCCTAAATGCCTCTTGGGGCTCCTTTTGGGAAGTCCTTTGCAGCCACAGCGGAACTTTTTTGCTTTTTTGCCTGTCTGCTTCTGAAAGGGGGCAGCTTAATGCATGTCTGGGGCATGGCAGCTCTTGCCTCCCCGTAAAGGGAGCCGGTAGGGAGAGGTGTAACCAACCCATCCAGAGGCAGTTGCTAAGAACCTATTGATGCTTCTTTTACACCTGGTTGTGGTTCTGCCCTGCACCGAGTGGGGAGGTGAAGTCTGGCCCAGGATGCTGTGAAGATGCCTCTGGAGCCCGTCCTGGGAAGCTGCTTCCAGGGCCTCCCCTTAGAGCAACAGAGCCTCGATCAGCTCTCTGCCCAGCTCTGCATTTTGCCTTGCACTGGGGCTGTCCACAAGCCTTTTTAAAAAATAAAAATAAAATAGCACTAGCTGGGGGTGCTAAAAGTGTGTTCTACTTTCTGCCTTTGGCGCATACTTGGTGCTTTCCTTTAATGTTGTGAACTGATTTACCTCCAATTAAAGGCAGAAGGACCTGATCCCCTTCTTCTCCGTGACTCTTTTCACCATGCCGCCGCTCTTCTTACTCTTTTAAGAGAATTTCTGTCTCTTTCCTCCGAGGGCAAATCTTTATAGGCTTCTACACGCTGCAAATGCTCTGTTGTGGAAAGCAGGCAGCAAACTGGCCTTAGGTACGTGTGTAAAGTATGAATGAAGCTTGCATGTGTGTGTGTGTGTGTGTGTGTGTGTGTGTGTGTGTGACTGACTGACTGACTGACTGACTGACTGACTATTATTATGGAGCAAGTAAGGGGAAAGGATTTGCTATTCCCTGTGCAGTAGCCACCGTGTATAAAGTCACTCTGTCAAACAGAAGGGGGAAACAGAAGCTTTAAGAAGACCTGTTGTGTTTTTTTTGTTCAGAATTATTGCTTACCCATACAGTCTGAGGTTCAGTGGGTCTGAGAATCTACACCTCTAAGGGAAAATGCTGCATCAGGTATTTATAGGAATAATAAAATATGAATCGTTGCTGCAGGACAGCAGCATGCGTGCAATTCAGCAGTGGACCTGAATTCATTCCCACTTTCCAACATTATCCCTGAGAATGCATGCTCTTTACCACTGAATCGGAGCAAACAACAATCCACGGAAAACCTGAATTGCCGTTTGTTCCATTTTGGCGATAAAGAGCGGGTTTTCGTGGTAAAAGTGCCAGGGCAAAAACAAAAAAAATGGACTCTGACCATGCGCTTTATAGTGTGGACCTGGGCCTAGAAAATGTGAGGCAAAGGTAAGTGTGGATGATCCCTGTGTGACCTTTGCTTAAACATACCTGCGATTGTGGGAAGCTCTGAAGTTCCTGTGCTGCTTTCAATTCTGTCCCTTTACAGATGAATCCAAATTCTCTATTCTCTACTTAATACATATTCCTGTTTGATGCCAACATGTGGCTGGCTTGTCATCCCATGGAAATGGTCCCCTTAGCTCAACTCATAAGGTGACCCATATGGTAAAGGTAAAGGGACCCCTGACCATTAGGTCCAGTCGTGGCCGACTCTGGGGTTGCGGCACACATCTCGCTTTATTGGCTGAGGGAGCCAGCATACAGCTTCCGGGTCATGTGGCCAGCATGACTAAGCCGCTTCTGGCGAACCAGAGCAGCGCATGGAAACGCCGTATACCTTCCCGGCGGAGCGGTACCTATTTATCTACTTGCACTTTGACGTGCTTTCGAACTGCTAGGTTGGCAGGAGCAGGGACCGAGCAACGGAAGCTCACTCCGTCACGGGGATTCGAACCGCCAACCTTCTGATCGGCAAGTCCTAGGCTCTGTGGTTTAACCCATATGGTACCTAGGAGGAAATCTGGAGCATCCTTTTGATTCAGGCCAATGGCCCATCTAGTCTAGCATCCTGGTTTCTCAGCAGCCAGTCAGATTCTTGTGGAAAACCCACAAGCAGGACCCAAGAACAAGGGCACTCTCTCTTCCTGTTTTTCCCCAGCAATTGGTATTCAGAAGGATTACTGCCTCCAGCTGTGGAGGCAGATCATAGCTATTGCGTCTAGTAGCCATTGATAGATTTATCCTCCGTGAATTTGTCTAATCATCTCTTGAAGCCACCTGCTATGTGTATGCAAATAATATATAATAAACCTGGCCAATTTTCCAATAGCTTCACAGTGTAATCCTACTTCTACTCAGAAGTAAAATGCCATTGACTTCAATGGGACTTGCTCCTAAGTAAGTGAACATAGGATTGCAGTTTTCAGTAGAGTTCCTGTGCGTGCTACCTGGGTATAAGCCACTTGAACCCAGTGGACCTCACTTCTGAGTTGAGAGGCATACAACTGTTAGTTCAGTAAAGCAGAGATGAAAATCAACATGAAGCTAACGTGAGCTACAATGGCAGCTAGCTCAAACATTGCGGAAGGATTTAATGAAATTATGTGCTTCTAATCCGAGTACTTAAGAGGTTTGCATGTAAAAGCCAGATGGAACTCTTGTGAGCAAAAACAAACAAACCCCTGACATCTCTTGGGCTATAAAGCTGGAAAAGATCAGCTCTTGTGTGTAAATCCTTAAATGTGCTGATGAACAGTACCCATGCCATACATGGGTATTCTCAAGGCCAAACACAGCTGCAGAAGAAAGACCGAAACCAATTCCAAATAATTAGGACAAAACTGAGCCCCACATGAAATGTTACAAAACTCCAGGAGCTTACAAGTAATGGTCACAGAGCATACTTACAGCAAAAAAAAATACCTCTTCTTGTACAACCATGGGGCCCATTCACCCTCTTTTGTACAGCTACAATGACAATGAAAAGAAAGATTCGTTTGCTGTGGCATAGCCAGTCAAGAAACTGGTTGCATTTTTCCTGAGATTCCTTTGCCCTCTCTATAGCAGGGGTCTTCCCCTTCTGAAACAATTGGAGGGGGTGCCTGGGAGTTACTGGGTGAATGGCTGTGGGCAATAAAGCCAGTGGGAGTGCCCAAATCTGGGAATATTCCACAGAGAGTTAGGTTGGTCCAGTCCTATAAACTGGATTCCAAACAGATCTATTTAGTTGAAAAGTACATGAGTGAGGAATGGGGGGTTGGTAGATCACAGCCTTCTGAAGGTAAGGATCTGACCAAGATAATTAGTTTTTCACAGCTCCAGCACCTACTCCCATTTGTTTCCATACCATCCAATAACTACCCAAACTATAGCCTGCTGCTGTGTGTGTTAATACTCACAAAAAAGTTCCCGTGAGTGGTATCAAGTTCTGACCCAGCCCACAAATACCTTCCTTGGCATTTATAGGTGTTGATGTCCCCACAACACTAAGTTACATAGTTGGTGAAGACCTCAACGAAAGATCCAGCTTTCCAAAGAATCCGCAGTGCAGCCTAGCAGGTGTCCATAGCCAGGAAAAAACATTCTGTGGCATAAACTCTGCTGTAGAGCCTCCGTATAAGCTACAGCAGGGTTGTAAAATGTGTGGCCCTCAAAATGCTGTTTGAGTCAACTCCCATCAGTCCCAGCCAGCATAGCCAGGGATGGTGTTCAGAAGCATCTGAAGAGTCCCATCCCTGAGCTAGGGCATCTTCATGCATCTCTTCCATTCCATACCTGCAGCAAAACTTAGGCCTGGGGTTGCCAAACTTTTGGGGCAATTGGACATGTTTGGTAATTTGAGAAAGTGCTGCGAGAACCAGTTTCTTTTTATTCTGTTTGTTAAATTTGTATACTTCCCTTCATCCGAAGATCTCAGGACGGTTCACGGCATAAAAATGCAAAAATAAAAACACCTAACAAAAATGAGATTCCGCAAAATGGCTGCCATGCAGGTGCGTTTGTGACAAGACACAAAATGGTGGTTGCGGCATAACACAAAATGGCTGCCACACGTGAAGAGCCGAGACAGGTACACCAAATTTTGCAGGCATCTTCCTCCTCACCATCAATGGGGAAAAAGCACTTGCATCAGTCAATACTTGATAACAGACGTTTTTTGCACTTCTCCTGTGTTTAGAACGGAAGGGAGGGTTGATGTCCAATCTTGTAACATAGGCATGTTTAAGGGGGCACATTCATTGTAGGAGATGAAGCAGTCCAAACAAGAACTGAGCAGGAACAGTGCATTGTGGATTTTTGAGGGGATATTTACTGGGGCCTTTTGCAGATGCCACATGATGTCCTGCCGCCCGTGGGCGCTGTGTTGGCAACCCCTGTCTTAGGTCAACTGCAGACTATATTTCTGCACATCTTGGGTCAGTATTCTTAAATTATGTTGGGGCCCTAGGTAAAGGTAAAGGGACCTCTGACCATTAGGTCCAGTCGTGGCAGACTCTGGGGTTGCAGCGCTCATCTCGCTTTATTGGCCGAGGGAGCTGGCATACAGCTTCCGGGTCATGTGGCCAGCATGACTAAGCCGCTTCTGGCGAACCAGAGCAGCATACGGAAACGCCATTTACCTTCCCGTCGGAGTGGTACCTATTTATCTACTTGCACTTTGACATGCTTTCGAACTGCTAGGTCGGCAGGAGCAGGGACCGAGCAATGGGAGCTCACCCCGTTGCGGGGATTAGAACCGCCGACCTTCTGATCGGCAAGTCCTAGGGTCTGTGGTTTAACCCACAGCACCACCCACGTCCCTACGTTGGGGCCCTAAGTTGCAACAATACAGTGGTTTGACCAGATTGTGTAATGGCCACTTCCTACACGAGAGCCACCTCTCCTTGAATCACCTCTCCTCGAGCCCTGACAGGTGCCCATCACTGTGAATATTCTGTGCCAGGTGGCTCAGAGCTGCCTTTGTAATTTCCTACTGGCCCCTTGTGCTGTGCTGTCGGGGACCTGGTAAAAAGTGTAAGCGGCTCCCAAGTCGCCCATTTCAGGTGGCAGCATTGCCACCACTGAGGAAGCAGACGGTGGTCATGGAGTTGAAAAGGCCATTAGGAATTTTCACCTGCTGTTCAGCTGAAATCCACTTTTCACCCCCAGTTACAGTTCCTGCCCTCTGGGCAACAGAGAACAAGCCTGCTCCATCTTCTGCATGACATATCTTCGGATGTTTGGAGACAGCTATCATGTCACTCCTTAACTGTCTCTCCTCTAGGCTAAACATAGAAAGCTCTTAGTACCATTTCCCATAGGCTTTGTTCCCAGAGCTGCGGATTGTGAGCTGGGGGCGGGGGGTGTAGCGGGGAAGAACTACAATTCTTCCCTCCCTCCCCCACCAAGCAAGCTTGATATTTAGGCTCTTGCATTAAAATGAGGCTAGAATGCTGCCCCCTCCCCAACCTCCTTCATTAAGAGATCTAATTAATTCTGCTTTCATGCAAGGCAGCTGGCAAACAATGGACATATTTTCTAGTTACCACTATATGCAGGCAAATCAAGGACACAAACGCATGAAAATCAGGACCATTACAAGGGTTAATTTGGGATAGAGAAACTAGGTTCGGAATAGGGACTATTAAGAGGCAGGAGACCTTTGGAAATATATATATATATATATCCATGACTAATAGATCTAGATCTGTGGTTCTCAAACTTTGTTATCGGGGGTACACATTCAGAATTAAAAAATTGCTTGTGCCACACCATTTTTTATTTTATTTTACTGATAAGTAATACAAACAGAAACAACAACTAGCAGTGCTTGACTTTGAAAAGATGTCTATCCGTATTCTGCAAACTAAGCAAATAAATAAAATGTTACTATACTGTACTACACTATACTAGACTGAAAAGTTCAAATGTTTCTTCGTCCTTGAATCTTCCAGCCACATGGCCACACCAGTGATCTAGATCAAGGCTATTCATATCCTGCAGCTTCTTGCTGAACCAGGGTATCTGGTTTGAAGTTTGGATTTCAGTGAGTCACAAACTTTCACCGAAGAGAAAAGTAAACTTGACTCACACAGGAGTGAAAATGTAGAGATGTTTGTTTGCCTGGATCTTTGCATGCAGCAAGTATGATTTGGTGGTGTCATTTTTGACAGTGCCGATTGCCCATAGGGTAAAAGGAAAATGGCAGGCAACAGTCTCTTGCCCTCCCCCCCCATGGTAATAAATCACAGTGTCCTGCCTTACGGAAACATTTCATTAGCCTTTATGGAAAACAGACTAGATAGACTGTTAGTGTGCTCCGGCACGCCTCTTCTGATAGTCTTCCTTCAGGGTGCAACACACACCTATTTCCTGCATGACAACCTCTTCAAGAATGTGGCTTCATAGTTCTAGCTGCATAGGAGGAGAACTGTCGCTTCTGAGCATGTGACAATCTAAACTTTACTGTACTCCCTCCAGTGTCTTTGAAATCCCCTCTCTGTGTATGTGTGTGTTCCTTTTTCTACATGTGTGTGTGTTCTGAGTGACCAACTTTCCTGGCACAAAGTGCTCACATTAGAGATGTGGTCTATATGGTGATTGTGTGTGTATGTAATACTGTGTTTTAATAGTAATGTTGTGTTTTAATTGTAACCTGCCCCGGGACGCGTTAGGCTGAAGGGCAGGTAGTAAATCATAACAGCCGTAACAACAATTCTGTTTTAAGTAACATACCATTCCAGAATAAGGCCTTCTAGGTAACATTTATTTTGGTGACCGTTCCCATCACTGAATCTGTTTTGCATGAGAGAAACTGAGAGCAGCGGTGGGCGTAATTTCTTGCTCACACAGCGGATATGCATGGCTGTGAGGACTTAGTGATGCTGTGGTAGCTGGGTGGTCACGGCAAACAATGCCCATGTTAATTTTTGCAACTCAGCCATAACTTCAATAAATGTCTCTCACTCACGCACAAGACACACACTGCTTTTCCGTTTGTTCCCAGGCCTATATGTGGGCCATGCCCATTGTTTGTGTTTATCTAGGCGTGGATTCATGGCAGCGAGAGCATATGCCAGCCTCTCTTGTGTGCAAATGATGCGTTTGTCTGTTGAGAAGAAGGAACGCTCTTAAAAAGAGTGTGTTCTTCAGTATGCAAGTGAAGTTCAGTTTTACACACCCAGCTTTTTGGGGACTGTGCTGTACAGGTTGCTGGTGGGGAAATCAATTTATCCCCCAGCGGGTGGAAACATAGAATAGGATGTAAAGGGAAAGAACAGACCAAATCTTTTACTACTTTTCTCCCCATTTCACAATTGTGCAGCCCCCAATTGCAACCTGAAGTTGGTACAGTCCCAGAAAACCTCTACCACACTTTTCTTCAAATCAGAGATAGGAAACGTGTGGCCCTGTTACTCCTGTCAACCCTGACTATGGTCTGTGCTGGCTGGAGCTGATTGGAATTAGAGTGCTTTACCTCTGCTTTACAATGTACCTTGGTTCTCGAACTTAATCTGTTCTGGAAGTCTGTTCGACTCCCGAAACCGTTCGAAAAACAAGGCGCGGCTTCCGATTGGCTGCAGGAGCTTCCTACACTCAAGCAGAAGCCACGTTGGACGTTCGACTTCTGAAAAATGTTCGAAAACCGGAACACTTACTTCCGGGTTTTCAGCATTCCAGAGCCGATTTGTTTGTCAACTAAGCCCTTTAAGAACCAAGGTTCCATTGTATCTAATACCTCCAAATCTGATGTGCATTTACATAGGCTTCTTTTGGTGTAGGCCACCAGCCCATTTAATACTGGCAGTTATTGTTGCCAGACAGGAAAAGGGAGAGATCCTCTACCTCCATACTAACAGGTTGCTGTTAAGTTCTGACTCCAAATCGCATGGAGCCGTTTCCTTCTGCTCTCTGGACGAATCACGGTTCACACGCCATCTCACCAGTTATTGCCATTTGTTGTCTTCCTGTCCAGGATGGCACTGGTGCCCTTCGACGCAGCGGTTCTCTAGGGAAGATTCGGGATGTAATCAGGAGAAGCAGTGAAATGCTGGTCAAGAAACTGCAGGGGAATGGCCCGCTGGAGCCAAGGAACACCAAGTAAGAGGCTTGCATATTTGTTTGCTTAAAGCATTTGTACTGTGCCCTTTTTTGTAAAAGGATCTCAGAGCAGGAAACAAAAATCCGCGGTAAGATAAACTTGTTGTGGCTGTTGCATCTAGCTAGCTGCTATCTCTAGACCTGCACCCTGCTTTCTTAAAGACCTTTAAAAAAAATAATTGGCTGTACCATAGTTTGCTGGTTAGGATTGAATGGTAAACTGTGGATTGCCTCAGGAGAGGAGGAGGAGAATCACTGTGCATGAGGAGGGAGCATGCAAGGCTGAGACTTTGTCCCAGGCTTGGAAATGTTCATCTGAACCACCTCCAGTCATTTTTATTGTCTGTACCACCTTACATGGGACGTGAGTGGTGCTGTGGGTTAAACCACAGAGCCTAGGACTTGCCGATCAGAAGGTCGCGGTTCGAATCTCTGCGATGGGGTGAACTCCCATTGCTCGGTCCCTGCTCCTGCCAACCTAGCAGTTTGAAAGCGCGTCAAAGTGCAAGTAGATAAATAGGTACCGCTCCGGTGGGAAGGTAAACGGCGTTTCTTTACGCTGCTCTGGTTCGCCAGAATCGGCTTAGTCATGCTGGCCACATGACCCGGAAGCTGTACGCTGGCTCCCTCGGCCAATAAAGTAAGATGAGTGCTGCAACCCCAGAGTCGGTCACGACTGGACTTAATGGTCAGGGGTCCCTTTACCTTTACCACCTTGCATTACCCTTGATGAAAGACACTTTATGTCACATGAGAAAAGTATCTTTTCCAAACTTCCTTTCATCTGAGAAAGGAAGCTGGTAAAGGGCACCTCTAGCTACAGAGGTCACTTTGAGCCTTTATTGATAGAGATTGATCCAGGAGTGCCCCCCCCCAAACTCCAAACCTAGCTTTTCCAGAGTTGACTGACCCCACCCAAAGTAGGAACCTTTCCAATTTAGCAGACTCAGGAACCGCTCACCCATAGTGCCTCCATCTTGGAAGAGTTCAGACTCAGTTTTTGGCACTCATCCAGCCCACTGCTGAGTCCAGGCACTGGGCTAGGGCTTGCACAGCATCTCCTGAGTCAGTTGTTACAAAGAGCTGGGTATCATCAGCATGTTGAGGACACTGATATCTAATTTGATATGTGGCAAAGGGATATTCTCTGCCATAGAGTGGAAAAAGTTTAGTCAAGCTTTCTTGCCCAAAATATTCCCAGATCAATGAAAAGAGCATGCCTGGAGCCAGTGCTATGGAAACATCTTTTTCTTTCTTTCTTTTTAGCATGAAACGGGCAGCATCACTGAACTACCTGAATAAATCCAGTGAGGATTCCTTCCAGGTGAGAGCACCATTTGCTATGTTCCCAAAACAGCATTAGCTGCAGGTTATTTTCACTCCTTCTGTCACTGCAAATGGACAAAAAAAAATTCAGGTGCAGGGAAAGAGAGTTAGATCAGCTAAGGTGAAAAGTATAACCTGTCAGAATGTGTAAGTTCCCCGTGGGTATTGGGTATCACCACTGGAAGGGACATAGTCTGGATTAAGTGCAGGAAGAAACATAGTGGTTCAGTTCACACCTAATTCTAAGCCAAACTTTGGCTCATCAGTCATGCAAGCTCCCATGGAACAGATCTAGGCCACTTTGCTCTTCCGGCCATGCTGCTGCTGAGAAGTAAACCATGGCTTGGTTTAGTGCATCATCCGAACCTGAGCTCATGCTTTGTCCTCACAGCAGCAGGACTGGAGGAGGAGCAAAGTGGGAGCATTCTTCTCTCTGGGAGTCCACACACTCACATGTTCATGTCAAGCCATGGTTTGGCTTAGCATTACATGCAAGCCAGGTCACAGATCTGGAAGTATGCATGTGTCTGAAGTATTTGCTGCTGTAGCATTTGAGAAGTTCCCCTGGGTAAGCTGGAAATCAAGTGTGAGGCAAGGATTTTCCCCTCTTAACTTCTGAATCATCACTGTGGGGTGCCTTAATTATCACTTCTGCAACAGAAGTGGTGCAGATTGCATCTCTCAGGGCTAACATGCTTGTGCTGTATTGAGAGAAATCTGAACACTTGCTGGTTACTTTTCATGCTTTAACACAAGCTCTTGATCTTAATGAATACAAGATTGGAATATGTAAGTGAATCTGGGTTTATTTTTTTTTTTAGGATTCCCAGGGTCTTCGGGCTGAGAGCAGAGGCCTCAGTGCAAGCAGTGTGGATCTCCCTTCTCACACCTCCTTGGTCACCTCTAACTGAACCTACCACATTATTGATCGCCGCACCCCGTCTCAAATGTTGACTGCTTCACCATACCGATACTTCCATCTCAAGCTGATTGCTGTTTTGGATACTTCATCTGTAACGTCCTCACATGTTAGAATCCTCATTATTGCCTCTCGTGTTGATATCACTACAGTGGAAGAGAAGTGTGTCCTGTCATTGGAAAACACCAACCCACACGGGACCGTTGCCAGACTGGAAAGGGGAGCTCCCTCCTTCACCAGCTGTGGAATAGCAGCTTTGGTGAATGCATCCACCCCCATGTTTGCAAGCTGTGTTTTACCGATTGCACAGAATCGAGTTCCAGTATCTCTTCCTTGACCCGCTGCCTTGCTGAACTTTGGGCACAAAGTCTCAGCCTCTTCCTTAGTGCGCATCCTTTCCACCAGATAGCATTGCTGAGAGAAGCTCTCTCGTCCATGCTCTCAAGCTGGCTTGCTCATTCCTTCGGTGCCTGACCCCAATAGTCCCCAGTACCATCTATTTTTGCACAGTATATCTCCCCCATCACCCCCCCCCCGGCAGCCTTCTAGGGCTAGGCTCTTGCCAAATGAGTATTCTTGTGTCTGGGGGGTTGTACTGCAGCAGCAGACAGGAAGGGACATAGAAATACGATGGCTAGTTAGCCAATTTTGTGGGGGATTAACTTTGCCTAACCAAAGCAGAGGTGGGAAACCTCTTTGCTCCCTCGAGGGCTGCATTTATTCAGGTCTCTTGTGGGCCTCATGACAGCAGTGGGCAGGGCTGGAATCACCTCCTCTCTCTGTATCACCCACCCACCCATCCATCTAGTCCATACACACACTCGGCCCGCTTACTTAAAAGGACACAAAGAGATAGGCATCGACTTCACAGAGATTCGGTATGTATACACTCCACAAGTCTTGTTCCCACTCTAGCCTCTGGCATTGCCTGTGTCTGCCTTAGCATGAGCCACTGTAGTGCAAAGCAATGGAAATAACTGCAGGGAGAACCTGCCACTAGCCCTGTGTTACTACCCGTGATTTACTTCCGATTGTTGTTGTTTTAATTTAATAATTAAAAACGATCACAGAAGCCATTTTGCCAAGCGTCTCCAGAGCAGATCTTGCTGTCGAAACACTTCTTGGGTTTTACGTCTGCCACGCATGACGACAGTGGCAATGAAACTAGGGAGAGAGCAGCTGTCTCTCAGAAATGAGCATGCATTGTTGTATAGCGACAGCAATGTTACCGGGGGCGGGGTGTTAAACGAGCACATCACCTCGCCTCTTATTCAAAATAAAATAGTGTGGTTTGAATGCACAAAGGTTTCTTACACCAAGTCAGACCGTTAGTTCATCTTGGCACAGTGCTGGCAGCAGCTCTCTAGGATGGGTGGGGAAACCAGGCCTATTTGACCTGCAAAGCCATTTTGAAGCAAGTCACACCCACCTGCCTGACATCTGATGTCAGGTATGGGGCAAGTGAAGACATGGCTAGGTCAAAAAGGGGTTTGGAGGCACCACTGATCAGCAGCACCTGCAAAGCCCAGGGCTTGTATGGAATCTAACGCAGCTTATAGGTAAAGGTAAAGGGACCCCTGACCATTAGGTCCAGTCGTGACCGACTCTGGGGTTGTGGCGCTCATCTCGCTTTATTGGCCGAGGGAGCTGGCGTACAGCTTCCGGGTCATGTGGCCAGCATGACTAAGCCGCTTCTGGCGAACCAGAGCAGTGCACGGAAACGCCGTTTAACTTCCCGCCAGAAGGTACCTATTTATCTATTTGCACTTTGGAGTGCTTTCGAACTGCTAGCTTGGCAAGAGCTAGGACCGAGCAACGGGAGCTCACCCCGTCGCAGGGATTCGAACTGCCAACCTTCTGATCGGCAAGTCCTAGGCTCTGTGGTTTTAACCTACAGCGCCACCCGCGTCCCAATGCAGCTTATAGTTGATGCTTATACAGAGCCATACATGCCTCTTTGAAAGCACTGTGGTTTTTTAGTTAAGGGGTGTACATAAATGTTAAAAATATATAAATCAGCCTAGTATTGGTGCTTGCAGAATGCCATACATGGCGCTTTGAAGCACCAGCAGTCAATTGATCTCACACAGTTTAATTTCAAACCACGCAAGCAAAAACAGATCACCTGATGCTATGGTAATATAAAATGATTGGCAGGTGGGCAGCCTCACTCACCCCTGCTCAACTTGGCCCATGGGGTGGGGGGGGCAAGGTTCTGACCCACCAGCAGCATGCAGTAGATTTATGCTTATAAAATTTATGCATTGCTCTCTACTTAGAGAAGTCGACCAAAAGGTACAATGATACGACTTAAAACATATTAGAAACAGACCTACCAGTACAATATGGTATTGCCCTAATGGCTAGGAAAACAAAAATGACCTTACGGAAACAATGGCAAGGTTGGAGAGAGCATTCCATAACTGCACAAGAACTCTTTTGAACTGGAGACACTCAAGGCTGAGCTAATCGCAAAACCCACTCTTCATGCATTGAGGTACAATCCTGCTGAGCGATAACGATTCTGCACTCCCCCCACTCCACCAAAAAACAACAACGTGGGTTGGACTAAATGGTTCTTGGAACTCCTTCCAACTCCACAATTCTATGTTTCTTTTAGCCTTTAAAAGGGGCTTTCCAGTATGGTAGACAGGTGCAGGTGTAGCCTTCCCAACTGCTGTACCTCTGTAATGTTACCCACTGAATACCTGCATTTATCTTGTAACCAAAAGCTGTGGCAGTAGATACCACATCATGATTATTTTTTCATGGAGAAATGTGCTTTCATAGTAGGTAGGGCAAAAGAAGGGCGCACCTAAATGCAGTACTGCGGCTTTCAAGGTGTGGGCAACAGGTAGAAAAGCAGTAGGCAATGCCGTTCTTGCTGTATCTCAACCGAATGTTCTACTCGTCGCGAAGCACTGGAAAACGAACACTGGAGCCCGACGGGACGCGTGTCAGTTGCACGTGGGAAACATCACTGACTGGTGTCATTTGTGCCGCTTTCCGAGACGGATGCGGCGCTTACTTCAAATAACTGCAAGGAGAAACGAAAGACACACATACACCCGGGAGCCCTGCGTGGTTCACTAGTAAAGCACCTGTGTTGCGTGTAGAATGTCTCGGGTTCGATTCCCACATCTCCAGGCGGGGCTGGGAGGAATCCTCGCTTGAAAGCCCTGCCGAGCCTTTCGACAAGACTGAAATGCCCACGGACCAATGGTACGACTCGGCTTCCCCACGTTCCCGCACCTGACTTAATAAAGAAATAAAAAACACATGCATTATTTAAACAACCGTTCCGCTGCTTCTTGCAAGGGGTTGGACTAGAGGACCTTTGGGGGTACCTCTCCTAACCATTCTATGATTCCGCCGCCTTTGCCCCGCACGAACATTGCCCCGCCTTCCACCCGCTGCAAATGGAAACCGGAAATCTCGGTTGGATTTCCTAAGACCTTTCCCCTTTGGAAGTTGTGCGGTTGGGAGGAGAAGAAGGAGGAGTTGGTGGAAAAGCCGACTCGGTGACGTCACCGGAGCCCCGCCGCTTTGCCCTTCCCTTCCTCCTACCTCCGCCCCACACAGCGTGCCGACTCGCGCTCGGCCTCCCGCCTCTTTTTCATTCGGCGGGCAGGAATCGCTTCCGGGGTCGACCGGAGAACGCAGGAAGTGACAGGTAAGGGCTTCGCCCCCTTTTCCTTCTCCCTTTACCCAACCCAACAGGGGAGTGGGCCCGAGACCCCCTCCTCTATTCCTGGCTTGGGAGCTGCGCGCGCTTCTTCCCCTGAAGGGGATTGGCGGTTTGGGCGGGGGCGGAGTTTGAGGGTCAGGTTCTCCCCCTCCCACCGTCTGGCTGCCGTCCCTGAGGGTGGCAGTTGCCTCCGCCCTCCGTCCCCTCACCGTTACCTGGGAGGCCCGCCTGGGCTCCTGTTACCTGTGACTCGAAGGAGAGCAGCCCCCGCCCCCGGGTCTCACCTGGAGCCCCTCAGGAGCGGCTTCTTTCGCCTCCTTCCTTCGTTCATATATTATTATGCACTCCTTCGTTGGCTTCCTTGAATTGTTCAGACGCTCCCGAGTTCGAAACACGGAGTGGAGGAAATTGCGAATGCGAGTGTACCGTGGCGCTGTTTTTTCAACGTTATTAGTATTCGGTTGCTTTTTAGTGACGGGTTGTTTTTTAGTTTCTTCCCCCGCTTTTCTTTTTTAGCTGAGCCTTAAGTCTGGGGGGGGGAAGGCGAGATATATAAAAAAAGAATGATAATAAGAAAGGTAATCAGCAATGCAATAACACAAAGAGGGTTTTTAAAAGCTGCCAGAAAACACACTGCAAAAAGCTTCGTAGGAGAGAAACGCAATACTAAGTCAAGGGGTTGGGCTAGATGATGCTTGTGGTCCCTATGCAATTTTATGATTCTAAGGAAACAAATTTATTGAGAGGTGGGCCTTTTATGTGTTTCTGAAACACCAAAGTAAATGACAGTGCTTTTCCTTTAATTCATTCATGGTATTATAGTGCTTTTGTTACTCTGTCCCCCCTGTCTGTAGGTCATTTCCTTGTTGGTTTTATTTTTTCCTTATTTTATTTGGGATTGTGTTGTTTTTTTGCATGCAATCAAGGATATTAGATGTCTAATGGTTTTTGCTGCATAGTGTCACAATGCAATATGAATTTAAAAATATTTTAAAAGAAAAGAAAACACTGTGTCCTCAACATATACACCTGCATAGACTTCAGCTGTTGCCCAAGAGAAGCTCTCTTGCATGTCTTCCCAACCCCCATCTTTTTATGCTCCATATCCCAATCAGTACAACCCACCTACTTGCACCTCAGGCTTTGTGACCCTGCACCCATCTCCAGTTCCAGTCCCCCTATCTTGACAGAACAGTCTGCCCTTTTGATGGTGTGTCAGTTAAAAAAAACAAACGTCCCATTTTTACCTGTAGTTCCCACATGGCTGGAAATTCAACAGGTGTTTTCCCCATCACTGCATTGCTAGACTGCCAATGAAAGCTACATCTCCTGAGTCTTCCTATTGATGATGAAGATGATGGAAAGCAGGGAAAATATGGTGTCAGTTGTATTTCTGCCTAATACCTTCCTATACTGTGACTCTGCTCCATTTCTTTCAATGGTGCACTGTTGTCTGACTCTCAAGACAGGAGTGGGCAGAAGGTGGATCTTGACCTACTGTTTTATACAGACCATTAGGCAAGATAACTTTTCTAATGAAGCTGTACCTAACCATGTAGGAGCTCAGAGTAAAGTGGAGAAAACCTTATCTTAAGGGTCAAAGCAGAGAAAGGGTAACCTTTTCTTGGTCAGAATCTGAATTAAAAAAATAAATAGGTATAATACTGTAGTAAATTCTAAAGGGAGGTTCCTCAAGGATCCTTGCTTTGACTGGTTGTGGTTAGGATATTGTGATGACAAAATACTAATCTGTGATGACACAGTAGCGATTTGTTTTTAAAATATGGTTTATGATGAGGTGGCAATAGCTGTAGAAGTTTCAAAATAATTTGGAGACGTGTACAGTTATAAATGCTAAAGAATTCCTAACAACGGGTTGGAGCCAGAGTAGTTGTATTTGAGTCCTGTTGAAGTAATGAGAATTTAAGTGATGTCTAACTTTTAACATGGGACGCGGGTGGCGCTGTGGGTAAAACCTCAGCGCCTAGGACTTGCCGATCGTATGGTTGGCGGTTCGAATCCTCGCGGTGGGGTGAGCTCCCGTTGTTCGGTCCCAGCTCCTGCCCACCTAGCAGTTCAAAAGCACCCTTAAGTGTAAGTAGATAAATAGGTACCGCCTTATAGCGGGAAGGTAAACGGCGTTTCCGTGTGCTGCGCTGGTGCAGGCTCGCCAGAGCAGCTTCGTCACGCTGGCCACGTGACCCGGAAGTGTCTTTGGACAGCGCTGGCCCCCGGCCTCTTAAGCGAGATGGGCGCCCAACCCCAGAGTCTGTCACGACTGGACCGTACAGGCAGGGGTTCCTTTACCTTTACCTTAACTTTTAACATTTATTTTTTAATGGTACCTAAGTGCAAATAATCTCGTTCTGATGCAACCCAATGTGAATGACAGATAACATCTACTGTATATGAGATGAGTTATTCAAGGAAAATATATATTTCATTTATGTATGTCTGTAGCACATACTGTACATACAAACTCCGCTAGGAAACTGGCTTGAAACCAAAACGGATAATTATTTTTCTACCTCATTGTCCATTTCATAAATTAACTAGTAGCAATGGCTGAATGCAATAATAGTCTAGCCAAGCAGTTTCAAAATTTTTATCATTGTTTACTACATACAAGTAAAATAGACATGGAATGATGGGAAATTGTTATGCACTGTATGCATATTAATGCCTTGTTCCTTGAGTAGACCCATGAAATACTACTTTAGGAAGCTGCTTGCACGTTTATATGTAAAGAAATTAAGGATCATTAAGGTTGAAATCCTTTGCTTACCTGGTAGTATGAACAGCAGTCAGCAAAACATTTCAAAGTAAACATGCATATGATTGCTCCATGTGAAGCCATAAACAGCCTTGGCCTGTATACCTGAAGGAGCATCTCCATCCCCATCATTCAGCCCGGACACAGAGGTCCAGCGCTGAGGATCTTCTGGCAGTTCCCTCACTGCAAGAAGTGAAGTTACAGGGAACTAGGCAGAGGGCCTTTTCGGAAGTGGCGCCCTCCCTGTGGAACGCTCTCCCATCAGATGTGAAGGAAGGAACTACACAACTTTTAGAAGACATCTGAAGGCAACCCTCTACAGGGAAGTTCGTAATGGTTGATGTTTTGTTGTGTTTTTAATATTTTGTTGGGAGCCGCCTAGAGTGGCTCGGGTATAAATAATAAAATTAGTATTATTATTTATTACAGAAAGAAATGTAAGGCATTTCAAAGATAAACCATCTACGTAGATGAATGATAGCCGTATGTAAATAAGTTATTCACATATTGAATACTGGGGGCTTCTTTGGTCATTGAATCTTAAATACTTTTCCTATTCAATAAGAGAATGAAAGGCTGCAATTTGATAATATTTGAGTTATTCTCATGGAATTAATGGTAAATACTCCTGAGTAGACAGCGTAAGTTCATATGTAACTTACTTGCATGTGAACACTTTCAAAATCAGTATGTCTGAAAACTGGCCACACATGGGAAATCATATTTTTGTGACTTCCCTCCCCTAGCCCCACACTGCTCCCATTTTGTTTTGTTTTTTAAACCTGTCCAATAAATAAATTTGCATGTCAATGGGAAGATGGGCAGGACAACTTCATTTAATACAACCCTATGTTGCCTGCGGGTGGCGCTGTGGGTTAAACCACAGAGCCTAGGACTTGCCGATCAGAAGGTTGGCGGTTCGAATCCCCGTGACGGGTGAGCTCCCGTTGCTCAGTCCCTGCTCCTGCCAACCTAGCAGTTTGAAAGCACTTCAAAATGCAAGTAGATAAATAGGTACCGCTCTGGCGAGAAGGTAAACAGCGTTTCCGTGTGCTGCTCTGGTTCGCCAGAAGTGGCCACATGACCTGGAAGCTGTACACCTGCTCCCTCGGCCAATAAAGCGAGATGAGCGCCGCAACCCCAGAGTCGGTCACAACTGGACCTAATGGTCAGGGGTACCTTTACCTTTATGTTGCCCCAAACCTTTGTGGCGAAGGGAAATGTCTTAACAGCACTCAGGAAAATGTTATCCTGTGCCAATAGCACTTCCCCTGTAGATGCAGTTGTATCATTACTCAAACTGCTCAAGATATAAAATTTTCTGTTGCATTTTCTGCAGGAGCTACAGTGTTACTATGGCTCGTATTACACTTGAAGAACTGAATGAACTGGATGATGAGATCCCTGATGAAGAGGATGAACCAATGGATGGGGAGGAACAGAACAGGCTGTTTTCTCATTGGGAGACAGTAGCCAGCACTCACCAAGTGTCTCTCCCCCAAGGTATGAATTTGCATTCCATTCGCAATTTTAGGCTGCACCTCCAAAGAGAGGAGGAGGTAGATTTTTAATCTGCAAGGCGAGGTCTGCTTCTACTTGCCTTTGAACGTCTGCCTTCTCATGCACAGCCTCTAGCTCAAAACTGTTCCCGCATTTCATTTTTTGTTTTCTAGCATGCATGCACACACACCAAGGGCTTGTCCACATTTGAGCTTTATTTAGCTGTTAATCTCTCTCTCCCCCCCGTCATTTGAATTAGACCTGATTAGTCCATAGCCACATGTATTTGAATTTGTATGTAAGGAGCCCTTTCAGCCTATCCTGTTCATACCAGTAGGCACTCCCTTTTCTGTTTGTTCCCAACTTCTAATTTATTGCTTCTGTTTTGACAAGTAAGGCCATACTTGCAGATAGTTGTGAGTGCACCTTTAAAAAAAAAAAAAATCAAGGAAGTGAGCAAAAGCCAGGCAATTATAAAGTCTCATCACATACTTTTGCAGTTTTTTGGTTTTTGTTTGAGCACTCAGGAGCATGCCAGAAAAATAGGAGCACAGCTGGAAAAAAATGAAAGCCTTGAAAAGGTGAATAGCAGAAAGTGATGACTGATCCACCCACCCCAAAAGAGCAGAACAAATAGCCTGCATCCCTAAGTGAGGTGATTTGGAGCCCAATTTCTCCCAATTTTAATGGATTATCCCCATATCAGGTAAACCCAAATTTACAGAGGAAAAGCATTGAGATTGGTAGTGTTTTAATGGGCTATGCAATTTAAATGGGAACGCCAATAGTTGAAAGCACACAGTAAACTGGTGTGGGCAGTCCTAAGCAGCTGTCATGCTTATCTGCTCTAATGCTTTGTTTGGTGCTTTAAAAAAAGGCTTTTAAAAGAATTTATTTAAATTTTGAAATGTGCTGCAGTAGAGGACGGGAGGGTGCTTTGTGACACAGACAAGTGAACCAATCAGTGCTGTGCACAACCTGACTCTAGGAAGGAGGAGCAACAGACGGCTCCATGATTGACACAAGGGCCAGCCACTCAGCATTGTGCAAATCCAGTTTCTCCTCTAAGCTAAAGAGCTAAGGTTCTCCCTATCCTTAAAAGATTGTATGTGTACATGGGCTCTCCCCAGAAATTGTGGGTTGTCTCCAGTGCTGCTGTTCTACTAGTGCAACAGACTTCCACTCGTGCAATAGTGTTTTCCTCTCCTCTCCCTTGCAGACCCCCACCCCCAACACCCTGAGGGTTGGAGGAGTGGCGGACGAAGCTGCTTGGGCGTCTGGGCGGTGCACCCAGTGGTGGGGTGGACCGTGGGGTCTCTGGAATCTGCCTGCCTCTTCCCACTCAGCTGCCCTACAGCTGGGGGTGGGGGAGGCAGCTGGCGGACCATTTGGGCAGGGCGGAACCTGTGCTTGCCCAAGCCACTGCGTCTCTCCCAGGAGAGATGTGTGGCGCAGGCCCTGCAGTGAGTGCTGCCCGGCATTTTGTCACCCCCCTCAGTGGTGACACATGGGGCGGCCTGCACCTATCGCACCCCACTTCCTCCACCACTGGTTGGAGGGCCCTTCAGACCCGATTTTCTCCGCACATGCTCCCTAAATCTGTTCTGGGATTTCCTCCAGCCTTCTGGAGATGATTTGAGGAGGGTGCGGGGAGAATAAGGGGAGGTGTTCTGTTGCACAAACAAAAAACCTTGTGTGAACAGAACAAGTGCATTGGATACCACCCATTAAAACAACCAGCATCAATCGAAACTATATAATACAACAACCAAGGCAAGCTGCAAGAAGCAGATGATTTTTTAAAAAAATCAACCTCTCTCCTCCCTGCAGGACAATATGTTTCTTGAATAGTCCTGTAGTGGCAGCTGGAGAAGGGAGAGGCCTCCTTGGCTGGAAAGTAGGGAGCTAGATTACTGGTGGCTCTCCATGCTGTTATGTCTCCTCTTTACATGTTTAGATCTATAGCATACCCTATAGGTACTAATGAGGGTTGCTTGCTTTTAAAATGTAGGTTTCTACAGATTTTTTTTAACTTCTAAAGATATTTTTCAGTCTTAAAGTGAATTCCCCACTACTTGACTCTGTTTTGCTAGAGATGGCAGGTCCAATAATGCAAATGGCGCGCCATAACCAGACTCGAGAGCCTGTGCCCTACGCTACTTTATCACAGCATGAGAAGGTGAGCACTCTCACATATACAAACTTGTTCATAAATAAAATAATGTATGTGTATATACCTGGCCGACATAGCTTTGTGGTATATTGTGGAGAAAAGAGTGTATGTCATGTAATATGTCCCTCTCCCCTCCAACATTCTTCAGAATAGCACCTGTGACTCTCCCAGCACTCCAATGCAAGTTTTTGCCATCCTTAAACTTGTACAAAATCTGTCCTCCTGGAGTTCTATACTTGTCTACTCAGTAGCAGGCCTCATTGAGTTCAGTTGTCTTGTTCCTGAGTAAGTGCATATGGTACGATCAAATCTTACGCAGGTGGGTCGCTTCTAAAGGATCTGTGTATAAACAGAAACCACATATACCCAAACCCTTGGAACCAACCCTGCCCCCATGGCTAGTGGGTTATGGGGAATGAGAGAGAACGCTCTGTAATCCCAGAGCCATATGCTGAGCTGGCCTTGCCCAGCAAGCAAGGCAGAGAGCTTACAAGCTCTTCACACTGGGTAACCCAAGTGGACCCACTATGAAAATAGTTTTTAAGCTCTTTGCTGTGTTTGTTGGGCAAGTCTCACTCAAGGCATGGGCTCTGGGAGACTAGGGATGCTCATATGAGTTATCATGGGCACTCAGCTGGCCCCACAACATCTCAAGCAAGCATCCCAGAGCTGGTGCTCTGACCAGGCCTTTCCCCCCAAGCAAGGCAGAGAGTTTAAAAGCTTTTTATGAGCTGGATAACCCCAAGCAGGCCTGTCTTCAACCGCATATGGTTGAAATCGTGCAAGTTAAATGGGTGTAAGATGCAGTCATACTGTATAGCAGGGGTGGCTACCACAGATTTTGGGATGGCTCACTGGGACCTCCTGACAATTTGGCAGGAAATCAGTGGTGATTAAAACCCCCACCCCCACCACTCAACATCACCCTCCGCCTCTTTAAAAAGTTTCAGTTGTTGTTTGCCTTTTTTGTGCTTCCCCAAGTGCCTTCAGAAACTTTTTGGCAATTTCATGTGAACCAGGGCTTGTAAAAACACCCCAGAAACATCCCTTCCTGACTGCATGTTTCAGCATCCAGGTGCACTATTAATAGTGCTAGTTGAAAACTGCCTGCGATGTCCTTGGCAGGCTGCAAAGAGGAACAATAACTTGATTTCTGCTGAACGCATCACAGCTGGTGATGGCACAGTGATTAGCATAAGTAGGTCAACAGAAGCTTCCTGTAGTTTTGCACCAATGGCTGTTTGCACACTACACCTTTGAAGCACATTCAAATCACATTCTTTCCCTCAAACAATTCTTGGCACCGTAGTTTGTTAAGGGTTGCTGGGAATTGTAAAAACTAGGTTAAACTACAGGGGAAATAATGTGTTTTGGATGCGCTTAATAGTGTGTACACAGCCAGTGTCTGATGAAGAGATACAGATCTCTAACTATCATTCTCAAGCGCAGCCAAAGCACAGAACAACAGAATGCAAACAGAGCACTTTGCTGGCTCTAGAAAATTAGTGTGCCAAGTTCCCAGGGTTCCAGGTGCTTGCCCAGCGTTCATGCCTCCTTTTCAAATGAGGCACAGTGGAGACTTTGGTATCTTTATGATACATGGTTTATTTACACTTATATACAGCCTGAGCCTGTGATAGCTCACAGTTCACAGCATTAACACTGCAAAAGGCTCTTGTTTCTCCCCTTGGATCCAAACAGAAATCAAACATTCTCTCAAGCATTGCTCTGGCTCGTCTCTCCAGCTAGCTGCTTTCCCTCTAGGTTGAATCACTTCACTCTCTCTTTTTTCTTTTTGGGTGGCATCACTTCACTCTCAACTCCAAACTCTAGCTTTGTCCTGCTAACTTACCAGGAGCTGTGAGAGGGGCCTCACCCACTTGCCATCTCACACAGAGCTTCTTTCCTTTGTTTCCCTTAACAGCCGGTCACCAGGCTATCACCTCAACACAGGGTTTATATTTTAACACTTGTTGGATCCAGGGGTCAGAAGGATCTCGCATACAGCTTACTTCCCCCAACCCCAAAATCGCAACATTATATTGTTGGAGATGTAGCTTTTTGTTGGGCATTGGCGCGAAGGTGCAGGAAGCACCACAGCAGATAACTTCTCCGCTGCAAGGAAGAAATGGGTGAAGAAAATGCCCATGGTCATGGTGGTGGTTGCTGCCTTTGGGCAAGTTCCTTGGATATGGGTACTTAATTACCTGGCCACCTTTCTGCTGAGTATATGCTTCTGCCTGAATGTATGTGCATCAGCCTGCCTGTGTAAGCTACTCTTCTGCTGATTTGCGAGCGTGTGTGCCTGTGCGCTGGCATGTGGTCATCAGAGAGAGTTTCTCAAGCTGAGAAAGGTTAGCCACTCCTGGCCTACCCCTCACATAGTGCCCTTCCCAAACACTCCCTCTTTTTTGTTCACCCACCACTGCCAATTGCAGCGATGGGCATCTTGCTAGTATTATCTTCCTGTTGTCATAACGTTAGCTCAGCCTCTGCATATCAGTACTAACAGGATCAAAAGCATGCACTACCTTGGGTTTCTTCAATACAGATGTCTATATTGAATTCAGTCCACCTGGTCTTTTGCATTGTCTTCTGTTATTTTTAGTATAATGTGAGGGGAAATTACTTTTAAGTAGTTTCTGTTTTCCCCTGGTTGTTGAAGGAGCAGTAAGTCTATATTTGTCAGTCTGCAAGCACTTCCTTGTCTTTTGTTTGATTCCTTGGACCTGTATTTGTATGGAGTCAGAAAGCAAGGTCAGCTTTCAGTTTTAGTGAGAAAACTGCATCCATTTCCTTAAGTGCAGCTTGACTTTCAGACACACAGAGGTGGGAAAGTGGCCTCAAGCGCCCGCAAGTAACCTAGATCCTACAAATAAATTTTCCAGTATTCCTTTTGACTCAATTCAGATGTAATAACAAACCAATAATCATTATTATGAGAATGAGTAGGTGTTCCTTCTTGGTTCTCTCATTCCTTCATACGCAAGGTGAGATTAAAAGCAGAAGCTTCTAATTTGTGTCAAACCATAGTTTCCTGTTTTCATCCAAATGCAAAAAAACTGTCATTTCACAGACCAACGTTTGCCTCATTCCAAGATCCCAAACTAGCATCAAATCGTGGTTTGTCATTACATCTGAACTGAATTTATATGGCCATAAGTAAGGGCAATAAAAGTGGTATTTATCAGCTTTAATGCACTTATACTACTCCTAGCCTTCCATGTTAAATTGTGCTACTGTCTCTGCATTTACTCCCTGAAGTAAAGTCTCTGAAGTTGTTGTTGTTTTTTTGTAGTTTTCTTCTTCATTTCTCATTAGCCATAATAATTCCATGCAAATGCTTTATGGAAGAGTCACTTCATCCCCTCTCTGTCCTGTTCCAACCCAAAACTGCATGCATGCCTTAGAAAAGTTGGATATTCTGTCTTCTGAAACATTGCAATTTGTCTATACAGCTGTTGCTCCAAAGATGTGCAGGATAGTTCCTGGGACTGCTGAAGACATTGTTTTGCTTTCTATATTTTTTCTGCTCCAAAAGGAGTTGGATGTGCAGTTGTTGTTTTCTTTCTTTCCCCACCTGCATTGATGAGTTTCCTCCCTTCTCACTTTCCATTGAGCTAGCAAACTTGACTCCTATAATATAAACATACAGACTTACCGGCTCCTGCATTTTAAAAACCCTTACATTAATAATTAATCATTCATTTCTGTGTCTTTAGTAATTTTTGTTTAGCTTGCCTGGGTAGATTGCACCCTTTAGGGCAGGGTTATACTTGTGGTTACGAGCTCTGTTTTTACAGTGTGCATAAGAGAAAAAGATGTAACAGCCGGGATAATAAACCTACCCTAGTGATAACTGACAAAATAACTATTTAAGCAACTTTTCAATGCTGTGGAGCTCCAGGTTAATGCTTTTATTAATTCAGGAACAATTATCTAAAACAGTGACACCTTTTATTAAAGTATATTCTGTAGATAGGACATTGTTATAAACTGTTTATTATCCCGACGAATATATTTTGAAGAATTCCCAATTATCTGTAGTGATTTAGAGAAGCAATAATGATTACCTTAATGAAAAGCATCCTAATACCTTATGCTGTGTTGAGTTTGCTTTAATGCAGCTGATTCTTTAAAAAAAATAAAAAACTTGGAAGATGTTACAACCTGTCGCAATGGAGAAATCTATATTCTCTTTGTAACGGCCAGTTTTTGCCTAACAATATTGAGATGTATCTGGCCTATGCTATCAGCCTTTCTGTTTGGCTAGTCCATGCAAAGAACCAGAGTGGTGTAGAATATTGAACTAAAGCTGGGGAGACCTGGTTCAAAGTCCCACTCTGCCAACAACCTCACTTTGGGCCTAACCTACCTCACAGGGTGGTTGTTAGTCTAAACAGAAAGTGGGGAGAACAATGTCTGCTGCCTTGAGCTTTTTGGAGGAAAAGCGGAATATAAATTTAGTTAATATTTAGTTAAAACATCAATTATCTTGTATATTTTGATAAGCAACAGTACCAGCTTTCATTTGTTAAGCAGCTTGGGGTAATTGGAGGGGGGAAAGGATTTCATGTTGTTGAGATGACTTGATGTTATAAATGCAAAGAAGTTGAAATATTAAAGAAACCTATTTTCTTTTTTAAAAAAAGTTAATATTTGCCAGTGGAGATGCAACACTTCATTTGCACAGGACGGACTGTGAGTCACTCTTCCCTTTCCTCCAGTGCCAAAGCTTTATTCAGTACGTAATTCCCATCCTGTGTTGTTTGAGTGCCTGGCTCTCACTAACTCTTTTTCCTTCTTGGTTCAGTGTGAGGAGATAGCGTACGAGGAACGACTGTACCCAGCTGGGAAATGGGCATGCATTACCAGAGGAGAACCCAAATATGAACAAAGCATCTCTATGGGTTTCATGAAACTAATACGGTACATCTGCAAGGAGAACTCCCTAGGTATGTGGAAGCACGTGTCATCATGGCAGGGACATGGAAGCCTGCAGCAGCTAGACCCACTGGAACTGGAAAGGTCACAGTTGGGTTTCTGCAGATCCTCCTCTTTCACTCTGGTGTCTCTATGTGTGTTTTTGTCTAGGCCGCCAGTTGGGGATGACAGTGCCAGTGATCAACGAGATCCACCTGAACAAGGAGGGCACAGAATTGCTTCAAGAAGTCATCACTGCCTATTACCTCCCTGAAGAATTTCAACCTAACCCCCCTCTCCCCTTGGACCCCGACATCCAGATACAAGAGAGAGCACCACTTCGGGTTATTTCCAGGTGGGCCCTGACTCATGCATGCTAGGAATATGTTTTATGTGCCACAGGTCTCTAAAGGAAGGAAGGAAGGAAGGAAGGAAGGAAGCTTGCTTATCCTAGCTGGGAGAAAGGGAATGCATGGCAGGGAAGAAAGTGGCTAAGTGAGATCCCATTATGGAGACGGGAAAGAAAGCTGGCTCTCTCCAATTTCCCCACCCTCCAAGATGTAGTGAAGGATAGAGGGATGGGTGAGCAGAGAAACAGTTACAGCACTAGATCTTTATGGGCAATTGTTTTGTTGTTCACCTTGTGTAAAGGGTGTTTTATGGGACCACCACAGAAGAAACAATCCTGCGGGAGATTCACCTTCTCTGGGAGTTGCTGGGCTCCACAGACAATGTGCTCCGCGAAACCTACTTGGTGGCTGCGTACCAGAACCCTGGCGTCCCTAACCGCCGCAATGAGATCTGGTTTATCCGGCGAGCAGACTGAGAGCACCTTGAATCCCTGACCAGATTACAATCCACCCTCCGTGACTGGATCCGGTTTAGATGGCAGTTTTGAAGGAGAGGAATGCACATCCTGACTCACTGTAGAATAGATGAAGTGCTCCTTCCCCCCCTGCGCGAACCAAGGAGTTACTAGCACAGATCTCCCCGAGATGGTTTCCACCCTACTCCTGCAGGGGGTGCTGTGGTGTTCTCGATGGAGCTGGCGTTGGAAGGAACAAGGGGTGTCTGCTTCAGTGGGCCCTGAGTGCAGCCGTGCCACATTTGGATGAAGGCGCATTAGGAGCACAGGAAGCTGCCTTATGCTGAGTCAGATCATTGGTCCATCTAGTTCAGTATTGTCATTGCTGACCGGCAGTGGCTTCTCAGGTGTTCAGGTAGGGAAACATTCCCGGTCCCACCTGGAGATGCCAGGGATTGAACCTGGGACCTTCTGAATGCAAAGCAGTTGCGCTACCACAGAGCCATGGCCCTTCCCCCTCCTCGGGGATTGTATCAGGGATTGTAGCTGTTGTGCAACCCACAGCTCACATTCCAAGGGTTAGGTATCAATCCTGAAACGAATCTAGCAAGAGCAGGCCGGAACACCACTGCCTACAGCCGTGCCCATAACTGGCAAATGCTGATGTACTGGGGCACAGGTTATGACTAAGTTACTCGTAGAAGGAGGGTTTCACTTCTGATGCCTCGGAGTATCCCTTTTAGCCATGCGCACGAGAAGCTGCTAGTCAGCTTTGTTATCCAACAGCAGAAGAGCCGTTCCCACAGTTTGGGATGAGGTAGCTGTAGACTTCCTTGACTGGAATAATGTGAACACCTGTCCAGGAGCAAATGGGAAATCCCCGCCAAAGGGCTAAGGCTCAAAGGGAGATCTGAGAAGCAGAGATCTCTGGCCTATAAGTCCTCCTGTTTTCCCAAGAGCACATAGAGAGATAAATGCCACCCACTGGCTACCTCCTGCCTATGAGCCAGTTTCTCAATCAGGCAGGCTTGGTGCGAGCTGAGCAGGCCACATAGTACGTGTTAAGTTGTCGCTGGCAGCATTTTTGTCGCTGTGTGTTGCGTTGTGCATTGACTGGTTGGTATCACACTCATGAATGCTGCTGTCCTCTCCCAAAGAAGGCTGGTAGCACAAAGCAAACCTGAAATAAAATCTAGCCCGACCCTCTCTGTGTATCTCATTTTACTGACGTTCGTGACATTCGACTCCAGTAACCAATGGGGGTCACCACTCAGATGGAAGATCCAGAAACAACACAAAACCCTGACACCCAGAGAGTATCCAAGTGGCATGCAAGACATCTGCTTGCTCAGAATCAGGTAGGTCATTTTGATACAAAGGAGCAGGCTATCACCATGCTGTCTTCTTAAACTGATGTGATCAGGGAAGGCACTAAATAACCACCGTGCCTCTCCACAACTCAAGAATGGGGAATACGTCTGCATTAGAGATCAGATCTGACCATGAGAAATTGAAAGTCTTTCCCTCTTCAAGGAAAATTGGATAAGATGATATGCTTCTGTTAGTTATGTTCTGTGGCCAGTATATAATAGCCACTTACCAATATAAATTCCCACTCAGCTGCGCGTCTGTAAATGCTTTTTTTCTTTTTTCAGCAGTGAAGGGTGTGCATTGCCTTATTATTTGGAAGTCATAACCTTGACATTGGAAGCATAACCTTTTAAGTTAATTGGAGTGAGTAGAAAAAGAAGAAGAAAAAAAAGAGTGAGTGGCTATCCAGGTTCATTATTTCATCACCTCAGCAGAGCTAACTTCAATACTGTGCAGCAGTGGTAATACTCAGGAGTAATTTGTGAAGTATCCTATTGTTGCCTTTGTGTGGAAGAAGCAGATTTTGTAGGTTGGTGTTTGATTGCTTCTTCTTAACACTGACAACGATCTCACCTTTTAAATAATTGTTTTAGAAGTTTGAAAACATGAAGATTAAGCCACTTTTTTGCAGTGGTAAGTCAGGTTTTTTTTAACATAATATCATTTCCTCCAGAGGCTGCTCTTGTCTAACAGTAGGCTTTTGTTGAAATGATGATGAATCAAATATCTAACAGGAACACAAAGACCCGCACAAATAGTAAAAAGCAAGGTATTTTAAACACATTAGAAACGACAGCTACCAAAGACATTGTGAGACACATACTGAATTGTTATAAGCCCAGGAACACATGATGCAGCAAAAGCAGAGGCATTAAATGTATTTGTCATCTTGATATCTGAAGATAAAACTTAACAGGAGATCAGTAGTCCAGGCACCTGACAGAAGCAATAAGACAATCAGGTTTTAAGAATTGAATAAAAATTGTATGGATTAATTCCACATTTTAAAATCAATGGGCCTGGATGGTGTAGCCATAGGGCTTGTTTTATTTAAAGCAAACACAAAACATCAAAGTTCTGTGTCAAGAAAAGGTGAATTCTGTAATCTGTTTGTTATGCAGATAAAGCAAATGTGCGTCTATTTTGCATAATTTGCTGGTTCTGGGAAGTTTCAAGGTAATGAAAATTCTCTTGAGAGCTAAGCTGAATTCCCCCTCTGACTTGTGAGGCACTGCATTGCACCTTCCCGTGTCGTATTTTTGCAGCCAAGGCTAGAAACTTGCTCAACCCAATACAAAGCAAAAACTAAGCTTCTTGGGATGCTGAATTTTGTATTGAGCGCCAAATTCTATATTTTGCATAGATTTGTAGAATACAAAGAGTCCTGCCTGCATCCTAGTTACCTGAAAGGGGCCTGGGACTTTGAGGTCTTTGGCAGTCGTTAATGTGAAATCCTGCAGGCTAAGAGAAGCCCCAGAAGAATTGAAATGCTGCACCTATCCTAGAAAAATTAGGCCAAAAAGATGTAGAGCCTTGCTTTGGTCTCGTGTTGGTTTGTAGCTGAGGCTATAGGTGAGGCCACAGACTACGCAGTTATATCCCATACAATTCAGTGGAATAAACCAATACTTTAGTAGCCTAGAAAATGAAATGAATGGCAGCACCACTTCTCCCCAAATAGCTATCTAGCAAGTGGCAGTGCAGGATCAAAACATTTAAAATAGAGCTATCCTGCAGTGCTGGTGCAAACCTGACTTAAGTTAAACATCTGTAGTAGTCCAAATATATCACTGATTATATTGAATTAATATATGAACTTCCATCTCTCCAACTCCAGGCCACAAACATTCTCCTCCTTTTGTCTGCTGTCTTACCTAGTTGGTAGTACCCCCTGCTGAATTCAATGGGGCTTCATAGAATCCCACTGTAATGCATTATGCTCAAGTTGGTTCACTTTCCCTTACAATCCATATTAAGAAAGCTAGGAGAGCAAGTGGTGGAGATATGCATAGCCATTAAAATACTTCTCCCCTTCTAACCACCTTAGTACATTAATACATATCCAAGAGAAATCCATTATTCCTCTACCCTCGTTAAATTGAATTTCCTCGCTTGGTTTGGGCACCCCTTCCATTGTTAAATTAATATTTCTGACATAAAAAACGCCCCTTTGTTCTGTGGAAATATTGATACACGTAATGATTTCTGTGTTCCCCCTACTGCCAAGGGAACCTCACAACCTTGTCTTCTTCTAATGAAAATGCTCTCTGATGTGCAGCTAGAAAAACGCCCAAGAAAACAAACAAACCCAGCAACCCTGCTATCTCAGTCCACAAAGTAGTCATCTTTTAAGGTTTATTGGTTTGTATTAGGGATACCTTTTAAAGTCAGCATTCTTTATGATGTGAAGGGGCTTAACAGGAATTTCCTGGGTTGGCAACGTATTAGTGTGAGATTCTAAATTACTGTGTTCTGGTCTTGGAAGGACAAAGGAGTCAGGAATTCAAGTTGTGAGGTATTGACCCTAATTCCACCTTAGGAATGCCCCCCCCTTCAGTATGAGATAACATCACAACCGAAGGAAGAGGCACCTACTGTCTGTTTCTGCCTGAAAAACAGGATCATAATATAAGAATATGAAGGCTAGTCCTTAAAGAAACATAGACTTTCAAAGTGAATTATTTGCCAAAGTCACCACCTTGGCAAGCAAGCTTCTTTGTGTTTTTTGTCTAGGGCAGGGTGGCTAACCCTGGACCCTGCAGATGGCTGTTGGAGTCCAACATGGCTAGTGGTGACAGGAGTTGTAGCCATATTCAACTATCCAAAGGACTCACATGCAAATGGGGCAAGCTTGTCTTCTCCAGCTCCGGGCTCAATGACTATATGGTCTAATTGTGTTATGCCACACCCCCTCCCAGCAGCCAGCTTATATTATGCTACGTGCCATGGCAGCCATTTTGTGACTGGCGCCCACAAGCCTCAGAAATCAAAATGTGCCCACTGGTCCAAAGAATCTGATGACGCCTAGGGAGTGCAGAACTCACCTGTGATAAAAGAAGTCTGGCTGCTTTTTGTACTATTTTACAAGCAACCCGATTGTGATGTGTGTGTGTGTGTATGTGTGTTCAAAACTATCATTTATGATATTTTATACATTTCCCTTCAGCTTGGGTAAGAAAGGGTAAACATAACTACCTGCTAGTTTATTTGGGAGTAAAATTAATCATGCACACACAAACACATTCTACATAGAGGCTTATAATTCAATCAAAGTATTAGCCCACACATTTTCTCCTTAATATTCAGAAGCGAATAGCAGTGATAGCTACCAGGTGGGAGTGTTCAAATGAACAGCTTTATCCTGGTATTATGGGTAGCCTTCAGTGAGGATAACATTCTTTAAACTCCAAAGTATTTTCATATGTACTTTATAAGAGAAAGAGAAGAAATGCCACAGTTTGCAAATTCTTGGGAGTAAATGGCTCTTTATCCTGCAATTGAACAGCATGCAAAACTCCCTGAGGTAGCAAAAGCCATTTACCACACAGTAAGCATCTTGTGAGAACATGAACAAAGGTTATAATCTTTATAGCCTCATCCCTAGTTGCTAGCCTGGAAAGGAAATAGGGTTGTCACCCGCCCTGCTGTTCTCAGCTTGAGACAATAAAGAAATGGAATAGGACTCAGAGCTCTTTGATCTTCTCTGCCAGTGATCAGAGAGAGGAAAACTTCTCAGAGCCTGGAGACTAGTTTCTTTAATGTTTTTGGCAGACCCCTGTAAAGTATCCTCAGGCCAGGAGACTGCAATGTCATGTTCCTCCCAGGCTAAAATCCACCCATACAGGTGTGATATGAATGCAACAATAATTTAAGTGTGAGGGTAGGATGTAGAAACCATTTACAGACACTCGCAGGTAATAAGCAGGGGGGAAATATATACATAGACCAAATATATATATACTGTGAAACCTGAGATTAGCAAGCCGCCTATGGCAAGAGCATACTTGAAAACTTTCCAAGTAGTTGAGAAGTTTGTCCAGCAGCAGATAACCAACTTAACCAATTTTGAACTTCCCAGTTTTACTTACTTGGGAACCCTTGACTGCCTAAAATAAAAAGCCCATTGACCAGAGAGACTATTGTCATGGTTTGAGTCAAGACATCTGGTAAGCAACTTGTCAGGAAGACTGAGAGGAACTAACTTATTTATTACTTCCCCAAGGGCTTGTGGTTTCCTCCTCCAAAGAAGCTACTTTCATTCATCCCTGGTTACAGACTGTAGCCAGACTCTGCGCTTTTCAAGGTCTTAACCAGACTCCTCCAAATATACGGTACACTGGAGGTTCCTTGGTCTGTTTCCTTGGAATAATTATTCCTTGCAAGAATTGTGTTGCTCATCTCTTGGGGGTGAAAAGTTGGGATGAGTATAAGAACCTAAAAGCATAAGATGAGCCTGCTGCTTTGGGCCAGTGGTACACCTATTTCAGCATCCTGTTCTCACGCAAGATGCCTTTGGGAAGCCCAAAACCAGGACCTGAGCAGAACAGCAGCCCTCTCACCACTTGTGATTCCCAGCAACTGCTATGCAGAGCCAAACTGCCTTCAGCAGCAGAGACAGAATCTAGCCACTGAGAATCAGCCACATTGAGATTCCTGCATCGCAGGGGGTTGGACTAGATGACCCTTGGGGTCCCTTCCAACGCTACAATTCTGGGGATTCACCAAACCCTCTAGCTCAATTCGTGTAGGGTGCTGGCTGTTCATGGGGGGGGGGGAGAGTTCTGTTGTGGAAGCAGAAATCTTTGCATTGATTAAACACTTTAGTTGGAATCTGCCCAAGCAAAGCCTTATGAGGAACGTTTGAAGGAGCTGGGTATCTTTAGCTGGAAAAGAGGAGACAGAATTGGCGCCCCGGAAGCTTTTATATGTGAAGGGCGGTCTACAAATTTAATAATAATACAGTGGTACCTCGGGTTAAGTACTTCATTCGTTCCGGAGGTCCGTTCTTAACCTGAAACTGTTCTTAACCTGAAGCACCACTTTAGCTAATGGGGCCTCCTGCTGCCGCCGTGCCGCCAGAGCACGATTTCTGTTCTTATCCTGAAGCAAAGTTCTTAACCTGAAGCACTATTTCTGGGTTAGCAGAGTCTGTAACCTGAAGCCTATGTAACCCGAGGTACCACTGTAGTTTGAAGATCAGCCACAGGAAAGATTTGGGACCCATCGCCAAACCCTGTATTTATCACGTTGGTGTCCAAAAACCAGTTCTGTGTTGGCCAAGGCACCAAGGCACCCACGAACATCTCCTCCTCGTGGCTTCCAGGTATCTGGAATGGGGAAAGACGAACACGGGGCAGGGAGCTGCTTCTCAAAGTCGGCGCGAGAGAACCTGGGACACCTTCGGAGCGCCGAGAGGTGAGCGCGCGCCTCGGGCCTCCCTGCCCGAGAAAAGCGCCTCCAAGCCCGGCAGGGGTCGCTCGGCAGCCGGGCAGGTAACGTTGGGAGGGGAGCGCGGTGGGGTGGGAGGGTCGGTGGGTTCCGTCCTGCCTTGCAGGGAGCGGGATTGCTCCTCCCGGGGCCGGAAGCTCCTCCTTGTCCCGGGTGTGCGAGGGGCGGAGCGGGGCTGGGTTGGGCGGCTGGGCCGGCCTGGGCGAAGAGAGTCCCGCCGCAGCCTGAGCTGCTCTTTTTCTGCGAGCGGCATGGAGTGAGAGCGAGCGAGCGAGGGCCGGAGGTGGCCAGCGGGGCGCAGCAGAAGGGGGACGCCGAGGCGAGCGCGAGATGGCTGGGGAGATGGCGCGGGGGCTCCGGCTCCGGCTCCTCCTGCTTCTCGGTGAGTGGGTGGGGTGGGGTGTGGGGAGAGAGAGAGAGAGGGAGCCCTTCTCCGCCCGCCTCGGAGGCCGGGAGGATGCATCGCCCGGCTACCCCGCGCGGGGCTCCTTCCTTCCTTCCCATTTTGCGCGAGGGAGCGAAGCAGCGCGCTTTTACGCATTGCCTTGGACACTGGTGTGCGTGTGGGTTTGTGTGGAGAGGCGAGCTGCGCGTCTTCCCTGAAGAACGCGTGCCAGAAAGTGCGAGCCGTGCCGCTCGCGGGTGTGTGTGGAAGGGAGGGCGAGCGGGCGCCTGCCTTTCCGCGCGGGGCTTCTTTGTGTCCGCCCGTGAGGCGTCGGAAGGGGAGCTGCGAAGCGGCCGCGCGCTTTCTCTCTCCCTCTTCAAGCCATTCAAAGCCCTTCTTGGTTCCCAAAGCGCTTCCCATCCCTCGGCCCGTCTCCTTGGTTTTGCACCCGCCGCAACAGGGCGCGTTTCCCCCCCCCTCCTTCCCCTTCTCCCTCCTTCCCTCCCTCATTAGACGCGAGCCCAGCAATTGCTCGGTGCCATTCAGACTGAACAGCGGGATCTTGCCCGAGCAGGGAGCCAGGCAACGTCTCTCCTCCTCCTCCCTCCTCCTGGCTGCCTCTAACGTGCTGGTTTGAAAACTGCTCCAAGGAGCGGGGAGAGAGGGGTTGGGAGAGCTTTGGCTGGCTGGAGGAACGAGGGGAACACACGCCAATACTTTTTATTTCCTCCCCAATGGTTCTTCTTTTTGGGAAGCAGGCGCTAGTTGGCGTCTTCAGAGGAGCTTAAAATTACATTCCTGTCCCGTCTGCGACCTAGGTTGTTTGGCTTCTTCATGAGCGCAAGGAAGGGCATTTGTAGGAAGATAGTTGGTTTAGTTTATTCACAGGTTGGTCACAACGAGGGAGAATTGCAGGAGGTTGTGCCCTTTGTTGGTGTGCTTTAAACCTCGGTAAGAAGTCCGCAGGATCCCGGAGCTTTGCAGAACTCTGGTTCGCAGCCGCCTCCATTAATGAGAGTTTGAAACTACTGGGGCCATTCTGATAAGCTTCAGCCTAATCGCCAGGACAAAAGCTGTAGGGCTCAAACTTCAGAATGAATCTGTTGGATTTGGGTGGCACTGCAGATTTGGGGAATGCATCCTGAATTTATCGATTGTCTGGTTCTCAGACTAATGGAGACAACACAGAAGTTATCATGTTAATATGTTTGCAAGAACAAATGTCCTTGAATATTAATGTTCCAGTAACTGTTTTGCAGACCTAGCTGTTGAACCTCGTTACAGCAGAGAATTGATTACTTTAATTCAGTCGTCAACAAACTCTTCAGAACAATTTTTGTTAGAGAAGCGCTTGCTCTCCCACATACTTGGCTGATAAATGCAATGACTGATTCCTAGTGTTGACATCAGGTCATGAACCTGATTGTGGGTGAAGTCTCTCTATGTTAGGGATTGAACCCGTATATAACTTGCACAAACAGAAAGGTATGTTGAATCAATATTTGGCATGTTGTGCAACTGCAGAGACAACGTCCCGTTGCAGTTCTTTGATATTTCAAGTCAGAGAAAGTTCTTGCAGCAATTTAGATCTTGGAGAGGATAATCTAATGGAGCCCTACCTTTCTGATTCACGTGATGATGAATTAGTTGGTATAGTGCGTGCAAAATAAGAAGAGATAACCTATTACTGTTTCTTCCGGTCACATTTTCCTTCCAAAGAACAATAGAAATGCTTGCTCATGCGTTGTGCTGCCACACAAGAGAGAGTTGCATGAAGTTGTACATTTGAGGTGGTAAAAAATGTAGAATTTTCACAGTGGAAAGTATTTTTCAGCTTCTCTTACCAGTGTTGTTCAATTAATGCTTTTCATAGATGGTCCCCAGAGTGCTCTTATGATGCAAAATACCATGCTGACTGTTGTGTTAGAAGTTCCATATCTTGTGCATGTGCAATATTCAATTTTCAGGATATTGTACCAAAAATGGTGGAAAATCTCATTCTGAATTTAAAATTAATCTCAGTAAATCTATATATACAGAGTGGCATCTACTTATGTCTGCCTTCTGGCACAGTGGAAATCTGCTTCCACAACGGGACTTACAGTTTCTACCCTTCCCCCTCGTGCATCCCCAAAAACTGCTCTACTGCAAGGTCAGCTGTAAGCTATTTTGGAATTGAGGAAGAATTGCCCTCTTACTTAGATTATTATTTATTATTTATTGAATTTATATACCGCTTTATCCCTGGAGGTCTCAGGGCGGTTCACAAAATAAAATCAAAATATAAAAACACAAAATACATAATCAAAATAAAAACAACAACCCAATATCCACTCCCCCCCCAAACCCCCACATTTTAAAAGAGCACAGGATGTCAATCAAATCAACCAAAGGCCTGGTTAAAAAGGAACATTTTTGCCTGGTGCCCAAAGGTGTATAATGAAGGCACCAGGCGAATTTTCCTGGGGAGAGCATTCCACAGATGGGGAGCCACTGCAGAGAAGGCCCATTCTCATGTTGCCACCCTCCGGACCTCTGGAGGAGGAGGCACGCGAAGAAGGGCCTCAGGAGATGATCTCTGGGTTCAGGTAGGTTCATATGGAAAGAGGCGGTCCTTGAGGTATTGCGGTCGTGAGCTGTTTAAGGATTTATAGGTCAAAACCAGCACTTTGAATTGGACCTGGAAACTAATTGGTATCCAGTGCAGCTGGACCAGGATCGCTGTAATGTGCTCAGACTGCCTTGCTCCGGTGAGCAACCTGGCTGCTGAATTCTGCACTAGCTGAAATTCCTGAACCATCTTCAGAGGCAGCCCTACGTATAACACATTGCAGTAATCTAACCTTGAGGTTACCAGAGCATAGACAACAGTAGTTAGGCTACCCCTGTCCAGATAGGGGCATAGCTGGGCCACCAGCCGAAGCTGATGGAAGCCACTCTGGGCCACTGAGGCCACCTGAGCCTCGAGCAACAGCAAAGGATCCAGGAGTACCCCCAAGCTACGAACCTGCTCCTTCAGAGGAAGTGTAGCCCCATCAAGATCAGGCGATCTCCCACCCATCTGGTCTAGGGAACCACCCACTAACAGTGCCTCAGTCGTATCTGGATTGAGCTTCAGTTTGTTGGCTCTCATCCAGTCTGTTAACCGAGGCAAGACACTGGTCCAGCACTTCGACTGCCTCACCTGTAGATGTAAAGGAGAAATAGAGCTGAGTGTCATCAGCATACTCTTGACAACATACTCCAAACCTCCCAATAGCCCCACCCAGCGGTTTCATATAGATGTTAAACAACGTAGGGGGTAGGATTCAGCCCTGCGGAACCCCACATTGAAGATTTTCTTGAGCACTGAAGTTGCACTTGGAATATTGGGTGGGAAGAACCTGTAGGCAGAAATGTTGAGAACTTTGATTTCCTATTCATAGTCTCATTCATCACCCTTTTTGGGATTCTTATATTTCTGATGGCAGAGGGCTCTTGTAATCCCTAAGGGTTGTATCCAGCAGAGGTGTCTTGATAGCACAATGACTTCCCTCTCCTCTCTCTGCTTTCCCAGTCTTATTATTATCATCTGCCTCTCTGGAGCAGATGGGAAGGAAGTCCTATTGTGCAGGCAGAAGTTGGTGACAACCCAAATATCAATAATTCCCAATCATTAAGAGTTTTGAACCCCCGTATTGTAGGGGGTTGGGCTAGATGACCCTCATGGTCCCTTCCAACTCTTACTATTGTATGAGGGATCAGCAGTGAGAATTGGCCATCTTGAGGAGCATCAGCATGGAAGGGACATAACAACAAGAAGTTGATTAGATTCGGGCTGTTGAACTTGAGTCCAATTTAACTCGGTGGGACTTAAGTTTATAACTAACTTGTATCATGGATTCCAGGAGGACCCGAGAACATCCAACATAGGCTGCAAGCTATGCACACCTACCTGGAGTAAGCTTTCTTGAAAACAAATGTGACCACCTTCTGAATGCAATCACATGAATGCCTGATGTTCACCTGAATCCAGTGCAAGTTCCTGATAGGCTAGAAAAGTGTCCATCTATTTTCTCCATATATAGCAGAAGAGAGCATCTAGTTCAGGGTTTCCCAAACTTGGGTCTCCAGCTGTTGTTGGACTACAATTCCCATCATCCCTGACCGCTGGTCCTGCTAACTAGGGATGATGGGAGTTGTAGTCCAAAAACAACTGGAGACCCAAGTTTGGGAAACCCTGATCTAGTTGAATGCAAGTACAATACATCTGAAACTGATCACAAAAGCCCAGTTATTTCTTGTAAAATACAGGACGCCTGCAGCAAAACCAACTTCCCTGACGGGTGTGCTTCATCTTTCTAAACCTTTAAACGGGAAAATGTTAACAGCCGCCTACTGCGTCTGGGTTGCTGCTTTAGGACTTGATATTTACATTATTTCCAGTAGATGCTGAAAATGCACCATGCGGCTGAACGCATTACATTTCTGAAGTGCTTAAATATTAAGCCGTTCCTCAAAATAGATGCCAAGGGCAAGTAAGCACAAGTACAAGAATAACCCATGAGCGGAGGGTGGAAATGCATGAAAATGAAGCTGGTGTGATTAGTTGAAATTACAGGGCAGCAATGTGGGCTTGCTGGATGGAATGGAAGAAGCCTTTGAAGTAAGGTAGCTGTTAAGTTGTAAAAGCAGCCCTTATGCTACCCTTAACACCGGAGGTAACATCTGCAGGGGGATGCAGAGCTGAGGTCTGGCTTGTGTGCCTAGTCAGTAGTAGAATACCGCATTCCTTGCCTAGCATTGCTTTGTTCACCTAGTCTGGAAAAATCCCCACGTTTCATTTGAACTTTGTTATGTAGTAATTCACAAACCTTGGGCTACTGTACATAACATTGTGGATTTTTCACCTCTTTTAGGTCCCAGTTTCCCCCCATGCTTTCTTTCAAGCTTTACATGTTACTGTAAAGAACGGAAAAGGTGTCCCCTTTGTTTTCTGCCTTCACTGCTGATTCATGCGTTAATGCCAGACCAAACATTTTAGCTTCCACTTCCAGTGCTTTTCACAGAAAAGGGATCTGCGGTCCAGAAAAATGCAAGCTCATACCCAGGCAACATCCTCACCTTTTCAGCAAGTGAATTATTTTAAAATCTGCTGTGTACAGTGTGCTAGATGCCACGTACAAGCAAATAGGTAGCAAATAATGGCCCATGAAAAGGAGTCCATACAAGAATAATATACAAGATGTTAAAAATTTGTCGCCTTCATGAAGTTCAAAGAGCTAGTGCAGCCCTCGGGTATTGATTGCCCCTGAGCATGGCTGAGTGTAGCCCTGCGAGTGTGGATCTTATTACAAGCAAATAAAGCTATTGTTTGCCCACCTGTGAGGCATTCAGCAAGTGTGAGTTTTGAATGCTCTGCCCTCTCAAGGAAGCAGCTATATTAGGAGTAGCCCTGCAGATGTCTGCGATAAAGGTCATAATTTGAGCTGAATGAGAGATCTGATCCTCCCCCTTTTCACACTATCTTGACGACAAACCCTTCCTTGCAGTCCTTTGTGTGGCTTGATGATGGAGGAGGAGTGTGGGATGTCTCAAAGTGTCCTAAGATCCTGCTCTGCTTTTTAAAACAAAAACAAAACCCCAAAGTATTTAAAGTGAAACATGCAAGGGAAATATTTCTAGGGATCCAACAGCCATTGTGGTGCCCTTCAGATGTTTTGGACTACAAATCCCATCAGTTCCAGCCAGCATGCCCATTGAACCTAGAAACAACCGATCTTAGTCCAGCATCCTGTTCTCACAGTGGCCAACCCTGTGAGAAACCCCCCAAGCACAGGCATGGCCAACCTTAGCCCTCCAGCTGCTTTGGGACTACAACTCCCATCATCCCTAGCTAACGGGACCAGTGGTCAGGGATGATGGGAATTGTAGTCCCAAAACAGCTGGAGGGCCACGTTTGGCCATGCCTGCCCAAGCAGGACCTGAGCACAAGAGCACTCTTCCCTCCTGTGGTTTCCTGAAACTGGTATTCAGAAGCATAAACTGCCTTCAAGCATGGAAGTAGGGCATTCATCATCCTTCATGGGTTAGTCAGATATAATGGGAGTTGTGGTCCACGATATTTGGAGGGGTCCATGTTTACTACCCCTAGAGTTACATGTGAATGGATGTCTTGGTTTTGACTACATTGGCAGTGGGGGATCAGCGAAACAACTTAAATTCAAAGCAGATGATACCCGTTTCTCCAGGTTTCATCCAAGTAGTTCTCATTCCGTTTAGCTTGCTTTCGTCGGTCAAGAAGGACATGAAGCCTGGGAGCAGGGAATCAAAGCTGTTAGGAAGCGCTCCTCCTCAGTGTTAGATTCTGCATAGTTCTTACTTTAAAGCCACTCTCATTCTGTAAATTGCAAAGGGCGGGGAGAAGGAATACTTCTCCATAAAATGCATGCATGCTTTTTTATGTGCCAATATTGCTGAATGGACATTACCACCCCGGTTATTTTTTATCTGCAAAAGTATAAAAAACAATTTTTGGGTCCCGTTGCTGTTTTGTTCCTATTGTACAGTCTTCCTGAGCCTTGTTCAGTTTTGGTCTCCTCTTCCCTTCCTTCCTTTGCTGCCTGCTATTTCTGTTTCTGCTGCATCCCAGGCACCCCCTTCACTTTTGCCTTCACTCCCACTTCGCTCCACATTCTGCCTGCTCGAGTGATCAAAGTACCATTGGCCTTGAAAGTTAGCACCCCGGTTAAATAAATGGAGGCAAAAGCAGAAAGGTCATTTTTAATAAACCAGATGTTCTTAAAAAACAAAAACAAAACCCCCTTCAGCTACTTACTTTTGGGCCTGTGGTTGTGCAGAGAACTCTCCTAATGGTCTCCTAGTTTTCCTTTTTTTTCCTTTGCACTGGAAAACAAGAGTCCATATATATATATGCCTACCAACTCAGATGGCTTTAGGAGAAGATAAGGCAGATAAGTTTTTGGTGGCTACTAGCCGCATTTAATACATCTTACCTCCATTGTCAGACACGGTATACCTGTAAATGCCAAAGGCTGGGAATCACAAGTGGGGAGGGAGTGTGCTGTTGTCCTCAGGTTCTGTTAGTTATCCAGTTGGCTATTATGAGAATAAGGGACGCGGGAGGCACTGTGGGTTAAACCACAGAGCCTAGGACTTGCTGATCAGAAGGTTGGCGGTTCGAATCCCCGTGACGGGGTGAGCTCCCGTTGCTCGGTCCCTGTTCCTGCCAACCTAGCAGTTTGAAAGCACATCAAAGTGCAAGTAGATAAATAGGTATTGCTCTGGCGGGAAGGTAAACGGCGTTTCTGTGTGCTGCTCTGGTTCGCCAGAAGTGGCTTAGTCATGCTAGCCACATGACGCGAAGCTGTACGCCGACTCCCTCGGCCAATAAAGCGAGATGAGCGCCGCAACCCCGGAGTCGGTCACGACTGGACCTAATGGTCAGGGGTCCCTTTACTTTTACTATTATGAGAATGGGTATCTGGACTAGATAGGCTACTGGCCTGATCCAGCAGGCTCTTTTTTAAAATATGTCCTCAGGTTGCATAATCAGTGCACCATCTTTGGTCATTAAAAATATATAAAGCAGTGTATTTAGTGGCTGAGCCACAAACGAAAATTCCCCTTGCATGGAATGCTAATCAAAATCTAAGCTTTGAATGTTTTGGGAAAGCACAACCGGACGGCTTGAGCCACTTGTTTGTCTGGGACAGGAAAGAAGAAGCGGAATTTAATCTTTCCATCTAAAAGGCTGACTGGGGCTGTTATGGGTATGAGAACTGGGGTGTGTGCGTACACAGCCTTGGCTGCTAGGGGATGTGTATACATTGAGTCTATTCGGGAAATGTGTGGCACTTGGTTGCTAGCAATATATTTTCATTGGGCATTTTTGTCAGCTGGTTTTTCAGCGTCCATTAAAGTCAATGACCATGGGGTGTGATTTTGCAGGATTTGCTATGCCTGAAGAGGAAGAGTTGGCATTCCTGTGCAAGCTTGACAGTGCAAGACAGTATATGATAGATGCATGCCCTGCAAGGATTCTGCTGGCCCAAGCTGCTGCCCATTGGATTTGACTCTTCTCAAAGATTGGGGGCTCCTGTTAGCAGAATGGCTGCTGCAGTATACACAGTGGGCTCTGAACCAATAGCTTTTTGCCATTTCGGGGAATGCTTTCCGGACACCACAAAGTGTGGACTACTCAGCAGCATTCTCTATAGAATGCCTTTCTAATTTCATAACTGTTGCCCCTAGTGGCACGACAAGTCCATGCGTCTGGCTGTTAATCAGAAGGTTGGTGGTTCAAGCCCACTCAGGGACGGCTGTGGACAGGATTCCTGCATTGTACTAGATCAGGGACCGTCCAACTCCCAAGAGACTGCGAATAAAAAACTGGCAGTGATCTACCCCTTTTTTGAGGGGTTTGGGTCAAAGTTGCTGAGCTTTTTTTTAGGGAGGAAAGTCCAGGTTTTTTTGGGGGGGATACTAAAAATGGGAAGAAAAATGTCAAAAAGTATTAAGGAGGAAAGTCGCTCACCAAAAGATCACTAAGGAAATAGCCTCACAGTGAAAACTCCATCTCCTCCGTTCTAGCAGTCATGCACAAATGGAGGACGGGACCAGGAAAAGGAGCCCACGATTGACCGCACTAGATGACCCTTGGGGTCCCTTCCCACTTTACGGTTCTAGGATCAGCAAGCTGCCGACTAGACTGGGAACTTAAAAAGAAAAGAGAACAGTTCTGCCAGACTGCTGCTGCTTTCCCCTCCCTCCCAGGTTTTGCCTCCTTGCAATCTTACCCCACTGCCGCCCATTCTCATGCTTTTCCTCTGGCCCTCTCATTCATCCTGTTACTCTCTGCATAACCACAGGAGGGAAAGGAATGCTGGAAACATGACTCTTAAGTGCATTTTGAGAGTAGTTACCTTGTGGGCACTTAACCCATAGGAGGGCGGTGCTTTTACACCAGGATTACATAAGTAAGGTTGCGTGCCTCTATTGTTAGATGCCAGAGGGTAGGAACTTCTCTTTGCCTCTTGCTAACAGTCCCAGATTCTTGCCCCCCAGACTCTTTTTGGCCATGGGGCAATGGGAGTCTGTCATACCTGCCAGTAGTTATTGGGCAGGGCAAGGCTTCCACCCTGATTTCAGGCGGCTTGTATGTTGCCGATATTCACAAATGGCTCTTTTCCCACACACCCTTGCAGAGTGCTGCGTTTTCTTTGGCACCCTAATGAACACTTTTGAAAGCTCTCCTGTTTTCGCAAAGCGTCTTGACTGGAATGTGCATTCTCGTCCGCTCGGTTTAATGAAATGTTTGTCGCTTTCAGCTCTGTTTATACCACAAGGCTGCACTTTAGCAATGCTGGATGTGGCTGTGGGAAGGGCCTTTTGTGCCCTAAGAACCGATAATTCAGAGCTGCAGCGCTGCTCCTTTCCGCTTTTTAAAAAGCTGCGTTTGGGCACTGCTTGTTATCTGACTGGGGGGGGGGGGGGGGACCAGGCTAGTTAAGAAGCAGTTTGCACAAATGCACCTTTTGTTTCTGCTAATTAGCAGAGTGATTGTCAGCAGGTCTAAGCGAAGTCTTGAGAAAATAAGATTTACCTAAAAGGAACAATGTGTTGTTCCCCCTGCAGTGACTCTTTGCTGACTTAAATGAGCAGAGAATATGACTTAAAACATAATCATCATCATTATTATTATTGCTACTACTAGTAGTACACCCGCCCATCTGGGTGTAAGTTATTCTGGATGGCTTCTAACACATATAAAAACATAACAAGATGTCAAACACTAAAAACTTCCCGATACAGGGCTGCCTTCAGATGTCTTCTAAAAGTGGTGTAGTTCTTTATCTCCTTGACATCTCAATGTTCTCCATGCAGGCTATTTGCAAGAAGTCTTTATGTCATAAATTAAAATTCTTTTTATAAGCAACCCCCCCTTTTGACCCCCTCCCCCAACAGATTATATTGCACTAGGCAAAAAGCTGTTGGGTTGGATCAGTTAGTTTCACTTGATTCCCATTGAACAGGATGGACAATAACCTTGTTAATACATAACTTCCGCTTCTCAGGTTTGTGGTTTAAGTTACGCTTTCCAGGTAGATAGCCAGATCCTTCTCTCCTGGCTAAACAATGATGCTTTCCACCCCCCTAGTCATTCACTAATCCTTCTGACTCAGTAATTGCTGAAATCTGGTTAGGGTAGTTCTTGGGTAAACGGAATCTCAGGGGATGACATTCCCTTCTAAGGAACAACTTTAATCTACCCTAGGAATCTGCCCAGGAACTCATTGTTTTAATTCTTAGGTCACCCCAAAAGCCGCATTCCCATTCTGGGCAACTTTCCAAGGGCCACATGGCAATAGCAGGGCCGGAGGCAAAAGTGGGCGGGGCAACAAATACTACTTTTGTACACTGGGCTATTTTCTGCACACAGTCACACACCCTTCTCTGTCCTGTATCTAGACCGAGCAAGAGGCATCGTCGGAATTCATTGAAACATTCCGTTACTACAATGCCTCCTCTTTCAGTTGATTCCTCAGTTTCATTTGCCTTCTCAAAATCTCCTTGAGCATTTCATTCGGAGAGGCGATAGCCTGCCTCCAGTACTAGATTACTGATTCTTGTGGAGAAGTCCTTTTGTTTTCGTGCTTGTTTTGTAACCTAAAAGGCACAGCACAAGAGGAAAAGGGGGTGAGGAGGGATGAGGAAAACAAGCTCAGTTACCTGGTGGTTCTCACAATTAGCAGCTTGAATGGAAATAGTTTGATGGGGAGGATCCAAATGGAGCAGGTCTATCAGTAGGGCTGATAAACGAGCACCCCCCCCCCCGGTTTGTTGTAGTTTGATGGAGTGTGACTGCTAGTAGACTACAGTTGAAGGAGAGGAAGACATACAGATAAGATAGCTTGCAGAGGCTGTGAGGGACTTCACATGCAGAATGGCAGGTGGTGGAAAAACATGAAGCTGACCTACTGCTTTCACACACACAAACACACTTTTCATTGAAACTGTTTATCATTTTTGTCTTGGTAGGTGTTCAGAAGTAATCTGAACCAGGAGATTTTTTAAAACAACAACAGCAACACAATTTCAGATGGAAAAGTGCAAATGGGAGAAGGGCTTAGCTTGCAATGGATAATTGCACCAATTCTCTTCCAGTCACACATCAATCTAATAAAGTCCCAAATGTTGGCAACATCAATTAGTGATGAGTAGTTCATGATAAATAGGGAGAGTCTGTGATTCAGCTCTTGCAAGGTGGCCACAAAACTTTCCCTACTCTATCACAAATGATGATGATGATGATGTTTTTGGGAAGAGTTACTTACCTTTGCAACCTCACTGCTCCTTGGCTTAGCTTATCTCTCTTCGAAGCAAAGGCAGAAATGTTTGTGGACTACCTACATCGTGCTTGTACTACTTCCTGAGAGTTGAGAGCTAAGAATGCTAGGATCTCAGGCATATTAAGCAAAGTGTAAAAGCCATGCCATGGCTTAGAGCAGCTGGTTTTAGATGGAGTTTGCCATGGGGTTGCAGAACTTCAGTCCTTGGACACTTAAGAGCCAAGAATTCTGTATTCCTAGGCCAAGTGAAACAACGATCTACCATCACAGCGTCTTTCATTTTCGAGAGGCAATCATTCCGTTTCTGTCATCCTGACAAGTCGTACTTGGAGCACTTTTCCTCTGCAGCGAGGCTGGCAGAATTCACAAGCCAAGCAATCGGTCTGGCGGCTACAAGTTGTGCATCAAAATCAAAGAGACAGACTCCAAGGATATGGCTTGTGACAGGACCAAGCCTTGCTCCCCTCGTGCCCCAGTTGTATTTTGCCCTTGATTAATAGAACATCTCAAGGCCATTGTGTTAGCATATGCCACCTGCTTCCTAAAACGCAATAAGGTAGCCCTTTCTGAAGTGCTGAAAGCACCAAATAAATTGCAATAACATTGTTTGGCAGGTGCACATCTCTGGAGTCTCTTGGCCGGCAAGACAGTGAACTGATGTGAGAACAGCAGGTTCCCTTCAGGGGAGTTGGACTACTCCCAAGAGTCACTGCTGCTCAAGACAGGGTTGAAATGTAGAGGAACAGGCTCTGTGTTCCTTTCCAGCGAGGAGAGTAGTTTGCAATGTACTTCGTAGCGTAGGTTGCTTCTTGAAGACGCCTTCCTTGTATTCGTGAACACTCCTGCTAAGCAGAGTTAAGAGTTTCAGATACGCAGTTGTACCTTGGTTCTTGAACAGAATGCGTTCCAGGAGTCAAACGGAACCGTTCGAAAACCAAGGTGTGGCTACCAGTTGGCTGCAGGAGCGTCCTGCAGCCAGTCAGAAGCCGCGCAAGATTCCGAAAATTGTTCGAAAACCGGAACACGATCTTCTGGCTTTCGATCGTTTGGGAGCCGAAACGTATGAGTTCCAAGATGTTCGGCCAACCAAGGTACTGTTAGAATTCCTTTTTTTTTTTTTTAATGATATTTATTAAGGTTTCCAAAAAAAAGTTACATATATAAGAAAAAGAAAAATAGAGAAAAGAAAAAATACAAAATACAGAAAAAATAAAAGAGACTTAAAAAACAAATCAATCTTTCCATACCTTACATTTCATTTACTTGTTTCCCTGACCTCCTCACGCCTCCCTTTTTTGTATTCCAGTTCAGTTAGTTAATTCAACAATTCCTTTCCCTCTTTGTTTTTATCTTAATCCTTTAACTTAATATATTATAGCTTTAGATTCTCACCTGTTAGCAATCCATTTTTACATACACCTTTATAACATTGCTGCTAAAACCACTTAACTTCATTCTGACATCATTCTAACATTCATTAATTTTGCAGTATTTCTGTAAATAGTCTTTAAATTTCTTCCAATCTTCTTCCACCGACTCTTCTCCCTGGTCTCGGATTCTGCCAGTCATTTCCACCAGTTCCATGTAGTCCATCACCTTCATCTGCCATTCTTCCAGAGTGGGTAGTTCTTGTGTCTTCCAATACTTTGCAATAAGTATTCTTGCTGCTGTTGTGGCATACATAAAGAAAGTTCTGTCCTTCTTTGGCACCATTTGGCCGACCATGCCCAGGAGAAAGGCCTCTGGTTTCTTCAGGTACTGTTAGAATTCCTGCTCCTTGATTGCAGTCATGGGATTGTTGTCTATCACATGATGGTGTATGTTTTGATGTATGTAATTCCTACTCGAGTGTAGGCTACTTGAGTCCTACTCAAGTGTAGACTTGAGTCCTACTCGAGTGTAGGCTGGGCCTACTCGAGTGTAGGCTGCGCTCCTGACAGGTACGACTGTATAAGCTAATTGACAAATGGCATGTTAAACCTAGGTTATGGTCACCACAACAGAATGTCTAGGCACTATCCCCCCCCCAATGAAAATGAATTAATAATAAAAATAATAATTTCATTTCATTTCTGCTTTATATTTTAAAGAACCAACCCCAAAGAAGTTTACAACACCATTAAAACATCCTACAAAACAATCCGGAATAAAACAAATTCAAGCTTCAAGGAAAATATTTCAGATCCTTCTCTTAAGTGACATTTTGCTTTCCCCATATTCATTTACCTCTGGCCCTATCTGTTCCCCTACAAAACAAAATTCACCACACACCACTGCATCTTTTATAGCAGCAGCTAAGTATGCTTTTGGTGCTGCATAAATGATATATTAGTAGTGACAGGTGCAGAGATAATGCATTCAGAAAAGTCTGCACCTTCTGATCAGCCAAGAAACAACTTGCAATAAATACTAGCTGCAATAAACGGTTGAAACCCATATAGCCTATGGGGTGGGGGAATCAATGGATCTCAAGTCAGCAGGTGTAAGCAAGACCCTTTACCGCTGAAGTTCAGATATCATATGCAGCAGCTAACTTGAAGAATAACGTAGGAGCCTTGATCCTGTACAGATTCATGCTTCCCGCTGCAAGGAAAATAAAAATTGCACGTTGGAAAAAACCACAACTTGTTATTTTGCTTTGGCCCCAAGCAAGTTTGCTGTTTGCATGAGACCTATCTGAGATGGTTGTCAATTGGAGTAGGCCATGTTTGGTCTTGCTTTTCCTTTATAGGGCAGCTTCCTATGTTGATAGGACTCCAGAAATGCTTTCGGTTTACATGAAGGGGTCATGTAAATATCTCAGATTCCTAGGCAGCGTCAACATAGTATGTTGGATGTGCTTAGTGCCTGGTATTTATTTTGGCCCTGGGCATGGCTGAATGCAAAGTCTGCAGTTTTTAAGTATAGAGGTGACCCTCTGTTCTGGAAACACTTTTTATTGCCACCAGTCTCTTCTGGTATGCAAATGAACATTAAACATTTATACAAATATTGCTAAGGGTTGCATTTCAGTGGTATTGGCCCTGTACAAGTCATTTCTACAAGTTTATGTAGTGTAAAATCAAAAGAACTTAAACTTTTGAAGTGCCAAAGAGAATTGAGGCTGCAATCCAATGTATGCTTGAAGTAATCCCAGTGAACACGTTGGGGCTACTTTTGAGTATATGAAGGATTGCATTATAAACCAGACACACACTGTCCATTTTTCAGTACTTCTTGCATATGCATTGCTGTAGCTTTCTTCAAATAAGGAAAGTATACATCTTCTCATGTTTAAATTAACAGGATTTATTTATTTTATATCCTGCACCTTCAAAACATACATATCCCTCTAACTCATAGAATCATAGAATTGTAGAGTTGGAAGGGACCATGAGGGTCATCTAGTCCAACCCCCTGCAATGCAGGAATCTTTTGCCCAACGTGGGACTCGAACCCACAGCCCTGAGATTAAGAGTCTCATGCTCTACCAACTGAGCTATAAATCTGTGGCAACTCACGAGCTCTCTTGACAGTTTGATTTCTGGATGCATTTTAGCTGTATACCACATTGGTCTAAGTAGGGTTGTCCAACCAATTAAGAAATCTCAATTTACTGAGCAGTGTGTGTTTTAGTTGATTTATTTATTAAATTTGCACATTCTGGATCAGGCTACATAGAAGTAAATCCCATCCATTTAGATAGGGCTTACTTTTAAGAAAATCTGGTAGTAAATTACGAGTAGTAAATCTGGTAGTAAACTTATTTAGCCACCTGAGTCTTTGTTGTCCACGGAATATTTTTGTTGATGTTGGTAATTCTGTACATTTTCCATATTTCATATTGGATAGGTTCCTATAACTCGGTAAATGCTCCTTTGGGCTGGGGTGCAGTTCTGTTTTATCACACTTTCCAAAGCTTTTTTCTCAGAATATGCATTTGAAAACGCCTTTTCTTTTAATTTCTTTTACAACAAATTAGTCCTTTCTGTTATAGAAATGTGAGAATATATGTAGCAAGAGCACTTGTTGCTTTTTTTGGGACGGACAGGAACATTAGAACTTGCTATAACTTGAACCACCGGCATCTTTTCTTTAAAGTGACATGAAAGGAGCATATCCTTAGGTAACTAAGGGATGTTAGGTGAGTTTCCTGCTTCTCTACTGACTTGCCACTCAGATTCCCAAGATCAAAGCCCAGACTTATCAGGTATAGAGTGGCATAAGTAAACAGACGACTCAATAGCTGGTAAGTAAACTTACTCACATCCCTGGATGCTTGAAAGCTAGTTCTTGGTACTGGAATGCAGACTATTTCACATTGGCTACGAAACTGGAGTTTTTAAAGTTTAATTTATCATGAATATGTGTGTGTCCGTATAGTTGTGGACAGGTTCTGTTACACAGGACTCTCTGCGGAAGCGGATGCCATCGCAGGTATTTTTAGAGAAATTCCATTTTGTGTTCGTGTGTAGGGGACTTACGGCCAGAATCGTTTAACTCAGGGGTCAGCAGACTTTTTCAGCAGGGGGCCAGTCCATTGTCCCTCAGCCCTTGTGGAGAGCTGGAATATATTTTTTTTTGGGGGGGAATGAACGAATTCCTATGCCCCACAAATAACCCAGAGATACATTTTAAATAAAAGCACACATTCTACTCATGTAAAAACACGCTGATTCCCGGACCATCTGCGGACAGGATTTAGAAGGCGATTGGGCCGGATCCGGCCCCCGGGCCTCAGTTTGCCTACCCATGGTTTAACTCATAGATGGGGAACCTTTGGCTTTCCTGTTATTGCTCAAAAACAGCTTGCGTCTGCCGCAACCTTCATGGCCAGTGGTTGCGGTTATGGGAGCTGTAATCCCAACAACTAATGGAGAGTCACAGGTTCCCCATGCCTTCTTTCACTAATGTTATAAGCAGCGTTCAAAATTCGCCAGGCACATTTTGCACCTGGCTGTCGGCCTCTTTGCGACCAAGTGAAGATGCCCGAACACCACAATGACACCTGATGTCTCCATCATCTGGAGATGCATGCCTGGGGATCCTTGGATCTTGACTGCTTTCACACACTAGCAACATATCTATCTGTTATATTTTGTCTTCACAATCAGAATGAATATCAGGAACCAAAAAAGTCGTATTGAAAGATACGACTATAGAGCCGTCTGGCCCAAAAATAGCAACTAGGCATTCCGTTTTGGTGATTGTAACCCTTGTTTAGGGAGCCATTTGGTGCCTATCTTATATATCTTAGTTTCTAATACAAAATATAAGATGTTTCAGAAGTGATGAAGCCAGGTCACTTACTATGAGAGATGGAATTTTCTCTCTTGGGCAGAAAAATGGGACAGAAAATCTTCTATAGTAGAAAGTGGACTTTGTTTTTCCGTGGAAAATTGTATTTCCAAAAATGCGTCGATTAATTAGTAAAATAGTGAATGGCTACCCTGCCATTCAAACTGTGCAGTTTCACACTTGACACCCCCCCCCCCCCCATATCTGGGAAATAGCTAGATGCATTAAATTTCACCATGCCTTAGATATTGATGGTTTTCAGTGCTTTTTCTCTCTCTCTTCAGTTAAACAATGGCCCCATTCATAGTTCATGGTAAACCATAATTAATTTTTTAAAAAGCAACTGTTGCTCTGTAAGAGAATTTCAAAATTCACAGCTGAGTAACGCCTTTATTAGGACTAACCAAAATATCACAGAAGTGTGGTAAGCTTTCAAGTCTCTGAGTCTACAAGCTGACCTCACGACCACAGCAGCCTATTCCCCCCGCTTTTGATTTTTAATTTTTCCTCTTTCCCCACATCCCCTGCTTTGTGTAACATTTTGCAGGATGAAGAGTTCTGTTCATCATGCAAAATGTTCTACAAGGAAACAAAGTGCAAAAATTAGGCTGCTGTGGTCGTGAGGTCGGCTTGCAGACTGCTCCAAAGTGGAAATCGCAGGCTGAATAAAGTCCGTTGCTACTTCATCCCAGAATTCAAGGCTTGCAGAATTTCAAGGTATTTGCAGCACCTTGGAAGGGACTGTATTCAGCCTGCAATCTCCACCTTGCCTGCTGAAGAATTATGGAGAACACAAAAGCTTAACATGGCTTTTGTAAAAATTTGGTTGGCATAGTTAATAAGTTACTGGGCACATGAAAATTGCTCTTGCTTTGCTCCTTGGCTTCATTTGTTGTGATTGGTTTGGAGTGAAACCCTGGTTCAACGTAACACTAAGCCAGAGATGGATCGTGACACAGTAAACGATTAGTTATGATTGACCATGACCTGCAGAAGCTGCATTTCTAAGGAGAAGGTGTGGCTTGCAATGTTAGCAAGTATTACAGTACAAACAATTTCAGGGCAAAGCTTCCTTTTTCTTTTGAAGACTTCATGCTTGTGACAGCAAGGCTGCAATTGTGTGCATGTGTACTTTGGGGACTAAGGCCTGTTGAACTTGGTGTGATTTACCTCTGAGTAGAGGTGCTTAGGATAACCCGCATCCCAATCCAATGTTAGAAACTCAGATATAGAAGTAAATAACCAAATGGCATCTTAAACCCCTAGGTTGCAGTTGTCACAAAGGAAAGTCTAGGCGCCATTTTTTTTTAACAACAATAATTATTATTATTCATTTCTACATACTGCTTTATATTTGAAATTAAAAAATCTCAAAAGTGGTTTACAGTGGTACCTCTGGTTAAGAACTTAATTCGTTCCGGAGGTCCGTTCTTAACCTGAAACTGTTCTTAACCTGAGGTACCACTTTAGCTAATGGGGCCTCCCGCTGCCGCCGCCGTGCAATTTCTGTTCTCATCCTGAGGTAAAGTTCTTAACACAAGGTACTACTTCCGGGTTAGCGGAGTCTGTAACCTGAAGCGTTTGTAACCCAAGGTACCACTGTACATAAAAAACAATCCAGAATAAAACAAATTCAAAATATTTTAGATCCTTCTCTAAGTGACATGTAGCTTTCCCCATATTTATTTACCTGCTTAATTTATAGAGCTGCCCCATAGCAGGAGGACTCTGGGTGTCAGACTAGGACCTGGGAGATGAGGGCTGAACCCCACCCCCAAGGTCATGAAGCTCACGGGAGTCAGCCACAGCCTCTTAACCTACCTCACAGGGTCGTTGTGGGGATTAAATGAGGAGGGGGTGAACCATGTCAATCGTGGTGGGATATAAATGCAATAAATAAGCTCTTCTGCTTACCCGCTTCAGAAAACAGGAGGGGCCAGCCAGATGGAGATGTCAGTCACCAACTTGGTATCCAGAGATCTCCCAACTGTTTGCAATTGGACCCATGCCAATTGCAAAACGCGCCTGGCGCCTGGCTAATTTCTAATCATCATCACCATCATCATTTTTTATTTATATGCCGCCTTTCCATAGTTAAAAAAGCAATGCTCAAGGCGGCTTACAGCATGACAAGATTTACATAATTACCAAAGTCATAAACAATAAATAAACCACATAAAAAAAAAACCACAACGAAATAGAAAACAATTTCCACATAAATCAAAATCTAAAACTAAGAATACAGCATTAATAGCAAAGTTTAAAATGATATAGGTAAAAAATAACAGCAATTTAAACAAAAACAAAAGAAAACGGAGTCCTCTCTGCCCAGCAGCAGTCCTTTATAGAGCCCATCAGGCCCCGCCCAGGTGTTGAGTGGCAGGACTGGGGCCCAATCAAATGTCCAGGTCGCTTCCGCACCATACATTGGAAGCACACGGCTTTCTGCAAAGAATCCTGGGATCTCTGGATTAAGCGTGCTGGCAATTGTAGCTCTGTGAAGGAGTTCCCTGGGACTCTTTGGAGGAAGCCATGTGCTCCAAATGAATGGCATGGATGTGACCATAGTTGGAGTACTGGCTGTTATAATTTTATAAGCCCTTTAAATATAGTAACACAACATGGCCTTTGCCAAGCAGATGTCCTGCAGATGTTCTGGAGTACAGTTACACATGTTGGCTGGGGATGGTGGCATTGGTAGCCCAAAACATCTAAAAGAGCATCTGCCTGGCAAAGGCTGATATAATGCCTCCCTTTTGTTGTACAGTGGAACCTCGAGTTGCAGCCGTAATCCGTCCCGGAGGCACGTCTGCAACTTGAAGCATTTGCATCCACGTCTGTGCATGCGCGTGGCGCAATTTAGCGCTTCTGCGCATGCGCGAGCGGCGAAACTCGGAGGTAACCGTTCTGGTACTTTCGAGTTGCCACAGGACGCAACTTGAAAAGACGTAACCTGAAGCGGACGCAACATGAGGTATGACTGTACTTCACTAAATGCAAGTCAGTTAATGTGCTAAATAAAATCCCAGTCAATTTAGGGTACCGCAAAAAATTCTGGAAAAACCACCTAATTCTCTATCCCCTTTTCCCTTTTGAACTGCTGGACCTGTAGTAGTTGCTTGTTCCTTTGCTTCTAGTTTGCAGATTGAAGTTTGTGTTTGAGACGGAAAAACACTTGAGACGTTTTCTTCCCTTTATGCGGAACAGATCCAGCTAAAATTTAAGTAGTTCAGCCCATAAGCTACTATCAAGAGCACAAATCCAATTAAAAAGCCTTAGCCTAGTAAGAAGGCTAATACGTTGGAGTGAGCTGATCGGAGTTGCTGCATTTTGTATTCGGTGCATCACTTTCTGTGATGTAAGGAACCTGAGAGCCCAAAATACGCAGCACGATCCATTCAATTATCTATATATAGCAGCCACCACAGCAGCAAAACACTCAGTTTCTCCTACTTTAGTGTTGATGACCATGCATCCCAGAGCACTGGGAAGCCTCAGCACAACTTAGGTAAGATATAGGAGGGCATCAGCCTGCAGGATCAGGCCAGTGACCCATCTTGACCAGCATTCTGTTCTCATCATGGCCAAACAGATACATCCCTGGGAGAAGAACCCCAGAAGCAGGACCAGAGTGCAACACCAAGACCATTGGTTCCTGAGTAGAGCTATTCACTGGCAATATTAAACAGATATGAGACAGGGCACTTTGCCATACTGAAAAAATGACTTCCAACATAGCATTCCAGACATTTATCAGGTTCCCTGATCTTCTCCTGGTGGCCTTCCTGTCTTTCTTGCCTGGAGGAGAAAATAGCAGGTTCTCTCTCTCTCTCTCTCTCTCTCTCTCTCTCTCTCTCTCTCTCTCTCTCTCTCTTTGTTCCATAGCTTCTGTCTACCACCCAGCCCTCCTCTCTTAGCAGCTGTTTATTGCTTTTCAAACTGGGGCCATTTGTTGTTTTGCGGAATGTCTCCTCCCTGCCTCTCTCCTTCAGCCTGAAGACTGGGAGGGACAATTGTCTGAAGCAGTGTGTGTGTGGAATAAGCAGAAGCTCAAGCCTTTCTCTGCCTCCATTTGCTCCAGCCCTCTGAGTCTCCTTCATTTGTAGGACCTCACACTTAGCAGCAGTAGGGGAGGGGTGCTCTTGTGCTTGGGTCCTGATTCCAGGTTTTCTTTCCACAGTACTCCCTTAAGAAGAGTATGGTGGACTTAATGGACTGCTGGCAAGATCCAGATTCTATGTTCTTACCCTCTGATTCCTACCTCTCCCTCTGCTTTCTTGATCTCTTTCTGTTGTGTCCTAAAGCACAAAACATTGCAGCTAAGCGATGGAAGGCTAAGCTGTAAGCCATATATTTTGAACACATACATTTTAAACATTTTCAGGACAGGAATGTGTGACCTTTGTTTGTTTATTTTAAAACTCTCCAGACCTTTCATGTTGATTTTTTTTTTTTTTTTTTGGTTAAAGTTTAATTGAGGAGAATGTCTGGCTGTCTTGTTGAACTTTCCAAAGCCTGAGATACACAGCCTTTGACCTTGTGCATGTGTCAAGATATTTGGCTTGGCTATCTGCTTAAATTGCAGTCTGACTCCTTTGGAAGAAGCCCGGGGAAGGTGTGTTCCTTGCAGAACAAGCTGTGCAGGGTCTGTGCCGACGGGATCCTTGTGGGACAATCGCTGTTGGAAAGATGGCAAGTCAGCAGAGCTGTTATGGCTTCCAGGTTCCTGCCATTAAAGAAAAGTGGTGGTTTTGACTTCTTTACCATGCAAGCTATTAAAGAGCGAAGCATTACTTTCCTCGGAGGGGCAGAATCTATTGCTGACCATGGAAGAAAGCTGCCCATGAGTCTTAATTTCACATCCACAGGCAGCAGCACTTGGAAGTTTTTAGCTCTCATTCAAAATGAATGCCTCTTTGCAGGTATTTTCCGTGCTTCTGTGCTAGACAGCGTTTGGATTATATAAATGCTGAAAGACTTGGTAAACAACATGTACAAACAAAAAACAAAACCATATTATCTGGGCCCAGTCCCCCTTCTCTCTCCCTGCTCCCTGGTTTGCATGTTTGGTTTTTGTCAACTCCCAATCGTAACTCAGCCCTGGTTGTCCTGGCAACATGATTATGACCCCTAGTCCTACCATTTATTTATTAGATTTATTAAACTTCCTATCCCACTTGGTGTTTGGTCAGCTCCATAGTTTTCTGAGGGCAATGAATTTAAAAGAGAAATGAGTAGTCTGACTAGAGTAGATGTAGCCAACATGGAGCCCTCAGGTGTTGTTGGACTACAACGGCTATAATTTCCGTCAGTTGGCCTTGTTGTCTAAGGCTGAGGGGAGCTGTATTCCAACGGTTTCCGGAAAATACCAAATTGGTGACCCCGCTTGGCTTATGTATATTTCTCAGCCACTGTTGCCATGAAGTTAGCTCCAAATTGTGGTCTAGCCCATGTTCAGGAGGACTTCTCAGTTATCAATATACATAATAAATGGCCAACTATATTGAGAGGAAACTACATAAGGTATTGGGGTTTGTGAGACCCTTCAAGAATTAGCAGGAGTTATAGCCTCAGATAATTTTATATTAAATGGAAGTCATTGCTAAAGAACAATAAAAATGAAGCTATTATGCGGAATGCAATTCCATACACACTTATCAAACTCAATGGTACTTGTTTCTGAAGAGTCATGTATAGGATTGCCCTGTAAAAACACTCTGGATGTGTTTTTAAAAATGGAAGTAGCTTTCATTACTCCTAGTTGGCTTTATTTTATGCTTAGTGTAATTGTTTTTGCTGATATTCCAAATGTGGATGAATTGAGTGGTCCTTGGGTCAAGGACCCACTATATAAAAACGTTCTCAGAAAGCGTGTTACCTGATACATTTACCACTGCATTCCTCATTTCATTGGAATTAAAAATCTTGAACACAACTCCTAGTTGTTCCTGGTATATTTTGCTTGTTGATGATTCAGTAGCCTAAAGGCCAGTTAAGTAAGGATTAAACTGACCAATATAAGGACAGATTATATTGAAATAATTCTTGTAGATTTATTTTGTTAGAAAAGCATTGGTAATGGGGATGGATTTTGTACACGTTTATTCCTCCAAACCAGTGTTCACAGATGTGTGTCTTACATTAAGAAACATATGCACTGACTTTATTTTAAAAGTAATTCTGGGGTTCAAATTAATGCCTTTTAGTCACTGTGCCTCTTTAAGAACTTATTAAGTGGAAATGTATAAGAACGCAAAAGTATTCCTGAACAGTGATTTCCCTTGTGTGGAAAATAATTGAGTTTTAATACCAGACATGTTGGTAATGGTCTTTTAAAAACAAATGAATATATTGTACTGATTTGAGAGCTCATAAACACACACACACACACACACACACACACACACACGTTAAGTACTTTCTCATATGCATGATGAGCAGCAAATTTCTAAGAGATTCTTAAGGAGAACTTAATTAATTAATTTTAAATCAGCAATTTTGGAGAGAGCAGACTCTGCAGCCATTTAATTTCTGTTCAGACATAAGCATAATGTCATATCACTGAAAACTTGAATTGTATGGAATCTGATGTTTGGGATCAGCAGAAGAGAAAACAGGTTAAAGAGAATTGTATATTTGACGTATAGATACCATTAATGGTCTGTTTACCCCATAGGCATTTTCTAGATTGCTTTGGCTATGCAGGTGTGGATGACAGAATTTCTGGTCTTCACAATAAAGGCGGATAAAACTACACCTTTAGTTTTAGTAAAATCAGAATGCAAATTATAGGCACTCGTGTAAATCAAGAAAGATGTATCTTGAATTTATAATAACCCTCCATTCTTGAATGAGGATTGTGGTTCTCATATTATGTATTTGGGGCCTGATACACCTTTTTAATTTGCTCTTTCCGCACTCTTCTTTGTCTTTCATTTCAAATGTTGGGTGAGTTTGATATTCCTCTCAGCTCTTTCTGTGGTTTCCCAGGTGGGGTGCGTCTTTGCAAACGTTCCAGTTTTGTTGCAGTTTTAATATTTTGCTTTAATAAACCTATTGAACTAAGTTATCCTCAAAAAGGTGTGCCAGTAGCTTCTAGCACAAAACATAGAATTTTCTTTTTAAAAAAAACAACCAAAATGTTTAACGCCACCTATGTAAGCATAGGTCTTGTTTCTTTTGAATGCATTGCACATGAAATTACAGCTCACACCAATCCAAAGGCTTGGGGAAAGTGACTTTCTTCAAAGTAATTATACATAAAGACCCAAGCCCTGTTTTCGAAAGGCTGGTAATTGCATCTGTGATCTGCATGACACATAAATAAAATGCTGCTAACTCCCACTGTAGCGCAAATTTCAGTGAATCTAAATGTTGGAAGAAATACCTGTTTCTGTAAAACTGCTGATGAAATAGTCCCATGCCTCTTAGCAAAATTTGGGAATTGAACTGGGGGATAATGAAGCATACATTCACAAGCGAAAATTAAACCAAAGTCCTCTGCGTGGCTTCTCCAGCAACAATATGCCTCTCGGGAAAGGATTCGTTGCAAGTTCAGCGTAGATGTGTTGGCTGTTGCACCAAATTCTTCCGCCAGGGTATAGCAGCATGAATGTTCTCTGCTGAATCTAACCACCTCTGGGTTCAGACACCTCACCTCTTGGCTAGGATGTCACCATGGTTTGTGCATTTTGGCTTTGGAGGGTTGCACTTCCCAAGCCCCCAAGGTTGAAGAACTACCCAAGTGAAAAGTAAGAGAGTGCCCCAGTGGCCTCTATATTGTAGCACTCTTTGGTGTGCCTCACGTTGTGCTGGAGGGGAAGCCTGTGATACACTTAGCATGGGCATAGCTGTCAACTTACAGATTTGAAAATAAGGGACCAGCAGCCTTAAAAATTAGGGGACCAGCAGCCAAAATAAGGGACCTGCAGCCTCACCTGTTCCAGGCACTCCAGTCTTCCTGTCCTGCAGTCTGGTCAAACTCATGCTGGTAGCTTCGAGAACACTGTCCAATCAACTTTGTAACCAGAAGTTCAACTGAATAGAATCTGAATCACATGCACCACAAGGCCTATGCAGCCTCAGCTTAAGATGGCTCCCCGGCCTTGCTTTGCACTGCAAAGTTTGCAGCATCACGTGCAACAAAATGGCGTCCAGCATTCAAAAACCTCCTCAGCTTGCATTAACTAGCCACACACAAGGCATGCAAGCTCCACCCCCCAGTCGTTCTTAGACTTCTTTTTGGGTGAGCAACACAGCCAAGCAACACAGTTGGAGCCTCCCTCCTCCCTGGCCGGCAGGGAGGGAGGGAGAGGAGCTGTTTCCTTTGAAATTTAAGGGACATCATTTAAGGGACATCCATCAATAAGGGACAGCAGCAGGACATGGCGCTGGAATAAGGGACTGTCCCTTCAAATAAGGGACACTTGATAGCTATGAGCATGGGCGTTGTGTGCTGTTCCCTGTCCAACTTTGGACAGCAAGCAATAATGAAGAGGCTGGGTAATTCAGGAATCTTTCTCACTTGGCAGCAGTGTTAGAAACTCGGATATGAAAGCTAGGAGCTAAATGGCACCTTAAAGCCTAGGTTATGGGCGCAACAACTGAATGTCTAGGCACACTTTTTTAATAACAAGAATGCAAAGCTGAAAATGAATGAACTGCAGCTAAAATAATTATGTTCATTTTTCTCATGGTCCAGTCCTTCCCCTGCCCACCCCCCTAATATTCTTAAGAGGGTCTCTTCTCCAGTCTTCAGAGATGGGTAGGCAAACTAAGGCCCCGGGGCTGGATCTGGCTCAGTCGCCTTCTGAATCTGGCCCACGGACAGTCCAGAAATCAGTGTGTTTGTACATGAGTTGAATGTGATCTTTTTATTTAAAATGGGTTATTTGTGGGGCCTGCCTGGTGTTTTTATGAGTAGAATGTGTGCTTTTGTTTAAAATGCATCTCTGGGTTATTTGTGGGGCATAGGAATTCGTTCATTTCCCCCCCTTCAAAATATAGTCTGGCCCCCCACAAGGTCTGAGGGACAGTGGACTGGCCCCCTGCTGAAAAAGTTTGCTGACTTCTGGTCAGTAACAGGAAGTGGGGAGGCAGAAAAAGCTCTGCCTTTCCTTCCACTCCACAGTTTTAATCTGAAATTATAGAGCTCAGAAACTGCTTGCACTAAAGAAATTCCCTGTCGCAAAATGCACCTAGAACAATGGGAGGTTCCAACACTGTTTGGCAGACACCCTCTCAGCCTTCAAGGACACCCCAGGATTCTCTGCAGTGTTGCAGAAAGGGTTACCTGTTTTGTCTGAAAATTGCATCTGGATTAGCGATTTGGGAATGATTTCTTATTCTGGAAATTACCAATTTGCCATCCAAACATGGAAGCATGTTGCTCTCCAAAAGTTAAGCCTTTTTCTTCGCTCCAAGGCCAGCAGATGGTGCCATTCAGAGCACTGATTGTCAGTGAGTGCTGAGCTATGTTTACACACTCACACTCACACACACTTTGCCAAAAATATCAGAACAGTTGCTATCCAAGCTGGACAGGTACTTTATTGAATGAATGGAGGGATGATCTTCAGTCACTGGAAGGTCCACAGAGAGTCTTGTCCCGGTATGTGTGTGTGTTGACAGTATTTGGTGGGACCGCATAAGATGAAAGGTTCCAGGTGAAACATAGCTTCTTACGTGTTAGCAAACTTGGCCACTGGTTTTGTGTTGTGTGATCTTTCTGCCCTCTCGGAGAATTAGAGCTCTCTAGTTTCACAGGACGTGTGTGGAATATGCCAAGCAAACCACAAGCTAGAAACCAAGAACAAACCATGGTGTGTTTGGTTGACACACACTCAGCCAGATAATGCAGTAAGACCAGAAGTGGAGCAAAGTGGGTGTGATCTGATCACTGGGAGCCCACAAGTTCGTGTGAAGCCATGGTTTGGTTTAGTGTTATATGTGAACTGGGTCAGTGTGTGTAGAGCATATGTTAAAATAATAAATTATGCAAAAGATATAGCTGTCTTCCGCTCTCCTTGCATGCTCTCCCTTCCTCCAAACGTTTTTAAAAAGCACAGTGACGTTGTTGGCATCCGTCTGTCTCGAGAGACAATGGAGTGCGCCTCCAGGGGTGAAGTCAAACCGCTGCCTTAGCAGCACACAAGTGACCTCTCTGGGTGCAAGCCTGGGCAGTGTGTATGGAGGTCCTGGGCTGCCCAGATGACAAGACCCCCTCTCCCAGCCTCACTGATGTGGTCCAAAGGAAAGCAGAGCAATACGTTTGGCATCAGCTTGGCTGCAGGAGCTGCCAGAAGGAGGCGAACAAGGTGCCTTTCAAACATCTTAGGGACTCCACTTTGGATTTACTCCTTAGCCTTTTCTTTTCCTGAAGATATCCTGCAGCACAGTGGAATTTTTCCTTCTCCTAGATGGGCTACCTTTCCAGGTTGACGAGCCCCACCTGCCCCTCAGCACAGTGAAGAACAGCATTTTAAAACAAGCACTTTGTCAGTCTTTGTTCCACTGCTAGACTTGGAACATCAAGGCCAGTTGTCAGGTGTGCGTGCAGGAGCCAGGACTGGGGCCTTCCTAAGTTTGTTCTGAAGAGGCAAGGCGTGGCCACACAGGTGAGGCCGATTGGTAACTCACAGCACCTGGTGGCAAGAGGCGGGAAGGGATATAAGGTCAGCATTTTCCCTTTGGCTCTTTGCCACAGCAACACGTTCCCTGCCTTGCATCTTGACCCTTGGACCCCTGACTTCGTGACTCCTTGCTTCTTGATCCTCGGACCCATGACTTCGTGACCCCTTGGCTTCTTGACTCCTGGCTCTCTGATCCTCAGACTCTTGGCTTTCTGACTGCTGGCTTCTGGACTCCAGTTCCTGCTCACACCCCGCCATCTTGCCCCTGGTCCCGACGTCCCCTGCCAGGACTTTGATCACCCGTGAACCAGATCGTGACACCAGTTGACAATACAGTGGTACCTTGGTTTACGAACTTAATCCGTTCTGGAAGTCCGTTCTTAAACCATGGTGTGCTTTCCCATAGCAGCAGGGGACTCAATTTACAAATGGAACACACTCAACAGGAAGCAAAACGTGTTCTTATTCCAAGGCAAAGTTCACAAACGAAAACACCTACTTCTGGGTTTGCAGCGTTCTTAATCCATGTTGTTCACAAACTAAGCTGTTCTTAAACCAAGGTACCACTGTACAGAGCAGGAAGAATCAGAGGCTTCGTCGAGGAGTGTTAGTTATGCAGTGAGAATGGAAGATTGGTGAGGCAAGTCCCTTTCTTTCTAACTTTTACACTTAGGCACAGATCCAGATAAAAGCTGGCAGCCTCAAGATTCGTCCCTTGAATGATGCAGCAATGGTGAGGAAACAGAGCAAGATACGAGCAGCGAATGCAAATAGTTTGTTAATTAAGGTTGTTGCGTACATCTCTGTTTTCGCTGAGATTCCCCACCCCCCACCCCCAGAGAAGACTGTTCCTCAACTCACTGCCACAGGAGGATAGCTTGGAGAATTGTCCTACAGAAACTCTTCCAGATTCTCTTACCAAATGAGTTGCATGAAAGAGGGAAGCTGCCATTGGCAAGGAATGTTAATAGGAGAAGCTGCAACTCTATTTTAACTGGCTCCTCTCATAGTTTGCTCCTGTCAGTTGTTACCGCACACATTATATCGCCCTCAGTTTATAAAGCTTTTTTTTTAAAAAAAAATCAATGAAGCGCTTAGATTGCTCTTTTCCAGTGTGCAAATGGCTTTTAGCCATTTTTAGCGGGGAGGAAATGAAACAATATTTAGGCATAGACTAGGACGATGAATAATCCATGAATGTGGGCAAACTGGGCAGCTCGTCTGGAGTTGGGTCACCATTTCTGTGGCTTTGGATGCACATTTATATAATACAAGGAACATCCACAGTTGTGCTCCCTCTCTGCTTGCTGCATTCTCATAAATAGTTGATAAGCCAAGCCATCGTCTGGCACCCAAATTTACTTAATTGTTGCTATTTGGGGAAGATGGATTTGGAGGAGAAGGCATTCCTTTCCCCAGGGCTTGTTTTTATTTGGCTCCTTGCAAAAACACTGCTGTTTTAATATTTAGATTGCCCTTGATATTGAAGCATTCAGTTTTGCTACTAAGGTTTGCTGGCTAGAAGACTCCTCTGTATCCCATCAGCAGGGTGGTTGCATTAAAAGTTCAAGTCTTTCCGGACAATGCTTGAAATCTTGGCTCGGAGGCAAGCTAAGGATGTATTTTACAGGAACGCTGTGGGGATTTGGTGTTTGTTTGTTTTAATGTGGAATAGATTCAAAGAAAGCTCTCTGGTGACGGAGAACATTGATGGATCTGCTTTGTAAGACAGCTGGATACATCAAAGTAATCAATATTGCAATGCATGCCGGATATTGGAAGTGCTCTGTAAATGATTGGCAGGGTTGTACAAATGGACCCATGCAAACCCAACCTGTTTAGGAAGGAATATACTTTCTGTCCTACAGATAGACTACAAATACTGACTCTTATTTGGTTCCTCAACACCTGGCATTGGGGGGCGGGTAGGTAGCCAGTGATCGATAACTTGGTAGAGCGTGAGACTATCAATCTCTGGGTTGTAGGTTAAATCCCCATGTTGGGCAAAAAGTTTCCTGCATTGCAGGGGATTGGTCTAGATGATCGGATTGGTCCTTTCCAACTCTATACAATGGTACCTCAGGTTATATACGCTTCAGGTAACGTATATATAACCTGACCCTTGCGAGAAGCAGCCACCACAGCAGCAAAATACTCAGTTTCTCCTTGTCTAGTGATGATGACCATGCATCCCAGAGCACTGGGAAGCCTCAGTGCAACTTTGGTAGGATATAGGAGGGCATCAGCCTGCAGGATCAGGCCAGTGACCCATCTTGACCAGCATCCTGTTCTCATCATGGCCAAACAGATAAGTGTGGTACCTCGGGTGTGTTTTATTTCTTTTCTAACTAAGTTAAATATAGTGGTACCTCAGGTTACATACGCTTCAGGTTACAGACTCCACTAACCCAGAAATAGCGCTTCAGGTTAAGAACTTTGCTTCAGGATGAGAACAGAAATCGTGCTCTGGTGGCGCGGCGGCAGCAGGAGGCCCCATTAGCTAAAGTGGTGCTTCAGGTTAAGAACAGTTTCAGGTTAAGTACGGACCTCCGGAATGAATTAAGTACTTAACCTGAGGTACCACTGTAATTCTGAGATTTTGTGAAGAGACAAAATGGTGGAATGAAGGACAAAGGACAAAACTTTGGAGCTGTGGAAAATAGAGCTGGTGTTTATATTTCGGGACTAGGTTTGATGTCTGACTCCCTCTGCTGTTTTTGAAAACTTTTTTAAAGTTTAAAGCTTCTGGAAGACAGAGCTGTAACTTGGCCCAACCAACACAACATTTTGCCATGCTAATCTGTAAGATTTGTAACTTCTCGATTCCCTTTTTTTAAATTTCTTGCTAAGAACACAAGTCATGAGATCATGACTTCCTGTTCTGAGCACATAAATCATCCTGTTTCAATTAAGCATTTCTAAACCAATTTAGTTAGTTTAGTACAGTTTGGATTTGTGTATCATCTGTCTATAAGTTTCTTTAAGAGGGAAATAGCTCAGGAATTGTGTAGCAGCAGGAATAAATGGCTGTTTTAAAAATTGTGTGTATGATGGGTATCATGAAATTCCTGGTTTGGTCATCTGGTGCTTCTTTAGATTTGATGTTTTTAAAAAAACCTTTCGTGAGTTTTTTATTTGTTTGCGACCGTAAATAAAAATCCCACTAGTTCACACTTTTCTGAAGTTGTTTTTTAAGGTGATCCGTTTTAATAGTGATTAGCTGCTCCACAGGGTAAAGGTAAAGGTAAAGGGACCCCTGACCATTAGGTCCAGTTGTGACCGACTCTGGGGTTGCAGCGCTCATCTCGCTTTATTGGCCAAGGGAGCCGGCCTACAGCTTCCGGGTCATGTAGCCAGCATGACTAAGCCGCTTCTGGCGAACCAGAGCAGCGCACGGAAACGCCGTTTACCTTCCCGCTGGAGCAGTACCTATTTACCTACTTGCACTTTGAGGTGCTTTCAAACTGCTTGGTTGGCAGGAGCAGGGACCGAGCAACGGGAGCTCACCCCGTTGCGGGGATTCGAACCGCCAACCTTCGGATCGGCAAGTCCTAGGCTCTGTGGTTTAACCCACAGCGCCATCCGCATCCCTGCTCCACAGGGTGGTTCTGATTATTATGGTAATGCTTGTAGGGGTCAGATGGGGCAACAGATACTGTTTTGTCTTCATCTGTATCTGTGCATCTCATCCTCCTTAACAGCCGTACCCTGATCTCTTGCAGTGGTCTTGATTGCAGTGTGATGGTTTATTTGAAAGAGTTGGCTTGCATCAGTGGTGAGTAACCCGTGGCCCTTTAGCTCATCATGATCAATGGCCAGGCATAATGAGAGTTGCAGTCCAACAACATCTGGAAGGCCACAGGTTATTCACTCCTGGCCTTCATGGATAAAAAATGTGGGTATTTGGTTCAGCAGTGTGATAGAAATACAAACTGCATCTTATTAGCCCATTCCAGAATCATCAAACATGAGGAATTGACCGCCATTGGGGAGAATTTGTGGTACAATGGGACCACCACTTATGTGAGGGTTCAGTTCCAGGGGTCCCCTCGCAAAGGGAAAATTTTGCAAAGTCAGGAAACCTCCCCCCCCCACGCAAGACGCAGGGCTGCCTACTGGGGTCTTGGAAGGTCATGAGAGGTCCTCCCGCAACCTGTGCCAACCATGAGACTTCAGACATGGATAAGTTGTCCTGAAACAACCCGTGTTCCTAAACAGACAACTTCCTTTGTTTTGACTCTTCGGTGCTTACCGTGTAGTGGTTAGCATAGTGCAAAAACGGCGTATTGGTCTTAGGTATGAAGAAGTCTGGGAACGCGGGTCGCTCTGTGGTGTAAACCACTGAGCCTTGGGCTTGCCGATCGGAAGGTCAGTGGTTCAAATCCCCACGACGGGGTGAGCTCCCGTTGTTCGGTCCCAGCTCCTGCCAACCTAGCAGTTTGAAAGCACCTCAAAGTGCAAGTAGATAAATAGGTACCGCTCCAGTGGGAAGGTAAACGGTGTTTCCGTGCGCTGCTCTGGTTTCGCCAGAAGCGGCTTAGTCATGCTGGCCACATGACCCAGAAAAACTGTCTGCGGATATACATCGGCTCCCTCTGCCAGTAAAGCGAGATGAGTGCCACAACCCCAGAGTTGTTCGCGACTGGACTTAACTACCTTTACCTTTTTATGAAGAAGTCCAGTTTAAATTTTAATTCAGAGTGCCACCACACTTTGACATATGCATTGGATTGGGCACCAGGGATCATGTATGCAGCTGCTTAAAAGTTGCTTGTTCGCACTCCATGTATTTACCGTGTGGCAAATGCTGTTGCTGCATAAACTGTGAAACTGCCCTTAGCGCTGAATCTTAATCGGATGCCCTTGGGCAAGTCGCTCCCTTTCAGGCTGACCTTCCTTGCAGGTCCGTTGTGATCCTAGAGCCCTCTCTGAGCTCCTTGGAAGGGTGAGAAGATAGAAACAGAACAAAATTCATGGATGCTTGAATGACCTTTTCCTTGGATGTTCTGGCTTTCCTTGAGGGGGGGAATTTTTATCTCGGCGCTTCAAAGGAAATGCTGCTTGGGTGTATGGGCATGGTGTAGTTCATTCCTGAAGTATTGCACTCATCTTGATAGAACTGGCTTTGTGTTTACTGATAAAGCGGTCTAAATGGACTCTTTCTAGTGCGTCTGTCTCCTCTCCTTGTACAGCTGTCTGCTGAGCACAAACATGAAGCGGGATTTTCTCACGTGATAGTGGCCTCTGCTAGCATCGCCCAACTGTATTTTCAGTCGTCTATTCATTGAGCTTCCAAGATGAGGAAAGAAAGGAATGCAAGATGAGAGGGAGGAATGTGATTTATGGGGGGGGGGGGGACACTGCTTCACATTCCTTAACGTCCAGTTCCGTTTGCCAGTGCAGCAAATATTGTTTGGGGGAAACTGCAAGTTGTAAACTTGGGGAGAAATCTGAGAACAGAAGGGAGCACCTTTTAAAACAATGCTTCTATTGGATTAATCCTGACCAGTGCATTTAAACATGGGGGGGGGGGGGAGAAGTGTTCAGACAAATGTCCATGATCTGTAATGCCAGGCCAACCACTCCTGTGCAATGTTTTTAGAATTATTAGGAATCTACTTAAAGTAAATATGGACACGTTTCTGGCTGTTTTTAGAGCAAATGAGACATGAATGCCGGCAGCATTGACCCTGCCATAACTGCAGTGACCAGAGAAGGAATGCTGGCGTCTGCAGCGGCACAACCGGATGCCTTCATCTGCCCCAGCTGCAAGAAAACATGTCTCTCAATTATCGGTCTCTACAAAACATGTCTCTCCATTATCGGTCTCTACTGCCACAGCAGGCTGTAGAGAAGACCCAACAGGTTTGACTTCAGCCCCAAAGGTGCCACCCCTCCATTTGTCTCCCGGGAAGCCAATAACAGTCACAGCAGATGACATGGAAGACCAGGTTTCATATCCCCCACTCAGCTGTGAATCTTGCTTGGGCTGGTCACTGTCTCTCAGCCTAGCCCTAGCTCCCAGGGTCCTTGTGAAGATAAAATGAGGAGGAAATAATCATGTGCGCCACTTCTAGCTCCTGAGAGGGAAAGGTGGTACAGGTAAACCCCCCAATTTGCACGTGGGCTGTGTTCTGGGTTATAATGTCCAATGGCACATAAGCCTGTTCTGCCCTGTTTTCCGGCCCCTTCCAGGCCGCCGTGAAGTGCGCAGTCATGTGTCAATTGGTCATTGCCTGTGTATACATGAAATAAAGTGGGAAATTATAGCCAGAGAACTGAACTGAATTGAATAGTTATCATGCAACAGTATTCAAAATCCCCCAGATGCCAGGCACATTTTACGACTGGCGTTGATCCAGTCACAACCACATGGAAATCTCTGAGTGGTTCCTGGGCCATTCTGTTGTGGCAACTGCAGCCTAGGTTTAAGGTGCCATTTGGTGATTAAGTTTATATATCTGGGCTTCTAACACTGTCGTACAGATAAATGCAGTTGCACTTTTAATTTAGTGCAAGAGAAAAACAACATGCGTAGGAGTCCCCCAAGTAGGAGTCCCCCTTAGGAAAGCCAGGGCCTCATTTTCAGCTACACAAAGTTTCTTCGGATAACTGTAGCCTCAGACTTGGCTGGCCTGAGTTCAAATCTGCCTGTAGATCTGCCAGAACCGTATTGTATTCTCCCAAACACAGAAATGGAGAATCCAAACGGGATCTTTATCTGCCAGGCAGATGATAAACCTCTGCGATTTCATGCACATGAACAGTGTGAATTCAGCGTTCTGGGTAGGTGCCAACTTCATCATATCCAGGTTTGTTAGCGATCAAATGTTTAACACGGGCCCTGGCAGGAGACTCCATAGTTTCCAGGTGCACCTTTTCTTTCTTTCTTTCTTTCTTTCTTTCTTTCTTTCTTTCTTTCTTTCTTTTACAAGTCTGCTCATCTGCTGGACTAGCCAGAATGTTGGGCAGCACAGAGGAACGTTTTGATTCCACCGCTGTGTGTTGCCTTAATTGCTGCTGTCTTTATAGGAAATAATGTTTCCATACCCCCAGGAATTTCATGTTTTGGAGGTAGCCGGGCACAGTTTTATTGCATTGGCTGTAATCCTCCCGCTGTCTTCAGTAAAACAGCTTATGGTAAGAGGAAGACGTTAAATAATAGATTGGGATGTTGCTGCTGCAAAACTGTGGTTGTGTCAGTCTACTTTGACAACATCTTCCAGTGCTAAAACTTGAATGAATCAGACCCTCTAACTGACTTTCCCCTCCCCATGCTTAGGAGTAAACTTTTTCCTCTCATTGAACTTTGCAGAAAAAACGGCAGCTTTTTTTGCCTGGGTAAAAATGGTGCATAAATTTAAGGAAGCTTTTGCAATTCTTTTCCAGTTTTAAATGCTCGCCTCTTCCCTTCAGGCATGTTTAATCACTGCAAATCCTGCACAGCACAGCTGGAGATTTCCTGTGGATCATCTGGTGTTTTTTTGACAGGGGTTTCCTGTAAAACTTCCTGGCGTGGTTCAGAAGTGTCCCTTCTGATGCCACCGTTGAAACACCAGGTTCCTGAATTTTTTAGCTGATGGGCCGGATGCAAGCCGGGTTGTTCTGACAGGCAAGTGTTCTGGTTCCCGAGGCTGCAGCTACTGTGAAGGAGATCAGCAGTTCAGTCTAGCAGGGACTTTTCGCTAAGAGACGTGGTTCAGTTTGAAGGGCTTGATAGAGCGAGGTGGAACTCTGTTCCCAGGGTCACATGATCAAGGTGTGCAGTCAGCTGTTGGGGCTTAAAATGTAGCCTAGATGTATTTTTGGGTAACACCATTCTGTCCCCAATTCCTTGGGCAGACATTCTGCCTCAGGAAAAATGAAAGTTATGGTAAAATAGATTCACTCAGCAGCCAAAGGCAGCCAACAGAGGGGTGGGGAAGCATCCTCCAAAATGGGCAATATCTTTATTGGGACCAACCAAAAGGCCAGAAATTAATGGCAAGTTTTCAAGTTCTTCAGAACTTTTCATCAGGCAAGATCGTAAATAAAGTCAGAAGCTGGGCTAATGAGGTGAGTTAATGAGGAAAACGAAAAAAAAGTACAAAAATTAGGTTGCTTGTTGTAACAATAAGGATGGAGGTTGTAGGCTGAGCAAGTTGCACACCTAGAATTCTGAGACAAGCACTGATTGCTCCCCATTTTTAAAATACAAAGGGCTGCTGCTATCAGGATCTATTTTTTTGCCTTAAGCAAAACACGCAGGTTCCTAGTTCAGCAGAGAGCAGAAGTAAAGAGAAATATCAGTGCAAAGGACACTGAACATAAACTGTTACTGGCACTCAGTCCTTTCATAGCTTTGCTTGACCTGAGAAGTAGCTGTTGCTGGTTGTTATTGAGAAAGAGGAGAAGTAGTTTTGCTTTCATCCATGTTTCTTTGACTGCTGTAAACATATAGACAAAAAACATGTTGGGTACAGGTGGGGAATATATGTGAAGAAGTGGTTGTGCACATCAACCCTGAAACTTCGCAAGCGTAGATGTAAATATTGCTGATGATATAAGTGAAAACACTGCTCCTTTTCCCTTATGGGGTACCCAAGAGCCCGTATAGAGTCCTTTTGTAGTTCTCTATCAGAAGGAGAAAATAACAGAGACCAATTAGAGAATATTGAGAAGCAAAGCAGCTAGTAAGCCTGATCTTTATTAACTGTTGCAACAGGGTGCTCCCCCCACATGCAGGAGAGAGGAGGAGGACCCAGAACAAAGGTGTGCCTGCCCTTATATAGACATTTTAAATTTCCCACCCCTGGAGTCCAAGACCACCCTCCAGATACATCATACCTACATCACAGAAAAGGCGGTCTACAACAGAAATCTGAGTGCGTTGTTTATCTCCTGTCTGGCAAGCTACCTGCTTGCATTGTCTGGGTTTTGGCCACTCTTTTGTTATTATAACTACTTAATTCCTGAATCTAGGTCACAGGCTCACACCCTGTTCATATTTTGAATGTGCCCTTAAGACAGGATTTGTGAGGAAAGAGACAATAGGGAGGTTTCCCACTTTGACCTTGCAGAGAAATATTTGAGGTGAATTTGTTCAGGACCTAATCTGTGGGGTTTCAGACATGTGGTTTACATATACAGTTATGGACATTTAATTTATATATATGACCTTAAAATTCTTATAACGCTGACGTGCTGCAGGAGAAGTGCAGTAGTCAACATGGTCAAGTGACTTCCATCACTTTGGAGGAATTAACTACAGGAGATCTCTGACTTTGCAACCCTGATGATGCAAAAGCAGTTGCATTTATTAGCCTCCATAGCTAGGATTAAGTTTACTGGTTAGCAGCTCAACCCTTGGACACTAGGCACTTTAGAGGAAACTTGGTTACATCTAAGTGAATTTGTTGTCTTCATATTTCATTTGTATCTGAAGATCTGCTGCTGGAAGTAGGTTACTAGAAAATTATGCTTAGAAAAGTGGTAAAATGGGGGAATAACAAAGCCAGAAAGAGTGTTTGGGAAATGATTAAATCAGCAGATTTGAATAGTGGGTAACAAAATTAGTTCGTGTTCTCCTTGTGCTTCAAGAGGCTTTTTATCAGGAGATATTAGGAGAGGAAAAATTATAGCTTTCCCCCCCATGGCGAAGAATATTTTGTACCTTTTTGAAGAACTATTCCTTGTGATAAAAGCACGGTCTCCTTTTGGCTCAGCTTGTCTCTAGTTAAAACAAGAAGTTGCAAGACACAGAAATTGTTTGGTTTGAAGTGGGCTCCTCTTGAGATTTTTAGGCAGCATGAAAGGGAACAAGGTTTCCAAGGGGCCTCAAAAGCAATTGAAGTGGGAAAAGAGTGAAGTTTTCCCTCTGAAGCATTTGAAACTCAATTTTCACTTTGCAGCTCTGTGCATTTATTTTTTAAAAAGAACAATTCTAAACTATTCTACAGTTGGAAGCTGAGCCACACTTACAGCCTGCACATTGTGATGGAGGAACATACATCTGAGCTCACATGCTGGGCATGGTATTGAGGAAATTCTTGTAGGAATGTTCCCTTGGCCAGTTTATTCTCATGTATGCTATTGTGACGGTTGCTTCAACACTTTCTCAAGTGATCAATTTACACTGTAATCCCTTTATATGCTGCCTTTTAAGAAAAACCTGTAGTGGCTGATTAGAAATTCCAGATGGCTAATATCTTTCTTAACATGCCCCTTATGCAATGCAAAGTACAATGTGAACCGTGAAAAGCATTTGAAATGGAATTGAGTTCTCAATAGCAGCATTCCCTTAGACTCCTTTCTTTAAGAGTATGGAAAAGGAGGAGCTACCTTTGGAATTTGAGGCTAGGCTTGCCCCAGTTTTAAATTGTGTATTAAGTAAAGCTGGGAAATGATTCTGAATGCCAGGTATGTGTTTACGATATATAGCGGGAATAAAGCAAATTGTATTTCACCCCAAAAATTGAAATGGAGTTGAAAGTATACCATTTTTTTCATTATGATTAATGGGGAAAAAATTGCAGATTCTTAAATTTCCCTGTGATCTGCAAGTGCGTTGAAAGACTGAAGGCTTGTGGGAATAGACGTAAGCTTCTCAAAAATCTTTCATATTGTCATAGCCTTAATTTTTGTATATGTATTATCCACCACTGGCTACAATCCACTGCATAGTTGTTGTTGTTGTTGTTGTTGTTTAGTCGTTTAGTCGTGTCCAACTCTTCGTGACCCCATGGACTAGAGCACGCCAGACACTTCTATCTTCCACTGCCTCCCGCAGTTGGTCAGACTCATGCTGGTAGCTTCGAGAACACTGTCCAACCATCTCATCCTCTGTCGTCCCCTTCTCCTTGTGCCCTCCATCTTTCCCAACATCAGGGTCTTTTCCAGGGAGTCTTCTGCATAGTTAGATACACTTAAATCCCGGTGACCTCAGTTATTAAGAGTGCACTGCATTTCCCCCATTGCATATGTTCCCAAATACTGCTGTTCTTTCCTCATTTTATTATTAAAGAGATTTCAGATCTGTTCTGAAGTATGCCTAACCCTCTTTGTTTTCAGGGGCCACTTTGTGCTTCAAACTTACATTTTAAAACAACAACAACCCATAACAACTTAGTTAGGGGATCAGTTTTATGCTATCTGGCAACAAGTAAAGGTAAAGGGACCCCTGACCATTAGGTCCAGTCGTGGCCGACTCTGGGGTTGTGGCGCTCGACTCGCTTTATTGGCCGAGGGAGCCGGCATAAAGCTTCCGGGTCATGTGGCCAGCATGACTAAGCCGCTTCTGGCGAACCAGAGCAGTGCACGGAATCGCTGTTTACGTTCCCGCTGGAGCGGTGCCTATTTATCTACTTGCACTTTGACATGCTTTCGAACTGCTAGGTTGGCAGGAGCAGGGACCGAGCAACAGGAGCTCACCCCGTCGTGGGGATTCGAACCACTGACCTTCTGATCGGCAAGTCCTAGGCTCTGTGGTTTAACGCACAGCGCCAAGTACTGCACATTAATTGACTGCCTAGTCTCAGGCGTCATGTCGCATACAAATTCCAAAATAAGGGATGTAATAGTAAAGCAGGGATGGGAAACCGCTTGAGTCCTGTAGGCCAGATCAAAAAAGTGTCCATCTTCTGCCAGGTGGGTGCATATGTTCATCTGTCAATCACCTGCCATCATGTCAGGTGGATCCGAAAAGCCACAGGACTGAATTTGAATAGTGCTGAATGGGAGCCCACTTGCAAAGGAGCAATTAAGATTGCACTGTAAGCTGTGTGTTCCTGAATCTTCCTAGGCAGTGGGACTTCCATTTGGTGCTGCTTTAATTAAATTGATTTGGCACAGACTGACTGCACTTGGGAACTCTTGATTAAGAGCTCCTGAGTGGAACCAATCCCAGCAGGGCTTGCATTCAGCAGCATGTTTAAACAATGCCAAATGCAAGCTCCCATTGCGAAGGAACAATCAGGAGTAGGTTCCTGGGCTCCCACCGATTCCATGGCAGCCATGGTTTTCCCTGTCCCACACCTGGTGTCGTATGAATCAGATGGATTCAATTCAGATATATAACCTAGGTGCCAAATGACAACTTAAACCAGCGTTACAGTTGCTAAAATGGAATGTCCAGTTGCCATTTTGGGGCCAGACAGCTCCAAAGTTGTATTTTTCAATGTTTGTTCCTGAAATTCATTCTGATTGTGCAGGTAAAGAATCACAGCTGGAATTCTAAAGGAGAATCAAAGGCAGAACTCTAAAGGATGTTTTGTTCGTGTGTGAAAACACTCAAGATCCAAGGATCCCCAGGCATGCACCTCCAGATGGTGAAGCCTTCAGGTGTCATCCTGGCAACCTGGGCATCTTCACTTGGTTGCAAGAGGTTGATATCCAGGTGCAAAATGTGCCTGGCGAATTTATAATGCTGGTGAGGAAGTACACAGTAAACAGAAAATTAACAGGTGGTCCGTGGTGTGCTGTTGTTTAATATGGCAGATGTTGCTGCCTTTGCCACCTGTCTTTTGTGGACCTGCGCAGATAAGAAAATGTTCCTGATCCTGGCACATCTTGAGAAAGACCTAATTGATCCTCCGGTGAAAGGAAGGCTTAGGGCGTTGTCCAAACCTGGGCTCACAGTTTAGCACTCTCCAGACTAACCACAAGCTATCGCCAAGGTTTCTCCAGGATAGCAAAACCATAAGCCTGGGTTTAGATGGCGCACAAAGCCATGCCCATGGTGCAACCAAGCAGCAGAATGACCAGAGAGGAGCAAAGTGACTACAGTCTTCTATCCTCCTTAAACCATGACCAATGTGAGATTACTGGTGCCAATAAATGTTCATTTGGGGGAGTTCAGGCTTTCTGGCTTGAGTCAGGATGAGTTGGTAAATGTGCAACCAAATGTACAAGCGGATTGCTCAATACAGTTGACTCCAAACAACACACCACATGTGTGCTATGTTTGTGGTGGTGTTGTTGTTTTTGTACCATAACAGGCAGTTTCTGACATAGTAACAACATAAACGTACATAGGATTGTATGTTAGGTTACGTCCGCCCTACAAATTTTAGAACAGGTCTACATCACAAGTGGCTGAGCTGTTACTCTGCTAGGCAATCGAATGCTAATCTCATTTGTATGGCAGGAAAGAGCTTACATAGGTATAGAAAGCCTTCTGGCATACTCTTCAAGTGGCGTTTCGAAATTCTTTTTCTCTTTTCAAAACACATGCGGTTATGCAGGTTTGAGTAGCAGAACTACATAAAGTTTTATATTCTTAATCATATGGGGAAATAAGCCTCGCAGCCATGTGCTGCTCCAAGATGCACCACACTGAAAATTAGAATTAATAGAAGCAAGTTCATAATGCTCTCCTGAGCAGAGCCAAGAAACACATGGCTTGATTGACCATGAATAGGTGATTTGTGCTGGCACCAGCCTCTGCCTCTCCCCCCAGCCCGACTTCCCCCCCTACTCTCCAGCCAGCTGACAAAGAGCAGAGGTTTGGCAACCTTGTTCGCTATGCAAGATTTTGCCGTTTCGCTGCTTGCGAGGGCGGCAGCAGGACAATAATGCGAGGGCATGAATGTGGCAGGATATACAGCAGCTTAATTGAACAGTTCTTGCGTATCTGGCCCAAAGCCTGGTTCTCTCGCTTTGTGAAGCTTGTGTGAAAGAAATTAACAGAAGCAAACGCCCTCTCTGATGGCTGCGTTAAACCCAGCACTCTTCTGTCAATGGGAATCGGGGTTCCCCTTTCAGCCATTTGTTCAAACACTTATCAATTTAGTAAAATGAAAAACAAAAACCCACAATTCCCCGAGCATTGAATAATTATCAAATTAAATCTATTTTGTAATGCCTCAGAAGATTTGGTGGTGGTAAGGTTTCTGTCATTGTCTTGGATAAACTGCCCTGATATCACAGAGGATTTTCTGTTTGAAATTTTATTAAGTATTTTGTGTTTTCATGTTGTAACTGCCCTGAGACCTGTGGGTATAGGGTGGTATACAACAACAACAACAGCTGCCGCGGCCCTGATATCACAAAGGATTAGCCAGGCAGGACATTTTGGGCTGCTGTTGATCGAACCGTTTCGAACCCAGAACCAAGGGAAGCAGAAGGGATTAAAGGAGGGAGGGAGGGGTAGAAGGATCCCAAGTGGCACCCCGGGTTGGCGGATCTGATGCCCAGTCATCGACCGACTGCGGTTTTACTGATTTTTTAAACTGTTGATTTAAATTGTTTACAGATGGGTTTGAAGGATGAACTCTGATGGTTTGAGTTAGGCCAGGTCATATGGCCGAAAGTTTGCCTACTGCTCTGGTCTTCTGTAACTAACACAGTTTAAGCAATTTGTAATTTGGCTTTAAAAGGGCAAGCTAAAGGACATCAACCTGACACATCCTTAGATGAGTGGATGGTATGAATCCCAGATGCTAAACCTAACAATACACACCATTGCGTTGTAATCACTCACTTTTTTATATATATAAGTTACCCTGATTCCATCAGACACAAATTTCAGCCACTATTCCAACAGCAGGAGAAGGAATCAAAGCTTAATGTGTTTTCTTCCCAAGTACACAGTCTGTGTGAGGGGCTCTAGTTTACAAAGCCCCCAAGAACTATTTAAGCTTTCAATAAAATGTTCTAAACATCCAGGCATATGGAAATACTTTAAACACAGGGAAGGTTTTCTGTATATACAGCTGACCTGCTCTAATCAAATTCAACATCTGGAAATTCTTTTCTGAAGCCCACCAAGCCATCTTTGAGAAGTAAACTATATCACAACTGAGATCTTAGAAACAAAGGGCATTAACGTGCTATTAAGAGGCACCCAAAAACACATTGTTCTCACCAGGCTCTGAAAGCAACTTACTTGTATTTAGCTGCTTATGTATGTTGGATAACCTAAACAGAGCTGTGTTTTCTGGAAACCGGTAAACCGGAGCCTTCCTTGGTAAATCATAAGAACTTGCTGGTTCCAATGGCTGCTTTCTTTCCTGGAAAGAAAGAGCCCTTATGACACAAATCGCAAGCAACAGCTACGCCGTGTTCAGGAACTTAATTTTTGCTGCAGTGTCTTTTGGCAAAATAGAAAGCTTTGTGAGCGGCTGAGGACTTAACTGCTACTGTTTTTCCATATACAAAAATGCTAAATAAAAACAAAAGGCAAAGAATGGAAGGGTTTTAGAGTGAGGTGAATGGTCAACTGGTGACTCCTAAGAATATGTGCTACATCAGACCTGTCTAATCCATCCAGGGTTCAAAATTTGCCAGGCTCAAGGCGCGTTTTGCACCTGACTATAGCCACTTGTGACCAAGTGAAGATGTCTGGGTACCAGGATGGTTCCTGACATCTCCCATCATCTGGAGGTTGAATGCCTGGGGGGTCATTGGATCTTGACTGTTTTCACACACTTAATACCACATCCTGTAGAATTCAATCCGGCTATATTTGATCTGCACAATCAGAATGAATTTCAGGAACCAAAATCCTTTTATCTGTTCAGCCTGAGCAGGAGCAGTGAACCATGTTATAGTTAATAGTTGTAGCTTCACTCACCCCACCCCACTGCCCTGCTCACGGTCGTGAAGAATATTCCTATGTCATGAATATTCCTGCATCATGAATGGTCCGTGTCACTATTATTAAAAACTAGCCAGGTGTTTAACTGAGAATCAATCACAGTCTGTCCGTCGTTCAAAAAATGACTTTAGAGCCGCCTGACATCAAAATGGCGACTAGACATTCTGTTTCGGCGACTGTAACCTTGGTTTAAGGAGCCGTTTGGCGCCTAGCTTATGTAACTGAGTTTCTAACATGGAATCCAACATCTTGTTCTCACAGTGACTCATCAGATGCCCATGGAAAAGCCCCTCAAGTGGGACCTGAGTCCAAAAGCACTCTCCCCACTTGTGATCCCAGCAAGCTGGTATTCTGACAGTGAAGGTAGAACATAATCACCATGACAAACAAACAAACATACCCCGCCGTCCCTGGCTAGAGCCAGGCTCAGGGTGGCTAACACCAGTAAAATTACAATAAAAACATAATGGGGGGGGCAACAATTTAAAATACAGGTTAAAATGCAATTTAAAATGCAACCTCATTTTAAAAGTAGCCCATGGATCAAAACCGTAAGGGGAGGGAAAACATAAGGGTCAGACTGAGTCCAAACCAAAGGCCAGGCGGAACAGCTCTGTCTTGCACACCCTGCGGAAAGATGTAAAGTCCCTCAGGGCCCTAGTCTCTTGTGACAAAGCGTTCCACCAAGTTGGGGCCAGTACTGAAAAGGCCCTGGCCCTAGTTAAGACCAATCTAACCACCTTGTGACTTGGGACCTCCAAAGTGTTGTCATTTGTGGACCTTAAGGTCCTCCATGGGGCATACCAGTGGCCTTGTCCTCTATCAATTGGTCCAGTCCTATTTTAAAGCTATCCAGGGTTGGTGTCGGATCAGTACATCTTACGGGAGCAAATTTCATCATTTAACCAAGTGCTGTGGGAAGAAGTGTTTTATTTTGTTTGTCATGAGCCTCCCCACATTCAGCTTCCAGATGGCCCAGATCTGGTCCTCAAAGCATGCCTTGCCAGATTTAAATCAGGATTCAGTTACAGATGGGTAGCCGTGTTGGTCTGCCATAGTTGAAATAAAAAAATTCCTTCCTGTAGCACCTTAAAGACCAACTAAGTTAGTTCTTGGTATAAGCTTTCGTGTGCATGCACACTTCTTCAGATACACAGATGTGGGAGAAACATTGCAGTTTCACTTGCAAGGGAAAGAAAAGTGTTTCAGGGTGTGGGTGTCTATGTGTTTGTGGGGGTGGGGGCCAACACTTTAATCTAGAGATGGGGGAACCCTAGCCCTGCAAGGCCATTCTCCCAGCCCAGCCCAGCCCACCTGCCATCATATCATGTCAGGTAGAGGGCAAGCAAAACAGCAGCTGCAGAGGAACAAGTGGCAGCCTTAGAGTGTGCTCTCAGCAGTTCCTCTGTGTGCGGGGATTGCATTTGCTGCACCTGGAGTGGGTTTCAGTCCTGGTTTGGGTAAGGTTTTAACACTTAACAGGAAATGTCTTCAGGGATTGTTTGCCTAACAACTGAAATCAATAGATGCTGCAGCTATAAAATAGAGTGGTTTCCACAGGCTAATCTGTGTCCTTGTCTGAAGCTTTCCATGTTGCACAAACATGTCTCCACCATATGGAATGGCATGCATTGTACAGTGGTACCTCAGGTTACAGACACTTCAAGTTACAGATGCTTCAGGTTACAGACTCTGCTAATCCAGAAATAGTACCCCAGGTTAAGAACTTTGCTTCAGGATGAGAACAGAAATCGTGCTCCGGAGGCGCGGCGGCAGCAGGAGGCCCCATTAGCTAAAGTGGTATCTCAGGTTAAGAACAGTTTCAGGTTAAGAACGGACCTCCAGAACAAATTAAGTTCTTAACCCGAGGTACCACTGTGTCTGCATCCAACATCTTGAGAATCTATCATTCCCACTGCTTGCCCTCTCTGTATTGAACATTTAAAGCCCCACCTCAAATGGCGATGGACAGGGTGAAGTTAATAGGCACTCCTGTCATGGCAAAATAAATGATTTTCATAGTTAGACTTTGGCTACTTCGCTGTGACAGGATGCCACTGTAATTAATTGCTGTATGGTTAACTGGAGCATATGAAATCACTTTATGTGCAAATGTTTTGGGAGATATTTCTGGCTCTATTTCCAATCATGAGCCATTCTTAGTTTCCAGTTGTTTGTGGCAAGCGGTGAAACCTCTGCTTGGCTGGCCTGTATTTTCCTAGCAAGGAACCATTAACGTTAACTTCAGCCCAGAGCTTATTCCCAAATGTCTATAAATGAATTGACCAAATTATTAAAATAGAAGGTTATTACCCAATACTCCTTTCTAGGGAATGACATAAGCATTTCCAAGGTAAGTACATCTGAGGTAATGGAGCACTAAGACTATTGAAGCTGCTGTTTGGGGGCAGCAGGAACACTGCAGAAAGGCATAGTATTTCCTTGGCATTCCTCATTTTTCCAGGTGTACTGTGGTCTCTATTTCATTCTGAAAATGCTTTAAATGAGCCACCATTCACTGTAAGAAATGCACAATACTGAAATTCTTCTTTTTGGCTTTTTGGTTCTGTTAGTTCTCATTTCTCTGGAAGGAAAGGTGTTGTAGTGGCAACACAGTTTTCTTGCCTCTTTGCTAAAATAAGTATTTTAAGTGACAGTGCATTTTATTTCGTTTTTACACATTATTAAAATTGAGACCAAAGCTCTCCTTTTCGTTAGGACAGGTGACGTTTTCATCTTTGCACACTCAAATGACCTGTTAGCATTATGTTTGGTTGCAAACAAGCAAAACCTGTCAGAATAAGCTAGAGATACTTGCAAATAGGAGCAATGCTGTTCCAAGCAGAAGGTCCCGAGGACCTATTTCACCACTTTGATTTCCGTGATGGAAAGACTATGGGACGTAAATACAACACAATAAATAAAATAGTGGGAGTTTTGGTTGTTCCAAGCCTCCTCATTCCGGTATTTTACTTACAGTTTTGAAAGCATCACACTGATATCTACCAGTCCATTGTGACATCCAACCATTTTTTCCAAAACCACTCTATTCTGTACCACTCTATTCTGCCTTGGTCAGACCACACCTGGAATACTGTGTCCAGTTCTGGGTGCCACATTTTAAGAAGGATGTTGAGAAGGTGGAATGTGTGCAGAGGAGGGCGACCAAGATGATAAAAGGTCTGGAAACCAAGCCTTCTCAGGAACAGCTGATGGAGCTGCGTATGTTTAGCATGGAAAGAAGGAGACTGAAAGGAGATATGATAGCCACCTTCAGATATCTAAAGGGTTGTCACATGGAAAAGGGAGCAAGCTTGTTTTCTCCTGCTCTGGAGTGTAGGACCCAAACCAGTGGATTCAAGTTACAAGAAAGGAGAATCCGACTAAACATCAGCAAGAATTTTCGTGACAGTCATAGCTGTTCAACAGTGGAACAGTCTCCCTCAGGAGGTTGTGGACTCTCCTTCCTTGGAGGTTTAAAATTTTATAATTACGGAAATGTACCAGCAATGTGAAGTGCAAATTCTAGCTTACCTCTAGGCCACTTCATCAATGAGTTAGTGATATAAGTTATGCAGATTTCTTTAAGATGAGAAATCCCATGAATTTTAAGGTTGGGGGAAGGAATTTTACTCATTCTGCGCTGGTCTGTTCAGCAGTACCCACTTCCTAGCGCGTCACATCACAATTGCTTCATTTTGGAATGATTCACCGACAATTGAAACGGCTCCAGATGATGCATTTGCCTTTGGGAAGTCGAGAACCAACCTTTAAACTTCCTTCTGAATAAGGATGGGCTTCGCGATGAGATCAGGCTGAGGAAAGACTTGAAGCATTGGCTGAATTGCATTCCACTTCAGTCTGAAAGCTGACCAAATGCTTGCACGCTTTGGGCAGTTTTCCCATGCACTAATAAAAGTAAAAGCAGAGGCTTAAAAAAAGAGAAAGAGAGAGAGAGTTATAATGCTCTTTTTGTGTAGGTTCTGGGGAGAGCTGGATAATTACACCCTCCCGGGCCAGGTCTCTCCCTTACAGACTTCCCAGTTCAGGAGTTGTGCACTTCCTCCAGGAGCATAATAGTCTGCATTGCTAAATTAACACCTGGCAAGCATTCAGTGCTGAGTCAAACAAACTCTGAATTTCTTGTAAGTTTCAGAGATTTGGGGGATGACTACAAATCGTTTCGCAACATCTTTGGAAAGTTTCGGAACAATTTAACTGTTGCAGAGAGTCCTGTGGCATCTTATAGATTAAGTATATAGAATGACGTTAGAGATACGTAATGTAATTATTACTATATTAGTTTTTTATGTATGCAACAACAGCAGCAAGGATACTTCTCGCAAAACATTGGAAAACTCAAGATCTACCCACACTGGAAGAATGGCAGATACAACTGATAGACTACATGGAACTGGCTGAAATGACCGGCAGAATCCATGACCTGGGAGAAGAGAGGATTGAGGAGGACTGGAAGAAATTTAAGAACTATTTACAAAAGTACTGTAATTTGAGTGAATGCTAAACAAGACGCTAGATCAAAATAACTGAGCACCACTTAATTTAGAAGTTTTTAAGAAAATAAGTAAGATTGTGAAATTTAGCTCCTTTTGAGAATTATAAGATTATGAAATATAAGGGATATAAGAATTTAAATAAGATGATAAATTGCTGACAAAACGTTACAACGATGAAAGTGGGAGCGGGAGATGTGAGGAAGTCCAAAGAAAATGTGAAAATATGTTAAGATCAATGTTACATTGCTTATTATGTTTATTTTTATTGTAAAACCTAATAAATTGCTTTAAAAAAAAAAATATTAGTAGTAAGGCACCACAATATTCTTCTGTTGTTTTTGCTGCAAAAAAAGGCTAAGGGGACTAGGTCTTGAAAAAGCAATTACAGTGTTGATGTTAAAAAAAAATTGCATTGTGTAATGAAAGCATATTAAATTTGGGTTTTTTCCACGAGTGTATTCTGCAACATATCATTGATAAAACTGTAGTGTGATAGTGGTGGGTTTATACTGGGTCTTCCGTACATCATTCCAGTTCTTTGATGTTTCCCCAACGTTATCACACCGTTGCAATCTGGAGGGGCATTCTTGCACTACAGCGCAACAAAGTGGGACGAAACAACAACAAGCCAGGAACATTTGTGGCATAAAAAATGGTTTTCTGATTTTTTTTTCATTGCCTCTTGGGCGAGATTCTTATTTGAAAGTTTGCCAGGTGACTTATTCTTTCTGTTTTGAACTTGAATGGATTACTAGATTAATACTCCAGGAACAAAAACATTCTTGGGTCTATTGTGTCTCCTTGCAAGAGCACACCTGGGGATATTATTAGTGTGATTAACAGTTGCTTTATTATCGTGATGACACATATTTGTATATGATTAATCCTTGCGGATAAAAAGACTGCTTGGGAGTCGTCAATGATTTGGGTGAATTGTTAGTACCTATGCTTCATTAAAGCTTTAGTATACGTACATGTGTTGCTATTGGACATTGAGCATTTGATATGGTGTGTGTGACTTCTAATTGTTGGGAAATCCTTTTTGCTCTTACGTTCATTGGTCTCGCTTGCTTCTTCTACAACTCTGCTTACTACAATAGCGTCCACTAACAAGCGGAACCCTTATTCTTTCTCCCAATCCATGAAACCCGAAACTTGGATAGAAAGCTTTTTAAAAGGTACGCATTGCACAACCAGAGCCTATTGAGAAAGCGGATGGCATTGCATGTTTGTTTATTTTTATTTCATAAAATTTATATGCCACTTGATTGTAAAAAAGACTAAAACAAAAAAACCTCAAAGCAGTTTACAAACAAGATAAAACAATAAAATTATCACTAAGAAAAGTAGCAACAGTAGTTTAAGACAGGCATGTCCAAAGTCCGTTTCGAGGCCTAATCCAGTCTGCCGGTCAGTTTAATCTGACCCCTGTGGTAAAATTCTAAAAAAAAAAGCAACTTCAATCCTTAAAAAAGGTCAACAACTTTGGTTGTCCCTCACGCATGTTCACTTCATCAAATCTGCCCTCTTTGAAAAAAAATTGGGCACCCCTGGTTTAAGACATTCAAGAAGTTTAAATAACAATGCACTAAACAGTTTGGAAAACAACAACTGAATAATATCCTGTATTTGTTGTTGTTTTATCAGGCTTCTAAATAAGATTTTGGCAGCCTTTCTGTATGTTTGCCTGTAATTTTTATTTGATTTACATGAGATGTGGAGTCAGTGCTTTAAAATCACCCAATTCTGCTCGCTTTCCAGCAAGGAGTGATTTGGTAGTTTTGCAGAGTACCTGTAAGCCAAAGACGGGATGAGGAACCTATTTTGACCAAAGGGCCATATTACCTCATGGGCTGATTTCCAATGGAAGATGCCAGTGGCAGGTGTGGCCAGAGGCAAAAGAATATAATAATAAGCTTAATATTTGTACCCTGCCCATCTGACTGGATTGCAAATGCACATTTTACTTTCTGCAATAGTCTGGTTTCTACACACAACTCACAGGCAGAAACATTTGGAGAGCAAAACAGGTTAGCAAAGGGTGTGGCCTTTAGAGGGGGCGTGGCTTGAGGAGAGTTCTGAGGCCTAGAGAACCGCATCTACAATGATGATGACTATCATTTGTACCCCACCCATCTGGCTGGGTTGCCCCAGTTACTCTGGGAGGCTTCCACCAGAATTTAACAGTGAAACACCAGATATTAAAAACTTCTGGAGGCAGGGTGACCTTCAGATGTCTACAGAAAGTTGTGAAGTTGTTTATCTCCTTGACATCCGACGGGAGGGCGTTCCACAGGGAGCGTGCCACTACCGAGAAGTCCCTTTCCCTGGTTCCCTGTAACTTCACTTCTTGCAGTGAGGGAACCACCAGAAGGCCCTCAGAACTGGACCCCAGTGTCCAAGCTGAATAAGGGGGTGAAGATGCTCCTTCAGGTACACAGCTGCAGCGAGGGAAGAATAAGCCGCAACTGACATAATTTCTCTCCTGTACAATTCTTTTTGAAACAAGAAGAACAAATTGTTTCTTCTTTTGCACAACCAATTCTTGGTAAAAGGAATTAGTATTCTCCAGTACAGTGGTACCTCGGGTTAAGAACTTAATTTGTTCTGGAGGTCCATTCTTAACCTGAAACTGTTCTTAACCTGAGGTACCACTTTAGCTAATGGGGCCTCCCGCTGCCGCCACACGATTTCTGTTCTCATCCTGAAGCAAAGTTCTTAACCCGAGGTACTATTTCTGGGTTAGCGGAGTCTGTAACCTGAAGCGTCTATAACCCGAGGTACCACTGTACAATTCTTAAGTGCGGCTTTCCTTCCTCTTCCTTGTCGGCCACCCAAAACTGGCCTGTTCATCATTCCTAGTGTGCACTGCATGGTGAAAGCACAGAGGTTCAAGTTATTCAAGTGGCCCTGTTCAGTCTCAGTAATGAGCGAGGCCAATTGCAGCTTCCTTGCAGTGGTGACATCATGTTTGCGTTAACAGCAATACACCTGGAAGAGAGGTCTTCCCTCTGTTCTGCCTGCCTCTAGGCCTGTCTCCACCACTGGCTCACCACCCACGGACATGTGTCCAAAGCCTAAGCAACATCTGGAATTAATCTGCTTTATTTGGCAAGCTTTTCGCTGGCCACGGATAAGCAACATTTTCATCCCCCCCCCCAAATGCTAATAGAAATATTAGTATATGTTTAGTCATAATTTGTGCATTCCTGAGCCTGCAAGATAGAGGGCATGGATGTAAATGTGTGGTTTTTGGAGTTACAAATTCCATTCCTGAAGTGTTTAATTCTGAAGCTGTGAAGTGCTTTTTCAAAAGTCTTTCATTCCCTGCCAGTCCTACTCCAGAGACAGCTTGGAACCCTGGTAGATGAAGTTCCCACACTAATATCAGTATAATATTAGTTCAGTGCTAATATTTTATATACCAGTGGATTCTTTCGTTCAGCACTGCATCATTCTGGGCTGCCTCCTCGTAAGAAACGTTATAGATAAGAGAGGTCGCTGCGAAGACAGCGGGGGTGTTGTAAGGTGGACTGTCTTTTGTGGTCAAGGCTGCGTTCTCCAGCTATGTCTGCAAGGAAGTTGCCGAGACAATTCTCTCTCCCCCCCGCTCCCCAATTGCTTCAAGATGTGAGCTATTTGGTCACAGCCCAATTTGAGCTCTACCACCTTGGCCTTCCTGCCATGAGAAGACTTTGACGCAACAGTTCAGGGGTTTGCTGATAGCACAGAAGATGGTGTTGTTGTTGTTGTTTAGTCGTGTCCGACTCTTCGTGACCCCATGGACCAGAGCACGCCAGGCACTTCTGTCTTCCACTGCCTCCCGCAGTTTGGTCAGACTCATGCTGGTAGCTTCGAGAACACTGTCCAACCATCTTGTCCTCTGTCGTCCCCTTCTCCTTGTGCCCCCCATCTTTCCCAACATCAGGGTCTTTTCCAGGGAGTCTCCTCTTCTCATCAGGTGGCCAGAGTACTGGAGCCTCAGCTTCAGGATCTGTCCTTCCAGTGAGCATTCAGGGCTGATTTCCTTCAGAGTGGATAGGTTTGATCTTCTTGCAGTCCATGGGACACTCCAGGAGTCTCCTCCAGCACCATAATTCAAAAGATGGTTCATAATTCAGAAGATGGTGTGCTGTCAACCAAATGGAGAAACTCCGTTAACCTTAGTAATCTACACTCAACTAAGGAGAGAGGCAGACTGACTTACAGGTTGATATTTAGGCATCATTTTCAATGCGTTTAAGTTGGAAGTATCCGTAATGTTCTGATCACAAAATAGTCCAGCAGATGTAAAGCAAACTGTGACTCTTATTCAAACTAGGGGTCACTAGTTGAGTCATTCTGGAAAAGTAACACACCTGAGAACGAATACCGCTGAGTTCCTTGGCTCACTAGGCCAGCCTATATAGTTGATATTATTTAAGTGTCCTTGTACTGCATTTCATTTTCCAGAGGGGTAGCTATGTTAGTCTGTTACAGCATAAACAACGAGGAGCCCAGCTTTATTATGGAATAAGATTTTGTGAACAGCACTTCACATCATCAGATACATGAAGTTGTTCTCCTCAGGGATATTAAATGGCACCATATTAAATGGGTTAGTTTTCAAGGCTTCACAAGTGCTTTTTTTCTTGTATTTCATCTTCATTCTTCCCTCTCTTTGTCTCTTGCCCGCAGTAACTTGCAGAGGATGTTGTGAGAGTCTGAAACTAATTAAAATATTTGGTACTGTTCTAGTTGCGGTTAACGCTGTTAGCTGTGTATTTAGTATTGTGGACCCAATTTTATGGAACTCCTTTTCAGATGAGGTCAGTCGCTACTGGAGACTCCCCTCCCCCCCTTCCAGCACGCATTTTAATTGATGTTTCCTTTTTAAGAAGGGGGGGCTATTAGAATGGGTGGTATAAGAATGGAGCAGACATTATCTGGGAGGCTTGAGAAAGTTTTGATTAAGCATGGTGGAAAGCTGGAAGTTTTGACATCCAGGTTTCCTGCAGCACCTATGAGGTAAAGGAGGTAAAGGACCCCTGGACGGTTAAGTCCAGTCAAAGGCGACTATGGGGTTGTGGCGCTCATTCACTTTCACGCCGAGGGAGCCGGCGTTAGTCCACAGACAGCTTTCCAGGTCATGTGGCCAGCAGGACTAAACCGCAACGGGACAGAAACCGGAGCGCACGGAAACACCGTTTACCTTCCCACTGCAGCAATACCTATTTATCTACTTGCACGGGCGTGCTTTCAAACTGCTAGGTTGGCAGGAACTGGGACAGAGCAACAGGAGCTCACTCCGTTGCAGGGATTCGAATTGCCAACCTTCTGATTGGCAAGCCCAAGAGGCTCAATGGTTTAAGACCACAGCGCCACCAGCGTCCCTACAGCACTTATGAATAGGGATGGGAGTCCATGGAAGGCAGCAGGCTGAACATAACTGGCTAGAACTGGGATTAAATTCAAATGGTAACACGATACTATGAGAAATGAAAGAAGCAATAAAATGTAACTAAAAATAAATATGGATGTTTAATGCAGGCATCCCCATGAGTGAAGTTCGTGCATCACAGTTGGGAACCCCCCGATTTAGAGTAAGTCAGATGGTACATAAATTCAATTTAGAATAATGCAACTGGAACAGTAAAAGTGAGTGCACTCAATAGTATGTCCTCTGTCTAGATTACAAAGGGGCTTCCTGAATAAAAGCGTTTTTATTTACTGCCCCACCTGCGCCTCCCAAAAACCCTTAGTGGCCAGGAAGGTTTGTGTAGGGAAATGTAACACACACACACACACACACACAGAGCTTACACTCTGGTTTCCAGAAAGCAAGAGGCATCTTCGACCTCTTTGAGAATCTCTTCTTTCGTTCTACCTTGGAGTTGGGGAAATTAGCTTGGGGGGGAAAAATCTAATGCATGAATGTGCTTAGGCCTGATAAACCACAAGGCAGGTAAAAAAACAACCCAGAGCTAGCAATTTAAATGCTGAAAGATCAATGCTTGATCAGCCCAGTTTTGAAGTTAACAGTTCTGAGACAAAGAAAAAAACTACACATTTCAGAGATTCCCATGGCCTTTGCAGCAGGCACTCTGTTGAAGTGGAGCAGCCCCTAGAACAGAGGCTTGCACATGTATGGGCCAGAATACACTGGAGTAGGTTGCTCTAGCAGGGAGCTGGCCAGGAGTCGAATTGTTTGTTTAAATTGGCTTTGTTCAGTACATAGTCATGGCTGTGGAATGCCCTTGTCACCCTGGCTGCAGTCCCACACCAGGGTTCTTAATGCTGCTAGAGTGGGACAAAAATGCTGGATTTGCACACTTCTTGAGGTTTATATATTTATTTTTCATAACCTTAAGTTTTGAAAATCCCAACTGTAAATTTGCTAAAAGCTAAGCCTTTCACTGTGATAGAACTAAAGCTGCGTTTTGCTCTAGCCCTGAGGACTGAATGCTGAAATTATTCACAATTTTAAATACTTCCATCTTAAAGTGAATATTGCAGAATCCTGGTACGTGGTTCGTTTTGACTTGTTATTGCTAGCAACCCGAAATTGCTATAATGCTGAAAATTGGGAATACTTTGTGGTTCGTGTCCTTGCATAGAATGCATAGAAGCAGTCGGCAGATGTAATTTTCATCCTTATGAAGAGGCTGCTTTTGATCTTGTTAGATTAAACACAGATTCAAATGAAGCAAATGAACCCCAGCATATTTTGTAAATTGGTTTGGTGTGTCCCTTAACCAAAAGACAGCCATGCTTCTGTGCCCAGAGTAAGTCTTCAGACCAGACAATTGCTGCCCTGGGGTGTGTTGGGGGAGCCATTTGCAGCTAAACTTTTAATATGTACGCTGCTCAACTGCGTTTTTATTTTCAGCAGAACAGACTCTATGGGAAATCTCATGGTTAAATCAGGTTGTGGCTTTCCCAACTCCCAGTTCTTATGAAATCAAATAATTAAATCACTGCAGGATAGAAAATAATAATAATAATAATAATAATAATAATAATAATAATAATAATGTGGTACTTCAAATCCAAAAACAATGCTTAGTATTCTGTCCCCATGAACCTAGGCTCATTTAAATATGACAGAAACCATTGGAAAAGATTAGTTAAGTCAAAAGACATTTGACGTTGATTGGATTATGTATGTGGCAATAATATGTGATATGAAACTGAGATACAAAAGCTGCAGTTAAATGGCACATTAAACCTAGGTTATGGGCGCAACAACGGAATGTCTAGGCGTCCTTTTTTAATAACAAGAATGCAAAGCTGAAAATGAATGAAGTGCAGCTAAAATATTATGTTCATTTTCCACATGGTCTAGTCCTTCCTCTGCCTACCTCCCTAATCTTCTTAAGAGGGTCTCTTCTCTAGTCTTCTGAGAGTAATTGGAAGTAAAGGTAAAGGTACCCCTGCCCGTACGGGCCAGTCGTGTCCGACTCTGGGGTTGCGTGCTCATCTCGCTCTAGAGGCCGTGAGCCGGCGCCGTCCGAAGACACTTCCGGGTCACGTGGCCAGCGTGACGAAGCTGCAACTGGCGAGCCAGCACCAGCGCCGCACACGGAAACGCCGTTTACCTTCCCGCTATAAAGCGGTCCCTATTTATCTACTTGCACTTAAGAGTGCTTTCGAACTGCTAGGTGGGCAGGAGCTGGGATCGAACGACAGGAGCTCACCCCGCCGCGGGGATTCGAACCGCCGACCATACGATCGGAAAGTACTAGGCACTGAGGTTTTACCCACAGCGCCACCCGCGTCTCTAATGCCATACTACTACTTCCCAAATTGGAAGTAGGAAGGCAGAAAAAGGTCCTCCTTTCCTTCCACTTTGCAGTTTTAATCTGAAATCTTAGGCGCAGTACTACGCCCAGAGCTCAGAACCTGCCCGCGTTAATGAAATCCCCGGTTGCAAAATGCGCCTAGAACAATGGGAGTTTCGAACACTGTATGTCAGGGGTCAGCAACCTTTTTCAGCAGGGGGCCGGTCCACTGTCCCTCAGACCATATGCCCCACAAATAACCCAGGAATGCATTTTAAATAAAAGCACACATTCTACTCATGTAAAAACACCAGGCAGGGCCCACAAATAACCCAGAGATGCATTTTAAATAAAAGGACACATTCTACTTGTGAAAAACATGCTGATTCCCAGACTGTTCACGGGCCGTATTGAGAAGGCGATTGGGCCGGATCCGGCCCCGGGCCTTAGGTTGCCTACCCCTGCTGTATGTGATTACTAAGCCTGGATCGGTTTTATCATTATGGCAGTTCATATGGTGACAGAATTGCGGCTTCTCTTTTAAACAATGTATTCGTAACAACATATTTTACCTTATTTTAATTAACAAGTGACAGTGGCCTGGTTTGCACATCGCTTTAAACCATAGTTAAACTACCCTATGGTTTGGAGGTGAATGGGCTGTGTACTGGTGCCTGGGGCTAAAGTTGTAGGTGCTTTGCTTTGCCCCTGCCGCACCGCCAAGAATCAAGGCACGGTTTGGCTTAGCACTGGCTCTGAATTCAGGTTTGTGATTTGTTTCCCGCCAAACCAACCATAAGCAACGATCTCCTTAGCGCTGTGTTGAATTCCTTCCGCAATCTCCTTACCTTCAGTAGAGATACATATGCTGTTTTCAACATGTTCTGAATCAGTTGGGTGTGTAGCTTTCCCCATTTGCGGGGAGAGCGCTAGGCTTTCCAATCTTAGCTTTGCCACTCTATAAACAAATGCACCTTGTTAATTCTCCCTTCCCTCGCAAATGCACCTCACCTCACCTACTCTCCTTAATTAAAAAGTTGCCTACTGGAACAATCAGAAAGCTTTGCGCTCCAGTAAAACCAGTGTTCTTCCAAAGGAAGAGAGAGAGGACATGAAGGCGAAATGATATTTTTTTGCAAGCAGTTATTTGACTACTAAAGTAATCACGACTGGCAGTCGCTGTGGAAAACTTCAAAGTTATTTTATTCAATTTATTTTAAGTACTTCTTAGGGCAAAAGCACTCAAATCACAACTGTTTATTTATTTATTATGGTTTGCTTTTTAGTTTTAATGGGTTTGTATAGGAACGTCCGTGCCAAAACTGAAGTGCCGAGTCTCCGTGCCACCTGTGCTTGGGAGAAAGAATAAAATGCAGACCGTCTCACACTTCAAGTAGGCCTTCTTTAGCAGTTGCTGCTGACGGCACTGTAGCGGCTGGCCTCTATTTTTGGTCAAGAAGTACAATGGAGCTGGACTTCCTATTCACTCCTCTAATCAATGCAAATCACCGTTTTGTGTTTGTGATCCTTTCAGCTAAAACCAGAACAGCTTTCAAGTTTGCCCTGTAGTTTAGAAACACACAAATGTAAGATCTGAGATCATCTTCTGAGGCTCTTCTTTGTGTGCCTCCTCCTTGAGAGGTCCAGAGGGTGGCAACACGAAAACGGGCCTTCTCTGCAGTGGCTCCCCGTCTGTGGAATGCTCTCCCCAGGGAAGTTCGCCTGGTGCCTTCATTACACACCTTTAGGCGGCAGACAAAAGTGTTCCTTTTTAACCAGACCTTTGGTTGATCCGATTTACATCCTATGCCCTTTTAAAATGTGAGTTTTGGGGGGGAGGGCTATTGGGTTGTTGTTTTTCTTTTTATTAGGTATTTTGTGGCTTTATATCTTGATTTTATTTAATGAACCACCCTGAGACCCCCAGGTATAGGGCAGTAAATAAATTCTAATAATAATAATGATAATAATAATAATAATAATAATAATAATAATAATAATAATAAATGTAAGACTTTCAGCCACACTCTTAATTTCCCAGGTCTGCTTTGCAAACTGAACTAGTGAGATTCGAGATTATTGTAAATTCGTAAGAAATGTCTAACTGGGGAGAAATTGATATTTAAGTGTGGTAGTGCCCACACTTTGGAACTTCCTGAGTATTGACATCAGGCAGGTGCCTTCACTGGTGCCATATATATGTGTGTGTGTGTTTTTTAAGGCAAACCTATCTAGTTACGTGAAATGTAGACTTGTATTTTTAATCTGTTTTTTAGCTTATCACTTTTCAAAATTACTTTTGGAACGTTTTAAATGGCTGTTTCCACTGATAAGTTTATTGTTTTATTCTTTTTGTAAACCACACTGGGGTTGGTTTGTTTCCAACAAACAGTATGTAAACTTTAAGAAAATAGACAGATAAATCTCCGAACGCAATGTCTTTTGCAAAACATGCACCAAGAATGGCCCCTGTTAACCTTTAAGTAATGTAGATATCGTTGGCCCTGCTGGATGTAGAGGAATGGTGGGAGGCACCAGCTGGGGAACCACCTCCAAGGGAATCCCCAAAGGAAGAAGGCTCAGAACCAAGGGATTGGTGGTGGGGTGGCAGTGAGTGGTCAGAGGGAGAAGAGGGAGCAGATTGTGGGGGGAGGTGTTGGAAGCTGAAGAGACAACAGGGGTTTAGTGAGCAGGAAGATGAGGACAGTCCAGAACCAGAGGCAGAAATGGAGGCTGGGGAGGAAGGGAGCCAAGAGGCAGAGATCAGGCAGGCTGCTGAAGAAGCCAGGGGGTCTCCTGCTCAACCAGCTCCCCTGGTCCCCTGGTCCCCAGAACATGGAGAGGCATGAACAGGGCGGAGCAGAGACAGGCAATATGAAGGAGCAGCCTCAGATTGCTTGGGAAGGAACCAGGGGAGACTTGGAGATCTGGGACCTTCAGTCCTCACAACTGTCTCCTTGGGGCAAGACCTACCAGGAAGAGTTGCCGTAATCACTAATCCTGGGCTGTTCAGTTTGTCTGAATAAAGAGTTATCACTACCATATTTTTTGCTCCTTAAGACGCACTTGACCATAAGACACACCTAGTTTTTAGAGGAGGAAAATGGGGGGGGGGGGAATATTCTGAATCAAATGTTGTACTAAACTATTTAATAAACTACCAGTATATCAGAGTGAGAGGGACAGGAGCTGTATGTTTCTTTAGCATGTGTGCTCAAAGAGCCAGCGGATCAGCTGAGATGCTGGGGGGATTTGCATAATTATATTTATTTACTGAATTTATATACTGCCCTATACCCAGAAGTCTTAATTAATTTCACTGACACCTTGTGAGTTATTGCTGACCTGTTCCTGACAATAGATGGCATAGATATGAACACAGCTCGAGTTCCCTCGTCTTTTTCCTAACCAGCGATTTAAATCCAAGTGTGCATCCTCACAAAATGCATTTAACCCCCCCCCTCCAGATTTATTCTTGTTGCCATGCAGTTTCAGGGTTAGCGGCTGGTCAGCTCTCTGTACCAATCTCTCTCGTATGTGTGATATCAATGCATTAGATGTCTTTCTCTTGCAAAGCTGTATTTGAGGCGGCGGGGTTGAGCAAACAGCCCCCTGCCCCAAGGAACGGCATACAAGGGGCAATGGTTTCGTTCAGAGATGGGGCGAGGAAGAAAACTGCTTATTTTAGAAGGTTGCACACTTCACTGCTTATGTAAGCAGTGTGAACACAAGCAGCGTTCTGTCTTGCTGAACTTGGTGTAATTTGTCGTAGGGCAGGAAATGAGCGCTCGCAACCGCCTTTCCCTTGCTTCCAACAAGCAGAGAAAGGGCTGTGCAAAGGCTGCTGCCTTTAGAAGTCTGCCTCCCCGCCCCTCCTCTGCTGCTCCGGCCGACACCGTCGCCAGAAAATGTTCTGTGAAGCCTAAAAAAGATATTTAAGCGATATTCCCTGTGTGGCTCGCTGATGGTCTGTGTGTTTGTCATGGGAACCTTCTGTCCTTGCAGATCTCCTTGGAAGTTACCGCTTGAGATGCTGCCTCTGCAACTCATACGCTTCTCTGCAAAGCATTACGGAATTTGTTTTCTCTTTGCTTTGCTGTAGATCAATGGCTTTCAAACTTCCTTTGGCAAACTCTTTCTGTGAAGTTGAATGCCAGCTGCTGCAAACCACAAGCGGGGAAAGAGGTGCTTATGGTCAGGTCTTGCTTTGCAGGCCTCCCCAGAGGCACCTGGTTGGTCTCTTGAAGAACAAGATGCTGAACTTGATGGACCTTAGGACTGATGCCACAGGGCTTTTATCTTCTTTAGCAAGAGGGCTGTGTGCATCTGCAGAAGATTCAGAGCCATGTTCTTGGATGAAGCTCAGTTTTATGGCCAGGGCCTGATGGGTCTTGTTGTTCCTGGAAATGAGATAATAGCTCAGCACTCTATTCTGCAAAGCTGCACATGGCAGAAGGAAGTTTGGTAGAAACGGACAAGCTGTCTTTTAGAGACTTATCTGCCTTTGCTTATCTTGTCATTGCTGATGAGCCGGAGAGGAATTGCAGTGTTCTCAAACAAAACTTGAGATAGTATAGCATTGGTGAGCATTATTTCTGGCCCCCAGTCAACTTTCTGTGCTGCTAATAAACATCACTAAGGTTGATTTAAAAAGAAAAAAGTAGTTATTGTGAAGTTGAGCTTGAAAATATGTTCCCATGGTGATTTGCTGATGAGAAAAAGTCAAGCGAGAGCTGTGCACATCTTGCTTTCAGACCTTATTATTTCCCAGCCTTTTCCATGATTTTAAAGTTGAAACTAATTTTAACTTGTGCTCTCTTACCTCGTTTTGAAATTGCAGGGTATCTTGGACGGTTTCTCTCCTTTGTATATGTTGAATGTGAAAAGTACCCACAACACTTTAAAATTTATCTTTTATGTGAGTGGAGTCTTGCCCAGAAAATCCAGCAGATAGATAGATGATAGATAGACAGACAGACAGACAGATAAAACACACACATTTATAATAGAAGAATGTTAGCATTTGGATCCATGCCCCATATTGCTACTCCATGGAGCATCTGGGAAACCACTTTACTAGCAAAGATTTTCAACACGGATTCTAGTAACTGGCCACCCACCGTAAAATAGAATTTCATTAGTGTTCCACAAGCTTTCTGCGCTTTGAGTTTCGCAGCCTCGATATGCCCCTTCCATGATAGTGTCTAATAAAAGAATGTACAAGTGTTGATTGAAAGAGAGGATGAAATGTATGCTAAGCTATTTTAATGTAATGCGCACGTCACATATGAGAGAAGACACAAATAAGAGACCTGCATGGTTAAATAGAAATAATAACATATAATATACAAGCGTTGATTAAAGGAGAAATGAAATATACATGGAAAGCATATGTTAAGCTATTTTAATGTAGTGTGTGTCGCATACAAGAGAAGGCACAAACTAATCTGTTGGGATGCCTTCGTGGTTAAAAAGTAATAAAATATAACATAGAAGTCTTAATTAAAAGAGATATGAAATATGCATGGGAAGCATATGCTAAACTATTTTAATGTAAGTTACGTATGAGAGAAATCTAATAATAAGATGCCTGCATGGTTAAATAGTAGAGTCAATGTGCTTTATTGCCAGTAGCTTGGGAGCGCATGAAGAAACACATGTAGTACCCCTATCATGTTTATCGCCCTTTATTTTTAATCTGTCTTAGTGTATTAGATGGCAAACATTTGGTGTGTTAAAATTTGCAGTGAAATTGATATGCAGCATTGCTAATTTCACTTATGCATCTTAATATAGGAACATGTGTTTCCCTTTGCTGTGTAGCCTTGAGATACTTAGCCGGCCTTTGTTGTATAGGCAGCAGCTGCCGTGAATTGATGGATAAACAGGGCATCCTTGTAAGTCATTATTATGGGTGTGCGGCAGCTGATGATGGAAAGGGCCTCTGGCATTCCTCTCTCACCAAGATGAGAGAATTAGACCTGTCTTTAGATGGGGGCGGGGATTAATCTCAAGGAACGCTGACTAGCAATCTGGGATTTGAGGATGGGGAGTGGATGGTGAAAGGGTGGGGGTTGGCATGTGGCTTGGCTTGTTCATTGTCTGGAGAGCTTGTATTAAGATTATTCCTTGCCGGAGGTTCCCATAAAATGCATGGGTCATCTTGTATTGCTCCAGTTCTCCCACAACCGTGACTTGGATTGATGCTGGGAAATCCTTCTTCTGGCAAGGACTAGGGCTACAAGGTCTTCTGGCTGCCCAGATTTGATGCCCACTAAATACCTATCCCTGGGTGCCTCTCTTCCTTTCCTCCCTATTAAAGAAAAAGGTATCAGTGAAATCCTATGCATGTACTTGGAAGTAAGTTCCCCTGTGTCCCTTGTAAAAGGTAAAGGACCCCTGGACAGTTAAGTCCAGTCAAAGGCGACTATGGGGTTGCAGCGCTCATCTCGCTTTCAGGCCGAAGGAGCTGGCGTTTGTCCACAGACAGCTTTCTGGGTCATGTGGCCAGCATGACTAAACCGCTTCTGGCGCAACGGAACACCGTGACGGAAACCAGAGCACACGGAAACTCCGTTTACCTTCCCGCCACAGCGGTACCTATTTATCTACTTGCACTGGTGTGCTTTCAAACTGCTAGGTTGGCAGGAGCAAGGACAGAGCAACAGGAGCTCACCCTGTCGTGGGGATTCGAACCGCCAACATTCTGATCAGCAAGCCCAAGAGGCTCAGTGGTTTAGACCACAGCGCCACCCGCATCCCATGTAACTTACTTTCAAGTACATGTAGCCTTAAAGACTAAATTGCAGCCTGATCCAGTGTGAGGGAGGTCTGGGAGGTTGCTCCTGGCCTAGGAAGAGGTGCTGGAGATGTGGAAAGTGAGTTGCATATTGTCTTGACTGCAGATATCTAACCATCTGTCTCTGTCTCTCTCTCTCTCTCCCCCCCCCCCCATTTAAATGTTATTTTCATCCTTAAAGGGTGATGGGTACATAATTCAGTTGACCTGAAAGCGAAAGGATGGACTCAACAAGATCTAGGGGTTGAGGAGTTCTTTAGTGAAGGTCCCTGTGATAATGTGAGGTGGGAGGGAGGGAGGGAGGAGGGGTTGTGTCTCTTTTGCCAAGTGTTTGATGGCAAGAGTGTGATTTGTATTGTCTTAATAAAATGGATCTGGTATACGCAGACTTTGTATTCTAATGGAAGCCACCTAGAGTGACTGGGGCAACCCAATCAGATGGGCGAGGTGTAAGTAAATAACTACAGTGGTACCTCAGGTTAAGAACTTAATTCATTCTGGAGGTCTGTTCTTAACCTGAAACTGTTCTTAACCTGAGGCACCACTTTAGCTAATGGGGCCTCCTGCTGCTGCTGCGCCGCCACCACGTGATTTCTGTTCTCATCCTCAGGTAAAGTTCTTAACCTGAGGTACTATTTCTGGTTATCGGAGTCTGTAACCTGAAGCGTATGTAACCTGAAGCGTATGTAACCTGAAGCGTATGTAACCTGACATACCACTGTATAGTGATTCATCCAGACCTTTTGAGATATTTTAAACTCCTCTCTTTAAGGAGAGATTAGACTGCCATCTTGGTTGGGAAAGTCTCAGAGCATCATAGTCATTGTCTTGGCAGGTACAGTGGTACCTCAGGTTACAGATGCTTCAGGTTACATACGCTTCAGGTTACAGACTCTGCTAACCTAGAAATAGTACCTCGGGTTAAGAACTTTGCTTCAGGATGAGAACAGAAATCGTGCTCTGGCGGCATGGCAGCAGCAGGAGGCCCCATTAGCTAAAGTGGTGCTTCAGGTTAAGAACAGTTTCAGGTTAAGAACAGACCTCTGGAACGAATTAAGTACTTAACCCGAGGTACCACTGTAGTATAATAACAGAGATCTCAGAAAACACTCAGAAGAACAGTTTTACAGTTGTTTATTATTATTATTATTATTATTACGTGCAGCTTTCATTAGGCTTGGCTTGAAAACAAGGTGAACCTCCTTTCAACACATCTAACGGTTCAGCTAAATTGAGTGAATGTTTATGTGACCAAATTTCAACAAGTACCATCCAGTTTTGTTTTTTCTGGATTTCTGTATATGTTCACTTCTGAACATATGTTTTCTTCTGACTGTAGAGCTGATCAGGTTAGCTAGGGAAGTGACCTATGGTGTGTGCCTGCGTCCTTTCCTGATGAATTAATGGCAAGAGCACTCTGAGACTGGTACATGTTAGCTGACTGCAGCTGAACTCAGGTTCCCTAGTGTTTCAAAAATGAAAGTGTGACCAGCATTGTAAAGGAAGCATTAGCAGCAATGCAGAGATACAGAACACCTGATGAGTATCTGCCTGGCACCTGGCTATTTGGGCATCACGTGCCAGATTTGTCGATTTCTTTTCGCCATCTAAATTGTAATGCGCTTGTGGATTTTGTTGCAAAGATCCCAGCAGCAACGTTAGGTGCTCTTGGGGTGTCTCTAGGCGGGGGGGGGGGGGGGAGCTTAGGAAAGTATAAGGCAAATGGAATGGGAGAGAGTGGGAAAAAGACAAAGTGAGGGAGGAAAAGGGGAGTTGGTCACGACTGGTTTCAGTTGTGGCCTTGGGGATCTGGCCTAATGTGTGCCCTTGCGGTGATGTGCAGTTGTGGAAATACCATTTAGGTTTAACCAAGCCCTTTACCACATGGGAGTGTAAGCCGTGCATGCGATAAGCTGCTGTCGGGGCTGGAGTCAGACTCAGGTCAGCATGAAAGACGCAGGGTTCCGTTGTCAGTGAAGGTAACTATCCAATGACATACAACTCAGCAACATATCCCAGAAGGTCTTGCGCATGGGTAGGCAAACTAAGGCCTGGGGAATCAGCATGTTTTCACATGAATAGAATGTGTGCTTTTATTTAAAATGCATCTCTGGGTTATTTGTGGGGCATAGGAATTCGTTCATTCCCCCCCCCCCCCATATAGTCCAGCCCCCCACAAGGTCTGAGGGACAGTGGACTGGCCCCCTGCTGAAAATGTTTGCTGATCCCTGGTCTTGCCCTTACGGAGCAGTTACCGGGACTGAAGGTCCCTGCTTTCAACCCTTTCTAAGGCCCCTCCTCTCCTCCATGTTTCCCAAGCAGTCTCAAACTGCACCTGCCCACCTCTGGCCTCTGCTCTGCCCTCCTCCTTATCTTGCACGTTCTTTGAGACCAGCAGGGAGGGGAGCTTGTCGCAGCAGGAGAGGGAGACTCCCCTGATTCTTCAGCAGTCTCTCAGTTCCCCTCCTCTGCTTCAGCCTCGGTGTCTGAACTGCTCCCTGTCACAGGTTCCTTTCGCTCACTAAATCCTGTTGCCCCTTCAGCATCCAGGCCTTCCTCCTAATCCTCTCCCTTTGACCTCTCCTCGGTGTCCCACCACTCACCCCCTGGCTCTGAGCCTTCTTCCTCTAGGATTTCCCTTGGGGGTTCCCCAGCTGGTGCCTCCCACCACTCCTCTTTGCCTAGCCCGTCCCTGACAGCTGCTTACCTTAAGGTCATGTGAACTTAAGGAACCATTGGTCCAGCTGTCTCAGTGTGTCTACACTCACGGGTAGTGGCTGTCCCAGGTTTCAGGCAGGCAGCCCTACCTGGAAATGAGAGGGACTGGCCTTCTGTATGCAAGGTAGATGCTGTTCTGCTGAACTATGACCCTTCCCCAGGACCCAACAGTTGTGTAAATTAACCATCATTGAAAGCCTTCTGTTGGAATGCATTGGGACTTAAATCACACACATATTCACTCTCCATCTCTCTCTCTCTCTCTCTCTCTCTCTCTCTCTCTCTCTCTCTCTCTCTCTCTGAACAGACACCTCAGAATTTAAAAAGCTAAGTGTAAGTCATGGGAGAAATAATAAACAAACCTAGAAGAGCTTACACCTGGTGACACTGACTAAAATAATGCAAACTCCTTTTTGCTTCCATTTTTCATCTGTGCTGGGGAATATACTGACCCTGTGTCTTGGGAGATATAAACAAAACTTAGAGGCTCCTGAATTCAGTTCATGTAGAGGGGAGCCATGATTATACTAACATCTGTTGCTGGATAACCAGAGATATAAAACTGTGCGTTGGGACGATGGGGAAACCTACAGTGCAGTTTGCAGGAATATGGGTTACTTCACAGAATGACTGGACCTATAATAGTCTTTATTACCTGGACATTTATTATGTGGTCTGTGGGGAGAGGGGCACAGAAGTCTTAACAGAACAGAACACATATTTTAATTGCAGAGTAGCAGCTCTGATAACAGCAGGGGTATTGTTGAAGGGAATTTGGTCATATATAACCAGCATGCAAAGGAATATGAAGACCAGAGAAGCTAATGACAAGGTTGCAGTCATTGGTGGAATTTCTCGAGTAAATTAATTGTCCAAGTAGTGGTGTCATTTCAGTACAAGGTGATGACATTCAACCATGGCTGAGTCAAAAAGGGGTATATTTTTCACAAGCGTTTTCACCAGCATCAAAGTACGGTGGTACCTCTGGTTGCGAACGGGATCCGTTCCGGAGGCCCGTTCGCAACATGAGCAGAACGCAACCCGTGTCTGTGCATGCGTGAGTGGCGAAACCCAGAAGTAACCCTTTCTGGTATTTCTGGGTCGCCGTGGGACACAACCTGAAAATGCTCAACCTGAAGCAAACGTAACATGAGGTATGACTGTACGCAACTGCCACACACATATATACAATATGATTTTGAGTGGATGATTGCTGTGAAAGCTTCGTAGTTCAGTGGCAGAAGGCTCCATGTGAAATCCTTTAGAACTTCAGATCCTTGGTGTTCAAGGAACGGATCTGCTAGCGATCTATGAAGCCTCTTTGCTGAATTGTTGTAAGTCCCGGGGGTTGTTTTTTCGTTTGGCTGCTTTTGGCTTAATATTTATTTTGCATTGGTTGCAAATATAAGCACACGCCCTGGGATTGCTTTGGCTATGAAGAGCGGGCGATGAACATTACAAACAAATAAATAAATAAAGCTGCAGAACGGTGGCAGCATTTTGTTTGCAGTTTTCTTCAGTAAAAATGACACTTTAAAAAAATATATGCATAAGCCTCTTAGCATCTGTCTCGTATCAGACTGACCCTGAAATACCAAGCTCCCTTGGCCTTGTTCCACGTGAGAGCTCATTCCTGGGGACGGCATCAGATGGAGAGCAGCAACTGTTGAATTACCCTTTGTTTGCCTTTCTATGGCCAGCTTGTAACCTGAGGAGCGCAAAAATGTGCAGCTATTTGTAGGCGCTGGCTTCAGAGCGCTAATTGTGAAATCTCCTAGGTAGGAAGCTAGCCTGATTCTGCTGCTAGGTTCACTCACAGCGGACCAATTCCCACCGTGGCATTGTCAATGGGCATGTGTCCTCAGGACTGGCCACGTGACCCAACTTACTCTCTGTCAGCGGCGTGACCCAGAAGTCCCAGTTGGTTGTTGGGTGAGGTAGGAACCATTCAACCTCTGCTTCCTGCCATTCATTGATCCTTTTCCATTGCTCCATTCCAGCTGCAGTTACTCATTGATGCAGTTGAAACCCTCCTTCCTTCCTTCCTTCCTTCCTTCCTTCCTTCCTTCCTGGAGAGAGAGAGGGAGAGGGAGAGAGAGCACAACACAACATAGGCCACTCAGAGCACCTCGGGCTGTTCTGCTGACTAAGACCCCATTTGCATCACCAAGTAACAACTGGTTAAATTTAATTCTGCTGGTGCTACAGTCACACAAACTCACTGACTGTAGGTATTAGCGCTAGTATGATTATAAAAGCAATTATCAAGTTAGTTCTTGCATCTCAGTAGGGCTCGCGTTCTGCATAGGGGTATAAACTCAGAAATCTGATGCTGAGTTTCTGCATAACTCGAGTTAACATGTTTGCGGATGCTCTCTGAATAGGGACACACAGGAAAAGACCGAAATGATGAACTGAGCCTCAATTAGCACTGCTGGCAGGTCTCAGAAGTCAGGCCTGGCCTGCTCTGGGAAGAGGGGAGATTGAGGCTGCATGCAAGTTATTGTCACATCAACTTTGGGACCTTTTAGCTTAGAGGAGGGTTCCCCAAACTTGGGTCTCCAGGTGTTTTGGGACTACAAAATTGCAGTCCAAAAAACATCTGGAGACCCAAGTTTGGGAAACAAACTTAGAGGAAGGACATGTAAGAGGTGACACGATAGAAGTTTATAAAATTATGCAAGGGATAGAGAAAGCAGGTAGAGAAAAGTCGCCATCCCCCCAGAACACTAGAACTCATAGACTTCTTCTTCTTCTTCTTCTTCTTCTTCTTCTTCTTCTTCTTCTTCTTCTTCTTCTTCTTTATACCCCGCCTATCGGGCTGAGTTACCCCAGCCACTCTGGGCGGCTTCCAATTAAGTGTTAAGAACAATACAGCATTAAATATTAAAAACTTCCCTGAACAGGGCTGCCTTCAGATGTCTTCTAAAAGTGTGGTAGTTGTTTTTCTCTTTGACATCTGGTGGGAGGCCGTTCCACAGGGTGGGTGCCACTACCAAGAAGGCCCTCTGTCTAGTTCCCTGTAACCTCACTTCTCGCAATGAGGGAACCGCCAGAAGGCCCTCGGCGCTGGATCTCAGTGTCCGGGCTGAACGATGGGGGTGGAGACGCTCCTTCAGGTATACAGGTATAATGAAGCTGAGTGTTGGAAGATTCAGGACAGATAATAGAAACCACTTCTTCATGCAGCAAATAGATGCCTCTCCAGATGTTGGTGGACTACAATTTCCATCGTTCCTGAGCATGTCCCCTGAGGTCCGACAACATCTGGAGGCCCACCCACCTGTCCTAGGTAAAAAGTAAAGCATCTGACCACTTAAAAAAAAATTCCCAGGACAGCAAACCTAGGTAGATTGCGTGCCTTAGATTTGTCCCGAATGTGGAGATGTGTCTGTTTACCTGCCTGGGTGTCTGTTCAGGGCTTGTGACCTGCATCTTGCGTATCTGCGGAAAGGTACAAAGAAACCCTTCAGCTTTTATTTGCCTTGGAAACATCTGCTAGGTGGAACTCCCCTACAGGCTTCCAGTACAGATTTTTACTGCAGCATCTGAAGGAAAGAGCCCACGGGCTATGCCCATTCCCGTTTTATATCTGTTTATTGGCCAGATCAAAGCACCGACTTTCAGTAAGCTTTCTTCAAAGGACATTTATGTGCGGAAATGTCGCCCCTTCCCTCACTTCTGAGACCCTCCTTTGAAAATTTTGAAACACATGAGCTTCAGGTTAGACCATTCCAGGTAGCCGCAAAATGATGAACCCCAGTTGCAGCAAAGCTTTGGAATTTGCAGAGCTAGCAGCTTCAAGACCAGGCAAGGGTTATTAGGGGATATTTCAGGCTGCTGTAGAATGGCACTTCTTAGCCATTTTTTCCCCTTCTTCATTTGACAACCCACAGGTCTAGCCTCTTGATCCATTTTTTTTTCAAGTTCAAAGGATGGCTGAAAGACACTTTAATGCAACGAAGGCTAACAATTCCCTACCCTGCCTTTTTCAGTTTCTCAATTTGTGCAACAAGTTTTTGCAGAAGGATTTAAAAATAAATAAATCGCCACACACCTTTCCCTTAAGTTAGCACAGTCATGCATGGAGTAGCATTTTCCCCACAAGCACTCAAAATGTTGTTGCTGGGAAAATGTGTCTCTCCATCACTACCAATATTGCTTTAATCATCATCATCATCATCATCATTTATTTATTTATGCCCCGCCTATCTGGCTGGGCTTCCCAAGCCACTCTGGGCGGCTTCCAAAAAAATATTAAAATACAGTAATCCATCAAACATTCCTAAACAGGGCTGCCTTCAGATGTCTTCTAAAAGTCTGGTGGTGGTTGTTCTCTTTGACATCTGGTGAGAGGGCGTTCCACAGGGTGGGCGCCACTACCGAGAAGGCCCTCTGCCTGGTTCCCTGTAACTTGGCTTCTCGCAGCAAGGGAACCGCCAGAAGGCCCTCGGCACTGGACCTCAGTTTGCTATGATGTCTTCTTAGACCTGTGACATCAGTAGTGAACAGTGAAACAACATTTTCCCATACCCACCATGATTTTGGTCATCTTTCAAACCTTTTTTTTTAAAAAAAAATACTTTTGTGCAATCTTATAGGAGGCAGAATCCTTCCATGTGCTACTCAAGCAACAGGGAGCGCTTGGGATATTCACACAAACATAAAAAAATGGCAAATGCTACCAGCTCCTCCTGCTTCCCATAGCGATGCCCCTCCTTTTTCTTAGACCTCATCAAATATAGCCTTTTGAATTTCGAAGCCTTGAGAAGCATTCGTACAACCCTAATTTTAAGCTATAGCTGCTTTGCTTTCTGCTTTTGATCTTTGGGACACAAATTTGGTAAGGTTGACAGCAAGGCCTCTCCTTACCTCCATCAGATAATACCTTGCTGGGAGTAAACACAAAATATTTTCCATTTCTGAAAATCCCGTGTGTGTGTGTGTGTGTGTGTGTGTGTGTGTAATGCTAATTGCTAACCCAAGGATTAGCTATAATACCAGACAAACTGGGCAGTTTCTAAGTTGTAATTAACTTATTTCTTCCCCCTAGATGATTATCCCTAGGAAGCATGCATTTAAAATATTTATTTCAAAAATGTGTGTGCGCATACACACAAAGACTTTCTTCTTTTTGAACAGTGTGTGTGTTTGGGTGTGTGAGCACGGTAAATTAAAACCAAAAGCACATATTCAAACCTGCTGAATTTGATCCCAGTTTAGTATGTCCGGGGGGTGGGTGGGGGGTAGAATCCAGTTTGAAATTTTCTGAAAAACCCGTGTTATAAATTTTGAAATAATCTTGGGAAAATGGAGTTGTGGTTCACTGCTAAGGGTCATCTGAACAAGCTTTCGGATCCTTGTAAACATTTCCCGCATGTGTGAACTGAGGATTCTGGGAGGCCCTACTCTGATTTTGTGATCCGTAAAACGTAAGAGTCATTTACAGTCCAGCTATGGCGCCTTAGTCTTTATAGCTTAAGGCAATAAAGCTCCTGCTGTTAGGTCTGGCAAATCTCAGTTTTGGTGTCCAGCTGGTGCCCATCTCATAAGCACTTCAGGGCCTTGTTAAGGTATATATTTAACAATAAAGCTCTTCTTTCCACATAAAATTATTCCATTCTGAATTTACAAGTTAGGATAGAATGCCTTTGTGTGGGTTTCACATTACAGCAATGTGCTCCACACCTAGACAGCTAGGTGGCGTGGATTGGGGAAGAGTTTAATGTTGACACTCGTCCTTTCTTGAAGCTCCAGCTCTTTTTACATGTTCTAGATGGGCTCTTTCTTGCAAGACCACTTTCCTTGTGTAAATGCCATCGTCGGAGAGTATATTACCTAATCATGTGGGAAGCAGCATTATTTCAGGGCTAGAAGCATGCTCTTCCACCATATTTTGAAGGTCTAAAAACTTTTTGGTAACTTACTAGTGGAAAGCTGCTAGGAGTTTGCTTTTGTGTCATCGGGAGGAAAAGACTCATGCAGCTTACAGTCAGGCCATAGCAGTAGACTAGAGCCTGCCATTTTCGAAAGAGCTTCACAACTCAAACTTGAGAACAGCGTGTTGGGTGTGCATCAGACTTTTTGAGGGTTCTGGTCTTCTGCCTGTGGCAACAGCACACTCTTGCCCCGGATACATCTTAGAGAGCCAGTGTGGTGTAGTGGTTAAGAGTGGTGGACTCGTAATCTGGTGAACAGGGTTCGATTCCCCGCTCCTCCACATGCAGCTGCTGGGTGACCTTGGGCTAGTCACACTTCTCTGAAGTCTCTCAGCCCCACTCACCTCACAGAGTGTTTGTTGTGGGGGAGGAAGGGAAAGGAGAATGTTAGCCGCTTTGAGACTCCTTCGGGTAGTGATACAGCGGGATATCAAATCCAAACTCATCTTCTTCTTCTTCTAATAGCTCAGGGCAGGAGGGAAGAACCTTTGCAGAAGAAGAATTATAAGTGTCAATGGAATTTTTAACGATCTCCACAATCCCAATAATTAGAAATTTAGTTGATCTTTTCAGTGGCTGCTCAGATTCTTCCAACGCAGCCCAATATGTTAGTCTTACTACAATTTAAGGATGCATATTGTTTTCCTCTTTAACCCCTTTAAAAAAAAAACAAAAAAACTTCCACGGTTTGAGGTCTTATCTTCTTTCTCCTTTGTTTTTTTTCCCAGCTGTTGGGACTCAAGCTAAGATCTCCTTCACGAAGGAGCCGTACTCCCAGGATGCTTTCCATGGCCGCAGCGCCATTTTGCGCTGCGAAGTGGAGGACCCAAGAGACACAGAGTTTGAGTGGCTGCAGAATGGCGTCCCCGTCCAGGACACTGAGCGCCGATTCAAGGAAGGGAGCAGCCTTCAGTTCACATCTGTTGACCGGCATCAAGATGGCGGGAATTTCCAGTGTGTGGCCAGGAACGTAGTGACTGGAGAAGAAGCTCGGACCACAAATGCGTCTTTTAACATAAAGTGTAAGCGCACCTTGGTTGGCTGGTTTCGGCACCAGCATTATTTCAATCCAAACTGGCATGAACGATTGATTGTATTTGGAATATGTATATGATAGATAGATAATATCTTTATTGTCATTGCCCCCTTCGGGGACAACGAAATTACTTGACTGCTCCATAAAAACACTAATTAATCAATACAGTATAATACAGCAAGGGAGATTAGATGACTTTCAAAGTCCGGGCTTCCCATTCAGGGCCGAGATCGCTCTGGAGAAGAAGCTGTTCTTAAGACGGCTCGTTCTTGTCTTCATCGTCCTGTATCTCCGTCCCGACGGCAAAAGCTCGAAGAGACAGTGACCAGGATGCGATGGATCTTTTACTATGTCCAGTGTCTTCCTATGGCACCTTGTGGCATAAATCTGCTCTAAGGTGGAGAGTGGGCAGCCAACAATGCTCTCTGCTGCCTTAACAACCCTGCACAACCCAATCCTGTCCTGGGTAGTACAGCTTCCGTACCACACACATAAGCCATAAGTGAGCACGCTCTCAATGGCACAGTGATAGAAGGCAAGCAGCAGTTTCTGCGGAAGATGGTTTTTCCTTAGTATTCTCAAAAAGTACAGTCTCCTTTCAGAGAGAAGCCTTCCCGAAAGTGTTAAAAAATAATTATGGCAACAAACTAAAAGAGTAGCCTCCAAACTACTTGTATACAAATATACAATCACTTTTTTAAAAAATCAACAGTGGGAACCAAACCCGCCCCCCTCTAAAGATTTTTCATACACACCAACTTTATATCTAGTCTAAACTACATACAGAGACAAGAAGTTGGTTTTGTGGGGTTGGTATGGATTTGTATATTTCAATATACAGTCGTACCTTGGAAGCCAAACGCCTTGCGAGTCAAACGTTTTGGCTCCCGAATGCTGCAAACATCAGTGTTCTGGTTTGTGAACGTTTTTTGGAAGCCAAATGTCCAACGCAGTTTCTGCAGCTTACGATTGAGTGCAGGAAGCTCCTGCAGCCAATCGGAAGCCATGCCTTGGTTTTCGAACGTTTTCAGAAGTCAAACTGACTTCCGGTACAGATTGTGTTCAAGAACCAAGGTACGACTGTATTGTTATGTACCACATTAGGAACCTTTGGGCTGAAGAGTAGAAAAACAAATACAGTGGTACCTCGGGTTAATATTACCTCAGGTTAAGAACTTTGCTTCAGGATGAGAACAGAAATCGTGCGGCAGCAGCAGGAGGCCCCATTAGCTAAAGTGGTGCTTCAGATTAAGAACAGTTTCAGGTTAAGAACGGACCTCCGGAACGAATTAAGTACTTAACCCGAGGTACCACTGTAGTATAATAGAGAATAAAAGTTGGTGGCTAAACGACCTAGAAAAACACCTCAGGCTACTTTCTAGAGAGAGCCTGCACAACAATTTGACATAACACTATAAGGCGCTTATTTTTTTTTACCCTGGGTTCCACATCGCTGTTAGGTTATCAGGAATGTCCACTTTTGTGTGAACCGTTACTCAAAAAGCCAGAACCTTAAAATAGCCAATTTTGCGACACATACAAATGCGTACCTTAAAACACGCACCTGCTGTTCCTTTCACCCAGATCGCAGGCACGCTGGGTACGCTCAGACTCTCTTTCCATGCGCACACATATGTATTCTCTCAATCACGCCGGCACAATAATGCGCTCAGCAGGCAGCAAGGAAAAGGGGCTTTGGAGAAACTGCTGTTCTCCCCTCCCGGTAGGCAAAAAAACTGCAAGGAAAGTGTGCAGCTACTATCTTGGCCCGAAGCCTGGAGCCAAGCAGGTCTGCCTCTGATCAGAGGCTGCCTCGCAACCCTGCGCATGTTCTGCCATCAGCTCCACTGCAAAAAGGTGGGATGAAGATTAAATGCATAACCTTCCTGTGAGCTGCAGCTGCATATTTTTCCCTGAGGCAAGTGATTGTTCCAGAAAGCAGTTGCAGAGCTTTACGGCTCTCTTACAGTAGCTTAGTCCCATTGGCCATCACCTAGGCTGAGCCAGCTTTTAGAGCCAGGTTGTACTGAAGCCTATTGCAAATGTCATTCTTGGTTCATAGTGAGGCCAACGCAAAAGGAGTCAGGAGGGATTTGCAAGGAGACAGATGTAAGCAATGGAGAGAATGTCTGGTTTAGCCTGCCGGTTCAGGTTTAGCACCTCAGGTGTAAATCCTCTGCCTGGCACATTTCAATGTTTGCCCCCCCCCCATCCTGCCATGAATTCTGCCGCAGAGCCGCAGGAATGTGACATCCTCATTAGTGGCCCAGCTGTGCTCTTCAGTGTGATCAGATAACATATACAATAGCTCTCACCTGCTGCAGTGTAATTGTAGAAAGTCCACTCTGGATAGGGTTGCCATATTTCAAAAAGTAAAAAACCAGGACACCCTGAAAGTTGCTGAGCCAGTTGTTGAGCCAGGACAAAGCGCCGCCTTTCAGAAACGCCTCCTCCCCCCCGGATGTCAACTGCACTTTTGAAATCCCGTTAATTTCCAGGAAAATCCGGACGTATCGCAGGTCTAACTTTGGAACAGCATTAGAAACTCAAGATATATAAGCCAGGAAACAAATGGCTCATTAGACCAGGGTTACAGTCAACAAATTGAAATACCTCGTTGCCATTTTTTGAGCCAGACGGCTCGAAAGTCGTATTTTTCAATACGATTTTTTGGTTCCTGAAATTCATTCTGACTGTGCAGATAAAATATAAAGGATAGAATTCTGCAGGATCCGTTGCCAGTGGGTGAAAACAGTCAAGATCCAAGGATCCCCAGGCATGCATCGCCAGATGGTGGAGACTTCAGGTGTCATCCTGGCAACCTGGGTGTCTTCACTGATGGACAGGTGAAAAATGCGCCTGGCAAATTTCAGACACTGCTTTGGAAACGTCCCACGACTTTTGTGAGGCACCAAAACAACAAGTACTACATATGACTGGAGCATTTGTAAATACAGGCATTTGACAAGAGAGCCTAGACTTCGCTCCATCTTCCATCGTGGCAGGTCTGCTCCTTGAAATATATCAATCACTTTTGACTAGAGGTAGGGAACCTGTGTCTCTCCAGGTATTGGTTGGGACTCCGACTCCCCCTAGCCCCAGCCAGCAAGGAAACCGAAATTTTCCACCTGCCGTTTTTGTTGAGTCTCAAACCGTAGGTGGCACAACACTTCTTCTGCTAGTTATTACCTGGCCTCCAGTACCCCAGGGCTTGAGCAGGTACAGAGCTGGCTGCACCATGAGAGCTCGCTACTTTTTGTATAGCTATCTCCAAGCACAATTTGAACAGAGGCTATATCTTACTAGGTTTCTCACCCGAGGCTGCCACTCTAAGGCTTCCTAAAGTTTATGTGTTAATATAAAAGTACCTGATGCAATAATAATAATAATAATAATAATAATAATAATAATAATGGTATACAGTGGTACCTCTGGATGCTAACGGAATCCGTTCCGGAGCCCTGTTCGCATCCTGAAGCGAACGCAACCCGCGTCTGCACGGGTCGCAATTCGCCACTTCCACGCATGCGTGTGACGTCATTTTAAGTGTCTGTGCATGCGTGAGCGGCAAAACCTGGAAGTAACGTGTTCTGTTACTTCCGGGTCACCGTGGAGCGCGACCCGAAAATGCGAAACCCGAAGCATATTTAACTCGAGGTATGACTGTATAGGCAGGACTGATAAATGGTTTGCATTGCCAATATACAGCTCAGTGGGGGTTTTCCCCAGTGCCGAGCAAGTGCCATCATGCAAAGGTGGAAGCCGTCTTGCATTCCTGTAGTGACCCTTTGACACCTGGTGTCAGGTATATGGATGCTTCCATTTCCAAAGCACAGAGGCCTGAAAGTCACCTTTGTTTTGTTTTCTCTCCCCACCCTCTTTTCATTAGGGATCGAAACAGGGGGAGTTGTTCTGAAGAACCCGGCCAGAGTGGAAGATATACAGAGTTCTGCTCCAGTAACGTTGCGATGCCATATCGATGGGCACCCTCGGTAAGGAGTTACCAATGTGAATTATCTTAAATGGTTTCTGCCAGCTACTTCTCCTGCATTCCCACCCCAGAAAAGACGCCCTTGGAAACTCCTTCCTTCAATAAACTTTTCTTTAAACAATTTTTAAATTGGTTTTTAAACAAATGCACTAGACATCAAACACTTACCCAGCAGTACATGCAATGGTGTTTGTTTTATCCATGGTCTCTAGACATGCATGTACACATTCAATGTTCAAATATATTACTTAAACATAGCCTCTCCATTGAAAATATGGAGCGGTTGGGATAACAAGGTCCTGATTTGGGTCATTAACGTAGTTAAAGAAAGGGTTATTGGAAGGTATCTCTATTCGTTATGCCTTTAAGTGCCCTCCTGCAATGTCTGAGGTGCTCAGACATTGCTGTATCCCAGATATTATCCTCCCATATATTCAGGGGTATTTCAGTCTGGTTTGTTCTTCAAGAAATTTTTAAGCACTAAGAAGGGTTTAATAGAACAACTCTGAACTTGAGCGAGAAGGTAGATTTTCATCCCTCTTGCTGATGCCTGAATATGCTGTGGGAATTTGAAAATGATTCAGAGTTGGCATGTAGAACAGTGCTAGATCTCCACAAGTACCCTTTTGGCATAACATCGTTTTGCAGAGTCTGACCCATTTGTGGTGATGGTGGGAACTGGGGAGAAAGGTGAGCCATTTGGAGCTGCCTTTTGATGATTTCCCTGTTGGCTGTAATCAAACTGCCTGTGTCTTCCTAGCCCGACGAGCCAGTGGTTCCGGGATGGGACCCAGATTGAAGACGACCGAACCAACTATTCCGTCAGCAACAAGGAACGGACGTTAACCCTCAAGAGCGCCAGCCCAGATGACAACGGGGTCTATTTCTGCTGCGCTCGGAACGCCATGGCCTCGGTGTGCAGCAGCAACAACTTCACTCTCAACATCATAGGCAAGTGGGTGTGCTTCTCATTGTGGGAAAGGTCTCGAGTGATGGCTGCGTTACCTTTTGTTGGACACAGGGTAAGCCCGGGGATGTAGTTGCCCAAGGACTGCATCCAGGAGATAACCACAGGGGCCTCTGCAGACAGCTCTATAGAAGAATCTTGCATCACGGTGGTGGACCTGCTTGGATGTTGCGTTCTAGCCAGAGGTGTGCCTGCAGAAATAAAAGCCCTCATTCTCTTGTGCCTCTTTTTATTTTAATAATAATAATTTTATTTATACCCCGCCCTCCCTAGCGGAAACCGGGGTCAGAGCGGCTAACAATAAAAGTAACACAGCATTCTAAAATCATTTCATTCTAAAATCAATTCAAAATCAAATTAATGGCAACCACTGGGGTAGAGTTCTGTGAGGATTACCAAAGGAAGGAAACTACAGTGGTACCTCGGGTCACAAATACCTCAGGTTACAAACACTTTGGATTACAGACTCCGCAAACCCGGAAGTAGTACCTCAGGTTAAGAACTTTACCTCAGAATGAGAACAGAAATTTTGTGCCGGTGGCACAGCGGCAATGGGAGGCTCCATTAGCTAAAGTGGTACCTCAGGTTAAGAATGGTTTCAGGTTAAGAATGAACCTCCGGAACAAATTAAGTTCATAACCAGAGGAACCACTGTATTGACCCAGAGGAAGGAACCCTGGGTAATTCAGGAGGGACGCAAATAAGTGCTTCTTCAGACTGCACACAGACTGGCAAAGGAGTGGTGAGGCACCAGCTGGGAAGTAGGCTTAGAGACACAGCGACAGGGGATTGGGGGTGGAATGACGACGAGGGGTCAGAGGGAGCAGACCGGGAGGAGGAGATCAGAGAGGCTGCTGAAGAAGCCGGGGGGGGGTCTCCCCCTCCTGCCGCGACCAGCTCCTCTCCCCGCTGGTCTTCTAGGACCAGAAGAGGTATGAAGAGGGTGGAGTAAAGACAGGCACAGCAACAGAGTCTCAGATTGATTGGCAAGGACCCGGGGAAAGAAGAGACTTAGGGAACTGTGGGAAGGCCGGGACCTTCAGTCCTCGCAGCTGCCTCGTTGGGGCAAGATCTGCCGGAAGGGTTGCTGTGCTCACTAGGCCAGGCCTCCTGAGCTGCTTGTGTCTTTGAATAGAGAGTTCGCTGACACCGTGTGAATTGTTACTGCTCCTGGCACCCACCCCTGACGCCAGGCTGTTCACTGCCACAAGGTGTAACAGTGAAGCACAAGGCTGTCAGTGTCCGCTAGTCATGATGGCTATATATTATTTTGGGGTCAGGGGCAGTATGTCTTTGGGTACTAGTTGCTGGGGCTCATGAAGTGCTGTGCTTATTTCCTGGGCTTCCTATAGACCTCTGACGGGCCATTGTGGACCAGATACAGATGGGCTCTTCTTATGCGATAAACCATCACTTTCTCATGTTCCCCTTTTCCTCACGCCAGATGAAAGCTTTCCCCGCCCCGTGATTGTTCCTGAGAACCAGATTGTCAATAGGAATGAGGAGGCCATGTTCCACTGCAAGTTCCAAGCTGTGCCACCTCCCACCCAGGAATGGCTATTCGAAGACGACACTCCTGTTTCCAATAAGTCCAGGTAATCTGCCCTTTTAAGGACAGAAAACATTCTGGTAGGCGCTGCTCAGGTGAAATACGTATTTCCCATTTCCTCCCAGCATAAGGGAAGTGGACATAGCTGGAGCCTGGCAGGGTGGCTTACACTATGCTATCAATCCCTTCATACATTAATTAGGCTTACGCACACAGGGCTGCTTTATTTTTCGTTGGTATCCTTTTATTCAAGACACAACTGCAACTTATGTTAATAGAAAGCCCACCTGAAAACATGGCCAGCTATGGCTAGGTCTAAAGGTGCACCAATCCTTCCCATTCACAATAATTATTATGTCTTATATGCGCTTTTAAAAATATATATATATGTGGGTTAAACCACAGAGCCTAGGACTTGCCGATCAGAAGGTCGGCGGTTCGAATCCCCGCGACGGGGTGAGCTCCCGTTGCTCAGTCCCTGCTCCTGCCAACCTAGCAGTTTGAAAGCACGTCAAAGTGCAAGTAGATAAATAGGCAGGAAGGTAAACAGCGTTTCCGTGTGCTGCTCTGGCTCGCCAGAAGTGGCTTAGTCATGCTGGCCACATGACCCGGAAGCTGTAAGCCGGCTCCCTCGGCCAATAAAGCGAGATGAGCGCCGCAACCCCAGAGTCGGTCACGACTGGACCTAATGGTCAGGGGTCCCTTTACCTTTACTATATGCTTTTTTATGATGAAACATTCATGATCCTGTATTCATTCTGTGCTCTCTTCTGCTTTGGTAGCCTTGTGGTTTTGACTTATAATGTCTGTCGTGATGGAAATTTCAGTATAAAACATTTATCTAAAAAAGGGGGGGGGGTTTACACAGAGGTAAGCCTGCCTTTGTCTGTAAGCACCTCTTCTGCTGAAAGGTCATTGATGCCAGTCTTCTTCTCTCCCTGTTCCCAAAGGACGGTGCTGTTCTCCAACGGCTCTTTGCTGATACCTCAGGTGAAACCACGCAGTGCAGGAGTCTATAAATGTGTTGGTCGCGGGCAGAGGGGGAAGGCCGTTGTTTTGGAGGCAACATTGCAGCTGGCAGGTATGATAAGCGCCTCCAAAAGATTTCTTGCTTATTGAATTCATTGTTACATTTCTGTTTTCCCAAAAGAGGGCATGGGTAGCAAAAAACAAAACAAAACATGGTGTTAAAACAAATTCAACTACAAATAAAATAAAAGCACATTTAAAACAGTTGAAAGCCTCTTAAAATAATTAAAAACATTTGAAGACAGTCCCATAAGAATTCCACTGCTATTAATTTCAGTGTTGCCAGGGAGACAGAGTATTTCATTTGTCAAATGCTGCCTGAGATTTAATAGTAATTTCTTTCTTTCTTCTATTGCAATTTTAATAAAATGGTGTCGGGGGGAACAATGAGGGAATTCCACCAATGGAGAACTGCCTCGCCAAGAAGACTGTATTGTGGGTCAGCGGCAAACAGGGAACAACCTGACAGTGGCAACAGCAGTGGAGCTTCCCCTGCTGACAGCAGGGCCCAATATGGTTGATACCAGGAACCACACTATTTTTAGGGATTATTAGGATATTCCCCTAGCTTCCAAGGACCCAAGACCTGAGTGGTCCACATGTGGCAATATAACACTGATTTCCCCCTCACCTCCAGTCAGTTATTTATCTTTCATTGGGACGAGGTTCAGTTGAATCTGCACTTTTATTACATACATTGGAGCATTTTAGGCCTTCCATACAATCATTTATACACTTCTCTATACGGTTTGCTTTTTTGCAAGTCCCTTTGAGTTCACCTTCCTGAAAAATACTACTACAGTCGTACCTTGGAAGTCCAACAGAATCCCTTCCAGAAGTCCGTTCGACTTCCAAAACGTTCGAAAACCGAAGCACGGCTTCTGATTGGCTGCAGGAAGCTCCTGCAGCCAATCGGAAGCCCCGTCGGAGGTTTTGGCATCCAAAAGAACGTTTGAAAACCGGAACAGTTGCTTCCGGGTTTGTGACGTTTGGGAGCCAAAACGTTTGAGAACTAGGCTGTTCAACTTCCAAGGTACGACTGTAATAGCAAATAAGAATATGGTCAATTGCCATAGAAGAAAAATTAAGAAAGAGATGACATGAACTGAATTACACAAATGATGTAGATGATTTTGTGGAAATACGGCATCCTTTTATAAAATACTTTATAACCCTGATAACCCTGAAGAATGGCAACCGCTAAAATCACAGATTGGACTTGGGCAAATTTAACTAGATTGATCCATCCTGGAGGGGAGAGGGGGGGTAAGTTGGGATTCTGTTTTGTATCTTTTTCATTTTTTTGAAATCAATAAAACATCATTACTGCTACTACTACTACATATTTGTGGCATGGTCCACCCCCAGCTCTCCCCAATCTTACACCACTGCCTTCTAAGTTCAGCACCTGCATTTCTCCTCAGAAATTGAAGATTTCACCTACCTGTTTGGCCCAAAGACGTTCATCGCCAACAAAGAGCAGCGGGTGTCCTGCATAGCACCTCGGGGAGTCCCTGAACCCCGTATCTGGTGGGAGAGAAATGGTGCCCCGCTCCCTGCGACTGGCAGGGTGCGCCAAGAAGCCGAGGACCTCGTCTTCACTAGCGTTGTAGAGAAGGACTCTGGAGTGTACACCTGTCATGCGGTGAACAAGGCTGGAGAGAAGAAGCAGAACCTGACCATCACAGTAGCTAGTAAGGAGACTCCTTTTGCAGATACTGAGAGCGCAGAAGGAGCACTGTGTGGGAGAGAGTCATGGGTGGTGTGGGATTGAAAGGAAAGGAAAGGAAAGGGTCCAGTTCTGGTTCTGGGTTGAGAGTTTGGTGGACAAAACCAGCTACTCCTTGGTTCTTGAGACTGGATTGGCCCTGCACTGGAGTTCTGGCCTGAACTGTGGTTTTCACAAGATCAGCGGTGAGGAAGCTCGGGTCTGGGGACTGAACATGGCCCTCCAGTCCTCTCTATACAGCCCTCAGCACTCTTCCCAGTCCCAGCTCCAGGCTGTTTCCCTCAATGACTCTGCTCTGCTCCCTCCCCAGAGTCCTTTTTCCTGGCTGGAAACTGCCCAGAACTGTGATAGAATCATAGAGTTCTATGAATTCATAGAATCATAGAGTTGGAAGGAACCACGATATATGGAGAGGTGTGTGTGCTGCTGGTATGTGTGGAAACCTCAGGCTTTTGGTGTACCCAGGTGCGAGTAATATCCGTCACCTCACCCACTTTTACCTCAGGCCCCCTCCCACCACTGATGTGCGGCCCCCAAAAGGTTGCCCATGAGGGAATGTGGCCCTCTGGTTGGAAAAGGTTCCCCATCTCTTCCCTAGATCCTTTCAGCAGGTCAACAGTGGCTTCCTTGCCACATTCATTGAATTACTGCCTCTATTGCCGATGAAGAAAAAGATGCTGCCGTGACTCTTGGGCAAGTTATTCCGCAGGCCTCTTGTGCTTAAGATGGCATGGGATGCTCTTACCATTTTTCCTGCTCTGGTGTCGGCTATGACGAGTGTCCTCTTTTCTCTCCTGCCTCCAGCTATGCCAAAATGGGTGGAGAAGCCCAAGGACAGCCAGCTAGAAGAGGGCAAGCCAGGATACCTCCACTGTCTCAGCAAAGCGTCTCTGAAGCCCACAGTCAGCTGGTTTCGCAATGGCATCCCCATTTCAGAGGTGAGCGCTGAGGGACTTTGTGGAACTGGCTCCCCAATTCTGCGGCTGTGTCTCCTTTATTGCCTTTTCTTATACTTTAAGCAGTAAAAGGTAAAGGTAAAGGACCCCTGGACGGTTGAGTCCAAAGGCGACTATGGGGTTGCGGCACTCATCTTGCTTTTCAGGCCGAGGGAGCCGGCATTTGTCCGCAGACAGCTTTCCGGGTCATGTGGCCAGAATGACTAAACAGCTTCTGGCGCAACAGAACACCGTGACGGAAGCCAGAGCGCATGGAAATGCCGTTAACTTTCCTGCTGCAGTGGTACCTATTTATCTACTTGCACTGCCTTGCTTTCGAACTGCTAGGTTGACAGAGCAACAGGAGCTCACCCGGTCATGGGGATTCGAACCGCCGACCTTCTGATCGGCAAGCCGAAGAGGCTCAGTGGTTTAGACCACAGCGCCACCCACATCCCTACAAGTTTAAGCAGTGCATCCTCTCCCTGCCCCTACCCCATCCCAGTTCGATTTTTACTGTTTTGGGGACAGGAGTAGAGGACTCTCAATTGTGCTGCATAAGACAAACCTGCTGAATCAGGCGAGTGGCCCCATCCAAGTGGCCCCATCAGAGACCTCCGGGTACAGGGCGGTATATGAATTCAGTAAATAATAATAATAATCTAGTACAGCTTTTTGGCTGACCAGCTTCCTGCAGGAAGCCTGAAAAGGGACATGAGCACAACAGCACTCTGCTCACCTGTGATTCCCAGCAGCTGGGTGTCAGAGATATTATGCCTGTGTCTTAGGGATGTCTTTTTGTATGTGAGTATACATGCCTGTGGGTTAAACCACAGAGCCTAGGACTTGCTGATCAGAAGGTCAGTGGTTCGAATCCCCGCAACAGGGTGAGCTCCCTTTGCTTGGTCCCTGCTCCTGCCAACCTAGCAGTTCGAAAGCACGTCAAAGTGCAAGTAGATAAATAGGTACCACTCCGGCAGGAAGGTAAACGGTGTTTCCATGCGCTGCTCTGGTTCGCCAGAAGCAGCTTAGTCATGCTGGCCACATGACCTGGAAGCTGTACACCGGCTCCCTCGGCCAATAAAGCGAGATGAGCACCGCAACCCCACAGTCGGCCACGGCTGGACCTAATGGTCAGGGGCCCCTTTACCCTTTACATGCATGCGTCCCAAATACAGTGTGTGTTTCAAGAAGGGGCGCATCCATGCCCTCAAGAGAGGGCCCCCCCACCTATTACAGCACAGTGAACCAACCCAATTAAACACGGCCAGGTGGCCTCCGGTCAGAGCTGCCATTTCCCATTTCTCTCTCTCTCTCTCTCTCTCTCTCTCTCTCTCTCTCACACACACACACACACACACACATGCTCATTTAAACCCTCGTTGTGTGGTCTTGCAATTCAACAGCTGACTGTGTCCCGTGGCTGTCTATATATGTGCGTATGCATGTATATCAGGTTCCAACCGGCTTAATCCTATTATGCAATTAAATCCTTTTCATTAAAAAAAAATAATACAACAAAAGGGAGACGGGCTCAAGCATCTGACACAGAACTAAAGAGGCTTTCATTTGCAGTCTCCTTTTTCAGTCCCCCCTTTCCCCTGTGAGATGCTTCTAGAAACAGGGCCCTGTTCTGGCTGTTGCAGACAAGAGCCAGCTAGAACCCCGTCGGTGGTGGAGTCTTGACTGTGCCAGGAAGAAAAAGGGGGCGCTTGAGGTTCTTTCGAATTCTGCTGTGGGGCTTTGGGGCTGGTGCCACAGCCAGTTCTGCTGCCTACAAAACAGACTTTTCCCTTTCCTAGTTCCACTTTTTAAGAAACAGAATTTTTTAAAAAATTGGGGGGGGGGGGAGTCTTCCGATTTTTATTTATATTTAGTGGTTCTTTGCTATTCTTTTCTGAGGCAAATCAGGGATGCCCTAACTTGCTGATGATTTAGTTATATCATCAATTTATTTACTGCTTGATTGGGGGTGGGGCCCGTTAAAAACAGCTTACAGAAAAGATAAAACGGTGAAATTATCACAGAGAAATTGACAGCCATGATTTCAAACGTGCAGAAAGTTACAACCGCAATGTAATGGACTAAAACAAATTAAAACTCGTGCACACTTTCTAAACGTCTGGGTAGGCTTGTCTGAATAAGAACAACAATTTGTAATAGTTTATGACTTGTACCCTACCCATCTGACTGCGTTACCCCAGCCACTCTGGGTGGTTTGCAACAGAATGTAAATAATAATAATAATAATAATAATAATAATAATAATAATAATTTTTAAAAAGAGACATTGAGAACTTCCCAATAATTTATTCTTGAATGCCATCAGCAGGCATTGAAAAGAATGCAGGGAAGGCGCTTGCCAGATATCAATAGGCAGGGGGTTCCACAGTGTTGATGCTGCCACACTAAACGATCCAGTTCTTACAGATGCAGTGCAGTATTACGTTGCGCCTGCAAAAGCGCCAATTCCACCGATCAAAGTGAACCTTTGGGGCTCTGAAAAGGCATAAGGGTAAAAAATAAAGATCCAGGTGTAGTCTCTGGCAGCGGAAACGGAAGAAGTAGCCTGCAAAAAAACCACCCCCTGGAATTGTTTCTTTTGGCTTGGGGGACCTTAAAAAGCCTTTGCGCTCATCATATGTCGGCCATTTCTTCACATCTGGCAGGATTCCCGCTTTGAAATTGCCGAGAATGGGACGCTGCGGATTAACAACGTGGAAGTGTACGACGGGACAGTGTTCAAGTGTGTGAGCAGCACACCAGCTGGGAACATTGAGGAGCAGGCTCGGGTGCACGTCCTCGGTATGTGACTCCTGTTGGGGGGGGACTCCTCGTTTTCTGTATGCATGCGCTACACGAAACAAACGCATGCCCTCACAATTCAGCTGGGATTCCTTCATTGCTAAATGACCCCTGGGAATCCCTTCCGGCTATGAATCAATCGGTCAGCGTGCGTCTCCTGCTCCTGAAGAATTGGAGCCTTTTCAGGGCCACGTGTGCCTGAGCCTGTGCCGTCCGCAAGCGCTAAACTGTCTTGTAAGGAGACCTAAGGATTAGTTGCTTGGTGTTTGATTACTATGCTCATGTCTTCTTACCCGGGCATTTTAATTTCAGAGAAGCTGAAGTTCACCCCTACCCCTCAGCCTCAGCAGTGTGTCGAGTTTGATAAAGAGGTCACCGTCTCTTGCTCTGCCACAGGCCGGGAAAAGCCTGCAATCCAGTGGATTAAAACCGGTGAGGAGGAAATGTTCAGAATGTGCAATGGGCTTTGTATCGACAGGCCTTACTGCAAAAAAAATGTCTCTAGGTGTTCGCCTTTTGCTTTGCAGAGAAGCGCAGGAGGTTTGCATTGGGTTTCTAAAACGTTCATTGTCCTTTGTTGACAATCGTTTCCCATCTCTGCAAAGCTAATCCTTTGCCAGGACATGGTAGGTCCTAGTCGGCTACTTGCGATCTGCTCCTGAATGATCTCTCTACTCCTTTACCCAGACGGGAGCAGCCTGCCAGCCCGGGTCAGTCAGAATGCTGGAAACATGAGCTTTCGTAAAGTGACGAGGAGCGACGCCGGAAAGTATACTTGCATTGCTTCCAACGGCCCTCAGGGAGAGATCAGAGCGACCGTCCAGCTTACAGTGGCAGGTAAGCATTGGGTAGAAGAGGATTGTCTTTTTAAGCAGTGCTTGGCGACTTAAGAAGTCCGAGATCTGCCAGCCTGATTTTCTGAGGAGGCCTGTGGGGTGGTCAGTAGTCACTCTTGGTAAAATGTTGACATTTGGGTCAACACCACCAAAGAGGTGGGCTCCTGTTCATGGCTCTAGACACACTGCCCACCTGATAGCTCAGTCAGTAGAGCATCAAACTCTTGATCTCGGGGTTGTAGGTTCGAGCCCCACATTGGGGTAAAGATTCCTTCATTGCAGGGGTTGGAATAGAGGACCCTTGCGGTCCCTTCCAACTCTACAATTCTGTGCTTCTGTGAGCCTTGTAATGCTGTTTTGTGTGTGTGTGTGTGTGTGTGTGTGTGAGAGAGAGAGAGAGAGAGAGAGAGAGAGAGAGAGAGGCAGACAGACAGACAGACAGACAGACAGACTAAGGCTGGGCAATACAGTGGTACCTCAGGTTACATATGCTTCAGGTTATAGACGCTTCAGGTTACAGACTCCGCTAACCCAGAAATAGTGCTTCAGGTTAAGAAATTTGCTTCAGGATGAGAACAGAAATTGTGCTCCAGCGGCGTAGCGGCAGCAGGAGGCCCCATTAGCTAAAGTGGTGCTTCAGGTTAAGAACAGTTTCAGGTTAAGAACAGACCTCCGGAACGAATTAAGTACTTAACCTTAGGTACCACTGTATTTGGTTTTCAACATTTTGATATATCACCAGCTAGATATTGCGATGTACTGATAAATCATAATATCAGAAATATGGATGGAACTATGGAGGTATTGGGTGGTGTCACAGGTTTCTCTTATGATTTCCGATTTTATACATTTCAATAATTTTGCAATCATTTTAGCATTTCAAAACTCAACTTCTTACCCCCTCTTTTTGCGGTTCCTTAAATTTATTTTTTTTATATTTTCTGCATATTCCATATTACTTTAATCATTTGCTCATCTACTTTAAATGTATACTCTTATAAAACTGCAGGTTATTACAATACAGTTGTACCTCGGAAGTCGAACGGAATCCGTTCCGGAAGTCCGTTTGACTTCCGAAATGTTCAGAAACCAAAGCGTGGCTTCTGATTGGCTGCAGGAGCTTCCAATCAGTTGGAAGCTGCAGTAGCCCCGTCGGACATTCGGCTTCCAAAAGAAAGTTCAAAAACCAAAACAATCACTTCTAGTTTTCGGGAGCCGGAATGTTTGACTCCCAAGGCATTCGGGAGCCGAGGTACGACTAGTCCTGCCAATGTTCTTATCTGTTTACAGTTTCTTTATAAATATTCAATAAACCAATTCCATTCTTTATAAAAAGTTGTGTAAAAAGTTGTATAGCTTTTTATAAAAAGTTATCTTGATTTCTTCTTTTTCTGGTAGGTTTCGCCATTTCTGCATATTCCATAATTTTTTGTATCCATTTTTTCATCGGGACTTCTTTCCATTTTGGGACCGCTGTAGTAGGGCTGGGTGATATATCATCCCAAACTGGTTTGAAGTCCATATTGTGATGTTGGTTTCATAATTTTTGACCTGGCAATATATTGCGAATCATAGTGCACATGTGCACCCCCCCAATAGCACAGCCTTTTTCAACAACTGGAAAAGCAGTATAAAGGTAAAGGTAAAGGGTTGCGGCGCTCATCTCGCTTTATTGGCCGAGGGAGCTGGCGTACAGCTTCCGGGTCATGTGGCCAGCATGACTAAGCTGCTTCTGGGGAACCAGAGCAGCGCACGGAAATGCCGTTTACCTTCCCGCCAGAGCGGCACCTATTTATCTACTTGCACTTTGACGTGCTTTCGAACTGCTAGGTTGGCAGGAGCAGGGACCGAGCAATGGGAGCTCACCCTGTCGCGGGGATTTGAACCGCCGACCTTCTGATCGGCAAGCCCTAGGCTCTGTGCTTTAACCCACAGTGCCACCCACATCCCGTATATAGACGTTTAAATAAGTGGCTTAGTCGTCAGTGGGATACTGCGACTTCTGGGGAGAGTGGCTCTCAGAACTGATGGTTGCCATCCATATCGATTTCCAACATGCTCCCAAACGTAATGTCCGCACCTGGGTGCAGCTGTCTTTCAGTCTTGCCTTTTCTTCTGGGAAAGAAAAAAGTGGCGAACTCTAACGTACCTAAACTCATACAATGATATGAAAAACAGCCACCAAACAATGTGAAGTTTCTTCCTTATTTTTAGTTTTCATAAGCTTTAAGCTGAAGCCAGAAGACACAACCGTCTACCCGGGACACACAGCCATGTTCCAGTGCCAAGCCGAAGGCGACCCGGCACCACAAATCCAGTGGAAAGGGAAGGACAGGATTCTGGAAGTCGACAAATTCGGGCCCAGGTAATGGTCTATCCCCTCCAAAAAATTCTCAATACCTCTGTTGGGGAAAGGCATCCTTTCACCCGCTAAGTTGCACCCCCAGTGCTTCTGTCCTTCTCACGCAACAGACTTCCACTTGGATGAAGGAACTTCTCCCTTCTGAAGCCCCCCAAGATCTGCTGCAGAGACTTCTCTTTTGGGGGGTACATGGGGAGAGGAGAATGAAGGGGAGTCCTGGTGCTTAGCGTTGGATTCAATCCAGTGGACGTCCAAGTTACTTGTGTCTGTTGATTTCACCGAGTCTGCTCTTTCTTTATATCCTGCCTTTATCCCAAGAAGCTGTAGGTGATGACCATACGTCTCCCCATTATATCCTCACAACAGCAACAACCCTGCGAGATAGGTTAGGCTTGAGAGTTAAGGGACTGGCCCAGGATCACCCAGCAAACTTCATGCCCGAATGGGGATTTGAACTCTGGTCTCCCAGGTCCTGGTCCAGGCCTCTTAACCACTGCACCACCCTGGCTGCAGAGTATGATTTAGTTGTATACAGCCCTTAACCTGTTCCTCCATTGCCTCCTGCACCGAGCCTCTTGCATTCACCCGTTGCTTTATAGCAGGGCCTTGTCGACTTGAATTTCAAGTTCTGCAGGTAAAAAGAAGCATTTTTGCAGTAGCTGCAGCTTAGTTGACCCAACCGTGTTGCCGTACTAAACCGCATTAGAAGCCTATGTTTTGACGGTTCACCAAGTCTCTTGCCTGCTGTGTTTTTACAGAGAGGGAGGCTCTCTTCTGCAAGACAGGGGTCACCTCCAGGCCTCTTGAGTCCTCTGGCTGCACTTCTCCACAACCACCTCCTTTTGTATATGTGCGTGGGAAGAGCATGGCACTCCCTAGCCCATGGCGCAGCTCTCTCCGGTTCCCGCACAGCCGAAGCGAACACAATAGGCAGGCAATTAAGGGATCATCCCTTTTGCTCTGAAGGGCATGTGGCAAGAACCAGCGTTTAGGGTTGATTAAAAAGCCAGGCAGACTCTTTAACAAGAGCGTGCCTCAAAGCAGTACAGCACTGTTGCAGTTACAGATGGGTAGCCGTGTTGGTCTGCCATAGTCGAAATAAAAAAATTCCTTCCTGTAGCACCTTAAAGACCAACTAAGTTAGTTCTTGGTATAAGCTTTCGTGTGTGTATCTGAAGAAGTGTGCATGCACACGAAAGCTTATACCAAGAACTAACTTAGTTGGTCTTTAAGGTGCTACAGAAAGCACTGTTGCAGTGGAAGGTAGGTGGAAGCACCCAGAGTGGAAGCACACTCCTGCTCAAAAGGATCGCTGGTAGCAGAGTGGGGAAAGGCTTTGGCCTAAAGCTTTGTAGGGTAGGAGGTAGAGGTCAGGGTGCACCAGTGGACTTGATCTGTTGGAATCCCCAGGGGTCAAATTTGACCCTTGTCACTCCCCAGGCTACATTCACCCCCCAACCAGTGATACCCCTCCACTGGCTCTTTTTTGCAGCCTCCTTGGGTGGGCGATGCCTGGGATAGCTCAGTTGGTAGAGCACAGGACTCTTAATCTCTTCACTCTCATACCTACGGGACCGCCTCTCCCGGTATGCCCCACGGAGAGTCTCAAGGTCCATAAGTAGCAACACCTTAGTGGTCCCGGGCCCTATGGAAGTTAGATTAGCTTCAACCAGAGCCAGGGCCTTTTCAACACTGGCTCCGGCCTGGTGGAACGCTCTGCCTGATGAGACCAGGACCCTACAGGATCTGATTTCTTTCCGCAGGGCCTGTAAGACGGAGTTGTTTCGCCTGGCCTTTGGCTTGGAGTCAATTGGATTCCCTCCCCCTCTTTCTTTTTTCCTTTCTCCTCCTGTGATGAGGCTAAATTTTAATATTTTAATGTTTTAATGTTTCAATATTTTAATTGTTGTATTTTAATCTTGTTTTTAAGTTGTATTCATTGAACTTGTTTTTATTATTGCTTGTTAGCCGCCCTGAGCCCAGCCTTTGCTGTGGAGGGTGGGGTATAAATAAAAATTACTATTATTATTATTGTTATTAATCTGGGGGTTGTGGGTTCGAGCCCCGCGTTGGGCAAAAGATTTTTGTATTGCAGGGGGATGAACTCGATCACCCCTGGGTTCCCTTCCAACTCTGCAATCCTATGACTATATGTTTTTAGGCGCCTGGCGAAAACATTCTTCTTTACCCAGGCCTTTGGCCTTTGCAATATGAGTGGACTGTCATTATGATTTTCTTCTCTGATTTTATTATTTTTATTATTATGCCACGTCAATTATGTTTTTGATGTTATAACTGCCCTGGGATCTTCAGGAAAAGAGCAGTATATAAATTGAATAACAGCCATACCTTGGAAGTCGAACGGAATCTGTTCCGGAAGTCCGTTTGACTTCCAAAACGTTCGGAAACCAAAGCACGGCTTCTGATTGGCTGCAGGAAGATTATTTTTAGTTTTCATAAGCTTTAAGCTGAAGTCAGAAGGCACAACCATCTACCCGGGAAGCTCCTGCAGACGTTCGGCTTCAAAAAAATAGTTCGCAAACTGGAACAGTCACTTCCGGGTTTGCGGCATTTGGGAGACAAAACATTCAAGAACTAAGCTGTTCGAAAACCAAGGTACAACTGTGTTATTATTATTATTATTATTATTATTATTATTATTGCTACTATAATAACAACAACAACAAGAACACGTAGTAATGCTAGTAGCAGGTGGTTGGCTTTGAGTCCACTAGAGCTGCTTCCCTAAAGATGCCATTCTGTGGTGCAGGTGTATTCTGTTTGCACAGAACCGTGCTCTGGAGCTACCTAGGGATGTTCTGCTTACTGCCCCCCCCCCCTTCTCGTCCGCTTCCTTTTGCAGGGTCCAAATTATGTCTAACAACTCTCTGGTAATCTATGATGTCACCAGTGAGGATTCCGGCAAGTACACGTGCATCGCCGGAAACAGCTGCAACATCAAGCACCACGAAGCTTTCCTCCACGTCGTGGGTAAGGGATGTTCACATAATATGCCCGCTCAGCCACTTCACTCTGCAGAACTGGCACTGTTAAAGCCACATACTACTCACTGCACATTTGTAACAAATCAGTCTTGTAGTGCCTTGGGAAGATCCTTTCATTGTAATCTTCTCTGCGGCTGCTAAAAACATTTTTCTTTAGGCAAGCCTACCCATTTATATATATGTGTGGAATGTTGACATAGGCTTTAAATGTCTATGCCTAATAAAGGATCATGAATGATTGATTGATTGATTGACATAGACTTTAATATGGTTTAAAAATTTTTTCATTGTTTTCAGTTATTTTTGTTTTGTTTTTTTCATTTTTTTTATTAATTTTCACAAAATTATAAACAAACAAAACACACAAACAAACAAACAAACAAACAAACAAACACAAATCATAACCTTATTGAAATTACACTTATTAACATTGTTAAGTGACTCGCTTCCCCTTGGTTGAATTTCCATGCATATCCTTACAATGGCTTTCCAAATCCTAATTCTTATAAACCTAACTTAGTTCATTAACATCCTTATATCTTTTCAATTCAAAATTGTACATGCCTGGTAGATGAAGGGAACACAGTGGATGTAGCCTACCTTGATTTCAGCAAGGCATTTGACAAGGTGCCCCATGATATTCTTGTAAAGAAGCTGGTAAAATGCGGTCTTGACTATGCCACTCAGTGGATTTGTAACTGGCTGACTGACCGAACCCAAAGGGTGCTCATCAATGGTTCCTCTTCATCCTGGAGAAGAGTGACTAGTGGGGTGCCACAGGGTTCTGTCTTGGGCCCGGTCTTATTCAACATCTTTATCAACGACTTGGATGATGGACTCAAGGGCATCCTGATCAAATTTGCAGATGACACCAAACTGGGAGGGGTGGCTAACACCCCAGAGGACAGGATCACACTTCAAAACGACCTTGACAGATTAGAGAACTGGGCCAAAACAAACAAGATGAATTTTAACAGGGAGAAATGTAAAGTATCGCACTTGGGCAAAAAAAATGAGAGGCACAAATACAAGATGGGGGACACCTGGCTTGAGAGCAGTACATGTGAAAAGGATCTAGGAGTCTTGGTTGACCACAAACTTGACATGAGCCAACAGTGTGACGCGGCAGCTAAAAAAGCCAATGCAATTCTGGGCTGCATCAATAGGAGTATAGCATCTAGATCAAGGGAAGTAATAGTGCCACTGTATTCTGCTCTGGTCAGACCTCATCTGGAGTACTGTGTCCAGTTCTGGGCACCACAGTTCAAGAAGGACACTGACAAACTGGAACGTGTCCAGAGGAGGGCAACCAAAATGGTCAAAGGCCTGGAAACGATGCCTTATGAGGAACGGCTAAGGGAGCTGGGCATGTTTAGCCTGGAGAAGAGGAGGTTAAGGGGTGATATGATAGCCATGTTCAAATATATAAAAGGATGTCACATAGAGGAGGGAGAAAGGTTGTTTTCTGCTGCTCCAGAGAAGCGGACACGGAGCAATGGATCCAAACTACAAGAAAGAAGCTTCCACCTAAACATTAGGAAGAACTTCCTGACAGTAAGAGCTGTTCGACAGTGGAATTTGCTGCCAAGGAGTGTGGTGGAGTCTCCTTCTTTGGAGGTCTTTAAGCAGAGGCTTGACAACCATATGTCAGGAGTGCTCTGATGGTGTTTCCTGCTTGGCAGGGGGTTGGACTCGATGGCCCTTGTGGTCTCTTCCAACTCTATGATTCTATGATTCTATAAACATCACTTAACTTATATAAATTCCTAAGCCAATGATTTCAGTTTTTATTGAATGTTTTAGAAGCTTTTTTAAAAATCCGTGTTATTGTTTTATTCTCTTTGCAAACTGCCCTGAGGGTTTTTTTTTACAGACAAGCAACATACAAATTTTATGAAATAAGTGTCCATTTCAGAGTGGTCAGGCAAATGTGTTTGGGGTGCAAGAAAGTGACTCTGTTTTTTGGCAAGACATATTCTTCATACTTGTGGTTGAAAAGGAGGAGAAGGGCAGAATATTCTCATGTCTGCATACTATGACATTTAACAGCATCACTAGGCAGTAGCCGCCGTTGGACACAAAATACCCTACGCAGACTGGTTCTAACAACATCTGAAAAGAACCGTTCACCCTGCTCAAGAGGCAGCACATGCTGGCACAGCTGTCTTGATGAAGGGAGGGTTGTCGAGCTAATTCTGTACGTTGCAAAGAAAAGTTAAGAGCATGCTTGGTTGCGGTATGTACTGTGGCATGTGGTGACCAGATGTGGCTGCTGTGATGTGGAGGCAGCATCGCAGGTCTCTGTTTCATGTCATGCCCTCCCTCTTGCTTCCAGACAAACCGGTGACAGAAAGGGAGGGTGCACCAAGCAGCCACACTCCCTACAAGATGATCCAGACCATCGGGCTGTCCGTTGGAGCTGCGGTGGCGTACATCATCATTGTCCTGGGCCTCATGTTTTACTGTAAGAAGAGGAGGAAGGCGAACAGGCTGAAGAAGCAGCCGGAGGGGGAGGAGCCAGAGATGGAGTGCTTGAATGGTAAGATGTTGGAACTTGAATCCTGGCCAGGAATGGGGTAGCCTACATTCAGGTTAGGCTTCCTGGTTCAGAAGATGAATGAATTATTCGCCTTCGTTGTGGACAGATGCTTGGGCCTGCAATGGTTCCTTTTCAGGAAGGTAGCCTGAAGAGCTGTCCAAGTTGATGTAGAATTATAATTATTATTATTATTATTATTATTAATTAATTTATTTATACATACATACATACCCTGCACATCTGGCTGAGTTTCCCCAGCCACTCTGGGCGGCTCCCAATCGAGTGTTAAAAACAATACAGCATTAAATACTAAAAACTTCCCTAAACAGGGCTACCTTCAGATGTCTTTTAAAAATAAGATAGCTGCTTATTTCCTTGACATCTGGATGGCAGGGCGTTCCACAGGGCGGGCGCCACTACCGAGAAGGCCCTCTGTCTGGTTCCCTGTAACCTCACTTCTCGCAATGAGGGAACCACCAGAAGGCCCTCAGAGCTGGACCTCAGTGTCCGGGCTGAACGATGGGGGTGGAGACGCTCCTTCAGGTCTACTGGGTCGAGGCCGTTTAGGGCTTTAAAGGTCAGCACCAACTCTTTGAATTGTGCTTGGAAACGTACTGGAGCCAATGCAGATCTCTCAGGACCGGTGTTATGTGGTCCCGGCGGCCACTCCCAGTCATCAGTCTAGCTGCTGCATTCTGGATTAATTGCAGTTTCCGGGTCACCTTCAAAGGTAGCCCCACATAGAGCGCATTGCAGTAGTCCAAGCAGGCGATAACTAGAGCATGCACCACTCTGGCGAGACAGTCCGTGGGCAGGTAGGGTCTCAGCCTGCATACCAGGTGGAGCTGGTATCACACTGTGACAGAGCCTTCCCTCACTTGGGATGGTCCAAAGGATGTTGGACACCACAATTCCCAGCCAGCGCCAGCCAGCAATTGTAGATTATGGGAGTTTTAGTGCAAAACACCTGGAGGACAGAGGACTTGGAAGGCCAGTCTAGGGATTATAGACAAAAACTAACATAATCTCCAGGAGTTCTTGAAAGATCTCAGATGTGACATTGCTCACCTCCTAACTTAATCCATAACTTGTACTCAGAATCTGCCTGGAAAGTACCTCTCTGAATCAGGTGAATAAGCAGCAAAATAAGTTCAAAATAATGCACATTGAGGCAAAAAATATTCCTAACTTCACACTTGCATCGATAGGATCTGAAGCATGCTATTCTGTCGCTTTTGTGGAGAGAAACTTAGCAAAACACTTTTAAAAAATGGGAAGGAACTTCTATAAATTTGCTTTATTTAGAGGGGGCATGATTTTAAATTCCTTTGGTGCTGATTTTAGTAGGTTTTTGTAACTTTCCCTCCCAACGCTGATAATAACCTGCAGGAAATAATATAGCTGTGCAGGAAGAGGACTGTCTGCCTCTTTCTAAATTGCTATCTCCTGCCTTTTGAGATGTTTACCTTTCTGTGCAAGGCAAACTTAATCTGCCGGGTTCCTCTTGAGAATGCAGGAGCTGCCCAGAATACTCTTATTAATCCGTCACTGCCGACAGCGGGACCTCCCTCCTGCTTTGACTGCTGAGGAGCTGTGATGAGTTCTGATCTCGACTACTGGAGGGTTATGAAATAACCACGAGGGGTATCCAGCAGGAGCCTCGAGTGATAGGCCAAACAGCAAGAGGGGCTAATCAAATTGCAGGAGCTGGAAGGCAGCCAGTTCTGTGCACTTAGCAGGCTCCTCTGAATTCTGTGGCAGCATCGCCCTCTAGCGACCAAGGCAAGCTGCTTTGTAGGGAAAATGGACTGTTCTGCCTTGAAATAGATCCCAAATTCTAGAAGGGTGGTTGCATTGAGTCCTTGCTACAGAAACAAAGTTTTCTGAGGGTGTGTGTGGCACAGATAATGATCTGTCTTGTGGAATGGGTTTGATAGGTGAGTGGAGCAACACACCTGCCCAAGTCCCTTGCACAGTGCTGCTATAATAATAATAATAATAATAATAATAATAATAATAATAATAATTTATACCCTGCCCATCTGGCTAGGTTTCCCCAGCTCCCCAACCACTCTGGGCAGCTCCTAGCAGAATAATAATAACAGTAAAAACATCAAACATCAAAAACTTCCCTAAACAGGGCTGCCTTCAGTTGTGTTCTAAAGTCAGATAGTTATTTATTTCCTTGACATCTGATGGGAGGGCATTCCACAGGGCGGGTGCCACCACCGAGAAGGCCCTCTGCCTGGTTCCCTGTAACCTCACTTCTCGCAGGGAGGGAACCGCCAGAAGGCCCTCGGAGCTGGACCTCAGTGTCCAGGCAGAATGATGGGGGTGGAGAAGCTCCTTCAGGTATACTGGGCTGAGGCCGTTTAGGGTCGTTTTAAAGGTCAGCACTTTAGATGCCTGGCAGCCATGTGATTGTCGGGTGCTTGGGAAACACAGTTTGCCAGCCCTATGCTTGGCAAAGCTGCTTTCTGTGGGGATCAGCTGCATGATTTGAGTTTCCCCATGGGGAACTCGGTTGCACAGCTACATCCCTGAGGCCTTACATCTGATGTCACCTATGACATCAGGTGTGGGACAGGTTGGGGGTGCTTTAAGGGCTAAATAGGGACCCAAGCCAGGGCCAGATTTGGCTTGCGGGCTGAAGGTTCCTCACCTCTGCCCTTGGGAATCCAGGGAGGAGTTCTTGCCTTCTCGTTCCCCTCTGCATTCACCCCACAGTGTTTCAGCTGCGCAGAGCTCTTCGGTTGCAATTAGCAGCCGCACAGCAGAACAGCGATTGGCCTCCTTTTATGGGGCTGCTGGGAACTGGGCTCCCCTGAAATGCACCTTGCATGCACTTTGCAATCAATGCTTTTGTTTCCGGAGGCTCGTTAGCGTGGAGTTTGCGATCCCCAGGAAGCGTTCTGCTTCTTAAAAGCGTTCCTTTTTGACAAACCCGTTTCTCTTTCCAGGGGGCACTCTGCTGCAGAATGGCCAGACCACCGCTGAGATCCAGGAAGAAGTGGCCCTGACCAATCTTGGCAGCGGCTCCTCGGTCAGCAAGAGGCACAGCGCCAGCGACAAGATGCACTTTCCCCGCACTAACTTGCAGACAATCACTACCTTAGGTAATGCTGCATTACCTTAGGTAACTGTTAGTTTCTGTTTGCCTCTGTGCAGTGCTTTGGAGTCACAAGTCTCTGTTTTGCATTCCACACATTCCAGGCTGTTGAAGTCAGACAGGAGATGGATGTGACGCTACTGGTTTCCTGTTCCTTTGTTGTTCAGTTGCTCTCTGCTTTCACAGAGAGAGGATGTATTTCTTTTCTGTCTGCGTAGCTTTGTAATAAAACCTAGCAATGTAGCCCAAACTTCTCATCTCTTCCCTGTGCTGGAAACTCTGCTGAATGGGGGATGTGCCTGGAGCCTTATCAGAGGCTCAGGTCGTTAATTATCGTCGGAGGGCGATTCCGTCACTCTGTCGAACGCAGATTCTGATAAACAATCCTGCTTTGCATTTGCTTGCTGGTGACTTCAACCTTTTCCCCCTAGAGTTTGACCACTCGACATTTGCTTTCCGTCACTTAACTAACACCGCACACTATAGGTGTAAAGTATCATGTAGCTATTTGGGATCATGGGTAAATAGGTCAACGGTATTCCGTGCAGGACATACGAAGTTCTTGTGCAGTACATTGTGTTGGTTTATCTCCCCGCTTGCCACGAGAACATCAGCAAAGGTTGTCCTCTTCTTCCAGGGAAGGGCGAGTTCGGAGAAGTCTTCCTGGCCAAGGCAAAAGGCATCGAGGACAACGAAACCGAAGTGCTTGTTTTGGTCAAGAGCCTTCAAACGAGGGATGAGCAGCTGCAGCTGGACTTCAGGCGAGAGTTCGAGATGTTTGGCAAGCTGAACCACAGCAATGTGGTGCGGTTGCTGGGCCTTTGCCGGGAAGCTGAGCCTCACTATATGGTTCTGGAATATGTGGATCTGGTAAGAAGCCCCTCTGGGACTGTCAAATCTTTGTAGGAGCTTTATGGCAGGCAGCCTGGCCTTGAAATCGGGCCAACATCTCTCTCCTGCCAAAGGCGTTTTACTGAGGCCCAGCATGGTGTGGTGGTTATAAGGCCTTAGGAGACCAGGGTTCAAATGCCCGTTCAGCCACGAAGCTGGTTGGGTGATGTGGAGCCAATCACAGTCTCTTTTAAGTCCGACCTGCCTTGCAAGAGGTGAACCATGTACAACACCTTGATTTCCTCTGTGGTATAATTGAAAATTCAGGGACGCGGGTGGCACTGTGGTCTAAACCACAGAGCCTAGGGCTTGCTGATCAGAAGGTCGGCAGTTCGAATCCCCATGACGGGATGAGCTCCCGTTGCTCTGTCCCTGCTCCTGCCAACCTAGCAGTTCGAAAGCACATCAAAGTGCAAGTAGATAAATAGGTACCCCTCTGGCGGGAAGGTAAACGGCGTTTCCGTGCGCTGCTCTGGTTCGCCAGAAGCGGCTTAGTCATGCTGGCCACATGACCCGGAAGCTGTACGCCGGCTCCCTCGGCCAATAAAGCGAGAAGAGCGCCGCAACCCCAGAGTCGGCCACGACTGGACCTAACGGTCAGGGGTCCCTTTACCTTTATAACTGAAATAAATAGATTATACTTTGACTGATGCTAAAAGGCCCGTTAACTAGGGGAATTGCCACAATGAAAACAGTGGGATGCTCCTAGGATACTGCTGAGAATTGAAGGTCTTGGATAAAGCAGATATGCCTGCTTGTTAGACATCTCTTTGAGAGGCAGATGAACATTGGGTGGCCCTTAACTGCTTTCTAGTTTGGGGGCAAACGCCAGCAGCTTATGTAGAAACACCAGCCGCTTGCATTGGAGGTGACTGCATAGATTTCAGTCTCCGAAATGGATGGCGTGACAAGGGAGTCTGGATTCTATACAGGGCAATATTACTTTGTAAGTGAAGGGAATGCATATATAATCATTCACCCACTTCTAAAAGTTTCCTGAAGCAGAAGGAGATAGCAGTGAGATAAATGATTGCAAAGCAAATGAGATGAGGAGGAGGAGGAATACGATGACGTTAATGGAAGATAATATTTGGGTTCGTAGGGGGTATTCCAGATTATATATGGATGTAGAAACATGGGACACTATTTTATCCCAAGCCCAGACCATTGATCCACCTTAGCACTGTCTCCATGGACTGGCATCATCTTTCTGGGTTTTTCGGCAAAGGACTTCTCCTGCCCTACCTTGAGATGCCAGGTGGTCACACCTGGGACCACCTGCATGCGAAGCAGAGATTGTTGCAGCCACACGGAAGGAATCTCTCTCACTCACACACTCGGTTGGTTTTGCGCTCTCCTGGTAGCACCAGAGAAGATGCCGTCGCTTTTCCCTGGGCAGATGAGGCCATCCCTGTCATCGTCCTTCCTGCCTTTCGGTGCTTTCTGCGTGCAGTTCTGAAAACAGCAACTTCCTTTTCTTTCCTGGCAGGGAGATCTGAAGCAGTTCCTCCGGATTTCCAGGACTAAAGATGAGAAGCTCAAGCCGCAGCCCATCAGCACCAAGCAGAAGGTGAAGTGGGAACTTTGCACCACCAATTTCCCCTGGGGGAACTTTGCACCAATTTCCCTGAGGCAGTTTTATGCTTCAGCCGACAGCCCAGGGAGGAGGGAACAAGGCACAGCTGTTTCCAGGGGGCCGACCATGATATAATTCAGTGGTTTTGGTCTAAATGGTTGGCACGACATATAGGCTACAACCTTAAATCCCCCTTCCAATCCAGGTGTATTTTAGTAATGAAATTACTCAATTGCCCTTCACTGCAAGGTCAACAATAGGATCTACTATTATAAAAAACCAGATAAAAGCATTACAGTACAATGAGAAAACACATAAAGTAGTGTTTTCTTTACATACATTTTTATTAATTTTTTAACATATCATTTCCAACAGCCATTTAACATATCTTCTTTTCTTATACAATGTTTTAGACTTCTGTCAACAACCTCTGAAGATTTCCCGTTCTTTATCACTTATTCTGCATTTCTGAATTTCTCTATTACTTTTAATTATCATTAACTAATAATTCTCTTCATAATCTTCCTTGCAATATTTCATATAATCCTCCTTACAGAACTCCTTGCAGTCCTACTAGCGTAATCTGCTTATTACGATTGCTTTTCAAATAGTTCAAATATTTACTCCAGTCTTCTATGAATCTCTGGTCCCGTGAGTTTGGAATCCTTCCTGTTAATTTATCTAATTCTGCATAGTCCATTAATTTCATTTGCCATTCTTCTTTCGTTGGTAATTCTTCTTGCTTCCATTTTTGTGCCAAATAAAGCAGTGGCTTTCAACCGGTGTGCTGTGGCACCCTGGGCTGCCTTGAATGATGCCAGGGTGCCACATGCAACACTGGCCTCTGTCTCTCTCTCTTTCCTTCCCTCCCTTCTCTGATGCCCTCTTACGTCTCTTCCTCCCAGAGGCTTGCACAGCTGTTTGTTGCAGCAGCCCTGGCTACAAGCTCAGCAGGCGAATGATGCCTCTGGGGCTGGCCAGGGGGTGCTCCCCAGGCCTCTGTGGGGCAGTGTGAGGAGGCACCTCTCTCTTCGGCAGCTCAGAGACCAGGGGCGACAGCTGCGGCTGCTCAGAGGACTCCCAAGGAGAGCGAAGGGGAGAGGAGGCTGAGGGAACACTCCCCGAGGGAGGGGGTTCGAAAAAGGGCAAGAGGCTGCAGGCAAGGGGCGACAGAACTGGACGACTCCTGAGCCCCATAGTTGTGGCCACAGAAAGATAGTACAGTGGTACCTCGGGTTACAGACGCTTCAGGTTACAGACTCCACTAACCCAGAAATAGTACCTCGGGTTAAGAACTTTGCTTCAGGATGAGAACAGAAATTGTGCGGCAGCGGCAGGAGGCCCCATTAGCTAAAGTGGTACCTTAGGTTAAGAACAGTTTCAGGTTCCAGAACGAATTAAGTTCTTAACCTGAGATACCACTGTAGTTGGTCAAGGGTGCCGTGGGCCCAAAAAGGTTGAAAACCTCTGGCATAAAGCATTCCAGGTGACTTGATTACATTTTTACAGTGCTGGTCTTTTTCCAAACAGGTGTCCTTCTGCTGCCAGGTGGCCCTGGGGATGGAGCACATGTCCAACAGCAGATTCGTGCACAAAGACCTGGCAGCTCGGAACTGCCTTGTCAGCGCACAAAGGCAGGTGAAGGTGTCCAGTCTGAGCCTCAGCAAGGATGTTTACAGCAGGTAAATAGAGACTGCTGCACCTCCCTGGGCTGGTCTGAATGCAGCACATTTGGGGGTTTTTAGGGGCCAGAGAACTGACCTGTCCTTTTGCTTCCTTACGAGCAGCGAGTACTATCACTACCACCAAGCCAGGATCCCTCTCCGCTGGATGCCCCCTGAAGCCGTCTTGGAAGACGAGTTCTCCACCAAGTCTGACGTCTGGTCCTTTGGGGTCGTCATGTGGGAAATATTCACACTGGGGGATATGCCCCATTCCAAGCTGGCGGATGAAGAGGTGCTGTCAGGTACGTACTGTTACAATATAGAAGCAATGATATAGAATTAGCAATTACACTAATTGCCCTGTGAATTGACTGTCCCTCTGTTTCCCACGGAACAGTCCTAACATTCCACCATGTGCTGTTTTCAAGCTAGCAGCTCGCGGCTGCATTGCTTCAATATCGTAACATACTCCCCCATATGAATCAATGTGCGCTGCGAGCAAAGCTTGATCCAGAGAAGAAAACAAACAGTTGTTATACATATAACACTTCCCTGTTGTTTCAGTTCCACTCTTGGAACTACCCGCCACTGGTTTTCCCAGTGTACCTCTCTGGTTGTCTGACTTCCAAGGAATGAGTGCATCTGCATTACCTTGGCTAGGGAATGTAGTGTTACGCTTAGCAACTCCCTGTTGTGTCATTGTCTCTGACTTAGACACACCTTTAACCTGTCTTGAGTTGTCAACAATAGTAACACATGCTACAGCTGAGTTAGCAAACTCTTTTGAATACCTCTTGGGTGGTTCACCCTTTGTAACTCTCTCGGACCTGCGTATAAGGTGCTGATCCTCTCTGCTCACTGGTTTAGTCTCAGGACTCTTTGGAGAACCAGTTCCAATAGTAAACAGTGGTTCATCCTTCACCTGTGAAGGTCTATCCATTGTGTGAGATTTCCTCTCAATGACTGTGTCAACTGACCTCTTTGAGCTATCACTGTCAGTAAAATCATCATCATCATCATCTGAATTGTCCTCAGTGGGAAATGTGTGAACAATTACTCTCTCCTGTTCAGGAGCACTCTCTAGAAATTTTGTGAGAATCACTTGACCAGATTCTGACAAAATTACTCTGTAGAGACCCTTTTCATAACCCACAAAAATGCCTCTAGCATTCTTTACTCCACCTGGAGCATCAGTCAAGACATGAGACCCAAAAACCTTAAAATGGGCAACAGAAGGTTTTCTATGAAATAGCTTTTCAAAAGGAGAACTTCCTAAACCTTTTGAAACCTTTCTCAACCAAGAGTAACAATAACGATTCCGCCCAATACTCATGTGGCAAATGTGAACTCAGCAATTGTGCCTCCATGCCATTTTGCAATTCTTTGTTCACTTACACACAGACACTTTTGTCCCATGCATCTGCTGAAACAGCAGTCTTGTGCCTTATCCCTTTCTTATCCAGGAAATCCTGAAAATCCTGTAAAAGAAAAACTGGCTTTTCATCTGTGAAAAGACAATCAATGTTAGCATCATGATCATTTTTAACCTTGTCACAAAACTCTTTAAACCTTTCTAAGGCTTCTTGTGGTTTGTTCATTATGTATATCCACACATAATGAGAGAAATAATCCACACACACAAGATTGCATTGCCTCTAGATGGTGCTAGAGGACCAATCACATCAGCATACACTCACTGAAAAGCTTTGGTTACTTGCGTCGTCTTCTGGACGTTTTTCTTCATACCTGCAAGAGAAATCATGTTAGACTCAGATGCATTACAACTTATGCAATCACTTTGATCAAAAGTCAACAAATACAGTCCATCTTTCTCTCTGGCAGAAAGATACAGCTCTCCATCTTTGAAGATTTTGCAGCTTTCTCTATCATAGGACAAAATCAGTCCTTTCTTTGTGATCTGCGAAACACTCAGCAGATTGAACTTTAAATCAGGAACCAAATACACATTGTTAATAGTCAAGTTCAGACTCTCAAGATACACAGTTCCAAACCCGGTCGCTTTCAGCTCCTGGCCATTGGCCTGTTTCACAGTGAAGCTTTGCTTCTTAAACGTTGAAAATAGTCCTCGGCGCGACGTCATGTGTTGCGTGCAACCAGTGTCAAGGAGAAAAGCGTTCTCCGTTGAAAATTCGGCTTTTGTTGACAGCAATGCTTTTACAGGTTTCACCTGGGACTTGGTACGGCTTTTACCTTAGCTCCTTTCTGTTGACGTGGCTTCTTACAATTCCGCTGAAGATGCCTAGTCTGTCCACAATTGTAACAACGGACAACGTTCAAAGCAACAGCCTGTTCTTCACTTGCAGTAGCAGTGGGGGTGTCAGAACTCCGAGCTTCTCTCCCCCTGTCATTGACATCTATTGCAGCAAGTCTGTCTCTCTCACTGAGAACCACCGAACAAATTCTCTCCACCGTAAGATCTCTGGCAGGTAGAGAACCCAGCTGACTTGCAACTGTTTTATAAGTCCGATTAAGGCTGTTAATAATCATGAAGCAGAATACCTCTTCCTGAAGAGGGAAATTGCATTGCGCCATCTGCTGGCGTAAGAATTTCATCTCTGTCAGATGCGCTTGTACATCTCCATCAGGCGCTAGCCTCAGATTGGTCAGTTTTTCAAAATGCAGCAATGCTGAAGAACCAGCATCTCTTTGATGTATTCTACGCAGTATTTGCCAAATCTCATGCGCGTATTCCAAATCCTGAATATGCACGAGTTGATCATCTGAGATACACAGAATTATGGCCGTCCTGGCTCTCACATTCTGTGAATTCCAACCTGGCGTTGGTGCAGCAGGGATGGGGTTATCAATCACCCCAAAAATCCTCTGATTCTGAATCAGGGCTTTCATCTTTACAGACCATGAGGAATAATTGTCATTAGTTAGTGGAGGTGGGTAAGGTAAGCCTCCCCCCTTCTTGGCATCCATTTTGAATCCAAGCCTCAGCTCTCACTCTCAAGCCTGTAAAATCCAAGAGTCTATTGGGTTGTTTACTGCCTTTCACTTGGCAGCTAAACACAGGCAGCTCCGGAAAGTCCCTCCAAGAGCAGTGAGACAACAGACAAAACAAACGCTGGAATTTTTACCAGTGTTTTTCCAGCCTTTTACAGTCCCAGCCCCTCTTCCGTTGGCTACTAAATTTCCACTTTCTTTCAAGCTAACTATCTCCGACGTAGCTGAAAAGATTGACGTCTCATTGCTTAGCAACTGGACTAGCAAGCTTATCAAGCCTCAGGAATGCGAAATATGCAGGCTGTTTCTCCGTGCTGTTTTCATCCAAAAGCAGACACTCAGTGAACCGAAGAATGCTTCAATTCGCGTTCACTCTCACAGCCATAAAATCACCATACCTTGAGGGAATCCGTTGCTCAGCAAAAACACCTCCTCCGGTGCTCAGCCGTCCTTTGTAGCTTCCATCCGCCCGCTACCACATTCTTTCTTTATCTCCTTGCAGAGGATGAAGTACGATCCATCAACCTCTCTTGCTGCTTTCATGGATCGATGCCATCGGCTCCATGCTACCAGATAGGCACCCCACTGGTGCCTATTCCCCGGGAATAATAATAATAATAATAATAATAATAATAATAATAATAATTTATTATTTATAGCCCGCCCATCTGGTTGGGTTTCCCCAGTCACTCTGGGCAGCTTCCAACAGAATATTAAAAACACGATAAAACATCAGACATTAAAAGCTTCCCTAAACAGGGCTGCCTTCAGGTGTCTTCTAAAAGTCAGATACAGTGTTACCTCAGGTTACAGACGCTTCAGACTCCGCTAACCCAGAAATAGTACCTCGGGTTAAGAACTTTGCTTCAGGATGAGAACAGAAATCACGCGGCAGCAGCGGGAGGCCCCATTAGCTAAAGTGGTACCTCAGGTTAAGAACAGTTTCAGGTTAAGAACGGACCTCCAGAATGAATAAAGTTCTTAACCCGAGGTACCACTGTAGTTGTTTATTTCCTGGACATCTGGTGGGAGGGCGTTCCACAGGGCAGGCACCACTACCATAGAATCATAGAGTTGGAAGAGACCACAAGGGCCATCGAGTCCAACCCCCTGCCAAGCAGGAAACGAGAAGGCCCTCTGCCTGGTTCCCCGTAACCTCACTTCTCGCAGTGAGGGAACTGCCCGAAGGCCCTTGGCGCTGGACCTCATTGTCCAGGCTGAATGATGGGCGTGTAGATGCTCCTTCAGATATACTAGACCGAGGCCGCTTAGGGCTTTAAAGGTCAGCGCCAACAGTTTGAATTGTGCTCGGAAACGTACTGGGAGCCAATGTAGCTCTTTCAGGACCGGTGTTATGTGGTCTCGGCGGCCGCTCCCAGTCACCAGTCTGGCTGCCGCATTCTGGAATAATTGTAGCTTCCAGGTAGCCCCACGTAGAGCGCATTGCAGTGGTCCAAGCAGGAGATAACCAGAGTATGCACCACTCTGCAGTTCTTTGAAATTACCGTAACCTTTACAAGAGTCTCAGTGCTGAGTTTCCATAGTGTGTGCCCCTTGCTAAGGGCTGGCCCAGCTGTCCCCTGTGTCCTCAGCCTCCTCTTTTTCTCTCTTTAGGTTTACAATCTGGGAAGATGAAGCTTCCCCACCCAGAGGGCTGCCCCTCCAAGCTCTACAAGGTGATGCAGCGCTGCTGGGCTCCCAGCCCGAAGGACCGCCCGTCTTTCAGCGAGATCGCCAACATGCTGGGAGAGAACCCGTCCGAAAGCAAGGCCTGAGCAGGGAGGTGCTGCCCGCCCTCCTCTAGCCGGGGTTGGGACACAGCGGGAGCCTGGCTTTTGGCATTTTGACTGTTACAGACTCCTCAAACCGGGACCTAAGAGTCGAAACCCAAAGGGACCACGGGATTTTTACACGCAGCGCCCACGCGGAGGGTCACAGACGCAGCGGTCCTGAAGGCCTCAAGGCCTCTCTTTTTCTACCACCCACCCCTGTTCCCTTGCGCCCAACCAGACTGCGCTTCTCCAGGTTCTACCTCCGATAATCCGCAGGGCTAGTTGGAAACAACGACGTCCCAGAGATGAAGGGGAATCTGGGAGCTGCCGTGGGCCAGTCACAAAAAGAGAGTCTCTGTGGTGATTCCTCTGTCTCGGGACATCTATCCTTTTCTCCCTCCCCTTGAACAAAACCCCTTTGGGGAATCCTTTTTAGCGAAAAGCACAGCCAGGTTCCTTCCAGGAGCTAGAAAGTGTCTTAACATTGGGGGCGGGGTAGAGTGCAGCATGCTGGGGGCTTTTCTGTGCTGCTGTGCAGCCCACAAGGTTTTTTCTTGGGGGGGGGGGGGGTAAGCACTGGGAAGAAGTCTAAAGTAAGCCCTGAGCAACGCCCAGGGGGAGGCTGTCTGATTCTGTACATACAGCAAAACCGTGTCCCAGCGCCTGCCCAGGTCCACCTTGTGGGTTTGGCATTTCTTGCTGCCTTGATTTATATTTCTCAGTGCAATGGCTTCAGCAGCAGGTACTCCCAACCCTGTGCTTCGGTCATTTTCAAACACCTCCTTCCCCAACCTTCTGCCATATCAGTTGAGCTGACCTAGGAGGCTTTAGAAGGCAACCAGCCCCAGCTCCACTCCCTGGGCTGTACGCCTTATCTGAACAGGGTCCAGCAGCTTTTTTGTGTGGCCATATTACCCCCGCCATTTTCTTGGGAGGTTGCCCCCTTGCACAGAATCTGGTGTCCCACCCACACTGGAAAAGAGACCCCCCCCTTCCTTGCCCCTCACACGCAGTCCTTTTCTTTCATCCGGCGAGGAACCTGTATATTTATTAAGCAGTCCTTCCACCTCTCTTCTCCTCGTGTCGTCCATCTTGTCAGGCCTTCTGGCACCTCCCTGCGTATCCAAAAAAACAGAGCAAAGAACACTTAAGTGCCTGGCATATGAAGGAGATTTCTCACTAGCTTTCCTGACTATCCAATGCCGCCTTTTTATATGATTATTTGGGGCAATGTTTGTTTTCCTTTCTTACGTTTAAAAAAAAAAAGTTGACACCTCTCAGCCTTAGTAATTTTTTTATATATATTATTACTGGAATTGCAGCCTAGAGTCATTTTTTTTTTTTAGTTTCAGTTTGCTTAAGCGGAGGGGTAGAACAGCCAACAGGTGTTCTTTTTTAAAAACAAATAATATGCTGCTCTCAATAAAGAGTCCCTCACTTTTTAAAAAAACCCATAAGACCAGTCCTGTATTGCTTTTCTCTGCTTCCCCCCCCTTCCCCCCCCCAGGTGGATCCTGCTGTCAAGAATAAAGTTATATTTTATTTGAGGCTCCAAGGAAGTCTGGTTGGGTGGAAACTCTCAGCTTGCACAAAGTGACCAAGAATCACTGTGTTATTTGGCAAGACGCAAAGAGCACCGTTCATCTCCTCATCAGCAACATACCTTTAGTTACCAGATCTGTTTGTTTGTTGAAATTAAAGCGTTGTCTCTATCGGGGAAGGGCCATAATTCAGTGCTAGAGCATTTCCTTTGCATGCGAAAGGTCCTAAGGTCGATCTCCGACATATGCAGGGAGACCTGGAGAGTCACTTACCTGAAACCTTAGAGAACAGCTTCCGGTAGGCATTCCTAAGCGAGGTGGCCCATTTGGTCTGACTCTTCGAAAATGCAAGAAACGAGATTCTGACGAAACATCAAGAAGAACTTTCTGACGGTAAGAACGGTTAGATAGTGGGACGGATTCCCTCGGGAGGCGGTGGGTTCTCCTTAGAGGTTTTTAAACAGGTTGGATTGCCATTTGTTGGGGATTCTTTAGCAGCGATTGCAAGGGTTTGGACTAGATGGCCCTCCCTTACTGTTCTATTCGCTCAGGTTTATCTGCAGAAGATCAGGAGGGAGAACGTTGCCTTTGGCAGCTTGTAAGAAATATACCGTATTTTTTGCACCATAACACTCACTTTTTTCCTCCTAAAAAGTAAAGGGAAATGTCTGTGCGTGTTATGGAGGGAATGCCTACGGGTGGCATGCCTACGGATTTTCCTCCTCTAAAAACTACGTGCGTGTTATGGTCAGGTGCGTGTTATAGAGCAAAAAATACGGTATATCACTGCGCAGCCTCTCGACGACAGAATACACAAAGAGATTAGTTTTAAAATGCGGGAATCAGAAATGAAGTTCTTTTCTCTCGTCTAACGTCAAAGCATGTTACCAATAAAGCATATTTTTAGAGCAATTCATTTCATTCCCTGGACATTTTCGAATGAAGAACTGAACGCATTAGTACAGATTGTACATATGCAAAGTGCCTTTCCTCTCTAGATGTGGTTGGGCGAGCCATAAAAAGTTTTATCAAATCCTCTCCCGCAAGGCAGAACCATCCCCTCTTATCTCCACCTCTCCCCAAAACACAGATTAACCTACATAATCAATTGAAACTACCATTCTTGCTCTATAAACTTGAATTCAGCTGCGCAGTTCCATGTTTGGGATCTGCTTCGTCTGAATAAATCGGCTCTACCGTTTTCTATCACTAGTTAGCATGGACCCATGAAGATAATAGTACCATGGAAATCTCTCGTTTCTTATGTTGTAAACCACCCTGAGATCTTCGTTTAAAGGGCGGTATACAAATTTAATTACCGTATTTTTTGCTCTATAACACTCACTTTTTCCCTCCTAAAAAGTAAGGGGAAATGTATGTGCGTCTTATGGAGCGAATGCAGGCTGCGCAGCTATCCCAAAAGCCAGAATAGCAAGAGGGATTGCTGTTTTCACTGCGCAGCGATCCCTCTTGCTGTTCTGGCTTCTGAGATTCAGAATATTTTTTTTCTTGTTTTCCTCCTCCAAAAACTAGGTGCGTCTTGTGGTCTGGTGTGTCTTATAGAGGGGAAAAAATGGTAATAATAAATCATTGGTATTGTATTAGATTTGTTTCTTTCTTTTAAAAATCACATACAAAGCTAGCAGGCACACCAACTCCTAGGAGCCAAGGCTGAGGCAGTTTCACCCCCCCCCAATGTATTTTTTGAAGTGACTGGCCCCCCTCAGTATTCGGGGGGGTTGTCTCTGCCCCCTGGCTCCTCGCAATGTCGCGTGTATGACATCACTGAAAGACAGTGGCTGTCCCAAGGTCGCCCAGTGAGCTTCATGGCTGGGGGCACGGGATTTGAACCTGGATCTCCCCAGTCCTAGCCAAATTGCCACACCAGACTGTGTCTCACATATAACAACAGGTGCAGCTACCAAGAAGACCGCGTCTCGAGAGACTTTACCTCAGGCAGCAGACTTTGATGGGTGCATGACAAGATTTAATCAATCCACTCCGAGAGAACTCTGATAATGTTATTCCTGTTCTGGTAACGTTTGGGCTAAAAGTACACACTGTACCAATTTAAAACCCTTTTAAAAATATGTCGTTACAAATTCCTCATAGCAGCTTCGGTTTAATTCCTCTAATCCCAGATTTCTGACAACAGCAACAAAAGCCTTAACTTTCCTCTGAAATCCATGGGGAGAGAGCAAGCACAGATGGAGCTAACTTAAGAAGGGAAATCCAGAGACTCAAAACACACCAGCAGAGAAGGCCCTGCTGTATTTAGGGAAAAACTGAGCACAGGGCTGATTGTCAGGCATTTGGAAGGGGCTGTGCAAGGGACTTTGATGGATGTCAATCACCTAGTGCTGACAGAAATGGCCGATCCAGCCGGCCAAGAAATCCCCAGCCTTTGCCCTCTTGCAGCAAGAACACAACAACAACGATGACTTTTTGAGGTTTGGAAAGTTGTTAGGAAAAGGCATCAAAATATTTTGGATGGATGAATGACTAGTGGGAAGACCTTTTAACCACCCCACAAGCATATTGGGGCGGATGCTATTTGCTGTTTTAACTGTCTTATAAGCCAGAACAAATGTTCAGACCAGATACAGTCTAATGATTGTGTAAAACCCTTTGCTACAACAGCTCCACCGGCTGCCAGTTTATTTCCAGGCACAGTTCAAAGTTCTGGTTATGACTTATAAAGCCCTACATGGCTTAGATCCAAGCTGTCTGGAAGACTGTATCCCCTCATAAGAACTTACTCTGGTTTTGAGATCTTTGGGAGTGGTCCTTCTGTCCCACCACCCTCGCAAGCATGATTGGTAGGGATGTGGGAGAGAGCCTTCTTGGTGGTAGCTCCCAGATTGTGGAACTTCCTCCCTAGAGAAGCTAGACTGGCTGCCTCCTTGCTGTCCTACCAGCAGGTGAAGACATTCTATTAAGACTATGTTTAATGAGGGGATTGGTGCCATGCAGTTTCTACTGTAATTGTTTGTATGGTTTTAATAGAGAGATGATGATACAGTGGTACCTCAGGTTACAGACACTTCAGGTTACAGACTCTGCTAACCCAGAAATAGTACCTCGGGTTAAGAACTTTGCTTCAGGATAAGAACAGAAATTGCGCGGCGGCGGCAGGAGGCCCCATTAGCTAAAGTGCTTCAGGTTAACAGTTTCAGGTTAAGAACGGACCACCAGAACGAATTAAGTTCTTAACCCGAGGTACCACTGTAGATAGATAGATAGATAGATTTAATTCTTGCAGTGTTTCATTGCTTTTTAATTATTTTTTTCTATGTTTTTAGCAGCTCTTGTTTTTATCTGTGAGCCGTCCTGAGTTCTGTCAGGGGGGAAAAGGGTATGAATAAGTATACAATAAAAGCAGCTATAATAAGCTTTGTATTATAAGCAAATCAGGATGACCTAAATTAACAAGTTGTCCCGAAGAGCCCCATGAGGGCAGAAACTTTAAAAAAAAAGAAAAAAAAATCTGCTGAGATTCTTAGGATGCTGCGCTTAATAGTTTTAACTTCTTCCAGGTGATTTTTCTTCAATTTGCAGTGTTGCGCTGGGAGAAGAGAAAACCCAAAAACTTTCTTTTATTTTCTTTTTTAAAATGCTGCATTTCAGTTATTTTCTACATAGCTTTATTTGACCTCTGATTCATATAAGCAAGCCCAAAGATAACTACCGTATTTTCACTGTCTTACCTTTTGGGTGCCATTCCTCCAATTACCACTGGAGGGCACTGTGTTGTTAGGAGAACACCTAGTCTAGGGAAATTCTTGAGGACAGCTTATTATAATTGAGAATTTATCCTGATTTCTTTGCAGGAAAACTAGGTGACGTTCAGACCTGTTTGCAGAGAGGCTAGGTGACACTGCTTCAAGGCAAGCGTTACCTGTCACTTTCTATCTGACATCCCTTTCTGTTCCCCCAAAAGTCCGATTTTGGGGGGGTTGTTGCACAAGACCGCTCAGTCAGTTGCACAACCCGATTTTGCAGATATTCCGTTGAATCCCACCCCAAAGCTGTGATAGTCTAAAGGTCCGGTTGTATTAGGTATTACACTTTGCTGATCTCCCCATCTGTGTGATTTCTTGAGAAAGATACGTCGTTTTCTTAATCTGTTCTGGCTTTACGGTGAGCTCTGGAGACCTGTTTGTTTCCAATCTTCTTTTAGCCAAAATGCCTTTTAGTTGGGAAAATTTGAGCTAGTTTCAGATTATTAGTGGCTATTTTACTGCTATTTAAAAGACATATTTTTATAGATTGGCTGGACTTTTGAGTGGTGTGTGTTTTTAAGGACTGTTTTATATTATGGCGTCATATCTGACATCATCATTATTATTAGTTTTATTGTTATGTAAACTGGCTTGGGAGGGCTGTCTTCCTTTTGCTCTTCAAGGCATCTTAAAAGTACTTTGAGAAACAACAACCGGAGAAAACAGCCAGCCCCACCACTACCTTTAGCCAGTATGATCAAAATGGCAATCAAAATGTCTTAAAGGAAAAATGTGCTAGATATGGGATCTACCAGGAATGTGATTTTTCTCATGTGCGTATGAGACACAAGGAGCCCCATATAAGGTATAGATCCTTTTTGGAATGGGGCAAATATACAAGAGTTGCATCATCATCATCATCATTTATTATTTATACCCTGCCCATCTGGCTGGGTTTCCCCAGCCACTCTGGCGCCTTCCAACAAAATATTTAAAATACAATAAAACATCAGACATTAAAAACTTCCCTAAACAGGGCTGCCTTCAGATGTCTTCTAAAAGTCGGATAGTTGTTTATTTCCTGGACATCTGATGGGAGGGCATTCCACTGGGCGGGTGCCACTACCAAGAAGGCCCTTTGCCTGGCTCCCTGCAATCTCACTGAGGGAACAGCCAGAAGGCCCTTGGCCCTGGACCTCAGTGTCTGGGCAGAACGATGGAGGTGGAGACGCTCCTTCAGGTATACTGGACCGAGGCCGTTTAGGGCTTTAAAGGTCAACACCAACACTTCGAATTGTTCTCAGAAACATACTGAGAGCTAATGTTGGTCTTTTATGTGGTCTCGGCGGCCGCTTTGTTTTGGTGCCAACTCTTGGGGAGGGGAGTGTAATGGCAGTTCCTAGTGTTGTCAGTGATTCTCCAGCATGGAGGGGTGTGAGAAGAGAGCCCCCCCCCCCCCCCGAAGGATTGGTATTGGCAAGGTTTGTGGATGACACCAGATTAAATACTTGTACTATATGTAGGCTATAGAAGCTGTAATATATTGCTGAGGGCGCCAGGGGAAGAGAAGAGG